>NC_044307.1:27558740-28248056 GCF_007474595.2 Lynx canadensis | reverse complement strand
ATTAATTGAAATGTTTTTGCCTATCAGAATCTCCAGAGGGCTTTTTCAAGCTCATTTTCATAGTAAATCACTTATAGGTGAGTTCAGTTAGGAAATTAGTTAATAACCAACAAGTGACCAGATATACAAAATTGCAGGGAAGGTTATACTATAAATCTACTGATTAATTGATATAATAGAATCATAATAAACACTTCAGTGAAAATTCTTTTCTTTACACCTAACCAACGGATTTTAGATTCATATAGAACACTAAATAGATGAAAATAATAAATAATATCTTAACAGAAGCAATAAAAGGGTACCAATCTTAAAAATAATAAAAAATGAACTAAAGAACATTAAAATAACACAAACTGGTATAAAACATATATGAATGAATGGAACAGAAAATACAGTTAAGAAATATATAGAGAACCCTAAAGACTTCACCAAAACAACTAAAATTAATAAATGACTTTAGTGAAATCATAGGATATAAAACCAATGTGCAGAAATCCGTTGCATTTCTATACATCAATAATGAAGCAGCAGAAAGACAAATTAAGAAAAAAATCCCATTTACAACTGCACCAAAAATAATAAAATACCTAGGAATAAACTAACCAAACAGGTGAAAGATCTGCACTTTGAAAACTAAAACAATGATGAAAGAAACTGAAGATGACACAAAGAAATGGAAAGATATTCCATGTTCATGGATTGGAAAAACAAATATTGTTAAAATGCCTATACTACCCAAAGCAATCTACACATAATGCAATCCTCATTAAAATACCAATAGCATTTTTCAGAGCTAGAACAAACAATCCTAAAATTTGTACAGAAGCACAAAAGATCCCAATTAGCCAAAGCATTCTTGAAAAAGAAAAGCAAAGCTGGAGGCATCACAATTCTAGACTTAAAGTTATACTACAAAGCTGCAGTGATCAAAACAGCTATGGTACTGGCACAAAAACAGACACATACATCAATGAAACAGAATAAAAAAACCCAGAAATAAATCCACATTATATGGTTAAGGCAAGAATAACCAATGGGAAAAGGACAGCCTTTTCAATAAATGGTGTTGGGAAAACTGGACAGCCACATTCAAAACAATGAAACAACTGCTTTCTTACAACATACACAAAAATAAATTCAAAATGTATGAAAGCCCTAAATGTGAGACTTGAAACTTTAAATCCTAGAAGAGAACACAGGTAGTAACCTCTTTGACATTGATCATAGCAACTTTTTCTAGATAACTTCCCTGATGCAAAGGAAACACAAACAAAAATAAACTATTGGACTATATCAAAATAAAAAGCTTCTGCACCCCAAAGGAAACACTCAACAAAACTAAAAGGCAACCTATGGAATGAGAGAAGGTATTTACAAATGACATATCCAAAAAAAGGTTAGTTTCCAAAAATTATAAAGAACTCTAAAACTCAACACCCAAAGAACAAATAATCCAATTTAAAAATAGGCAGAAGGGTGCCAGGGTGGCTCAGTCAGTTAAGTGTCCAACTCTTGATTTCAGCTCAGGTCATGATCTCACGGTTTGTGAGTTTTAGCCCCATGTCAGGCTCTGAGCAGACAGCATGGAGCCTGCTTGGGATTCAATCTCTCTCTGCTCCTCTCCCATCTCAAAATAAATACATAAACATTTTTTAAAAATAGGCAGAAGACATGAAAAGACATTTCTCCAAAGAAGACATCCAGATGGCCAACAGACACATGAAAAGATGTTCATCACAAATCATCAGGGAAATGCAAATCAAAACTACAATGAGATATCACCTCACACCTGTCAGAATGGCTAAAATCAACAATACAAGAAACAAAAGGTGTTGGCGAGGGTGTGGAGAAAAAGGAACGCTTATGTAGTATTAGTGGGTATCCAAATTGGTGCAGCCACACTGGTGCAGCCACTCTGGAAAACAGTATAGAAGTTCCTCAAAAAGTTAAAAATAGAACTACACTATGATCCAGCAGTTGCACTACTGGGTCTTTCCCCAAAGGATACAAAAGTACTGATTCCAAGGGACACATACACTGTGATATTTATGGCAGTTTTATCAACAATAGCCAAATTATGGAAAGAGTCCAAATGTCTATCAACTAATGAATGGATAAAGAAGATGTAGTATATATGTAAAGGATTATTCCTCAGCCATAAAAAAAAAAAAAAAAGGAATGAAATCTTGCCATTTGCAGCAAGGTTGATAAAGCTAGAGAGTATTAAGCTAAGCAAAATAAGTCAGTCAGAGAAAGACAAATACATGATGATTTCACTCATATGTGGAATTTAAGAAACAAAACAAAGAGAAAAAGAGAAAGCATGAGAAAGAGACAAACCAAGAAACAGACTCTTAATTTTAGAGAGCCGATGGTTACCACAGAGGAGAGAGTAAAGGGACAGGTGAAATAGGTGATAGAATTAAGGAGTGCACTTGTGATGAGCACCATGGGATATATGGAATTATACTGCACACCTGAAACTAATGTAACACTGTATGTTAACTATACTGGAATTTAAAATAAAATAAAATAAATAAAAAGTTCAGAAATATATTGCACTATTTAGTAGAATTCAATGGTGTCTGAAACAGAAATTGCAACAAAATAATACGGAAAGAAAGACTTATTAATCAACAATATCAGCAAACTGATTAACAATACAAGTTCTTGGTGGATTATGTTAAATATATAAAATCAAATCACAGAAAAACTAGAAGAGTTAAGTATTTATTAGGTCTCAGAGAAGTAGTAGTATTATATACCTAAAGGCAAAAACCAATACCAAGAAAATCACAAAAATGGAAAACTTCTGAAATTATCAATTACAGATATAAGAGGCATCTATTTCAGTATTTAACCTTAGGTGCAGAAAAGTTACACGTGTCAAATACATTCAGGTATCATTCAGATAAAATAGATTTCTGAAAGACCCTATAGAACAACATTATAAAATAATTATTACCAGAATTCATAAATATTAACAATCAAAATGTGTTCTTCTGGAGCTCAAATAACTAAGCCCGACCCTGACTTAATTCTACTAGCAAAATTAGTCTTTAACAAAAGTATTGCTAAATCTCTAACACCAGAATTCTAAAGGTTATCAACTAGGAGTTATATAATTTTCATTCTTATTATTTATAAAACTTGTTCCTTTCAATAATTAGTAAGCTAATAAGGTGTTCAGTTTGCTCAACATGTCTCTAGTAATACTAATTAAGATGAGTTCAGAAGATAAATCATATAAAAAATATAGGTCAAATATATAAAAATATGATTTCAACATATGCAATCTATCTCTTCCATTGCCTTAGGATATAAGATCACATATAAAACATTATTCTGTATTTTTAATCTTCCTAAATACATCAATGAGGTTATTGTTAGTTTACTTACTGTGTAGTATCTACATCTGCATCAGGCTTAGTGCTCAACTGTTCCAGACAGTATATAAAAATCTAAGTCAAAAATAAGAAGTTTCAGTGGCATGAACTCTTAGATACTGATATATTTGGACATTAAAACTAATTTTATGTAAATAAAAAACCAGAAATATATATACTGTGTTATATATGTATGTATGCACGTATATCTCCCAGAAGTGATAGAATATATATCCTATATAACTGTTTATGTATGCTCTGGGTATATATATGACAATGTATATAACATAAGCGATGGTCAATTAAAAGCATCTGTTTTTCTCTGACTATAAAATCTTGAATATATTTTAGGAAAAAGACCTCTTCCTTCCTCTCATCCACTCAGTCACATGCTCAACTTTATTAATGTCCTGACTAAGCGCTGGTTCCAATCAAAGAATTTCATACTCTAGATACGGTATAAACAACTATCACATCATTGTATTTGTGCTCTAAGAGAAATAAATGTAAAGTACAATGAGAACACAAAAAAAGTAAGTATAATATAAAGGGGTATTGCTAGAATAAGTTGGAATTAACCATGCCTTGAACTTTATTTTTGTTACCTTACTTCCTATAAACTATTATGGACTCAGATAAGATG
Source organism: Lynx canadensis (assembly GCF_007474595.2). NCBI lineage: Eukaryota > Metazoa > Chordata > Mammalia > Carnivora > Felidae > Lynx > Lynx canadensis. Next base: position 28,244,024 of record NC_044307.1, on the reverse strand, counting down.
AAAAAATAATACACATTCAATATATGTTATACATGTATTATTAATAGGAGGAAGTTTACTATAATTTGCATTATTTCAGGCTTCAGGGCATCAGTGCTTTTACATATTACCTGCATGATATTGATGCTGAGTTGACAAACCTCCTCCTGTGTTTTAGGTTGTTGAAAGACCTATAAGGAAGAATTTTGATGAAAGTTTTTAGATTTAGCTAAGAAAACAAAACTTTTTGTTTGTGAAGTTCCATATAAAAAAATCACTTATGGGAAACTGCTTCCAGTGTGGGTAACCTTACTCCAAAAGGGACAGGTATGAAGAGCTGCCCTACAGGCAGTGTTTTGGCGCCTGTGTAAGACACTGGCATGGAGCTGGTTGACAACATCCAGGTCAGTTATTCTCTCTGCATACAAAGTGCCAACAATTCCAAGTACTCTACCTACAACACTTACATTCACATTTTAACTTCTATCAGCCTATCTGGGAACCAAGAAATCGACACACAAAATCAAATAAAACAAATAAGTATCTGAGGGAAAAGGTCTTTTGTGCTGAAATGACTCATTTACAACTGTGATTCCCAAGGGTTCCTGGGAAAGTCCAAAATAGAAGTTGAATTTAATAGAAAACTTACACTGGCTTCTCCAGGCTTGCACTCTACAACTCCTTTAAGTGACTGCAGAGAATGTATAATGCACTGTTCAAATTGACATGGCTGAAGGGAAAAAAAAAAGTACATTACCTTAAAATTCAAAAACAAGCAATGGTTATTAAGACATTTAACAGAAGCAAATTATGGCCCCAAACTCTCAATTTTACAGATTTATTGAAAGGAAAACAGATGCAAACAACTTGACAAATAATCTCCACCCCATCAAGATTTAGATTTGGCAAGTTTGCACTTAATATTTAAATATGGGTAAATCTTAACTCTAAAGTACATCTAATTCAAATAGAACAGAAATCAGGTATAATTAAAATTCTTCTTAAAAATCCTACTCTTCTAAGAGGGAAATGACTTGATGAAGAACAGATATAGCAAGTTTATATTTTAAACACTACTTTGAAGATATATTCTGAGCTCAATCTTCCAGATCTTTCACATCTCTGGTAGTGTTCAACAAAATTTAATGTTACTAATAATGATTTGTAGAAGGTCCAGGAAATTCAATTCAAAAGTCATTACAGTCATTTTTTATATACATTAAGTCATAAAATAAGTGACGATATGTCCAACAACTGGCATTCAGATAAATCTGAATGAATTGTAACATCTTAGCTCCTACTGTACTTAAGGTTTCACTTTGTGCTAGGCATACTCTAAGTGATGGGGATATAGGAATAAGATTGAGTTCTCATTAAGTGTATGCTCTAGGATAAGAGTCACAACCAAAAAAGCCACAGTCAACAAAACTGTTACTTTTTACTAAAAAAAAAAAAAATACAGAAATAAGTCAACTACAAACTAGAGTAAGTGCCATGGGAAAAAAAAAAAACAGAACTCAGAAATGATGATGATGGAGGGGAATCTGCTCTAACTAAGATGGTCAAAGAAGAGCTCCCTTAGACAGTGAGAACATTTAAATGGAGACTTGAAGGGCAAGAGGACTCAGCGCCATAAAAGATAAGGGAAGGGAGTGGTGAGCTCAGGGAGACAGGGCAATATGTACACAGGCCAGGGAGGGCAGAGCCTAAAGGAACTGAGAAACCACAAGAACAGCAGTGCATCACAACCACTAGGCATGAGTTTGGCAGTACAAGATGAGGCTAATGGTCTGGGTTTCACTCAGACATAGGGCTGTATAAGACACATAGTTGAGGGGCGCCTGGGTGGCTCAGTCGGTTAAGCGTCTGACTTCGGCTCAGGTCATGATCTTGCGGTTCGTGAGTTCAAGCCCCGCGTCGGGCTCTGTGCTGACAGCTCAGAGCCTGGAGCCTGTTTCAGATTCTGTGTCTCCCTCTCTCTCTCTCTCTGACCCTCCCCCGTTCATACTCTGTCTCTGTCTCAAAAATAAATAAACGTTAAAAAAAAAAATTTTTTTTTAAAAAGGCACATAGTTGAATTAAAAAAAAAAAAAACAACTCTGTGCAAAAATCCGGAGTCAGAACCTCTCCTCACTACATGCTTCAATTTGTTAAAAGAGATTGGGGAAAAAAAACTGAACAGAAGAGACAAGTTTATTTTCTTACAAAAAGGAACCCAGATTTAATGAAAGCTAAAATAGTGCTTCAACATAATGTTATTTTAATACTGCACTTTGAAGCCACCAGAGGGCACCATAAAAAAACAAAACAACACAAAAAACAACTTCTAAGTACAAAAAAAAAAAAAATATATATGGGATAAAATACCAACTGCACAGAACTATTTCAAGAGGTATAATGTTTGTTAAATACCTGACCTAATGCCTCCAACTTACCCGCCTCAAAAGGCAGGAAAATCTAAGAATAATGGTGAAAATTAAATCCAAAATTCAACTGTGGGTAATTAAACCTGTTGTTACCTGGATTTTTTGCATTAATATTTGGACTAGATTTTCTTAATTTCTTTTTATATCTATACTAATACAATAAATGGATAACACCAGAGAACTGAATTAGTTTCAGTTAAATTGGGAGTAATGATAGTCTAAACATCTGCTATTTATTTTTTTCTAAAGAGAAGCAGTGCTATTTCTGCATATTGTCAGTGAATCATCCAATTTAGCTGACTATAAGAGCTATCACAAATCATTCCAGTTCTTATGAAAGAAAAAAATTCTCAAAATTATCCAAATTGAAAAAAGCAGTACACATTTTCAATATGAAAAGAAAGCAGGATGCTTTCCAAAAAGCTGTTTCAGAGCACTGAAGTGAGGTTCAAATTAAATACACACTACTTCAGGGGTGCCTGGGTGGCTCAGTTGGTTGAGGGTCCGACTCTTGATTTCAACTCAGGGCCTTGGGATTGAGCCCTGAGTGAGGCTTCATGCTGAAAATGTACCCTGCTTAAGACTCTCACACTCCTCTGAAGGGTCTACCTCCCTCCAGGTGCTGCAGGCCCCTCCCCAGGGGACCACCGAAGAAAAAGCTATCTGAGCATGCCCCTCACGCCCTGTGCACCTTGCAGATCCACCCCAGCAAATAAGCCAGATCCCAATGAAGCAGCACCACAAGTCTGGCAGTGTGCAAAGAGCCCAGACAGGGGCCACAACACTCCACAGTGAGTTCTGCCCCTGGGAGAGGGGAAGATAAGGTACACACCAGTCAGACTGTGGCCCCAGTGGTGGGCTGGGGACAGACATTGGGTCTGATTGTGGCCCCGCCAACTAACACAAGTTACTCCAGACAACACAGGGGAAGTGCCTTGCAGTTCCGCACCACTCCAGGGACTAACCAAAATGACAAAACAGAAGAACTCTCCTCAAAAGAAACTCCTGGAAGTAGACAGCTAACGAATCGATCAAAAACGATTTAAGCAATATAAGAGAACAAGAATTTTGAATAATAGTCATAAAATTAATCGCTGGGTTTGAAAAAAGTATACAGGACAGCAGAGAATCTATTGCTACAAAGATCAAGGAACTAAGAAATAGTCATGAGGAGCTAAAAAATGCTATAAATGAGAAGCAAAATAAAATGGACACGACCACAGCTCGGAATGAAGAGGCAGAGGAGAGAATAAGTGAATTAGAAGATAAAATTATGGGGGCGCCTGGGTGGCGCAGTCGGTTAAGCGTCCGACTTCAGCCAGGTCACGATCTCGTGGTCCGGGAGTTCGAGCCCCGCGTCAGGCTCTGGGATGATGGCTCAGAGCCTGGAGCCTGTTTCCGATTCTGTGTCTCCCTCTCTCTCTGCCCCTCCCCCGTTCATGCTCTGTCTCGCTCTGTCCCAAAAATAAATAAACGTTGAAAAAAAAATTAAAAAAAAAAAGATAAAATTATGGAAAAACAGGAAGCTGAGAAAAAAAGAGATTAAAAAAATCCAGGAGTTTGAGGGGAGAATTAGAGAACTAAGTGATGCAATCAAATGCAACAATATCCATATAATACGAATTCCAGAAGAGGAAGAAAGAGAGAAAGGGGCTGAAGGTGTATTTGAACAAATCATAGCTAAGAACATCCCTGAAATCCAAGAGGCACAGAGAACTCCCTTCAGACGTAACTTGATCTTCTGCACGACATATCATAGTGAAACTGACAAAATACAATAAAGAGAAAATTCTCAAAGCAGCTAGGCATAAACATGCTCTAACTTACAAAGGGAGACCCATAAGACCAGCGGCAGACCTATCTACTGAAACTTGGCAGGCCAGAAAGGAATGGCAGGAAATCTTCAATGTGACGAACAGAAAAAATATGCAGCCGAGAATCCTTTATCCAGCAAGTCTGTCATTCAGAACAGGAGGAGAGATAAAGATCTTCCCAAACACACAAAAACTGAAGGAATTCATCACCCCCAATTCATAGCACTACAAGAGATCCTAAGGGGGATTCTGTGAGTTAAATGTTGCAAGGACCTCAAAGTACCAGAGACAACACTACAAGCATGAAACCTACAGACATCACAATGACTCTAAACCCATTGCTTTCAATAATAACACTGAATGTAAGTGGACTAAATGCTCCAAACCAAAGACATAGGGTATCAGCATGGGTAAAAAAAACAAGACCCATCTATTTGCTGTCTACAAGAGACTCATTTTAGACCTGAGGACACCTTCAGATTGAAACTGAGGGGATGGAGAACTATCTATCCACCATGCTACTGGAAGTCAAAAGAAAGCTGGAGTAGCCATACTTATATCAGACAAACTAGACTCTAAATTGAAGGCTGTAACAAGAGATGAAAAAGGAGATTATATAATAATTACAGGGTCTATCCATCAGGAAGAGCTAACAATTATAAACGTCTATGCGCTGAATATGGGAGCCTTCAAATATATAAAACAATTACTCACAAACATAAGCAACCTTATTGATAAGAATGTGGTAATTGCAGGGGAGTTTAATACTCCAGTTACAACAATGGATAGATCATCTAGACACAGGATCAATAAAGAAACAAGGGCCCTGAAGGATACATCGGATCAGATGGACTTGACAGATATATTTAGAACTCTGCATCCCAAAGCAACAGAATATACTTTCTTCCCGAGTGCACATGGAAAATTCTCCAAGACAGATCACATACTGGGTCACAAAACAGCCTTTCATAAGTATAAAAGAATTGAGATCATACCATGCACACTTTCAGACCACAATGCTATGAAATTTTAAATCAACCACAGTAAAAAGTCTGGAAAACCTCCAAAAGCATGGAGGTTAAAGAACACTCTACTAAAGAATGAATGGGTCAACCAGGCAATTAGAGAAGAAATTAAAACATATATGGAAAAAATGAAGATGAAAATACAACAATCCAAATGCTTCAGGATGCAGCGAAGGCAGTCCTGAGAGGAAAATACATTGCAATCCAGGCTTATCTCAAGAAACAAGAAAAATCCCAAATACAAAATTTAACAGCACACCTAAAGGAAATAGAAGCAGAACAGCAAAGACACCCCAAACCCAGCAGAAGAAGAGAAATAATAGAGATCAGAGCAGAAATAAACAATATAGAATCTAAAAAAACTGTAGAGCAGAAAAACGAAACCAAGAGTTGGTTTTTTGAAAAAATAATCAAAATTGATAAACCTCTAGCTAGGCTTCTCAAAAAGAAAAGGGAGATGACCCAAATAGATAAAATCATGAATGAAAATGGAATTATTACAACCAATCACTCAGAAATACAAGCAATTATCAGGAATACTATGAAAAATTATATGCCAACAAACTGGACAACCTGGAAGAAATGGAAAAATTCCTAAACACCTACACACTTCCAAATCTCAAACAGGAAGAAATAGAAAGCTTGAACAGACCCATGACCAGTGAAGAAATTGAATCAGTTATCAAAAATCTCCCAACAAATAAGAGTCCAGGACGGATGGCTCCCTGGGGAATTCTACCAGATATTTAAAGCAGAGATAATACCTATCCTTCTGAACCTATTCCAAAAAATAGAAAGGGAAGGAAAACTTCCAGACTCATTCTATGAAGCCAGTATGACTTTGATCCATAAACCAGACAGAGACCCAGCAAAAAAAGAGAACTACAGGCCAATATCCCTGATGAAGATGGATGCAAAAATTCTCAATAAGATACTAGCAAATCGTATTCAACAGCATATACAAAGAATGATTCACCATGATCAAGTGGGATTCATTCCTGGGATGCAGGGCTGGTTCAACATTCGTAAATCAATCAATGTGATACATCACATTAATAAAAGAAAAGAAAAAAAACACATGATCCTGTCTATCAATGCAGAAAAAGCATTTGACAAAATTCAGCATCCTTTCTTAATAAAACCCCCGAGAAAGTCGGGATAGAAGGAACATACTTAAATATACTAAAAGCCATTTGTGAAAAGCCCACAGCTAATATCATCCTCAATGGGGAAAAACTGAGAGCTTTCTCCCTGAGATCAGGAACAGGAGTGGACAGGGATGTCCACTCTCACCGCTGTTGTTTAACATAGTGTTGGAAGTACTAGCGTCAGCAATCAGACAACAAAAGGAAACCAAAGGCATCAAAATTGGCAAAGATGAAGTAAAGCTTTCACTTTTTGCAGATGACATGATACTATACATGGAAAATCCGGTAGATTCCACCAAAAGTCTGCTAGAACTGATACATGAATTCAGCAAAGTGGCAGGATACAAAATCAACGTTCACAAATCAGTTGCATTTTTTTTTTTTTAATTTTTTTTTTCAACGTTTATTTATTTTTGGGAGAGAGAGAGACAGAGCATGAATGGGGGAGGGGCAGAGAGAGAGGGAGACACAGAATCGGAAACAGGCTCCAGGCTCTGAGCCATCAGCCCAGAGCCTGACGCGGGGCTCGAACTCACAGACCGCGAGATCGTGACCTGGCTGAAGTCGGACGCTTAACCGACTGCGCCACCCAGGCGCCCCCAAATCAGTTGCATTCTTATACACTACTAATGAAGCAACAGAAAGACAAATAAAGAAACTGGCCCCATTCACAATTGCACCAAGAAGCATAAAATACCTAGGAATAAACCTAACCAAAGATGTAAAAGATCTGTATGTTGAAAACTATAGAAAGCTTATGAAGGAAACTGAAGAAGATACAATGAAATGGAAAAACATTCAGTGTTCATGCATTGGAAGAATAAATATTGTTAAAATGTCGATACTACCCAAAGCTATCTACACATTCAATGCAATCCCAATCAAAATTGCACCAGCATTCTTCTCGAAGCTAGGACAAGCAATCCTAAAATTTGTATGGAACCACAAAAGGCCCCGAATAGCCAAAGTAATATTAAAGAAGAAGACCAAAGCAGGAGGCATCACAATCCCAGACTTTAGCCTCTACTACAAAGCTCTAATCATCAAGACAGCATGGTATTGGCACAAAACAGACACATAGACCAATGGAATAGAATAGAAACCCCAGAACTAGACCCACAAAAGTATGGACAACTAATCTTTGACAAAGCAGGAAAGAATATCCAATGGAAAAAAAACAGTCTCTTTAACAAATGGTGCTGGGAGAACTGGACAGCAACATGCAGAAGATTGAAACTAGACCACTTTCTCACACCATTCACAAAAATAAACTCAAAATGGATAAAGGACCTGAATGTGAGACAGGAAACCATCAAAACCCTAGAGGAGAAAGCAGGGAAAAACCTCTCTGACCTCAGCCGCAGCAATTTCTTACTTGACACATCCCCAAAGGCAACGGAATTAAAAGCAAAAATGAATTACTGGGACGTCATGAAGATAAAAAGCTTCTGCACAGCAAGGGAAACAATCAACAAAACTAAAAGGTAACCAACGGAATGAGAAAAGATATTTGCAAATGACATATTGGACAAAGGGCTAGTATCCAAAACCTATAAAGAGCTCACCAACTCCACACCCAAAAAACAAATAATCCAGTGAAGAAATGGGCAGAAAACATGAAGAGACACTTCTCTAAAGAAGACATCCAGATGGCCAACAGACACATGAAAAGATGCTCAACATTGCTCCTCATCAGGGAAATACAAATCAAAACCACACTCAGATATCACCTCATGCCAAAATGAACAAACAGGAGACTACAGATGCTGGCGAGGATGTGGAGAAATGGGAAGCACTGTTGGTGGGAATGCAAACTGGTGCAGCCACTCTGGAAAACAGTGTGGAGGTTCCTCAAAAAATTAAAAATAGACTTACCCTATGACCCAGCAGTATCACTGCTAGGAATTTACCCAAGGGATATAGGAGTAGTGATGCATAGGGGCACTTGTACCCCAATGTTTATAGCAGCACTCTCAACAACAGTCAAATTATGGAAAGAGCCTAAATGTCCATCAACTGATGAATGGATAAAGAAATTGTGGTTTATATACACAACGGAATACTACGTGGCAATGAGAAAGAATGAAATATGGCCTTTTGTAGCAACATGGATGGAACTGGAAATTGTTATGCTAAGTGAAGTAAGTCATACAGAGAAGGACAGATTCCATATGTTTTCACGCCTATGTGGATCCTGAGAAACTTAACAGAAGACCATGGGGGAGGGGAAGGAAAAAGAAAAAAAAAAAAAAAAGGTTAGAGAGGGAGCCAAACCATAAGAGACTCTTAGAAACTGAGAACAAACTGAGGGTTGATGGGGGGTGGGGGGTGGGTGATGGGTATTTAAGAGGGCACCTGTTGGGATGAGCACTGGGTTTTGTATGGAAACCAATTTGACAATAAATTTCATATTAAAAAAAAAAAAAGATGCTCAGTCTCTCTCTAACACTCCTCATTCATGTTCTCTCTCTTAAAAAGCAAACATAGGAGAGACCTAAACCTTATTAAACAAATAAATAATAAACAAACTTCAGCTGAAATAAGTCATAGTGAGGCAAAGTGTAATGTTCATTTCATTTCTTTTTTTTTAATATATATTTATTTTTGAGAGACAGAGTGTGAGCAGGGGAGGGGAAGAGAGAGAGGGAGGCAGAGTCCAAAACAGGCTCCAGGCTCTGAGCCGTCAGCACAGAGCCCGACATGGGGCTCGAACCCATGAACCGTGAGATCATGACCTGAGCTGAAGTAGGTAGCTTAACTGACTGAGCCACGCAGGCTCTTTTTTTCTGTTTTGTTTTGGTTAATGTTTATTTATTTTCTTCAGAGAGAGAGAAAGTGCTACCAGCATGAAGCCCGATGCAGGGCTCGATCTCACAAACCATGAGATCATGACCTGAGCCAAAACAAGAGTTGGGTACTTAAATGACTGAACCACCCAGGTGCCCCTATGTTACATATTTTTTTACCTACATCTGGCTAGACGATATAATGGCTGACATCAGAAGGGTAACTTTCTCTGGGTCATTCATCCACAAAGTTTAGTCTTCTAGCTTGTATGTGTGACAAACATGAAATTAGTTATTCTATGGTTCCAGTTTCTTACTATTATAGTCAAACTTTAAGTGAACTACAAACAAGTTTCTATGGTAAACATTTCAAAGTATTTTAAAGAGGTTTATCTATTATAATCAAACAACCAAAGTTAGATGTGGCAGCTACCAGATAAGCACTAACTGGGAGAGGGGGAAAGTGGCTTCTTTAAGACTGCATGGCTAATGGGGTGCCAGGCTAGGTCAGTCAGATCATGTGACCCTCAATCTCAGGGTCATGAGTTTCAGTCCCACATTGGGTGCAACGATTAAATAAATAACCTTTAAAAAAAAGAAGAAAAAAGATTGCATGGCTGTTATGTGACAGAACTATGGACTGAACCAGATTATGATTCCAAATCCAGGGCAGCACATTTTCCTCCATATCAGCACTGTTCAAAAGAAGTATAATGTGAGCCACAAACATAAGTCATATATATAATTTAAGAGTTTCCAGTAAACACATTAAGAATATTAAAAGAAAAATTGATTTCAATATAATTCAGGTTATGCAATATACCAAAATATTATATCATCATGTAATCAATAAAAAGTTGAGATATTTCATATTCTTTCTTTGTACTGAGTCTTATACAAACCATGTCTATAATGACTGCTATATTGGATATTGGACCATGCAGGTCTACTCTACGTCTCCTTTCTCTAAATATTTAGTATGACAGAATTAGCTATAGGATAGTTTGTATATAAGCACTAATAATTATGAAAAGTAGAATAAACCAAATAAAAGTAGTTTTTATTAAAAATAAATCCTTTAAAATATAATTGTATTTATTAAAACTAAATTTCCCTCATTTCAAACATGATTTAATTTACAAAAATTTGTAAGTAAGCACTGATGTTCTAAACCACATTGTTATATAAAGGTATATTTTAGTGTACTTAGGAGGGATAGGAGGAAAGAATTTCAACTTGTCAAAAATTTCCCAACTCCCAAAGTAAGACTGTCAATAGGAAGTATACAATTATTTCAAAAAGTACAGCAATTTGAAGAACTGAAGAAATATTACATGAGATCATTCTGTCTCAACAACCTCACTCACCGTGATTTTGTAAATTTGGGCAAGTCAAAACCATTTTATTCTAATTTCCTCACCTACTAAACAGGCAGAAACCTGACTGCCTCCTCCAGATTTATTTTCTCCATTTTTCTTACTAAGGTAAAACAGAAATTGTTGGGATTAGCAATGTGCTCTGCTAAGAAACAAAAAAAACAAACAAAACAAACAAAAAAAAACTGCATTTTTCCAGCCTCCACAGTAGATAGGGATGGGCATGTGAATCAATTCTAGCCAATTAGATGTGGGAAGAATTGTCAGCTATGGCTCCTGAAAAAGTGCTGGACTTTTCTCATGACAGAAATAAGGCCATGGTGGTTGGAAAGGCAATAGCATTCCTTTGATCATGAGGCCATTGTGAGACAAAAGCCACAATAAAGATCACAAAGAAGAAAGTCAGAAGGAGCCTTGTGTACTGATTGCATGATTAAGCTGCCACACCAGTCCTAATTTCTTTAATATTAGAAGAAAAGGAAATGCCCATCTCCTTTAAAGACCCTGGATGTTTTAGCAGCTGAATGTCAATTTAACTGACACACCCACCTACGGGATCATTGTGGGAATCCATGAAACAGATGTGAAAACATGATAAATCATGAAAACTATTTTCAAAAGTATTTTGATAATCTATAAGTCCCATCTAAACAGATGATGACTCTAAAATGAATAGACCATGTTTATAATTGCCTGCCTGACCCATGTATATATCTGGAGAGGTTAATTATTGTTGGTTTGTTTTATTTTGGCTTAGGGGTCAGCAAAAGAATTTTTTTTTCCCATTCTGCTTTTCTGAAAAATTCAAGTTACTGGGAAACTTAGAATGAAGCACAATCTATTTTATTTTTTTAACTTATTGTCAAGTTAGCTAATATACAGTGTATATACAGTGTGCTCTTGGCTTTGGGAGTAGATTCCCATGATTCATCACTTACCATACAACACCCAGTGCTCATCCCAACAACTGCTCTCCTCAATGTCCATCACCCATTTTCCCCTCTCCCCTGCCAGCCCTGGCACCAACCCTCAGTTTGTTCTCTGTATTTAAGAGTCTCTTATGGTTTTCCTCCCTCCCTGTTTGAACTATTTTTCCCCCTACCTTTCCCCTATGGTCTTCTGTTAAGTTTCTCAAATTCCACATATGAGTGAAAACATATGGTATCTATCTTTCTATGACTCACTTATTTCACTTAGCATAATACCCTCCAGTTCCATCCACATTGTTGTAAATGGCCAGATTTCATTCTTTCTCATTGCCAAGTAGTATTCCATTGTATATATAAACCACATCTTCTTTATCCATTCATCAATTGATGGACATTTGGGCTTTTCCCATAATTTGGCTATTGTTGACAGTGCTACTCTAAACATTGGAGTGCATGTGCTCCTATGGATCAGCACTCCTGTATCCTTTGGATAAATTCCTAGTAGTGCTATTGCTGGGTTGCAGGGTAATTCTATTTTTTTTTGAGGAACCTCCACACTAGTTTCCAGAGTGGCTGCACCAGTTTGCATTCCCACCAACAGCTGAAGCACAATCTATTTTAAAATGTAATACAAATAAAATACAGTGACACATGATGAAGAAAGAGCACGCTAAAAGAAATCCACTGCTTTTATTAATTTTTAAATATTTGTAGTGTTAAGCAAAAATGAGTCTAAAAAAGAAAACTTTAAGAAGTTTATTTTTCTGTTTCCAGAGATGATTTAGAATTACAATGCAAAGAACATATGCTCCCTATTAATAAAATTTGTCATTTATTTTGAATATTATATACATTAATCATTAATCATTGAAAAGTATTTAAACTTACAAGAGAAGTCAGTCCTTCATTATCGACAATCCAGTCTTCCTTTTCAGCTAATCTCTTTATTTCTGCAGGGAAAATAAGCACACAGTACTTTTTAATTTCTCATTGAACTTTATATAAATAAAAATCTATAAAGGTCATGGTTTTTCATTATTTTATATAGATTTGTTAAAAAAAAATGGAAGTAGGTAATAGGCATAAGACATATTTCTGGTAGACTCAAGTTTTTAAATGTGTATTGTTTTTCTGGAAATTTTTACTAAAACATTAATGTAAATAAATTTAGCCCCAATTGTAGACTGCTAGGCTAGGCTTAATGACAACTTTTGACAATGGTTTATTACTTAAAGAGGACTCTTGATAATATTCAATATGTACAAAATAAGCTACAAAATATTTTTTCCCAAAATATCTGATGAAAAATTTATATTGTTTTAATCCTATATACTTCTGATGACTGGCACTATGATTCTCACTTGGCTAAAGGAATCCTACCTGTCCAAACCTTTAGCATTTCATGCTGTCTCAGGTCCTTGTGGGGAACAAGTAAATGAATTCAGAGGATACTGCTGTTTCTCACCTGGATTCTACTCCTTTTCTGTTGACACAGTATATTTAGTCACCAATTCTTAGAGATGTGACCTTCTTACTCAAAAGTCTTGGTGACAGATAGTTATGGCGTATGTCATTTATAATGATGTTCTTGATTGTTTTCAACGATATTTAATATCCAGAAGGTGGCTTTGTAAAGATAACTTTGTTTTTTATGATTGTGTATACAAACTTTTTCCTGAAAATTCTAAAATGTATAAAGAAAACGAGCATCACCTATAATTTCTACTATGCAGAAAACTATTATTTACCTTTCTTCTGATTTTACATTCGTATTTCTAAATATTTAAAATGCACACACATTTTCAAAACTGGGATCATATGTTATATTCATTTTATACTATACTTTTTCTACTTAACATTTGCCATAGGAATGTTCTTATATCCTTAAATATTTTCAAATATATCCACCTTAATTTATGCATGGTCTGGCATCTCAAGTAAATAGATTTGAAAAGATATTCAAAGAAGGAAAAAAATGCCTGGGTGGCTCAGTGGGTTAAGCATCTGACTTCAGCTCAGGTCATGATCTCATGATGGGTTCATGGGTTCAAGCCCTGCATCAGGTTCTGTGCTGACAGCTCAGAACCTGGAGAGGCTGCTTCAGATTCCGTGTCTCTTTCTCTCTCTCTCTCTCTGCCCCTCCCCATCTCGTGCTTTGTCTCTTGCTCTCTCAAAAATAAATAAACATTAAAAAAAAAAAAAGAAGAAGGAAAAAATTCTATTGAGCAGCTACTGGTGATCTAAAATATTCAAGTTTCCATAAAAGGAATTTTCTCATTTTCAAGGATTAGGAGCTACAAAGAGGTGGGATATTCAGATAATCATTGTCTAGCAAATGTCATCAATTTCTCTTAACATACCTTCCGCTGTATGTTGCAATGTGACCATCACACAACGTACTCGGAGATCTAAAATGAGATCCTGGATAGTCTGTAACATGTCATTAGGAATTTCAAGGGCAGTCAACGATTCATAAGTAAGCCTGTAAAAGAGACACCACAAAACAAAAGTGAGCAGAGTGAGATCTCAAAGCAATTCCTGTCATCAGTTTGGCCACTCTATATAATGATGCATTATAAGCTACAATATTATATTGAAAGCAAGGGCAAAGTAAGACCATAACAAGAATTTTAATACAACAGTAACACTGAAATAATAAAAAAGATGCACATTCAGTAGGATATTCTCATCAAATGTAAGCAACAGGAAGGTTTAGGAGCTCAGGTGCTCTAGCACTGAGGAATATACTGAGGAAATACTAGAGGCAAAAGGACAGAGTAAAATTCTTTGTTGAACATGTTTTTCTTTTTTTTCAAAAAGGCAAAAAAAAATTTACCCCTTTTTAGAAGACATTCTTGTTAAAAAAGATATTCCATATTTACCTTATGGTCTGGATGACATGAGCAAGCCACTGTCCTGACAGCTCAGACTTTACCTCCCAGCCTCCATACTGCCTCACTCCACACTCTGGGATGCTAAGTGGGAGCAGAGCTCCACGGATCAACTTCACAAGACACTGCATTACTTCTTGAATCATTTTCTAGACAATGATGAAAGTAAAACTGCATTAAAAGTCATTAATTTGATTAAATCAACTAAAGGACTCTGCCTGAACAATGATGAATAGTTCGAACATAAAGTTTTCTAGCAACTTTGGTTGAGAAAATCCTATCTTGTGAAAAAGTCTACACGCTTATCCTTAACTTACCTTAAAATCATTTTGTCTTTGCCTTACATTCTTCGATCTTTCAATCTGGCCTGATTTCTCTGCAGTCTTAAAAATCAAAACAGCAAAATAAAATATATTAGTTATCTCTAGAAATAATGTATAAAAATAAGAAATCCTTTAGCAGCTGTATATAAAGAGAGCATTGTATACGGTTGTAACTTGATTAAAAGGAATGTATAAGACAAAATCTAAGTTTGTGACTTAAAAACAGACTTAATTAGAAAACCTTTCTTATTCCAACAAGAAGTTACTTATTCTCCTAAAACCTTTAAGTGCAATTCGTATAAATAAACCTAAGCATTAAGCTGAAATTACCTTTTCCGTAGGTGAATTTCATGTGCCATGCCCATCAACAATTTTATATATTGTTAACCCTAAATCATACCCAAGACAACATTTTCAACCTTATTTTTCATTAGCTGGTACAGAAGTAAAAGGAAGAGTAAACTCTGGATTAATGTCTAAGAATCTTAGGATATCCATTCCCTTCCCTTAAACATTTATAAATAAGCATTATATTTGGCATTTTATTTTTACAAAACTAAAAGTCACGATTCTTCTTTCAGGGATTTTACTGTCTAATTTAGGAGAGAATATATTCTAGAATCCTAGAATTAAATTTTTATTTGTTTCCTGCTAGCCGTACTTTCCTTTGATATTCCTTTCTCCTTAAAGTAATATTTGGAAGACTACACTGATTAAAACAGAAATCTATTCAATTGGATTTCATTTAACTTTTTATTCCCAAATTTTCTAACAACTAAATATTACCATATAACATGCCTGGGAAGGGCAAGCCTAGAAAACTTTCCAAATAAAGGAAAAATAACAAGATGGTATGATGTAAACGAAAATTCTGATAATTCATTAACATAATGCAAAATTATCCTTTAAAGTTGAAATGCTTATGTATTATTGGTTAGAGACATGTCAAAAGAACTTTCAGGTTAAGAACAACTGCATTATAGGGGCGCCTGGATAGCTCAGTCAGTTAAGCGCCCAACTCTTGATTTAGGCTGAGGTCAAGATCTCACAGTTTGTGAGTTTGAGCCCCACACCCGACTCCTCATTGACTGTGGAGCCTGCGTGGGATTCTCTCTCTCTGCCCTTCTCCCCCTCTCTCAAAATAAACTTAAAAAAAAAAAAAAAGATTATAAATGATTATGATACTGACATCAAGTTGATTTTAAAATACAATGTTATATATATCTTTTGTATAAGCTAGAGAAACAATGTATAGAGTTCATTATTATGATGAATATTACTAATGTGAATGACTAAAAGAAGGGTAAGGATTGCTAAATGTTTTCGACAAAAACCATCAGATGTACCTAATAAAAAGCGGTCAACATACATATACATACATACCTCTTCAGGCTCTGATTTACATTTATTTTACAATTTTATATTAAATTGTAGCTTTTTATCATTTAAAAACATTTTTTGGGGGGCGCCTGGGTGGCTCAGTCGGTTGAACGCCTAACTTTGGATCATGATCTCATGATCAGGAGTTTGAGCACTGTGTCGGGCTCTGTGCTGACAGCTCAGAGCTTGGACCCTGCTTCAGATACTGTGTCTCTGGCTCTCTCTGCCCCTCCCCCACTCGCACTCTCTCAAAAATAAACATTTAAAAAAAATTTTTTTTTAATTTTAACATTTATTTTTGAGAGACAGAGACAGAGAGTGAGCGGGGAAGGGGCAGACAGAATCCAAAGCAGGCTCCAGGCTCTGAACAAGCTGTCAGCACAGAGCCTGATACAAGGCTCAAACCCAGGAACTGTGAGATCATGACCTGAGTCGAAGTTGGACGCTCAACTGACTGAGCCATCCAGGCGCTCCTACCATTTTGTCTTTGTAGAAATGCACGTTTGCTTTAAAAGATAAAAGTTTAATTTTTGAAAAATCTAAACCTAAAATTCACTTCAGTAATGTCAATAAGCCAATTCCTAAAATTTACTAGGCAACAACACTCAAAATTCTTTGAACACCAGGATTTAATTCAGAAGCTGATGTTTTTGTCCCTTTATTTTTAAGACAAATGAGAAGTAATTAAAGTGTTTTAAAGCAACAGTGAGAACTGACTAGAGGGGCTGATATTAGGAGCACAGCCAGCCAGGAGGATGCTACACTAACCAGGTGAGCAATCACAGCACCTTAGACAAAAGAAGGTGGAGCATGAACTCCTGTTGATGGCTTAGCCACAGGCTTCCAAGGTAGAGTAAACTGATCATGGCAATTCTACTGGGTGTTGCAGTGAGAAAGGAGAGATGATGTCAAGAGTGACTGCCATCTGAGTCATGACTACTCAGGTTAAGTCCAACCAGCCTTGAATGTCTGTTAGCCTACTTTCTGTTTCTGTCAAGTGTGATGCTCTGATTCAAAGTAACACTTTGGGCAATATAGTGGCCTAGGTGTAGAAAAACAAATGAATGGCCACAGCCTTACTGAGGTGATGAATTAACTATTCTCTAAATACTGCAGTTTGTCAGGTCTTAGTCCTAGGCCCTTTTTTTCTATACACTCTCACTAATTCATTCTCATGGCTTCAAATATCATTTCTATGTAATGCCTTCCTATTTTGGATTCTGCACTCAATTCCAACATGTGTGGGTAGGGGTAGGGGCCTCCCCTTAAAAACAAGCAGTTTTCCAGATACCAGCTGTGAGAAGTGGCATGATTCATTTTCAGAAATACCAGATAAAAGCTGTGCTGTCTAGTAGCAAGAGGTTTACAACCTATTGGAAATGCGTACGAACTGCCCGCCAAAAATGCAGTCCCAAACCCTTAAGACACTGCACTTCCTGGTTCCTCTTCCCCACCCCCTCTCCATTTTGCAGGCTTATTTTTCGCAGGCTTCACAATAAGTATGCATCAGAGAACTGAAGTCTCTGTATCACCTCAAGGAATGTACATTTGTTCCAAACAGACTACTTTTTGGCCTTACAAGGGCATAGGTGACTTCCCAGTAAGGCTATAACCTCTGTAGTACTCAGCCAATGAGGAATCAGGAGAAGGACTTCATGCTAGGAGATAAACTGCCTACTGTAACTGCCACCCACTCTTGCAAAAGTGTTGATTTAAAGCCTTGCTTCACTGTGCTCCGAGTCTCTGCATCCCTCCTTTGATTGGGGCAGTGGGCTTATTTGTCACACCAGCTGAGTGTCCTACAATTCAACTCACTTCTGACACTCTCTACCTGGGAATAAAGTGAGATCCCACAGGTAAGGGCTTAGTCCTACAAGATTTGTGCCACCCCCTCCCCCTAACACTTAGATGCCAATTTCTTTTTTTTTTTTTTTTTTTTTTTTTTAGATGCCAATTTCAAGACCAGGTTGTTACCTGTACTTCTGACCTACTGGCTATATAGATTGGACATTCCCATGACTTGCTGCCTAGGTTCAAATAATTTGTTAGAATAGCTCATAGAACTCAGAAAATGTGTTCACTCACTCAATTACCAGTTTATTATAAAAGGATATAATTCAGAAATGGCCAAGTGGAAGAGATGCATAAGGCAAAGTATAGGAAAAGGGTGCAGAACTTCCATGCAGTCTCCAGGCAAGCCACCTTCCCTGAATTTCCAAAAATTCACCAACCTGGAAGCTCTCTGAACCCTGTCCTTTGGGTGTTTAAGGAGGTTTCATTAACATAGACACAACTAATAAAATCACTGGTCATTGTCAACTGATTCAACCTCCAGCTCCATTCCTCTCCCAAGAGGTCTGAGGGTGAGACTGAAAATTCCAACCCTCTTCCTCCATAGGTGGGTACAAAAGTAACATAACATAACATAACATAACATAACATAACATAACATAACATAACATAACATAACATTACTTCTGCATTCCTCACTTAGGAAATTCTCAGGGTTTTAGGAGCTCTATGCCAGAAACCAGAAGACCAAATACATATTTCTTATATATAAGCACAATGTCACACTTCCAAATTTATATTTCCAGCCCAAATCTTTCCTCTGAAGCCCAAATTTGAATATCAGATTGCCTACTTGATGTCTCTTCTTGAATAATTCACAGGAATTTCAAATCCAATACATTAAAAGTGGAAAACTGCATGTTCTTCAAGTCTTTCTGATGAGGGACTATAAAGCATGCTGAGGGCCAACACAAGCTAGTACACTCCCCACCCCCAGGAGGGACATATGTGATATTCCTCAGGTACTCCTGGATGCCCAAGAACAAAGGAAAGAAAAGAAAACAAATGGCTAACTGATAAAGATCACAGTCGTGCAGGACACAGTCTCCATCAGTTTACAAATACCTTAGTAAATTACAAGAAAAAGGCAATCTTATCAATAGCCTAATATCCAGAAACTTATAGACTCAAGTTTCCTGGAGCCCATAGTATCACCATCCCAACCATTCTGATGTGGGGAACAAATGCAAGAAGAAAAGGGCAGGTAAAATTAAATTTCTTTATAACCTGCAGCCCGCTGGCAAATACTTGGGGCAACACAAAGTATAACATTACTCCAGGAACTCCTTACTATCTATCTTAATGTTAATGCTTCGCTAGAGAGAAAAACAACCTTAGCTTGACAATAGGTAGGCCTTCAGTAATCTGTCAGTCTTCAGCACATGAAAGTCTCTTCCCGAAACTTCTCTTTTAACTTTACCTCTCCCTAGTACATGGTATATAACCAGCCATACAACAACCCCAGTGCAGCTCTTTCTTCCCACAGGCTTTAATAAAATCACTTTTTTGCACCAAAAAAGAAAACCAAAGATGGAGGCATCAGAATTCCAGACTTCATGATGTACTACAAAGCTGCAGTCATCAAGACAGTATGGTACCAGCATAAAAACAGATACTCAGATCGATAGAACAGAATAGAGAACCCAGAAATGGACCCACAAACGTATGGCCAACTAAGTTTTGACAAAGCAGGAGAGAATATCCAATGGAATAAAGACAGTCTCTTCAGCAAATGGTGCTGGGAAAACTGGACAGCAACATGCAGAAGAATGAACCTGGACCACTTTCTTACACCATACACAAAAATAACTAAAAAAGGGATGAAAGACCTAAATGTAAGACAGGAAGCCTAGAAGAGAAATCCTAGAAGAGAAAGCAGACAAAAACCTTTTTGACCTTGGTCGCAGCAACTTCTTACTCAACATGTCTCTGGAGGTAAGGGAAAAAAAAGCAAAAATGAACTATGGGACCCCACAAACCCCACTGTCACCTCAGAGCTTCATCATTTCTGACTTCATAAATGGCATACCTACTCACTCAGGGGTCGGTCCATTTGGTAGCTCTATGTTAATTCTTGTCCTTATCTTACTCACCGGATTTATCAGTAAGTTTGGTCAACACTACTTCCAAAATACAAATGAAATCCATCATTTTCTTTCCAACTCCACTAACAAACCTTAATCCAACCACCATCATTTCCTGTCCAGACAGCTTGAACAGCTTACCCACTTTGATTTTTATTCCCTGACAATTCATTCTTGAATAGGTAACCAAAGTGGTCTTTTTAAAACCAAAACTCTGATCAGGTCACTCTACCACTTAGAGTCCATGCATGGCTTCCTACTACACTTGGAATGTAAATCCCTTACCATGTCTGTACAACAAAGCTGTGTCAATTGGTCCCTGCTCAGTATACTCAGGATGTTATGACCTTCTGTTTTTCAAATATGCCAAACTCTTTTCCTTGGCTTTGCATGTGGCATTGTCTCTGCCTAATACATTTTTTCTCCCTGATTCTTCATGAGGTTGTTTCCTTCTCATGCTTTGAGTTTTAGTTTCAATATCATCTCCACAGAGAGATCTTCCAGGATCTCCATCCCACTACTGACATTCTTTATCTTAGAACCCTATTTCTTTTATAGCTGTTAGCAAAATTTAGGATAATTTTTAAAAAAATTTATTTTGGGGAACACCTGGGTGGCTCATTTGGTAAAGTGTCTGACTTCAGCTCAGGTCATGATCTCATGGTTCATGAGTTTGAGCCCCGCATCAGGCTGTGCGCTGCGCACAGAGCCTGCTCTGGATCCTCTGTCTCCCTCTCTCTCTGCCCCTCCCCCACTCATTTCTCTCTCTCTCTCCCTCTCTCCCTCTCTCTCTCTCTCTCTCTCAACATAATAAACATTTAAAAAAATTATTTTGGTTCTTTCTCTCCAGGAGGGGAGAGATCATGTTTATCTTGGTCATCTTTATATATATATATATATATATATATATATATATATATATATATTTCTTTTTTCAATTTATGCATGTGTGGGTTATGTGTACATACACGTATACGTGTGTGTGTATGTAAATCTATCAGTGCCTGGCACATAGAGTGTTCAGGGTATTCATGAAATATTTGGTGAATGAAGGATCACCTAGGGTTAGGGTTAGTGTTCTTCAGGACCTCCTGGGAAGTATTTCAGAAAGCCTGAGGGCCCTGAACAGTACTGTAATAATCTGAAGTTTTTCTTTAAAAAACTCAAAGTCCTGGGTCTCCACATGGCAGACTGGCCCTTTGAAGGGTATCTGCTAGGCATAATCCTATGATATACTCCTGAAAAGTCCAACAGACTTACTGTTCTCCTAGAGATTTAAGATATCAACAAAAGGGTATGCAGAAGTTTAAGAATTTCCTAGGGGTTAGGAGGACTACTGTAGGTGTGGAATTCAGATGTTGCTGAGGAGCCCTGTACCTACTGTGATGTCAGGAGGCACAAATGACACTGGAATTCTATACTGCAAAATCTAAGTTAAGGACCTTGTGATGGTTAAGTCTATATGTCAACTTGACTGCGCCCTATATTCCTTTAACATTATTCTGGGTAAGTCTGTGAAGGTGTTTTTGGATGAGATTAACATTTGAATTGGTAGGCTGAGGAAAGCAGATTGCCCTCCTTAATGAGGGTGGAACCCACCCAATCAGTGGAAGGCCCGAATACAACAAGAAAACTGACCTTCCCTCCAGTAAGGGGGAAATCCTCCAGCTTGACTGCTTTGACTGAGGACACTGAACTGAAACACTGGTACTTCCTGGGTCTTAAGCCTCTTGGCTTTCAGACTGGAACTACAACATATGCATTCCTGGGTTTCCTGCTTGATTACTGCAGATTTTGGGACTTGTTAACCTCCATAATCATGTGAGCCAATTCCTTATGGTAAATCTTTCTCTATATACACAGTTAGATACAGAATCAACATCCTATTGGTTCTGTTTCTCTGAACCCTAACACACGCTGGTTTAGTATGCTGTGGACAAAGGGATGAAGCTCTGAAATAAAGGCGCAATTTATTTCAATAATGAGTCAAGCCAGTATAAAATTCTAAGTATACTGATCAGTTGGTGACTTTCTAATTATATCTGTCACAGTACCTAATACTGAACTTTCTGTTTAATGCGCTAGTTATTTCATAGTCCTTCTGTGAAATATTTTTAAATCAAAGAAAAGAGTGAAAAGCAATTTTTAAAATTTGATTATTTATCAAAATTAAAACTAAATTTTGCCCATCAAAGAGGTATTAATGAGTGCATAATGGCATCTAGTAGACAAAATAATCTGTGAACTTTAAGGACTGGTCTCCAAATATATAGAGAGTGGAGGGGGACAGGAATTAATTGTAAGGCATACCTCTTAAAATTATCAATTAAAAAAGTTACTTATTATTTTAATTTGATGAAGAGTCAAATATCTTTAACATACTGAACTATATAATTTTTGCCCTATTTTTAAAAGAAAATCTAATTTGGGAACATAAAGTGCATTTTAATCTACATTTTATGAGTTATGCAACTCAAAAAATGTCAATTACTAATGTTGAAAATTATTTGGATGCTTTACAATTTTTCATTCCAAATTATACTATATTTAAAATATGTCTAAAGGTGAGATCTCAAGCTACTGTTAACCATTTCTTTAAAAACCTTAACTCTTTCCTGCACACACAGACCAAAACTACTTTGTGGTGAGACCAACGGCTAGATTTCACTGTTTTGATTCATGTATGTTACTTCACATGGGCATGACTGGTTTGAAGAACTATTTTTTAAACTGTTGGAAACTCCATCTAAATATTTAACGGATGGGCTCTTAAAGCAAATAGTTACTATAACTAGAAAAAATTTTTCAGGTAAATTTTGTTTAAATATAACAGAGCTTTCTTGTATGAGTTTGAATACCAAGTATCAAAAACCTCAGAACTCTTCCCAGTTTTAATTTAATTAAGTTTCAGGATTTCACTAGTAAACTGACATGGTAGGCACACGTTCCTAACTCATCCATTCCTTTCTAGTACCCTTAGTGTCTTTCTAGATTTTCAATAGAGGGTAGACAATTTAAAAACATGCCCAGATCTGCATAATGAATTACACTCAATTAACAATAATTACTATCAACTCTTAAAAGCTTACAAATACCACAGACATATCCAATTCAGTACAACTAATGTTTCACTAAAATATCCCAGATCAAGGGACACCTGGGTGACTCAGTTGGTTAAGCATCCGATTCTTGATTTCGGCTCAGGTTATTTTATTTTATTTTTTTTATGAAATTTACTGTCAAATTGGATTCCATACAATCGGCTCAGGTTACGATCTCACATGAGACTGAGTCTCAGGTGGGCTCGATTGTGAGACTGAGCTTTCAGCATGGAGCCTGCTTGGGACTTTCTCTCTTCCTTTCTCTCTCTCTCTCTCTCTCTCTCTCTCTCTCTCTCTCTCTCTCTCCCTTTCTCTCTACCCCTCCCCTGCTCCCACTCTCTGAATGAATGAACGAATGAATGAATGAATAAATACCCAGATCAAAAACTTGGGAATTTTACAAACTCCAAAAAGACTCAAAATAAGGCAACTACGATCCTTGTGTGGTAGGCCACCTACGGGAACCAATCAAATTGGAAGGAAGAAACATTTGACTGGAAACAAATAACTAGGTTTAAAATCCATTTCCTAAGGTACTAATTCTTTTGATGAGTCAATCTATCTTGACATTATTCACCATGACTCTAGTAGTTCATCAGTCCACTATTTCTTAATGCTACTAAACTTTGTTCCCTGAATACCTATTATGTGCCACGCCAATGAGATTTCAAGTACTGGAATAAATATTTTTTCCAAATAATAAGAGCACATTTTCATTGACCTGCTGGACACTGCTATAAGTACTTCACTGACATTAACTCGTTTAATTCTCAAACCAGAACTATACAACTAGGCATAAAGAAGTAAAGTTATTTGCCTAAGGTCACAGCTAGTAAGTGAAATATATTGGATGTTTCTATTAAAACACTTCATGTTCTGTAAGAGGAGCTGTGCACACAATCTGTCCAAGGCACTTATATGGAAGCATCTACCTTTCCAGTTGTCATGAGCAATCAGGATTAGAGGCGGATCAGATAAGAAGGGGAAGTTATGCCATGATATGGGTGGTACAGCTGTTCCCCACTGTGGCAGAGGGCAAGAAATCCAAACGTGTCCTCAGCACACAGTCACACAACTCTCATGCAGCTAAGAGGAATAAAAATGCAAACTGATGGAGACATGTATGAAAGCAGAATGTTGAGACAACTTTTTTCAGGACACCAGAAAAGCTGAAATTAAAACATTCTCTTCCTTGGTTTGGGAGGAGCTAAGATGGAGGTGTGTAGAAAATAGAGGTTTGTAGAAAATCCTAGGCTTGTCCTCAAATACCACTAGATAACTATCAAATCATTCTGAATACCCAAAAATCTCCCTGAGGACTGACAGAACAAACTATACAACTAAAGGAAGAGAAGAGGTCACATCAAGGAAGATAGGAAGTGCAGAGATGTGGTTTGAGGGACAAACAGATCACAAGGGCTGTGGAGGGGAGGAAGTCCTGGTCTTGGAGAAAGGCAAGAGAGAGAGTGGAATGCCTAGGGAAATGAATAAGGAGAACACTTCCCCAAAGCCAGTGGCTGGGAAAATGAGAAGAGCTGATTTTTGTGAGTGTTTGCAACCAGTAGGGCTCAAAGACTGGAGTTGTAGAGGTTGGCAGGTTTGGCTGGGATAGAGACCTGAGGGCATTGCCCCACTCCTGGAGAGAAAGCAGGCAAGCAACCTTGGCGGCAGACAGAAATCTGAGGATCACCTAAGGTGCATAGGGAGAGACTAACTGTTTGCTCTTCTTTTTTTTTTTTTTTTTTTTATATATATATGAAATTTATTGACAAATTGGTTTCCATACAACACCCAGTGCTCATCCCAAAAGGTGCCCTCCTCAATACCCATCACCCACCCTCCCCTCCCTCCCACCCCCCATCAACCCTCAGTTTGTTCTCAGTTTTTAACAGTCTCTTATGCTTTGGCTCTCTCCCACTCTAACCTCTTTTTTTTTTTTTTTCCTTCCCCTCCCCCATGGGTTCCTGTTAAGTTTCTCAGGATCCACATAAGAGTGAAACCATATGGTATCTGTCTTTCTCTGTATGGCTTATTTCACTTAGCATTACACTCTCCAGTTCCATCCACGTTGCTACAAAAGGCCATATTTCATTTTTTCTCATTGCCACATAGTATTCCATTGTGTATATATACCACAATTTCTTTATCCATTCATCCGTTGATGGACATTTAGGCTCTTTCCATAATTTGGCTATTGTTGAGAGTGCTGCTATGAACATTGGGGTACAAGTGCCCCTATGCATCAGTACTCCTGTATCCCTTGGATAAATTCCTAGCAGTGCTATTGCTGGGTCATAGGGTAGGTCTATTTTTAATTTTCTGAGGAACCTCCACACTGCTTTCCAGAGCGGCTGCACCAATTTGCATTCCCACCAACAGTGCAAGAGGGTTCCCGTTTCTCCACATCCTCGCCAGCATCTATAGTCTCCTGATTTGTTCATTTTGGCCACTCTGACTGGCGTGAGGTGATACCTGAGTGTGGTTTTGATTTGTATTTCCCTGATAAGGAGCGACGCTGAACATCTTTTCATGTGCCTGTTGGCCATCTGGATGTCTTCTTTAGAGAAGTGTCTATTCATGTTTTCTGCCCATTTCTTCACTGGGTTATTTGTTTTTCGGGTGTGGAGTTTGGTGAGCTCTTTATAGATTTTAGATACTAGCCCTTTGTCCGATATGTCATTTGCAAATATCTTTTCCCATTCCGTTGGTTGCCTTTTAGTTTTGTTGGTTGTTTCCTTTGCTGTGCAGAAGCTTTTTATCTTCATAAGGTCCCAGTAATTCACTTTTGCTTTTAATTCCCTTGCCTTTGGGGATGTGTCGAGTAAGAGATTGCTACGGCTGAGGTCAGAGAGGTCTTTTCCTGCTTTCTCCTCTAAGGTTTTGATGGTTTCCTGTCTCACATTTAGGTCCTTTATCCATTTTGAGTTTATTTTTGTAAATGGTGTGAGAAAGTGGTCTAGTTTCAACCTTCTGCATGTTGCTGTCCAGTTCTCCCAGCACCATTTGTTAAAGAGGCTGTCTTTTTTCCATTGGATGTTATTTCCTGCTTTGTCAAAGATGAGTTGGCCATACGTTTGTGGGTCTAGTTCTGGGGTTTCTATTCTATTCCATTGGTCTGTGTGTCTGTTTTTGTGCCAATACCATGCTGTCTTGATGATTACAGCTTTGTAGTAGAGGCTAAAGTCTGGGATTGTGATGCCTCTGTTTGCTCTTCTTGAAGCATACCTGTGAGAGGTAACATTCACAAACACACCTCTTGGGGGACAAAAGAACCAGAGGGAGCCATTTCCTTTGCCTGCACCTAAGCACAGGTGCAGAGACATGTGCTGAGGGTGGCAAACCTGGACACTGACTGTTTAGCCTACTTGCTCCAAATCCCACGCCCCTGAACTCCTGTGTGACTGCTCTTCTGGGTTAATCCTCCATCTGTCCCAACCCAGGAAGACCCTCCCCCAGAAGACCAGCATAGGCCCCCACTATAGCAGCTCCTTAAAGTTTGTGGAGTTTTAAAAGTCAGCAGGCTTGGCTGGTATATAACCCAAAGTGCACTGGACTGCTCCAGGCAGACAAATAATGTGGACACAGATAGCATGAAAACACTAATCTGAGCGGTGCCTGGGTGGCTCAGTCGGTTAAGCATCCGACTTCGGCTCAGGTCATGATCTCACAGTCTGTGAGTTCGAGCCCCGCGTCGGGCTCTGTGCTGACAGCTCAGAGGCTGGAGCCTGCTTCGGATTCTGTGTCTCCCTCTCTCTATGCCCCTCCCCTGCTCATGCTCTGTCTCTCTCTGTCTCAAAAATAAATAAAAACATTAAAAAAAAATTTAGAAAAAAAGAAAACACCAATCTGAAAAACCCCTGGAATGAATGAGGGGGAAATTATTCACTCTTCTGGGAGTGCTTCTCCAAGACCAGCAAGCATGGAGACCACTCTCTGGAGACAAAGAAGCTGGCTAGCACCATTTTCCCTCCCCTCTCCCTCAGCATAAACCAACTTCAGTAAACAGCACAGTCCCAAAACTGGCTGCCTCACCTACTTACACCAAGTCTTATCCCCCTGCACTCTACTGGTACTGCTTTTCTTGGGCAAGTATACCTAAGAACCAGCACAGTAGGCCCCTTCCTCAGAAGACCGGCACAAACCCCCACACGCACTACATCTACTAACGATAGAGTTCTTCAAAACGTTAGGTGTGGTGGAAATAGTATCAGATCTCATTTAACAAATAGACCAGAGCACACCTAGTTAAAACTGGACACGCTTTGGCCAAGGTCCAAACACTCTCTGATGCAGACAGGGGAAACTCTGTAGACAACTGACCTGAGGGATAAAGCAGACAAAATACAGCAGCAGAGTACATGCAGTACACACCAGAGACACTTCCTAAAGCTCCAGGCCATGGACATTATAGGACTACTCTTTCATAAAGCCATCACTCTCAGGAGCAGGAGAAGACAGAGACCCAGATAAAGTACACAGATGGAGGAATTCATCCCAAAAGAAAGAACAAGAAAAGGTCACAGCCAGAGATCTAATCAAAACATAAATAATATGCCTGATGCAGAATTTAAAGCAACAGTGAAAAGGATACTTGCTGGGCTTGAGAAGAGTATGGAAGACATCAAGGGGACTCTTACCACAGGATAAGAGAGATAAAAAACAACCAGTCAGAAATGAAAAATGCAGCAACTGAGATTCAAAACAGACTGGATAAAATGACCACAAGAATGGAAGAAACACAGGAATGAATAAGTGATCCTTATTCAGACATCCAGATCCAGGAGTAAGAGAGAACTCCCATCAAAATCAACAAAAGCAGACCAACCCCAAGATATACTGTAGTTAAATTTACAAAATATAGTGATAGCAAAAAATCCTAAAAGAAGACAAAAGAAGTCCCTATACTACAATGGAACACCCATAAGGCTAGCTGCAGATCTCACCACAGAAACTTGGCAAGCCAGAAGGGAGGGGCATAATATATTCAACATGCTGAATGGGAAAAATTTGCAGCCAAGTATAATCTACCCAGCAAAGCTATCATTTAGAATAGAAGGAGAGATAAAGAGATTCCCAGACAAAGAAAAACTAAAGGATTCTGTGAACACTAAACCAGCCCTGCAAGAAATATTAAAGGGGACTCTTTGAGTGGGAAGGAAATACCAAAAGAAAGAAAGACTAGAAGGAACAGAGAAAATCTCCAGAAACAATGGCAAAACAGGTAATAAAATAGCACTAAATACATATCTATCAATAATTACTCTAAATGTAAATGGACTAAATGCTCTTTTGATTAAAAGACATAGGGTATCAGAATGGATTAAAAAAAAAAAAAACCCACAACCAAACCCATCTATATGCTGCCTACAAGAGATTAATTCTAGACCTAATGACATGTGCAGATTGAAAGTGAGGGGCTGGAGAAACATTTATCATGTAAATGGACTGTAAAAGAAAGCCAGAGTAGGAATACTTATAACAGACAAACTAGATTTTAAACCAAAGACTATAACAAGAGATTAAAAAAAAAAAAAGAAAAGCCACTATATCATAATAAAGGGGACTATCAAACAGAAGACACAACAATTGTAAAAATTTATGCCCGCATCATGAAAGTGCCCAAATATGTAAAACAATTAGTAACAAACATAAAGGAATTCTTTGATGATAACATAATAATAGTAGGGGTCTTTAACACCCCCAACTTACATCAATGGACAGATAATCTAAGCACAAAATCAACAAGAAAACAGTGTCTTTGAACGACATACTGGACCTGATGGACTTAACAAATATATTCAGAACATTTCATCCCAAAGCAGCAGAAAACATTATTTTCAAGTGCACATGGGACATTCTACAGAATAGATCACATACTAGGTCACAAATCAGGCCTCACAAATACAAAAAATGTGAAATCATACCATGCATATTTTCTGATCATAATGAAATGAAACTTGAAGTCATCCACAAGAAAAAAATCTGGAAAGATGACAAATACAAAGAGATTAAACAACATCCTACTAAAGAATGAATTGGCCAACCAGTAAGTCAAAGAAGAAATAAAAATAATACATGGAAACAAATGAGAATGAAAACATGATTATCTAAAACCACTGGAATGCAGCAAAAGTCATCCTAAGAGGGCAGTATATAGCAATACAAGCCTACCTCAAGAAGCAAGAAAAGTCTCAAATAAACAACCTAACCTTACACCTAAAGTAGCTAGAAAAAGAACAACAAACAAAACTTAAAGCCAGCAGAAGAAGGGAAATAATAAAGATTTGAACAGAAGTAAATGATATAGAAACTAAAAAACAATAGAACAGATCGATGAAACCAGGAGCTGGTTCTTTGAAAAAATTAATAAAATTGATAAACCCCTAACCAGGCTTATCAAAAAGAAAAAAGACCCAAATCAATAAAATCACAAATGAAAGAGGACAAATAACCAACACCACAGAAATACAAACAATTATAAGAGAATATTATGAAAATTAAATGTCAACAAATTAGAAGAAATGGATAAATTCCTAGAAATATATAACTACCAAACCTAAAACTGGAAGAAACAGAAAACTTGAACAGACTGATAACCAGCAAAGAAACTGAATCAGTTATCAAAATCTCCCAACAAACAAAATTCCAGGGCCAGATGGCTTCACAGGGGGAATTCTACCAAATATTTAAAGAAGAGTTAAGGAGCACCTGGGTGACTCAGTTAAGTGTCTGACTTCAGTTCAGGTCACGATCTCACAGTTTCCATTCAAGCCCTGCATCGGGCTCTGTGCTGACAGCTCGGAGCCTGGAACCTGCTTCAGATTCTGTGTCTTCCTCTCTCTCTCTTTGCCCCTCTCCTACTAGTGCTTTGTCTCTCTCTCAAAAATAAATAAACATTAAAAAAATAATAATAAAATAAGAAGAGTTAATACCTATTCTTCTCAAACTATTCTGAAAAACAGAAATGGAAGGAAAATTTCCAAATTCATTCTATGAGATCAGCATTACTCTGATTCCAAAAACAGACAGACTCCACTAAAAAAGAGAACTACAGGTTGGTATCTTTGATGAACATGGATGAAAAATTCTCAACAAAATACAAATTAAATCCAACAGTGCATTAAAAGAATCATTCAGCATGATCAAGTGAGGTTGATTCCTGGGCTATAAGGTGGCTCAATATTCGCAAATCAATCCACATGATACAGATATTAATAAAGAAAGGATAAAAACCATATGATCCTTTCAGTAGATGCAGAAAAGCATTTGACAAAGTACAACATTGCTTTCATGATAAAAGCCCTCAACAAAGTTGATTTAGAATGAACTTCAACATAATAAAGGCCAATATGAAAAACGCACAGCTAATAGCATCTTCAATGGGAAAAAACTCAGAGCTTTTCCTCAATAGTCAAGAATGAGACAGGGATGTGGACTCTCACCAGTTATTTAACATAGTCCTAGCCATAGCAATCAGGCAACAAAAAGAAATAAAAGGCATCCCAATAGGTAAGGAAGAAGTCAAACTTTCACTGCTGATGACATATACAGAAAATCAAGACTCCAGCAAAAAATTGCTAGAACTGATACACAAATTCAGTAAAATCACAGGATACAAAATCAATGTACAGGGGCGCCCGAGTGGTTCAGTCAGTTAGGTATCCGACTGCGGCTCAGGTCATGATCTCACGGTTTGTGGGTTCCAGCCCTGCACCGGGCTCTGTGCTGACAGCTCAGAGCCTGAAGCCTGCTTTGGGTCTGTGTCTCCCTCACTCTCTGCCTCTCCCCCACTCTCACTTTGTCTCTCTCTTTCTCTCAAAAATAAATAAACATAATAAAAATTTTTTTAAAAAATCAATGTACAAAAAGCTGTTGCACTTCTATACACCAATAATGAAGCAGCAGAAATAGAAATTAAAGAATTGATCTGATTTACAATTGCACCAAAAACCACAAGATACCCAGAAATAAATTTAACCAAAGAGGTAAAAGGTCTATAAAAAAACACTGATGAGGGAAAATAAAAATAACACAAAGAAATGGAAAAACATTCCATGCTCATGGATGGGAAGAACAAACATTGTTAAAGTGTCTATACTCCCCACAGAAATCTATCTACACATTTAATGCAATCCCTATCAAAATACCACTGGAATTTTCATAAAGTTACAACAAACAATCCTAAAATTTGTACAGAAGCACAAAAGAACTTAAATAGCCAAAGAAATCTTGAAAAATAAAAGCAAAGCTTGAGGCATCACAATTCCAGATTTCAAATTATACTACAAAACTATAGTCATCAAGACAGTATGGTAATGGCACAAAAAGAGACACATAGATCAATGGAACAGAATAGAAAATCCAGAAATGAACCTACAACTATATAGTCAATCTTCAACAAAGCAGGAAAGAGTATCCAATGGAAAAAAGACAGTCTCTTCAACAAATGGTGTTGGGAAAACTGGACGGCAACATCCAAAAGAAAGAAACTGGACCACTCTCTTACACCATACACAAAAATGAATTCAAAATGGATGATTGACCTAAATGTGAGACAGGAACTCATTAAAATCCTAAAGGAGAAACTCTCTGACATCAGCTGTAGCAACTTATTAGATATATCTCCTGAGGCAAGGGAAACAAAAGCAAAATAAACTATTGGGATTTCATCAAAATAAAAAGCTTCTGCACAATCAATAAGCAATCAACAAAACTAAAAGTCAACCTTCAGAATGGGAGAAGATATCTGCACATGACATACTGGATAAAGAGTTAGTATCCAAAATCTATAAAGCACTTATAAAACACAACACCTCAAAAAACAAATAATCGTTAAAAAATGGGCAGAAGACATGAATAAATGTTTTTCCAGAGAACACATACAGATGCCTAACAGACACAGGAAAACATGCCCACCATCTTTATCATAAGGGAAATACAAACCAAACTACAATAAGATATCACCTCACACCACTGAGAATGGCTAAAATTAACAACACAGGTAGCAAGAGGTATTGGTGAGGATGCAGAGAAAGGGGAACCCTCTTACACTGTTGGGTGGAATGCAAACTGGTGCAGCCACTGAGAGAACAGTATGGAGGTTCCTCAAAAAGTTAAAAATAGAACTACCCTACAATCCAGCAATTGCACTACTAGGTATTTACCCAAAGGATACAAAAATACTAATTCGAAGGGGCACATGCACCCCAATGTTTATAGCAGTATTATCAACAATAGCCAAATTATGGAAAAGAGTCCAAATGTCTATCAGCTGATGAATGGATAAAGTAGACATGGTAAAGGATAAAGAATCCAGATTCTAAGAGACATATGCACCCTGATGTTTATAGCAGCATTATCGACAGCCGAACTATGGAAAGAGCCCAAATGTCCGACTGCTGAATGGATAAAGATGTGACATACATATATGTGTGTGTGTGTGTGTGTGTGTGCATGCACACATGTGTGCATGCAATGGAATATTACCCAGCCATCAAAAAGAATGAAATCTTCCATTTGCAATGATGTGGAAGGAGCCAAAGAGTATTATGCTAAGTGAAGTAAGTCAGAGAAAGACAAATATTATATGATTTCTCTCATATGTGGAATTTAAGAAACAAAACAGAGGAACATATGGGAAGGGGAGTGGAGAGAAAAGAGGGAAACAAACCACAAGAGACTTTGAATGACAGAGAACAAACTGAGGGTTGATCAGAGGTTGGTGGCAGACGGGTTAGATGGGTGATGGGTATTAAGGAGGGCATTTATTGTGAGGAGCACTGGGTATTATATGTAAGTGATGAATCAGCAAAGTCTACTCCTGAAACCAATATTATACTATATGTGAACTAACTAGAATTTAAATAAAAATTTACAAAGATAAAAAAAATAAAGAAGATTTGGTGTGTGTGTGCGTGTGTATGTATGTGTGTGTGCGTGTGTATGTGTACACATACACAAAATGGAATATTATTCAGCCATAAAGATGAATGAAATCTTGCCATTTGCAAGAATGTGGATGGAGGTAGACAGTATTATGCTAAGTGAAATAGGTCAGTCAGAGAAAGACAAATATAATATGATTTCACTCATACGTGGAATTTAAGAAACAAAACAAATGAACATGGGAGGAGAAAAGAGAGGCAAACCAAGAAACTGACTCTTAACTATAGAGAACAAATTGATGGTTAGGGAAGTAGGCAGAAGGGGAGGAGGTAGGGCAGTGGAATGGTTTAAATAGATGAGTATTAAGGAGGGCACTTGTGATGAGCCCCAGGTATTATATGTAAGTGATGAATCACTAAATTCTACACCAGAAACCAGTATTATACTGCATGTTAACTAACTAAAATTTAAATAAAAATTTGTAGAAAAAAAAAAATAAAGCATTCTCATCCTCAGTAGCAACAAGCAACTCTGCATTTATCAAGGGCAGCCAAACTCTACATTTATCTTATGGAAGACTCACTTCCCTGTATAGTTAACTTTTCAATAGAGTTTTTGTATAATCAAGTGATACAAAAAGACAGAAGACATTCATTATTTAATGCTATAATATTTTAATGTTATAAAGCACAGTAACTAATACACTGCTGAAAAGGAAGAAAAAAATATGGTGATAACTCATGCTTAAGAGCTCAGTTTTTATGCATTAAGGAGTTTTGTCATACACTATAGTTTTTCCATTTTTCATACACCAAGGAAATTTTATGGTTTAGATAACTAACCATTCATACAAACAAGGATCTACCTGGTTTAAAAGAGTCAGTGAACCAATGAGAATTAAACATACAAAGGAAAACAAATTGCTCCAGAGAATAATTCTATTTCTTTTAGAAGTCGCGTGAATAAATGTCCATGGGTCAAAAGAGAAAAGATGGACCCCTGGAGTACCAAGACACCCAACCACTTTCCATGAAGGAGAAGAGGTCTTGAACCACAAAGGTGTGCTTACATCCAAAATACCAAAACCAGTTAGCCCTTTCCATATCCAATTTCTATGTTCTATTTCTATGCAAGTATAAAAGAGCAAGAAATAGTCATTATCCTCATGAAGATCTCTACCTGTCCCAGCTCCCAGGGACAAAAGGAGTTCTCTGTAGAGAGACAAAACCAGAGCTGTCTTCTCCTTGTTACAGGTGGGGCCTCTTTGGCAGCTGAAGGCGAAGGGCATTAGTGTCTACACTCCAGGGCCTGGGGGCTTTTCATGGGGCACTTGAACTGAGAGTCTGGAATGATGAGTCTGAATTCCGTGTGCTACACACAAAAATCAGTCATCACTGTGGAGGGAGAATGCCGCAGGCTGAGGGGCAAAGCACAAGATAGCACCCCACCCCTACCCCAGGTGGTATCTGTGTGATATTCCTGGACACTCCCAGCTACCCAAGAACAAAGGAAAGGGGTTTAAATGCTTGCAACTAAGGCAAATGAAAAATTAAATTCCCTTACTGCCTGCAGCCCATTGACAAGTCCCTGAAACCAGCAGAGTGACCTAGCTTTAGGAGCTCAGCTGCCTCCATGATGACACTTTGCTAGGGGCAAAAGAGAACCTTGACTTAACATTGTCTCAACCTCCTGAGGATCCTGTAAATCTACTTCCTTTATCTCAACTGCTCCAGGACATATGCTGGCAATCATGCTCCAAGCTTATGGCCCCTGATATGCATCTGAAGGGTCTCCTGACTGAGGTTTTATAAAATGGTGATAAGGGTGTTTCCCCAGCAACAGCTAGCCCCTCTGAGGTCCTGAAAACCTTGCTTCCAAAATTTCTTAGAGACTTATTCTGTCCCTGACTCCCTCCCAGCCTGAGGGAATATAATGAGTTATCCCTCAGGACCCCAGTGCAGCTCTTCCTGCCCATGGGTCCTCTCCCCCCATGCTTTAATAAAATCACCTTTTTGCACCAAAGACATCTTCAAGAATTCTTTCTTGGTCGTTGGCTATGACCAAGACCCCACCATCACCCCAAAATTTCATCAATTACTTTCTGTTCATAATTTCTATGCTACCAATTATATTATGATTAAGACACTAAGTGAATGTGCAACTTTTGAAAATTTAAATGCAATAGCTTCTATGCGCTGATCACAGTGGGCTAGAAAACAAGATCATTTAATTCTTTCCAGCTAGAAACCTCCAAAATTACATGGGTTATTTCAGACCCATGTGCAAGCTCCTTTTACCTTTATCTTCGTTTTACCATTTGTTCATAATCAACTGTACAATAATTTCATCTATAATTTTACCTAACTGGCAATCTATTCAACTCTAAATCTTTGAAGATATTTCACATTTTCTTTTTTTCTTTAACTGACTCTCATTTAATCCTCATGACCACCTTTTGAGACAGATACCCCTACTCTCTTTTTACATTTGAGAATACTCTCAGAACAATGAAGTAACTTGTTTAAGATCATACAGCTATGAAGTGTTAGAGCTTTATAGAACTCTTAATTAATCTTAAAACATCTGACAATATTAATAGGCTTTGGGACTCAAGTTTTTAAAAAGTCACTTAGAAATCTAAAATTTTTTAAGACTAGAAATTAATTCACAATGACTTAGCGACATCTACAGTCAAATTTGTATACATACCTCACTGAAAAGGCTTCCATTAACATATGAAATCCAGAGTTTCCAGAAGTTAGGCAGCTGACTTAAAACAAGCTTGGTCAGTTTTTCAACAAATGCCACCCGGTGAGGAGTTTTGTATCTCCATGCTAAGGGGGGAAAATACTATGAATATACTTTGAGTCAAGAATAAAAATTGGTTTCAACATATTACTGCTCCCCCACCTAAAAATGTGTTGCACTTTGTCCCACTTTGGCTACAGAGCTTTAATTTATTGATAGACCAATATCAGTAAATGTTCTTTTCCACATCACACTACCAAAGCCTGCCAGCACACAGAATACATTTTAACCAGAGGTTCCTGTTTTTCTCAAAGGGGCATGGCAGACTGGTCTGGAGGGCACAGCAGGAGAAGGAGGATGCTTTGGCTTTTCAACCTTGTCTTCAGGATGTTCTACTTCCCTCAAAAGTCCTACCCTCAAACAGCAAAGTAAGGCAAAGTCAGGGCAAGGCCAATTAGCCTTAAATTTGAGGCAAATATCAACCAGTTGGAAATACCACTGTATGGGGGTGCCTGGGTGGCTCAGTCAGTTAAGTGTCTGACTTCGGCTCAGGTCATGAACTCACAGTTCTTGAGTTCGAGCCCCACATCCAACTCTGTGCTGACAATCTAGAGCCTGGTGCCTGCTTCAGATTCTGTATGTCCTTCTCTCTCTGCCCCTTCCCAGCTTGCGCCATGTGTGCATGCTATCTCTCTCAAAAAATATATATAAACATCTAAAAAATTAAAAAAAAAAAAGGAAATGCCACTATGGTAACTTGATTCATTACTGAATTTTCACCATGTAAAAGGAACATATTCAAGTATAATCATATAATGAATAACTTCCCATGACAAAGAAATTTAAGAAAAAATAAAAATACTGAAGTCTCTTGGGTTACATATCATTTAATGCAGTTATTGTTGCAAGTGGGAAATAACATCTTATAGATTTCTTATGGGAATAAGTTCATTGGAATAAAAACAAATTAGTAATTTAAAGAGCATTAATCACTTCCAATCTCTTTCCTTTTTCTTTATTGCATTCTTTCCTGTTTCCTTCTTCCTCCATGCCTTGCTTCCTGGCCCTGCTGTTCTGTTTCACAGCCTCCAGCAGGAGCAGGCAGAGGCATCCCCACTGTCCAGTTTCACAGCAATGATCAGGAGAACTTCTGGGGTCAACTTCTAACTTCTATTCAGCAATTTCAATTCGGCCAGATAAGAGAACTTTAGTAACTCCTTTATCAACTGTCAGCTTCCTTTCAAATTACTCCTAGGCAAAAAGTTTTGTTGCTATAATTACTGTTGTTATTCTGGGGGGGGTGGGGAGGAGGGAGATGGATTTTATTTATTATAAATGTTTCGTAGTATTTTAAAAAGACAAGATGTGGTTGGAAAAGAAAACTTAAAAGGTATACAGAACAAAGTCTATCTCCCACTAGTTCTCCATTTGCCCAGTTCCCAGCTGCAGCCATAAGAAACCACTGTTATTAGTCATTTGTGATTCTTTCTGAAATGTCTTTTATATACACAAGCAAATATAAATACATATTCTCCCCACCCACCCACCCAAATGTTCTTTCACACAAATGAAAGCAAACTCAACACAATCTTTTGACACTTGGCCTTTTTTTCATTTAACAGTGGATCCTGAAGTTCTTCCCTATTCGTACATAAAATGTTTCTTTTTTTCCCCCCACAAATACATTTGTGTACAGCTGACCCTTGAACAATACAGAGGCTAGAGACACCGATCCCCTGCACAGTCAAAAATCTATGAATAACTTCTGACTCCCCAAAAACTGAACTACTAATAGCCTACTGTTGACCAGGAAAGTTACCAATTACATAAAGCAGTCAATTAATACATATTTTATGTGTTATATGTATTATACTGTACCCTTACAATAATACCTTTTTAATTTTTTCTGTATTTCAATGATACCTGGTTCATCTTAAGAGTTTTTTCAAATTGTCACAAGTCTCCAAAAAATTTTCCAATATATTTACTGAACAAAATTTGTGTATAAGTAGACCTACACAGTTCAAACCAGAGTTGTTCAAGGGTCAAATGTATTTCATATTTTGTATGTATGATAATTTTTAAAAATTCCCTTTTAATGGATAAGACTGTTTCCAATGTTTTGTCATTAAAATTAGTACTTCAAAAAAAAAAAACAAAATAAGTGTTTTAATCAATAACTTTTTACCTACAACATTTAGCACATATGCAAGTATCAGTGTAGAATAAATTCTCAGAACAAGAACTTCTAGGTCCAAGAGTACATGAAGTTGTGATTTTGATAAGTATTATTAAACTGTCCTCTACAGGGATTCTTTACACACCCACCAGCAACACACATAAACACATATAAGCTTCTTTATAATCTTACCAATGAACAAACCAAATACATAAAACCTAAAACAATAAAAATTTAGGGATTTTGCCAAACTCACATCCCATCGTTCTTCATAGCCTTTTAAATTTTTACTGTGAGGCTGAATACCTGCCTTCATATACTTAAGAGCCATTCAGACTTCCTATCTGTGGCCTACAGAGCCTCTTTACCTCTTAGGT
Source organism: Lynx canadensis (assembly GCF_007474595.2). NCBI lineage: Eukaryota > Metazoa > Chordata > Mammalia > Carnivora > Felidae > Lynx > Lynx canadensis. Next base: position 28,205,722 of record NC_044307.1, on the reverse strand, counting down.
ATATTAGCCCTTTGTCTATGAGTTGGGGGGAAAAGCTTTAAATTGTTGTCACATACGTGAAAGGCATAGTTCTTTATTTAGGGGTACATTACAAACTGTACTTGTCTATTTGGCCAATATTTATTAAGTGTCCTGTGTCTTAATCCTGTGGCTATACCATAACGTCTATCTATGATGCTGACCACTAATACTGAATGAACAGAACAGGTCTTTGCCTTCATGGAGTCTACAATTGAACAGACAACCAATGAAAGGAGTCCTAATGATAATGTGATATGAGTCTAATGAAATTAGAGGTATTTTTCATCTTGAGACAGAGCTGAAAGAGACAAAACAAATACAGATAAGCACTGTTTTCCAAATGGCAGGCAGCATGCTACATAGCATAGACCACAGCCCAGTGCATGATGGGCCAATGATAATAAATAGGAGAAGAAAATCTAAAAACTGAAGCACTGAAACACGTGCCTCATGTGGTGGCAAGTAGACTGTTATGATATCTTCCCCCAAATTAGTGTTTCAAAGGTTTGAGCTCCTCCATGCAGCTATATTGATCATTACTTATATAACACTATTGTGAGAAATTCAACTAGTATCCTTATCTCATATATTCTTTGCAAGACTATTTGCTGGGAAATTAAAGTGAAAACACCCTATGCTGAACCAAGTCCTTGTTGGCTCTGATGCTGAACAAGCTCTCTGAGTGGCCTGGCTTACTGCACTTCCATGTATTCTACATATACACAGTATATAGACATTCTACATATATGGACCACTGGGTCTCAAAGATCAGTCTGTCATGGAGAATGCCTCCACTCCAAAGAAAAATAAGGAACAACTGTTTTCTCACCAACGTAAAGAAAAATTTCTTTAAAAAAAAAAACAGAGGGGCGCCTTGGTGGCTCAGTCAGTTAAGTGTCCGACTTCAGCTCAGTTCATAATCTCACGGTTTGTGGGTTTGAGACCCACGTCAGGCTCTATGCAGACAGCTCAGAGCCTGGAGCCTGCTTCAGAGTCTGTGTCTCCCTCTCTCTCTGCCCTACCCCACTCATGTTCTGTCTCTCTCCCTCTTGTTGTCTCAAAAATAAGTAAACATTAAAAAAATTTAAAAAATCACACACAAAAAAGTAAACTCCAATACTTATAAGAATAACATAAAATACCTTAAAAGAAACTTTGAGGTATTTACTTTTAATATAAAGTAAGATATTTCTATTAGCCTATTTGGATTTCTTTCTTTAAAAAAAAAAAAAAATTATTCTTAAGTAATCTCTACACCCAACATGTGCCTTGAATTCACAACCCCGAGATCAAGAGTCACATGCTCTACTAACTGAACCAGCCAGGCGCCCCACCCTATTTGGATTTCTTAGATTTGTTATTGAGGTTATAAATAACTAGTGACTAACAGCATTTAACTGGTACCCAAATGCATTATAACCGATATATTTTATATCTCACACAGGTAAATAAACAATAGGTAAATATCAACTTTACAAAGGAAATGTAATATAGTTACAATTCAAGATACTTTATTCTCAGGAAAAAATGATTAGTAATTAATATATTATTAACCCTTCTTTCTAAACCAAGTTTTAAAATGCATACAAAAGGTGTTTCTCTGTACTGACTATAGAGATTACTTTTATTACAAATGTCATCTTAAAGAATTTCTCACAAAATATTTTCTGTAGCATATTTTTTAAAAGTCAACCACAGGAAAAATTAAAGTAGACTTTAACTGTGTATGTTGAATATACATTCACCTGTGAAGGTTGGTAATACTTAGCAGCAGCAACACAAGGAAAATTTCCAAGACAAAAATGTCTGAAATTATAGAAGTACAAATGTAAAAGACAAAGTAGGAGTAGAGAGAGATACTTACTGTCATCTCGACCAGACTGAAAGCTGCTGCCCCTCTTTAATGACGCTGTCTGACTAAGATGACCCAACACCAAGGGACGTGTATCACTGTCCAGATCCAACATGGGACTGTGAAGGCCTGGGGTACCTAGAAGAGAGGTGACATTTCCATACATTCCATATATTCTTATTTAGTTGATGTAATGAACTGCTTCTCAGAGTTATTTCTTGATCAATTGTTCCATTCTTTTAAATAAAACATTCACTAAGCAAAATAAAAAAATGTTTTCTCTTAATAACTTTTAAAAGTCATTCCCACCATGACAGATTTGTAGGATTCAATCCACTTCTTTGGCTTAATACAGAGAGGTAACAAACCATGAAAGAAACTTATGTTTCATTTTAGAATGAATATTCAGCAATACTGGCAGGGGCAAGGGTGGGACAAAGTCTACACATAAAAATCAGGATGAGAAATCCTTTTTTGAAAAACAACTTGGCGCTTGGAAGTCACGGAGTTCTGATTCTTTTAATGGAGCAGACTTACAGCATAAATCTTTAACTTTCCTGTAAAATTTAAATCTCCAAATCCTATGATTTCTTTGGTATGTGGGATTTGATCCCCTATTTCTATTCCTGATGCGAGCCGCCTAATTTGGATCCTTCCCACCTCACACTGTTAATATTCCAGAAGCCTAACATTTTACTACTGTCCAGAAACTCTCTTTACTGTCTGGATTAATATCACCAAAATAGTGCTTTCTTGATTCTCTTCTCAGAAGTCTTCCACAAAACCCTTAGACATCCAACCCAGGGGTGCCTGGGTGGCTCAGTCAATTAAATGTCCAGCTTTGGCTCAGGTCATGAGCTGGCACCCTGTGAATTCTAGCCCCACATCAGGCTCTGTACTGACAGTTTAGAACCTGGAGCCTGTTTCAGATTCTGTGTCTCCCTCTCTCTCTGCCCCTCCCCCGCTCATGCTCTGTCTCTCTCTCTCTCTCTCTCAAAAATAAATAAACATTAAAAAAAAATTAAAAAAATAAATCCAACCCAAATTATTCTAAAAACCAGGAAACATTTTTTCCTAAAATGGATATCAAGAACTATTAGTATCCCATGTTGCTTAATGAGTTAGTAAGACATTGGCTTTAGGTGGTAACATTTGCCTTGTCAGTCTGTAGAGGCATCCACACCACTTTGAGCTCTTTAGTTGGGCATCCAAAGATGTTCAAAACAAATTGAATTCAACACATTTACAGAGAATTTGCCATGCATAGGACATTTACATATTCTCCCTATGAAAAATCATCTTACATTTTTCTGCCTTATATCCTACCCTCTCCACCTGAAAGGCCTCACCTATCCTTCCTGTCCACCCACTTAAACTCTCATTCTTAAAAACGCGACTTGAGGGGTGCCTGGGTGGCTCAGTCAGTTGGGCTTCAGACTTTGGTTCAGGTCATGATTTCACGGTTCGTGGGGTTAAGCCCTGTGTCAGGCTCTGTGCTGACAGCTCAGAGCCTAGAGCCTGCTTTGGATTCTGTCTCCCTCTCTCTCTGCACCTCCCCCATTTGTGCTCTGTCTCTCTCAAAAATAAATAAACATTAAAAATAAAAAAAAAAAAAATAGGACTTGAATTACAGCTGCTCCATGAAGTCACCTCTTATTCCAACTCAAAGTGTTACCTATCTTCTCTGCCTTCTGACACAAGTGAAAAGTAACCTAATTCAACTGACTTGACATTCTACCTTCTGATGTTCATTAACAGTCAAGTTACTCCTGTTTCCAAATCAAAATACTATATTCTCAGGTGTAAGGATTAAATATTAGATCTGTGTCCATAATCACTGGACCTTCTGCAAATAATTCCCTCAATATATACTGAGTGACTGGTACTAAATTATTCAGTAAGAACTCTATTCCTTCTTTTATAACTTAGTAGAATAATAAAAGCTTATAGATTTGTTTTCAGATACAAAAGATAAAACATATCTGTGCCACTGATAATATTAGTTATTCAGTAACACTGACAAATATTTATTGAGTACCTCCTATGTGCCAGTAACTGTAGACCCTGAGGATAAGGTGATGAATAATAGACAAGGCCCTGCTCTCAAAATGTTTACATTCTGGTAGTGGAGGCAAAAAAATAAAGCAATAAATAAAAAAATACAGTAAAAACATGCTATGGAGAACCTGCCTTCACAAGCTCCTCCTAACATGAGCCACTTAACATGATACACTATGAGCTATTTCCTTGTATTCTCACAAATTCTACTAAGGTAGGGATTGTAAAAATAGAAATTAAATCATTTGAACAGATTTTTTAGTGGAACAGAATTTTATTGAAGAAATACTATGTTCTACTAAAGTGCTAAATATAAATAATTTATTTACCTGCATTTCTACTTTGGAAAACAAAATAAATGATATGTGATAAAGAGTAAAAAAATACAATGGAGAAACAGTATTTTTATAATTGATTGTTTTCTGTATTAAAGAAGTTGTGTGTAGAAGCTTTAATGATATGACATTTTCCTTTGCAGTTACACAGTTGCCACTGCTATTAACTATAGAATTCAGGAAATTAGTATTATAATATCAATTTTCTGACATACTTTAATAGGAAATATAAAGAAGACCAAACTTATTTAGCATCACAATAAGTATTTACATTAAAATTATAATATAAATAAAATTTTATATAAAAAGGTACAAAGAATGTTTTACTTAAAAAAATTTTTTTAAAAATATTTATTCACCTTTGAGAAAGAGAAAGACAGAGTGCAAGCTAGGGAGGGGCAGACAGAGTGAGAGACACAGAATCCGAAGCAGACTCCAGGCTCTGAGCTGTCAGCCCAGAGCCCGACGCGGGGCTCAAACCCACGAACTTTGAGATCATGACCTGAGCCAAAGTTAGATGCCCAACTGACTGAGCCACCCAGGAGCCCTTAGAACATTTTAATTTTAAAATGTTACAAATTACTCTTCAAGGTTTCAGAAATATACGTTTTAATTTTATTTTAATTTTTTTAATGTTTATTTATTTTTGACAGAGAGAGAGACAGAGACAGAGAGACAGAGACAGAGTATGAGCGGGGGAGGGGCAGAGAGAGAGGGAGACACAGAATCCGAAGCAGGCTCCAGGCTCTGAGCCATCAGCACAGAGCCCAACACGGGGCTCAAACTCACAAACCGCAAGATCATGACCTGAGCCAAAGTCGGACACTCAACCGACTGAGCCACCCAGGCGCCCCCCAGACTATACATTTTTAATTAAGAAGGAAAACACTTCCTAGTTTCCTAAAAATACATTATGTACCATTCCTACAGAAAAATATAATTATCATTATTCAAGTAGATCCTCAGAAAAAGATTTTCCCCATAAATAATGTCTTTACAACTTAAATTTAAATAGTTTAATTTTAAGTAATTTATGAAGTTTAAGTAAATCTTGGAATTTTGAAACTGTTAAAGCACTGATTTATCTTCCCCTTTAATAACAGAAATTATATTATGAATATGCTTTTCTTCTATTAGAAACCATATCATCATTTTCTATTATATCAGGAAAAGAAAGTTTAACATGAACTGATTTCTTAATTGGCAGTGTCAAATTACCATCCAGTGTAGCACAGCATCAGGGAGTTAAAACAGCATATACACCCTCAGGACTAACCAGCATCTGGAACAAATCTGTAAGACGCATTTTTACTGAGTGACCAGAAGATAGCGCAACAGCACCACACACATTCATCAGCCCTGAAAACTCAACAGTGGGCATTAAACTCGCAAATGCATTTCTCTAACATTTTTTTTTTTTTTTTTGCTCAAAGAAAAGGTCTTATCACTAGTTATTTTACAGGGAATTAGGAAGATTATCCTTTGAAGAGAAAATTAAAACATTTTAAATCTCATTTAACAGAAACTATTTACTATCAAGTGTCAAAAGAAAAAAAATCCTTGAGGATTGACAGCCCTTTTAAACTTAAATTACATGATGTGGCATTCCTACACTATAAAATTATTACAAATATGAAGTGGTTTTGACGATAAGTAAAAAGAAAACAAAAAAATGAGAAAAACTATTTCTGTAACATCAAATCAACAAAAGGCTTTAAAATACCTTACAAGAAATCAGCATATTTTCTTGGCTGTTTTACAACACAATGATAGCAACATCTTTTGATGTGTTCATGAGACATACATACATTATACAAAACATATGTTTATTAAATGAGAATAATTAGCTGGGGCGCCTGGGTGGCTCAGTCGGTTGAGCGTCCGACTTCAGCTCAGGTCACGATCTCACGGTTCGTGAGTTCGAGGCCCGCGTCGGGCTCTGGGCTGATGGCTCAGAGCCTGGAGCCTGCTTCGGATTCTGTGTCTCCCTCTCTCTCTGCCCCTCCCCCATTCATGCTCTGTCTCTCTCTGTCCCAAAAATAAATAAACGTTAAAAAAAAAAATTAAAAAAAATAAATAAATGAGAATAATTAGGAAGTTTCATAAAATCATGCTCTGACTTATGTGCAACTGAAACTTATGTTACTTACTTGTGTGTTTTCCCTGACAACCTAAGTTATCTGCCCCTGCATACAAGATGGTGTTCAAGTGTATACACACAACTTCAGTTCTTTCATTAGAATTTTAGCTTGCAATGGAACATTTTACAGGTGACAGAGACTAAAGTTTTTGTAAAATTGTGTTTGGCTATGTCTTTCTCAATACTGCATTAGGTTATGAGAAATCATTTGTTTTCTTGGCAGTAAATTTTCTCCAGAAATTAACTGTTTCGACAATTTTTTCTAGATGAAAAAAAGTTAAAAGTAGGATTGCAGCCTTGATGAAAGGTTATCACTTTCTGGCTTCATTTGTGCTAATACTAACACCCTGTTCACTATATTTGAAATTGAGGCAGGGATTAACCCAGGATTCTCATGGTTTTACAACTGGAATGGAATTCTACAGCTAGCTGAAGGAGTCATAATAGGCCAATGCTTCATCACCTGTAAAAATCAGGACTTGAAACTATAAAAATTTTAAAGTCTTTTTTGGCTGTAAAATAATGATTCTAAGATATGAAGTTTAAATCTGAAACTTTATATCACCACTGAGAATAAAATGGAAAATATGTTTCTTTTGCTCACTATTCCTACAGCTTAGGTCACTGATTACTGTTGTTATGTAAATGTATAAAAAGTCTGCCTCTACAGAGCAAATGTGAAAATTAAGCCTTAAATGGAAATTATATAAAGAAAATATAAAGACAACAAAAAAGTAACAGTGAAACCTATTTTGAAATTCATCAGAATTTGTTCTGAAATTCATCAGAATTTTGTTACAGCTTGGCTATTTTAAAGACACGAAGCAGGGTAACCAATAAATACATTCAAAGGAATAAATGCTTATAAGATCAAAATTATTTGGCTATAAACAGTTAGCTGGGGAACAGTGTAAAGACTACTCTGGAGACAAAATTCCACACAGAAACATACCCGATAGCATGAGAACCAACACTACAGTACTTCTAGTTCCAAAATCCTATGTGGTATTTGCAGGAAAAATGATAAAAACAAAATCCTAGAACTAAAAGGGTATATAGCCATGTCTTCTAAATTCTACAAACTAGTATTTGAGTTACAGTTTCACCAATATATCAAAAAAAAAGATACACGGCTTATCTACAGATGCTGGAAGAAGCATATTGGGGAAAAAAAAAACTTTCAAACACTTAAAATTTTTAAAAATAATAACTAAACTTCTTAATTACTGACAATCAAAAATCTATGTTTTATTTCTCCAGTTAAAGCTTCTATACCTCAAAAGGAACTTTTTCTAATTGTGAGTACGTAGGAGAAATTAACAAATTGTAAACAAACATAAAATCAGAAAAACCCTTTTAAGGATACTATATAAACAGAACAGAAAATTTGTTTTAATTAAGAGAAAAAGAAAAAGATGTTTTCAAAAGCTGCAGAAGTTATTTTCTATAGGACACTAATAAAACAATCCTAGTCACTTCACTAAAAGAATAAAGCTGCAAGCGTAGAAATAATCAAAAGTTTAAAATGTATTACTTTTCTAAAAGAAAATAAACAATCTTTCACAATTTGCTCTTAAAAGATCTGAAAAGATCTTCCCTTAGGCCCAAAAACTTAATGGTTTACATTAAAACATTGATTCCTAAGGAAAAAAACCTGATAATGAATTTGATTTTGTAGAAAATGCTTATTGTACCTAGTACTCCAAAAGAGTTCCAGGAAACCTTATCATGTATCAATCAAATCCTTTCAACTCAAGCTGTGCAAGTTTTCCCTATTTTCAATGCAAATAGTAGTCAATATTTATTTAACAGACTATACAACATAAAGGGCAGAAGAGTCCTTTCTTAAGGGAAGCCTGCAGATGTGGAACCAGGTGAATAAGTTTACTATATTTTCTCATCCTTCGTGCCTCCTGCAGCAAGTTTTCTCACAGTCTACAATAGTGTGGAGAACACTGATCTATAGCCCCCGGAATCTCAGAAGGGCGGCTGACTTCCTTACCGCCCTTAAACACCTTTGAACACATTTTCCTGCGCACAGCGGGCCCTTGTCCTGCACTGCAGCCCGACCACCCACTGTTGCTTGTTGACCAAACACACGGGCCAGGAGCCTCCACAGACACAGGCAGGATAGGATTCCTTTCAAGCACACCACACAGAAGAATTTCAATGCCAAAGCTGGAGGGGGTGGGGGGGGGGGGGGAGGGGGTGGTGGTTATATCAAGACAGAATTAGAAATTCCTCACGAATTAGACCTGTGTCAACAGATAAAAATGTTCTTTTTGATCTTACTGTGTCTCTATATTTAAAGTTGCTACAGGGGCATTTCCTTAATTTAAAGAGGATCATTTCATCTAAATTAAATGAAGGGAAACATATTTAACATACTCTTTGTTAACCTCACTTTACTTTCTTGGGTGTCACAACTGTCCTAAGCAGGTTCCAGGCAAAAATTCTGGTGTACTTTAACATCATTCAAAACAGTAGGTAAAACAGTAGAATATATTTTAAAAGCAAAACTAGAAGTGTGAATTTTGAATAAGTATTTATTAGCTAACATTAGCTATGTAAACAAGAACCAGATATTTGAAATAAGCTAGAAAGATGAATAAACAAAATAAAATTATTTATGCTTTTATGAAAATACTTATATTTTTTAGGGGCACTTGGGTGGCTCAGCCGGTTGAGTGTCCGACTTCGGCCCAGGTCATGATCCCGCTCTTCGTGGATTGGAACCCTGCGTCGGGCTCTGTGCTGACAGGCTCAGAGCCTGGAGCCTCCTTCAGATTCTGGGTCTCCCTCAATCTCTCTGCCCCTCCCCCACTCTGTCTCTCTATCTCCCAAAAATAAATAAACATTTTAAAAAATACTTAAATAGGGCGCCTGGGTGGCGCAGTCGGTTAAGCGTCCGACTTCAGCCAGGTCACGATCTCGCGGTCTGTGAGTTCGAGCCCCGCGTCGGGCTCTGGGCTGATGGCTCAGAGCCTGAAGCCTGTTTCCGATTCTGTGTCTCCCTCTCTCTCTGCCCCTCCCCCGTTCATGCTCTGTCTCTCTCTGTCCCAAAAATAAAAAATAAATAAACATTGAAAAAAAAAAATTTAAATAAAAAAATAAATAAGTACTATATTTTTTGTAATTTTTTATAGATCTAAATAGAAAAAACATGCTCAGAATATATAAGCAATAGAATTATTACAAAATGACATAACACAAAATATTTGTAATGAATATTTTAAAATTACCAGTTAATGCTAGCATTCAATGTGTGCTTGACACGCACTGTCAAAATTTTTTTTCTCTCTTAAGGATAGGGGGACATGAATTAGACATGAAATGGCTCCCAGCTGCAAGATGTCTTCTTCCAGATGTACAGTAAGCCAAGACAGTAGAAAAGAACCAGCTGCTAGGATAACAAATTTAAAAAAAGGTCCTTTTGACATAAGCCTTATTGGCCTGTCTTAACAAAGATGGATCACTCATTCATTGTAAGGTGAATGGAATCTAGTATAAAATAGAAGAAACAAGTAAAAAGAACTTAATCCAACTCTTTCCTATGATGTTTAACAGCTGTTATTTTACTATGCAAATCTACAAACAAATGCTATGTTATTCAAAACAGTAAATCAAATTCTCAAGTCCTAAGTTACTGACTTTAAAACACTACTTAAATTGCTAGTATTAATTACTACTCTTAATTTTAATTTGGTAGCTAAAATTCTCTTTTCAAATTAGATTTAAAAACAAATCTACAGTCATTATATAAAAACCTGCTGATCTGCATTCAGGTAGTGAATACTGCTTATATAAACTTACACTTATGACAAACAACAGGGATGACTTCTAATAGTATGCCTTGTAAATCTAATTCATGGCACCCTGAACATCACTTGGGTTTTTCCCTTTCTGTAAAAAAGGACAAAGGGGAAAAGAAAATCAGACCACCACGTTGCTGAATAGAGTTTTTTTTATAACAGTCCTAAACTGGTACCTCTACTTCTCTCTCTTGAATCTGCCTTATTCTATATATCCCTCGTTGCTTATAAATCTCAAAGCAAATGACTAAAATCCCATTAGAAGCATTTAATCTTCTAGAGCCAATTAAAAAAATCCTCTAGTCACAACAACAACAACAAAAAACAAGGGTACAGATAAAGCTGGGGTTGTATAATCTACATCAGAAGGGATTTAGGAAGAGCAGGTAGATCAAATCAAAATCTTCTATCTGTAGCTGCTGTTGTGCCTTCCCTTTTTTTTCTTTTTAAATAAACTTCTATTTTTCTAGATTCATACTGTTATGATCAAAATTCAGGAAATAAATTATTTTTTAAATCTCCAGAAAATAAATTTCATAAAGAACCATCCTTAGGTACAACCTCATTGTAACAACTTAAAAAAATTATAATTTTATTAAAATATTTAATATATGTATAACAATATTACTATATATTGTTATGTATATATGTTGTTAAATATATAACATTTAATGCATGTATAATAATAAAAAGACACATTTTTACTGTCTTTTAACTATGGAAATATTTTTGTAGTTCTATAGAAAATATGATTAATCTGCTGCCTATTCCCTATAGAGGTTGCAATTTAATCAAGAGTACAGGAAATTTACCTAACCCTTCATTATAAAAATACCAGAATTATATTTATTAACTCCACTAATTAAAAGTGTGTATGTATATGTATACATACACACATATACATACACATACATATATATATGTATGTATACATACACACACATATACACATGTATAAATTATGTACACAAAGTTCATAGGTGCACTTTTTAAATATCAAGAAAAATAGTTTAGTTATACTCTGTAAATTTAGAAAATTGAACATAAGTTTTAAAAAATATTTTATGCATGTTATTTTTAAAATTCTTTTATTAAAAAAATTTTTAACATTTATTTTTGAGAGACAGAGTGCAAGTGGGGGAGGGGCAGAGAGACAGGGAGACACAGAATCTGAAACAGGCTCCAGGCTCTGAGCTGTCAGCACAGAGACTGACACAGGGCCCGAACTCGTGAATTGCAAGATCATAACCTCAGCCAAAGTGGGATGCTCAACCAACTGAGCTACCCAGGTGCCCCTATGCATGTTATTTCATAAACTGGAAAATACAGCCTTTTATATCTTAAGATCATCAGATAAACATAAATATTTTTATTTCAGCAAGTAATCAATAATCTGCTCAGTGTTTGAAAAAATTAAGAGCAGATATTTAGCACAGCCTCTATTCTTAATACTTTTTCTTCCATAATAGATACACACCGTGATGATTCAGAATAAACCTTTCAAGTATGACATATCATCTCAAAGTTTTCAAAGAGAACCTGAGCCACATATAAATGTATTTTCTTCTGTTGTGTGACTATTTTAAAGAATCTGCTGCTTACTTAAGCTATTGCTCCTATTCTAAATGCCCCTGATTATGCCCATACTCAAATACGTCCTTTGGGCGAAGTCCTAATTAAATACATACCTGAAAGAAGGGAATAATTACTCTATGAGTAGGCTGATATCCTTCCCCTTGAGTTATTAGATATCGCCAGCATATATTTTAAGAGTTAAATTCATTTTCAGAACAAAGAAAAAAACACCTTTGAAGGCTACCTTCAAAAATCCTGTTTGAGAATGTCAGTAGGGGGCTAACCAAAGGCTTTTCCTGACAGGAAACCTGAAGACTTAGTCTAATTTTGGACCTGTTTCACAGGAATTTTAAGAGAGGAATGACACTTCTTATAAGGTGGTAAAAGTTTTCTGTACAACAATTCAGGACATAAAGCTGCTGTGAATGCAGGGGAACAGTAGCAAAATGGGTAAACAGTTTAGGCTGGGGGGAAAAAAAACAATCAAACTCTTCCTTTAGTATTTAAGCTAGGATGAGTTTTTAAAATATTAATCTTTATGCCTATTCCCTATATTTTTTCCCCTGTGTCTCCCCTTAGAAAAGCCAAAAGTCACATTTGCACTATAGAGGTAGGTCATAGAAAAGCAATGAAGAATATTTGGGGATAAATGTCAAAGCATGTTTAAGGTACAATGGTAATCTCTTGTTCTGTGTGTTTATAATCTGGAAGACACCATCCACTAAGTCCAGCCTATGTTATTACTATAAAAATAAGAATTCAGAGAAAGGTCTAATGCAGTGTCCATAAGAATATCAGTATTATGACCTAGCTCTGCTAACAAAAGAATAGCTCTGCTATACAAAAGAATCCTTGGAAAAAGGTGGCTTTTTTAATATAGGATTGCTGTCTCTGAAAATCTATCACCATCTTTGCTTATGAAATTTTCTCTGAAGACCACAAGACTAAATATAATTAACATTTTTTTCCTTAAACCACTATGGAAAGGCTTTAAGACTTGAAAAAAAAATATGTTAGATTTCTTAAATTAATGCATAAAGACCAACTTAAAAAGACATTAAGAAACCTTTTCCTGTCTGAAATACGTATAGTCTATCTATTTAAAATTGTATTTTATTTCACAGGACTGTCTCCGTTCTTGACTACTGTTCTTTGCCTAGGGGTTTAAACAATTACAACCATTTATCTTATCCAGTGTTAAAAGTCAAAGTACAGATATTATAATAGAGGAACTTACAATTCATTCTTTAGATTTAGAATGCAATAAGGTTTCATTTTGAAAACAGTATGCTGAGAATACCTGAATAAAATCAATGAAACTTCATAATGAAGTGCCAGATGAAATAAAGGCACTGTCATCATCATGATCATCATGTTCAGAAATCCTGTTTGGTGAAATATTTGCTCCTACAATAGAATACAGAGAACCTGCTGTCCTACCTCACTGGTCCAGAAGGAGTAGAGTCTGGTGGAATGGGGAGAAATCTGAACTGCTCACTACTTCCACCCCTATTCAGGACAAGGGGAAGCTGGGTTGTCACTCTCTGAGATACCGCCTTCACATGCACAATAGACATAAAGTCATCAATTGAACTAGACACTATCCCAGGTTTTTTACATTTCTAAAATGACATAACAATGAGAAGATAGCCAATAAAAAATCCAAATGATATTTAGGAGACCTCCCCCATACTACCTTACACTTATATATTTAGACACTCAAATATCAACTGAGAGTACATCATGAACAAACAGCTTATTCCCAGCACACTTCTAATTAAGACATATATTTTATATAAACACATCCACACATACATACACCTATACTATATATGATTACATCATCTGTGTGAATGTAGTAAATGTGTATTATGTGTATATAAGAGCTAACATGTGTCCAATGACATATACATGCATTAATGAGAGTAACCAGAACAGAAACGGGTCTGTGGGCCATATTTTACTAATGGCTAGTTTTTCCATTTTAGGAAACACATGTTCAGTCTATATCTATGCCACATTTCATGTCCTTTGCCTTTGCATTGAGTGTAAGTTAAAAAGGTAGGGTATCAGTGTACTTAGATACATCAAACTGATTCTGAATTTTGAAGACTAAATATTTGATATTAAGAAATTATTAATAACTTTTAAGTAACCATAATGGTGTTTTGGTTACAGTTTTTAAAAAGAATTTTTATCTCTGAAACTTACATACTGAAATAATTATGAATGAATATGACCTGCTTCAAAAATAATTCAGGGGGCGCCTGGGTGGCGCAGTCAGTTGAGCGTCCGACTTCAGCCAGGTCACGATCTCGCGTTCCGTGAGTTTGAGCCCCGCGTCAGGCCCTGGGCTGATGGCTCAGAGCCTGGAGCCTGTTTCCGATTCTGTGTCTCCTTCTCTCTCTGCCCCTCCCCCGTTCATGCTCTGTCTCTCTCTGTCCCAAAAAAATAAATAAACGTTGAAAAAAAAAAATAATTCAGGGTGAGGGGAGGTAAAAAACAGGTAAGAGTACAGATACAGTAAGACTGGCTATGAATTGATAACTGCTGAAACTAGGTTAGGTACACTGGAGGTTATTTTATCACACTTTCTGCTTTTAAGTATGTTTGGAATTCTGCAAATAAAATCATAAAAACTCATCCTGATATGAGCTCAAGGAACACATCAATTTTCCAAGTAAAAGGCTCTTCCATGTTAGGATTATCTATGTTGTTTTTATTAGTCGTATTTGCTGACAATAAAAGAGGGCAGTTAAGGGGCACCTGGGTGGCTCAGTCAGTTAAGCAACCGACTTCGACTTAGGTCATGATCTTGTCATTCATGGGTTTGAGTCCTGCATCAGGCTCTGTGCTGACAGCTCAGAGCCTGGAACCTGCTTCAGAGTCTGTCTCCCTCTCTGCCCTTCCCTGGCTCATGCTGTGTCTCTCAAAAAAAAGAGTGCAGTTAAGCATGTTCTTTTGAAAGAGAAAAATTAAAATATAACCTATAAATATGTGACTAATAATATATTTAGGAAATTTATCTTGTATGGTTATAAAATCTGTGGAGTAAGTTATAAATTGTTATGTTTTTACTTCCTAATCAAAAAGACCAACTTATGAAAATAAATTTAGGTAGAGCTCATCACTAACAAATGGATCTATTTAACGTACATTCTTTTCATTATTTCATGAGTACAAGTGATGAGCAAGTTCTGCAATAACTTTGGTCAGTGAATTTAAAAGGTACAGCTCCAGTTACACATAAGCTATCATTTTTTTTCAGACATACTGATTTTAACCAGTTCTAGATAAATACATATGGTGATACATAACATCAAGATGACAGGAAAGGAATCCATCAGGTAAAAGTGTGTCTCCATTTATCTTAAAGAAAGATTCAGACCTTTAGCAATGGAATACTGGTTATCAGATATTTCAGGTATGGACATAACAATATGTGTTATTAGGTGTTCAGATAAGTGAAATTTCATGGTACATTTCCAATTTCAAATAGTCTACATGTTGGGGCGCCTGGGTGGCGCAGTCGGTTAAGCGTCCGACTTCAGCCAGGTCACGATCTCGCGGTCCGGGAGTTCGAGCCCCGCGTCAGGCTCTGGGCTGATGGCTCAGAGCCTGGAGCCTGCTTCCGATTCTGTATCTCCCTCTCTCTCTGCCCCTCCCCCGTTCATGCTCTGTCTCTCTCTGTCTCAAAAATAAATAAACGTTGAAAAAAAAAATTCAAATAGTCTACATGTTGTCTTTATAAATTACACATATCCCAAAAATTCAAATATTTTCATAACCAAATTACACAATCAGATGTCTCTTATAAGTAGGAAAATCCTTAGTTAGACCACATATCCTCTTTGAATCTGGAGATATATGTTAATCACTGTTACTTATTAACCATTTAGTGGACTGGGGAATAGGGTGACAATACTGAGCACCTCCTAGGAATCTGGGCTACTCTACACTTCTTTATCTGGATAACTGATATTTATCATTTAGACTCAATGGAAATATCATCTCCTTGAGAAAACTTCCTTGGACCTCCCCCTCAATAGACTGAAGTAGAATTTTATACTCCCTACTTTATGATGTTTTTCACAATTATATATGTGGCTTTTAAAAATATATATCTCTCCCACTAGGCTACAAGCTCTAAGAGGTCAGAGACCATGTCGCCTTGCTCACCACTGTACTTCCAGTCCCTAGCACAGCATGTAGTGCACAGATTCAATCCAGGCTATTCCTGAATCATCTGAGAGCATTAAAAAAAAATACTGATGCCTAGACTTAGAGATTCTAAAATAATCAGTAGGAATAAAGTAGAGGTCAGGAATTGACAGTCTTTAAAAAGATCCAGGGAATTCTGATGGGAAGTCAATGTTGAAAGTTCTGGCTAATAAAGTACACCCAATAAACAAATGTGTAAGGCCTTTTAAATATCCCTAAAGACTACATACAGACTGTGTATATAATTTGAGGTCATTTTTACCTGCTAAAACTTTAAAGTAATTAATGACATTAATAGGAATTTTCATGTGGCATCAATAAAGAGATATCTGGGTTTTCCTAAATACCTAGAATAAAACAAAATTACAGCTGGGAAGTACTCAAAACCAAGCCAAGTAATTCATGACAAAATGATGCTATAAACAAATAATTGTGACCTCTCCATTATACTTCCTTCTGTTCCAGGACTGTTTTTATGTTACTTCACTTATTCTTCCTGGAAACCTTGCCATGTAAGTATCACTATGTCTCATTTATTTTTACATTTATATAATCTATTTGGCATCTCATGCCACTGAAACTACATTTACCAAGGTCACCAACAATAGCCTCAGTGCTAAATCTAAAAGACATCTTTCCATCTTATTCTTCATCTTAAAACAACTTGCTGATCACTTCTCTGTGATGTCATGACATTAAACGCCCTGCTTTCCTCCTACCCCAGCAGACCACTCCTTCTTTGTCTCTTCTATCAGCCCTGTAAATATTGTGTCCCAGATTTCTGCCTGAAATTTTCTCCTTTTTAACTCTTCCTGGGTGAATGCATCAACTCCCAGGGACCATCTACACACAGATCACATCCAAATCTCTTGTTCTGTAAATCCGAACTACCTATTGGATATCTTCCCTTGTATGTCAGACAACTCCAAATCAATCTTCCCAAACAAAAGAAAAAAAATAAGTTTTTTCTTCTATGCTCCCTAACTCAATGGTGCCATCGTCCTAACCAGCTGTTGAAATCAGATATCTGGGAGTCACCTTTGACCCCTTCTTCTTCCTCATTCTTCAATCACCAAGTCTTATCACTTCCAGTTTCTGAACACCTCTTGTATCTCTTTCTCCATATCCACCACGTCCATGTGAGGCAAGATGCCTGAATCAATGTAGCAGCCTCATAACGAGCTTTGCTGTTCAGTCTTGCTCCCTCTCATCCATTCACTACATGGAAGCCAAAGGAGTCTTTCAAATACTAAGTCTCAGTGGGTCTTTCCCCTGCTTCAGACTTCAGACCTGTAACTGTCAGCCCAATGTCCTCTAGATCAAGTCCAAACCCCTTGAAGTGGCTAACAAGGTCCATATAAGCCTTGGCACCTCCTAACTCTGTCCCCTACTCTTGCCATTTTGATTGTGCACTAAGCTCCAGCCACAGAGAATTCACTGGCCATCTCTTGCTTGAAGTCCTGTGCACATTCTGTTTTTTCTTCCTGGAGTGGTCTTTCCTCTTCTCCTCCTCTATTTCAACTGGCCCATACATATATCATTCCGATCTCAAAACAAGTGTTATTTCCTTCAGATTTTGGAATGTCACTGTGACCTCAAAACTCTGATTTGAATGCTGTTCTTAAGTGCTACTACCATGGCACTAGGAACTTCCCAGCCTTAGAAAGTAACACTGTATTCTACTAGTCCTTTCTACTTTCCCTGTTAGTTTAGTTAGTTGTTAGTTTAACACCATCTGTACTTGGCATAGTACTTGGCACACAGCGGAGCTCAACGTATATTTGATGAATAGTGAGTGGACTCCTACCATTTATTAAAGACTAATATTTCTACAATAACATGTTGCTTCCCATAAAAGTTTAACTATTCCCGAAACCAAACCTTTGTCAACACTGGGTGCCAACCATAAAAATAGGCATAATCAAGAATTTTCTCCCTTCCCTCCCGTTTTGTTAATCACTCAGGTATAATGCTAAACCAGGAGCAAAACCAAAACCAAAACAAAACAAAACAAAAACCAGGCACAAATATCAAGAAAATTAATCATTCCCTTAATCATTAAGCATTTCCAAATATTAAACTGACAATAAGGAATGGCATGACAATAAGGAATGGCATAATGCACTAGAAGAGAAGCAGACTTGCCTTTCAAATCTTGTATATAGCCCTCTTTGCAGCTGTGCATGAGCTGAAGGATCCATCTGTGTTGGGCACCAATACATTGCCAAGCAGGGTCACCTGGTGCATGAAGGTCAGACAGGTACCTGAAAAAACAAGGCCAAGTTTAACCAAGTAGGCTTCCTCTGTACAGCCATTAATAAGGATAAAAGGAAAGCTAGCATTTTTCTTTTAAGTCATTACTTATTTTAAGAAAACCTGAAAATTTATAAGGGGGGCCCAGATGGCTCAGTCGGTTAAGCATCTGACTTTGGCTCAGGTCATGAT
The DNA here is from genome assembly GCF_007474595.2 of Lynx canadensis. NCBI lineage: Eukaryota > Metazoa > Chordata > Mammalia > Carnivora > Felidae > Lynx > Lynx canadensis. Next base: position 28,187,263 of record NC_044307.1, on the reverse strand, counting down.
CTCACAGTTTTTGAGTTCACATGCCACATCTGGCTCTACTGACAGAGTGGAGTTGTCTTTGGATTCTCTGTCTCCCTCTCTCTCTCTCTCTCTCTGACCCTACCCAGTTCATGCTCGCTTTCAAAAATAAACACAAAAAAAAAAAAAAAAAAGAAAAAAAAAACCTAAAATTTTATCAAATGGTAAAAGCACCTGTTAACATTAGTCTTCAAAATTTTTAAGTTTGTTTGTTTGTTTATTGAGAGAGAGAGAGTGAGAGAGAGAGAGGAGCAGAGAGAGAATCCCGAGCAGGCTCTGCACCATCAGCACAGAGCTCAAGTGGGGCTCAAACTCACGAACCACGAGCCAAAAATCATGACCTGAGAGCCTTGGACGCTTAACCAACTGAGCCACCCAGGAACTCTTTTAATAGTTCATTCTAAATGAAATATATTCAAATTTCTTTTCATGCAAAAATAAACAATAAAACTGTATTTTTTAAAAATTAGGACTTTATACAAAAACAACTGAGAAGACAAATTTACAGCTTGCAATAATCCTAAAACCTTAGAACTTAAATTTATATTTATATTTAATTCACAGAGTGTTTCCATACTTAGTTCTCAACCATTATAGAAAACACAAGTGGGAGCCAGCAGAGGACACCTAGTGAATATTCTTTTGATTTCAATTGCTTTTTTATTCCTTTCTGTTCTGAAACATGGCCTCTAGATGGCAGTGTGACACCATTTTCTATACATCCTAATAGGCTATTTTATTACATGAAGAGATTCGGTGACAATAAACACTTAACCTCCAAAGTCTGAACTCTACTTTCATGACTGTTTGAGAAAACACTTCTCTACAAAATGTAGTATAGATGGGCATTTTTCTTAGTTTCTAAATAGTTTCAAATATTTAACATCTTCTTTGTACAATAAAACATCCAAACCCAGAATGACAATTGAAATACATTTCATTTGAAAAATTTCTGACAAATTCCAGATTTGGCCCTCGGCTATCACAAAATATATAAACATACAGTAGTCACCCCTTATCCAAAGGGGGAATATGATCCAAGACCCTGAGTAGGATGCTTGAAACCACAGACAGTACTGAACCCTATATGTATAGTATGTTTTGTCATATATGTGACAAAGTTTAACTTATAAACTGGGCACAGTAAAAGATTAACAACAATAACTGATAAAAATAGGACAATTATAACAATATACTATAATAAAAGTTATGTGAATGCAGTGTCGCTCTCTCTCAAAATATCTTACTATACTCACCCTTCTTGTGATGATGTGAAATGACAAAATGCCTACAAGAGGAAATGAAGTGTGAGGAATGATGTATGTAGGCACTGAGATGTAGCACTGAGCTACTACTGGCCTTCTGAGTACACTTCAGAAGGATGATGCTTCCAGATCATAGTTGACTGCAGGTAACTGAAATCATGCAACTGAAACTGCAGACAAGGTGGGGACTACTGCAATAAGTTAAATCCAATTAAAGCAACTCCAAAAGCTGAATTTATTGTCTTGAAATTATTTTTAAACCATAAGCTAACTATTGTCTTGAGGTTAAAGAATTTTGTTCAATGATAAATTTTAATTAATGGTTACAAGCTGTGACTCTATCCTAATCACTGAGGGATACACCAGATGCTTCTCTTCCATGTTCCTCTAGTACTAGGTATTTCCTAACTCACCGATATCTCAATTAGCAGCTAATCAGAGGAGAAACATTTTGTAATAAGCAATAAATAAAATGTTGAGATATCTGACATCAATCACATTGAGGAACTATCCACCCTGACCTTCACAAGCTAATGCAGATAGCCTGGGCTCTGAGCAGAGCCTAGGATCATCCTGCAAAAGGGCCCTTTAAACAATGTAGCTCATACTGTACAGCACTGCTTCAAAGTAAGCCGAAGAGCTGGCCCTTTTCCCTCTCCTTAACCGTCTATTTATAGACTGCAAATAGGCTATGTCTGTGTTGAGAAAGGCACAAATCAATTAACAGCACCCAAAAATAAAACTACAATCTAACAAAATACATTTAGTATGGCATAAATATTTCAACATAATCTGGTTCTTCCACTCACACAAAGCTTTCTCCTCTTTTTTCATCTGGAATATAAAATGACAAATAGTACACTATGTCATTTCTTTTCAAAAAACATAATTTTATTCTTTCTTGTTGGGGATAATTTGTCTTAGCATTCTCCTTAGGTAGGTTTATTTTGCCTCCGAATACTTCTACAATACTTTTTCCTAATACTTTCACTCATATAACATCCTCAGATTTAGTGTCAGTGGTAAATATAGGAATACTCTTTTAGGAAAGCTGCTTCCTTTTAATTTTTAAACTACTGGATAGGAATACAAAGGGTCCATTACAAGAGCTCAATACAGCAAGAGAAATCAATATGCTCTTTTGCTTAATAACTTTTAAAATTATAAGCTCCTTTAGTATGTTGCCTAGGTCCTTGCAAAATTTACTAATAATCCTTTACAGCATCTTATTAGTGGGTATTACATTAAATGTGATATAAAGATAAATGTGTTCTCTCATAAATTCTACAGTGTTGCAGTTCAAAAGTATAATCTGTGGTAGGCTTTTCCTTGCTTACACGACTTAACTGAATACATTTCTTCTTCTCTTTTAGTAGTAAACAATAAGTACAACTAACCTTTGAAAACACAAGTTTGAACTGTGTAGGTTCACTTATACAAAGATCTTTTAAGTACTGTACCATAAATGTATTTTATCTTCCTTATGATTCTCTCAATAACATTTTCTTTGGCTTATTTTATTGTAAGAATAGAGTCTATAACATGCAAAATGTGTTAATCGGCTATTCATGTCACTGATAAGGCTTCCAGTCAACATTAGGCTGTAAGTAGTTAAGTTTCAGGGGAGTCAAGTTATACATGGATTTTCGACTGGGCAGACGGTTGGTGCTCCAACCCCCACACTGTTTTAACACTCAACTGTATTTCATTTCAAAGATCGTTGTTTAAAACATGCCACATGTTAACTACTATTTCTTCTAAAACTGTGTATCAAAGAACACAACAGCTTTTTTAGAGGGGTAAAGAATGTTAATTATGAGCACAGCCTCAGTATTTTAAAATTAAGATTTTTAGCCATATTCTAACATGATTTTTAACAATTACCAGGAATAGGACCACATTCATATGGAAAGAAGTATATATGACATAACTTTGCTTCTCACTAAAGCTACTAGAATCAAGACAAAATAAGACTGAAAATAATCAAAAGTTTTTAATTATACAAAATAGTGAACAAAAATGAAATACAAAAGTAATTTGATTTTTAATCACACCATGCAAAACTTCCGAATATGTAAGAGAACTAATAAAGACATGCCCTCTCCATCCCCTCCTGATGTTCACAGTACCTATCATCATAGATTCCAAAGTCCAATAGATACTTGACCTGGTTGTGATGTTATTTTTCCTATTTATTAATAACTAAAAACTTAATTTAAAAAGGGGAGGATTAATTGCTCAGTGTCTTCTCAAAGCATCAAAAATAATTATTACAAAATAAGTAAACTACTTGACATTTTTGTTAACATTCTTATTCTTTTCCCCTTTTAAATGACAGGAAAAAAAGCACCTAAACAGGCCATTTAGAAAAAATCTTTTTTAACACCTACCATCTTTAAAATAATATTCAATAGATTAACTAGTTACAAGAACTACACATTATGTATATAAATGGGAATTCACTATATAAAGACACTGTACATTCAATAAGGTTTAATATATTACTATTGGCAAATTTAATAGCATAAATATAAATACAAAGCAAAATTAAGTAGCATGGTGGAACACAGACAACAAGACACTAACCAGCTGTATATCCCTGGACAAGAGGATTAACCTTCCTGGAGCTTTTCTTTACATGTAAAGGAAAAAAAAAAAAAAAAAAAGCAGATGGAGAACTAACATATATATAGTTTATTTCTAGCTTTAGATTTCCATTATTCTACAAGCCAGAAAAATCCCCCAAATACATCCTTTCCTATATGAAGACAGCTTAGAGAAAAGCAAAGATAAGCTTTGAAATCAGACAAACAGAGGAATCCTACTGCTAGCCGTGTGCACTGAGCAAGAATGAAGTCTGAGGTTCAATTTCCTGATCTATATACAACGGGTATCAGACAAATGCCTCCACAAGGTAACTATCAGGATTAGAATTTATATACATAGTGCATCTAGCATGATGCCCAGGGGTACTACAGACTCCAGGTAGTGGCAGTAATCAATGTTAGTACTCTCTACTCCCCTGCTAAAGCCTCCTCTCCCTTTCTTCTTTAGTAACACAAATGTGCTGATAATGACAAAGGCTCATGTTGCTACTATTCTACTGAATCACCAAGAATGCAAGTCTTGAGTGTGGATCATTGTCCCCACCACCATTGCAAACACAGCAGCTTTCAGGCCAGACCTTCTTTTCATACCTGGAAATCATGTTCAATGGTCATATGGTAACAACAGCCAAATGCATAAATATATATAGTCAATCTATTATTTTATAAGTACTGAATACTCCATAAACTTCACTAATTAAAGAGAGAGGGCATTAAGTTTGGAAAGTAGCTTATTCTGAGAATAAAGGCCACATTCAAAAAAAAAAGTTAATACTTTTAAATCATAGATATAAAAAGTTTGCAACATATGCTTTATCTCCAAGTCCTGGTATAAACATTACATATGTATGTAATATATTTACTGCTTATGTGCCAGGTGCTGTATTAAATCCTTAAATGCATTCTTAGATTATCTTTATAACTTCCCTAAGACATAGATTGTGTTATCATGTCATCTCAGATCAAGAAACTGAAAACAGAATGCAAGTAAGTCACCGAAAGGGAACAGCCAGTTACCACCCTGCTATAATGCTTCCTTCTAAGGCCTTCTTCTCATCATACCCTGTGGTATCCATCACTTTTCATATTCCTGCAATTTTTAAAATTTATTTATTTTTTCTTCTCAATACTAAAACCTTTCAGAATTTTCTATACCACTGAGCCACAGCCCACTCTTGTGGCATGAAGAATTTCCCACCCAGAATGTGACAGTGTTGTGCTCTAAACCAGACAAAAAGCCCCCTGCCTGTGATCTCTGGGTGCCCACAGAGTGCAACACCCACACTGTCCGGCTAGGTTAGGTAAATCCTTATTGAGCAGGAGGAAGAAATGACTAAACAATGAGGCCACTTTCCCTTTCCCCAAACAAGCAGAATTTTCTTGCCCTGAATACTCCCAAATTTGTTAGTATACAAAAGAATTTTGGTGTCCTATACTGGATACCACTAAATTTCTATTTATCTTCCCTTTCACCATTTCATCAGTCTCCTAATTTCCCCCAAATGATGTATCTAGTACTATAAGGTACATGTGATTTGTCAAAATTCTTGCAAAAGGTTTACCTTATGTAACGTTTTTGGTCATGTAAAGTTGATGGTGTCTCAAGCAATTTATCCAGAAGTAATTCTCTTAAAGTTTCAATCCGTGTTTCTACTTCAGCATAATCTATTTAAAAAGGAAAGAACATATAAGATTAGAAAATGGAGACTTAAAATCAAATTATGGCAAGTAGAACAGTGATTGCCTTGGGGGATAGGGGTTGACTAAAAAGAGGCACAAGGAAACTTGCTGGGTGTGGGTTATATGGGTGTGAGCATTTTGTCAAACTCACTGACCTGTAATATGTAAGTAAGGTTTGTACATTTCATTGCATGTAAATTTACCACAATAAAAAAATGAAATTAAGTTTTCTGAGTCCTTATGGATTTCATTTAGAAATTTAATAAAGCCCTATGATATTTCTCCTAGTTGATAAGGCATTACCATAGGACATTTTAGGCTTTTCTTACTTTTTATAACTCTTGTATTAGAGATAATTTCAAAAATTGTGTTAGTTCACTTTAAGGTTAGAATTCATAAACATAATGTTTTTTCTGAAAAGAGAAGATTAAAACTAAGTTTCCATCTCTATAAAGTATCTGTAATTGATTCTTTCCAGTAAAAAAGATTTTTTTAATAGCATTATGATTAACAAGCAGCACAGAATGTACAAGACTAACTTATCCTATAGCTGCGGTTGTTTATCTTTGCTACATCTTGGTAAGAAAAGCCATTTTATTTTTGAAGCAACTGTTTTACATTTTAAAAAGAGTACCATATAACAAAAATTAAAATTCAAATAACTTTCTCTGCAGAATGCATTCTACATTCTTCCTGTAAAAGTAAAGTAGAAGATCTAAAAGTAATAAACAAATCTTACATTTCTTGAAAACCTGCACCTCCGTTTTCCCAAAGAGTGACTTGGCCTTTTCATAATCATTAATAACCACATCATAATCACCCTTTAAAATAAAGAAACATTTTGGAGACTGTCAGTAAAGTAGCATGAACACATTTGGTTACGATAAAAAACTATCTCAATAACTCTTTAAAATTTATGACATCATAACCATGAGTACATAAATATGTACTCTACCTTTTGGATATTCCTTTCAATATTTAGAGGAAGGTTGAAGAGAAACTTAAATCGCTGAAGCACATTGAGTGCATTTCTAGTGGAATCTGCCTTGTCCTTTCGACCTAATACTTCTTGAAATAATGTGTCCGCAGTATTACTTGCTCCTATTTTAGAAAGACCAAAAGAAGCTTAGATAAAACAAAATGTTAGGCATGTTAGGCTACTATTATAGCTTTACATTAAAACTCAACAGACTTTTTTTAAAGTTAGCTATATTGGAGATCTTTTATGGTTTGTTAAAATACATTTCCACTTTGCCTACAAAATCCTTTTGTATATTAAAAATAACTATATTTACCAGGCCCAAATAAAATTGCTGATGTGAACCTACATTTATTTTAGCTATTCTTCCAAATTTTATAGCAATTATGGGTCCTTAGATTATTTCATTAGTTCAGATAATAGGTTAAAACACACATATACACACACATGCACATGCATGGGCATACTAGATACTAGGTACTATACTAGATAAATTCTCTGGATTTAATATCTGCATTATATGGTAATAAAACAATAAAAATATCTTTCAGGAAAGTTGTTCAAAAGAAGTATTTTAGAACTAATCCTATTTCTTGGTAAAATTATCTTCTGTTCATGCAACAGGCACAAAAATTACATAAGCAATTTAAATGACAAATTTTAACATATCATTAATGAATACTTGCTTCTTAAATCAGCTAATTCAAATTATACACAAACTGGACATTATGTGTATATAATATACACATATATTAACTTCCAACTATACAAATACACATATATATAATATACACATATATTAACTTCCAACTATACAAATCACTATAATGACAGAGTTGCTTATCTAAAGCAAAATTTACTATGTACAAAAATAGTTTAACTTTTTCAACTTCTGAATTATTTCTAATTAACCACAAAGAAAGGGGAGAAAAAGAGTAACTGTTTTTGGCTATTTGATCGCTGCTCATAAAAAGTTTCTACATTATCTGGTCTACTGACTATACTTTAAGCAAAGATGAAAAAATGACCTCAGTCTCACTGGGTGGCTTGCATGCCATATTCTTTAGTCCACACTGTGGGTGGCCTGATCACGTTAAAAGTTGTCTTTGTAACATAATTGTTTTATCTAAATAATGTTGAAATTCTGTTGAAATTTTAAAGACCTTATATAAAAACTTTGTCAATATAGCCATTTTCCCCACATGCTTTTAATGCAGAATGCTAAATTTCTGTAACATGAGAAAAAAATATATTCCCTTGTTCCCATCAAACCACATAATGGTGGCTAAATGAATATTTGAAATCTGATTAAAGGTTAAAACATTTTTCTTCAAAGACAATTATTATTAAGTATTTATCATTTAAAAATATAAACTTTGTGATCTGAGGCTTCATAAATGAAAAGATACATCAATGTGACCGAATAGTTTTAAAAGGCTGATTACTAATCGGTAGGCTGTGGATACTAAATTCCCAAGCACTTTTTTGTGCGTGTGTACAATAAAAGAATTTGGCACAAAGCTATAAAAGCTCAAAATTAGGTTTTACTCATTGTATTTTAAAGGTAACAAAAAAATACCAACTAATAATTTTAACTCCTCTAAAAAGTATGAAAACAAGTACAAGTAAAAAATTCACTTATCATTAAGTCTTTTATAGTGAAAATTTAATAGGCAGAAATTAGACTATAAAATTACGATTTGTACAGAAAGGCAGATATGGAGAATTTTAATATGTGCATAGAGAAATCATAATTTTAATTAAAAACATAACTTTTATCCATAAACTGTTATTATATTGTGAATTTTACTGCATACACAATAAAATTTGGGGAGTTCATAACTCTTTGATAACTGAATGATTCTATCAGTAATAAAAAATGAAAGCAATGAAACTAAGATTTCTGTGAGCAGATAAAATCACCAAAAGCTCACAAAATGTATTTTAATGTCTTCATTCTCTAGGGCTACTAACAAGAAAAACGAAACCACTAAACTCAGCGGTGCTGTTCACACATGAAGTGGCACTGCAGATAAACCATCAGTTAGACATCCGTCAAGTCTCCCAAGAACAATTTCCCCCACATACCAATCCATCCACATCTTCACTCCACCTTCTCACACCGAGAACACCCAATTTTAAGACAGCTAGCAGGGGTTTTAACATCCAGTGTGTACCCACAAAACAAAACTAAATGAGCTATATTGTAGTGAAAAACATGACTTAGGTCTTATAGTTTGCAGAACCAACCCTGATCTTACAAATACCAGCCCTGGGCAACTCTAGACCTGTAAGTTGGTCATTTCTCCCCACAAGGGGTGTCTTAACTCCAACTCACTGGACTGTGACTATGTTCGTCTCAGTTACAGATGCATCCCAAGCACCAAGAGCAAGCCTGTTGTAATGGCACTGCGGCTGCCACTATCATAGTCATGTTGACAATAGCAGTAAAATATTCCTCATTGTAAGATAGAAGAACATGGATGGACCTTTAGGGTATCATCCTTAAGTGAAATAAGTCAGATAGAGACAGACAAATACTACATGGTATCACTCATATATGGAATCTTAAAAAACAAAACAAAACAAAACAAAAACTTAAGTCATAGATACGAAGACAGAAATAGTGGTTACCAGAGGCTGGAGGGTGGGGGGGAAGAGGGAGATGTTGATAAAGGGTACAAATTTCCAGTAAGAAGATGAACACATTCTAATATTCTATATTCTAAGATGAATATAGTTAACATTATATATCATATGCTTGAAAACTGCTTAGATTAAATTTCAAACATTCTCATCACAAAAAAGAAATGGAATTATGTGACGTGACAGAGGTGTTAGCTAATGCTAAGGTGGTAATCATGTTGCAAGATACATGTACATGTATATCAAATCAACATGGAGAGGAGCCAAGATGGCAGAACAGCATGGGAATTTTTTGTGTGTCTCACGACCATGAAATACAGCCAAACTAACATTCAACCATCCTGCACACCTAGAAAACTGATCTGAAGATTAACACAACAATCTGCACAACCTGAACCATAGAATTCAGCAGGTATGGGGCGTGGAGAGGGGAACTTGGGGAGAGAAAAGCCATGGAGAGAGGATGGAGATGGGGGGGCGGAATATGGGAAAAGCACCCCTCTCCAAAAGCAGCTGGAGAGAAAGTGGAAAATTGGAGACAGCCACAGGGACTGAACTAAAAAGGGAGAAAGGGGAAAGGAGAAATGAGAGGGTTTAAATTCCATTAAGACGGTAAACAGGGGGAGCACAGAGTCTGAAACTCTGCAGCTCGATACCTGGTGGTGCTCTGGTGGAAAGAGCAAATCCCCAGGAACAGAGTGGGGTCCAGGAGGTTCTTGGGCCACACAGGGAGAAGCAGTTCCACTGCTGGAAGGATATTTGGTGGAGGCTGTGAGGCCACCTGGGCCCAGGAGACCCGAGAGAACGGCCACATTCGCTAGTACTGAAACAAGGTCGTTGGGGGTGAAGCCTGGTACCATATGTGTGTTGTGATTTTCCATAATCCCTGAGGCACTGCTGTTACACTCTCTCACAAACTTTTTCTGGGGTGGACTGGCACATGGCCACAGTGTCTAGGCATTGGCAACAGCATGGTGCCACAAACGTTCCTGGGTGCAGCCAGCACCTGGCCATTGCTCGATGAAACCCTCTGCAGACGGGCAGTGCAGGTCGATGCCACATTTCCTTAGAAGTGGGGGGGCCGGGGAAGGCAGCCACATCTGAGACAAAACTGGGGAGGGAGGTGGTGCCTGGGGCTTGGTCACGGACAGTGTGGAAGTGGGAGTGGATGGAAGCTGAAGATAAAGGACGGATGCACAATTGCTGATTGTGGAGAACAGAGTTCCAATACTAGAGACTGGGTAGCTGGGTGACACCATTTTCACCTCTCCTGCGCATGCGCATACGCACCTACAAGCACCACAACAATCCACCCCAATATGCTAGCACTGCCATCTAGAGGAGAATGGAGCCATTAACACTAAGCCCTGACCAACTGGGCCAACCTCACTCTTCAAGAACACAAGTCTCACGACCTGCTTAGCTTATGGACTATAAAACACTTCAGAGTTTGACTTCTAGGGGGAAACGAAGTAATTGCAGTCATATTTCAGTCTGTAAGCTGGTCCAACTATTCAATTTTCTTCCTTTGTTTCTTTCGTCCTTTCTTTCTTTCGTTCATTCCTTCCTTCCCTTCCTTTTTCTCTTTTTCATTTCTTTTCTTTTTCATGAATACAGAAAAAGAAAAAAATTCATTTTTACTTTCAATTTTTATTAAAAATATTTGTCTTTTTTTTACTATATTTTTTACTTTTGTGTGAATTTTTTCAAATTCTAGTTTACTTCCATCATTTCATTTTAGTCTACATCAGTGTATTAATTTTTTCAAAATCTCAAACGATTTCTTTTTTCCCCCCCTTTTCTCTAGTCTATCAAGCCACTTTCAACACCCAGACCAAAACACACCTAGGATCTAGCATCATTTATTTGATTTGTGTGAGTGTGTGTGTGTGTGTGTGTGTGTGTTTGTTTTTAATTTTTTATTTTATTTTAATTTTAATTTATTCTACCTCATTAATTCCTTTTCTCCCTTCAAAATGATGAAACGAAGGAATTCACTCCAAAAGAAAGAGCAGAAGGAATGACAGCCAGGAACTTAACCAACACAGATAAAAGTAATATGTCTGAACCAGAATTTAGAATCACAGTAATAAGAATATTAGCTGGAGTCAAAAACAGATTAGAATCCCTTTCTGCGAAGATAAAAGAAGTAAAAGCTAGTCAGGATGAAATAAAAAATGCTATAACGGAGCTGCAATCTCAAATGGATGCTGCAGCAGCAAGGATGGATGAGGCAGAACAGAGAATCACAATATAGAGGACAAACTTGTGGAGAATAATGAAGCAGAAAACAAGAGGGAGATTAAGGCAAAAGAGCACAATTTAACAACTAGAGCAATCATGAGAGGACATCAGAATCATAGGGGTCCCAGAAAAGGAAGAGAGAGAAACAGGGGTAGAAGGGTTATGTGAGCAAGTCATAGCGAAAAACATCCCTAACCTAGGGAGAGACACAAACATCAAAATCCAGGAAGCACACAGGACTCCCATTACATTCAACAAAAACCAATCATCAACAAGGCATATCATAGTCAAATTCACAAAATACTGAGGCAAGGAGAGAATCATCAAAGCAGCAAGGGACAAAAAGTCTTTAAACTATAAGGGAAACAGATCAGGTTTGCAGCAGACCCATCCACAGAAACTTGGCAGTCCAGAAAGGAGTGGCAGGATATATTCAATGTGCTCAATCAGAAAAATATGCAGCCAAGAATTCTTTATCCAGTAAGTCTGTCATTCAAAACAGAAGGAGAGATAAAAAGTTTCCCAGACAAACAAAAATTAAATGAGTTTGTGACCACTAAACCAGCCCTGCAAGAAATTTTAAGGGGGACTTTCTTAGGGGAGAAAAGATGAAAAAATTAATAAACAAATACAAAAATAAATAAATAAATAAACACCAAAAGCAACAAGGATTAGAAAGGACCAGAGAACACCACCAGAAACTCCAACTCTACAAGCATCAAAATGGCAATAAATTCATATCTTTTAGTACTCACTCTAAACGTCAATGGACTCAATGCTCCAATCAAAACACATAGGGTAACAAAATTGATAAGAAAACAAGATCCATCTATATGATGTTTACAAGAGACCCACTTTAGACCTAAAGACACCTTCACATTGAAAGTAAGGGGATGAAGAACCATCTATCATGCTAATGGTCAACAAAAGAAAGCCAGAGTAGCCATACTTATATCAGACAATCTAGACTTTAAAATAAAGACTGTATCAAGAGATGAAGAAGGGCATTACATCATAACTAAGGGGTCTATCTAACAAGAAGACCTAACAATTGTAAACATTTATACCCCCAATGTGCTGGACCCAAACATATACATTAATTAACCACAAACATAAAGAAACTCATTGATAGTAATACCATAATAGTAGGAGACTTCAACACCCCACTCCCAGCAATGGACAGATCATCTTATCAAAAAAATCAACAAGGAAACAATGGCTTTGAATGACACACTGGACCAGATGGACTTAACAGATATATTCAGAACATTTCATCCTAAAGCAGCAGAATACACATTCTTCTACAGTGCACGTGGAACATTCTCCAGAATAGACCACATACTGGAACACAAATCAGACCTCAGGAAGTACAAAAAATCGAGATCATACCGTGCATAATTTCAGACCACAACACTAAAAAACTCGAAATCAACCACAAAAAATTTGGAAAGGTAACAAATACTTGGAGACTAAAGAACATCCTACTAAAGAATGAATGGGCCAACCAAGAAGCTAAAGAGGAAATTAAAAAGTATACAGAAGCCAATGAAATGATAACACCACAATCCAAAACCTCTGGGATGCAGCAAAGGTGGTCACAAGAGGAAAGTATATAGCAATCCAGGCCTTCCTAAAGAAGGAAAAATGATCTCAGATACACAACCTAACCTTATGCCTTAAGGAGCTGGAAAAAGAACAGCAAATAAAACCCAAAACCAGCAGAAGACAGGAAATAAAAAGATTAGAGGAGAAAATAATGCTATTTAAACCAAAAAAAAACAGTGGAACAGATCAATGAAACAAGAAGCGGGTTCTCTGAAGGAATTAACAAAATTGATAAACCAGTAGCCAGTTTGATCAAAAAGAAAAAGGAAAGGACCCAGTAAATAAAATAAAGAATGAAAGAGTAGACAACAAAACCAACACAGCACAAATAAAAATAATAATAAGAGAATATTATGAGCAATTATATGCCAATAAAATGGGCAATCTGGAAATGGACAAATTCTTAGAAACATATATACTACCAAACTGAAACAGGAAAAAATAGAAAATTTGAACAGACCCACAACCCGTAAACAAATCAAACTGAAAATCAAAAATCTCCCAAAAAAACAAGAGTCCAAGAGCAGATGGCTTTCCAGGGGAATTCTACCAAACATTTAAACACCTACTCTCTTGAAGCTGTTCCAAAATAGAAATGGAAGGAAAACTTCCAAACTCTATCTATGAGGCCAGCAGTACCTTGATTCCAAAACCAGAAAGAGACCCCACTAAAAAGGAGAACTATAAACCAATTTCCTTGATGAACATGGATGCAAAAATCCTCAACAGGATATTAGCCAACCAAATCCAACAATACATTAAAAAACGTATTCCCCACGACCAAGTGGGATTTATACCTGAGATGTGGGGCTGGTTCAATATCTGCAAAACAATTAACGTGATTCATCAGATCAATAAAATATAGGACAAGAACCATATGATCCTCTCAATAGATGCAGAGAAAGCATTAGACAAAATACAGCATCCTTTCTTGATAAAAACCCTCAAGAAAGTAGGGATAGAAGGATCATACCTTGAGATCATAAGCCCTATATAAAGGACACAATGCTAATATCATCCTCAATGGGGAAAACCTGAGAGCTTTCCCCCTAAGGTCAGGAAGAAGACAGGGATGTCCACTCTCGCCACTGTTACTCAACATAGTATTGGAAGTCTTAGCCTCTGCAATCAGACAAAACAGAAATAAAAGGCATCCAAATCAGCCAGGAGGAGGTCAAACATTCACTCTTCGCAGATGACATGATACTCTCTATGGAAAACCCAAAAGATTCCACCAAAAATCTGCTAGCATTGATTCATGAATTCAGCAAAGTTGCAGAATATAAAATCAATGCACAGAAATCAGCTGCATTCCTAGTCACCAACAATGAAGCAACAGAAAGAGAAATCAAGGAATTGATCCCATTTACAACTGCACCAAAACCGATAAAATACTCAGGAATAAATCTGAAAAAAAAAAAAGAGGTGAAAAATCTATACACTGAAAACTATAGAAAACTTATGAAGGAAACTGGAGAAGACACAAAAAAAAAACAGAAAAAGATTCCACACTCCTGGACAGGAAGAACAAATATTGTTAAAATGTAAATACTACCCAAAGCAATCTACATATTCAATTTAATCCCTTTCAAAACAACACCAGCATTCTTCACAGAGCTACAACAAACAATCCTAAAATTTGTATGGAACCAGTAAAGACCCCGAATAGCCAAAGTAATCTTGAAAAAGAAAACCAAAGCAGGGGGTATCATAATCCCAGACCTCAAGCTATACTACAAAGCTGTAATCATCAAGACAGTATGGTACTGGCACAAGAACAGACACTCAGATCAATGGAACAGAATAGAGAACCCAGAAATGGACCCACAAACGTATGGCCAACTAATCTTTGACAAAGCAGGAAAGGATATCCAATGGAATAAAGACAGTTTCTTCAGCAAATGGTGCTGGGAAAACTGGACAGCGACATGCAGAAGAATGAACTTGGACCACTTTCTTACACCATACACAAAATAAAATCAAACTGGATGAAAGACCTAAATGTAAGACAGGAAGCCATTAAAATCCTCAAGGAGACAGCAGGCAAAAACCTCTTTGACCTTGGCCGCAGCAACTTCTTACTGAACACGTCTCCAGAGGCAAGGGAAGCAAAAGCCAAAATGAACTATTGGGACCTCATCAAAATAAAAAGCTTCTGCACGGCAAAGGAAACAATCGGCAAAACTAAAAGGCTACTGACAGAATGGGAGAAGATATTTGCAAATGACATATCAGATAAAGGGTTAGTATCCAAAATCTATAAAGAACTTATCCAACTCAACACCCAAAAAACAAATAATCCAGTGAAGAAATGGGCAAAAGACATGAATTGAGACTTCTCCAAAGAAGACATCCAGATCGCCAACCGACACATGAAAAAATGCTCAACATCACTCATCATCAGGGTAATACAAATCAAAACCACAATGAGATACACCTCACAACTGTCAGAATGGCTAACAGTAACAACTCAGGCAACAACAGATGTTGCCGAGGCTGTGGAGAAAGAGGATCTCTTTTGCACTGCTGGTGGGAATGCAGGCTGGTATAGCCACTCTGGAAAACAGTATGGAGGTTCCTCAAAAAAATAAAAATAGAACTACCCTACGACCCAGCAATTGCACTACTAGGCATTTATCCAAGGGATACAGATGTGCTGTTTCAAAGGGACACATGCACCCCTATGTTTATAGCAGCACTATCAACAATAGCCAAAGTATGGAAAGAGCCCAAATGTCCATCGATGGATGAAGGGATACAGAAGATGTGGTGTATATATATACAATGGAGTATTACTCGGCAATCAAAAAGAGTGAAATCTTGCCATTTGCAACTACATGGATGGAACTGGAGGGTATTATGCTATGCGAAATTAGTCAGTCAGAGAAAGACAAATATATGACTTCACTCATATGAGGACGTTAAGAGACAAAACAGATGAACATAAGAGAAGGGAAACAAAAATAATATAAAAACGGAGGGGAACAAAACATAAGAGACTCTTAAATATGGAGAACAAACAGAGGGTTACTGGAGGAGTTGTGGGAGAGGGGATGGGCTAAATGGGTAAGGGGCATTAAGGAGTCTACGCCTGAAATCATTGTTGCACTATATGCCAACTAATTTGGATGTAAATTAAAAGCAAAATAAAAATAAAAAATCAACATGAGGTAACACCTTATATTTATTTACACAATGCTATCTGTCAATTATATCTCAATAAAGTTGAAAAGAAAAGATAGCAAGAAAAGTCACTATGGCACTGTACACTAACCAAACTATATCCCTATTGATCTTATAACCTTAATAATGAAAAAAAAAAATTAACTGTGCCAGGTTCTGTCATCTATAAAAACTTGACATATAATTCTAAGACTGTCTCATAATTTCAAGTATGTTTATTTAAACATTATACTTTCTCTTATTTTGAAGAGAATAATTTCTCTTATTTGGTCCTTTTCATGGCACTGACTCTTGAGACCACAGATCATAGAAGTGATTTTAACCTACATTCTCTGCTTGATGTAAGTTGGGGTGAAGGTGGCTGGAAGGAGTGTTCCTCCAACACACACACATACCACAACACAATTTATTCCAGGAATAAGCAAGTTGAATGAGATTAGAAAGGGAAACATTAAAGTACCTCACAATTTAAAGTTACTTTAATATGTACACTTAAATTCATAGTAAAACCAGGACCATAAAAAGACCTAACAACCTACCCTATGTGTCTCAGTTTCTCTTAACAGATTACAGAAAATGATCAGACACACTGCCATCTGTAACATGATATTACATGAACAGCACCATTACCAATAGCTTATGCTTATTTAGACAGCCATACTTGGTACTGGAATTCTATAGTACCACTGAAAATACAGAGAACTGGAATCTGGGGGATAAGAAAAGAGCTCCATACCACTCCCAGGACCCGGTTGTACCCATGTCCTCAACTTTCATTCAGTAATCCCAAATTGACAGCTTGAAATCAATCATGATGGGAATATTTACACATTGGAAAGGCTAATATTAAGGTTATTTTTCTTTTTCCTTTTTTTTTTTCTTTTCTGGAATGCCAATAGTTAAATGTGTACCAGCTTACCTCTGAGTAAGTCAGTTCCTTTTTTACAAACTTGGCTGGATACTCCTTAGTGTTTTAAGTTTTTGTCTTTCTTCTCTTAATTTTACACATAAGATTTGGGAGAAATCATTCACTCCCATTAAATTCAACTATTATCTCTATGTTAATGACTCCAAAATCATATATACCTCAAGATGTTGGTTAGCTTAAGGGTAATCTTTACATAAATGTGACACACACACACTGGAATGCTACTCAGCTATAAAAAAGAATGAAATATGGCCATTTGCAACAGTATAGATGGACCTTGAGAGTATTATGCTAAGTGAAGTAAGTCATACAGAGAAAGACAAATACCATATAATTTCACTTATATGTGGAATCTAAAAACCAAAACAGAACAAAACAAAACCCATATTTAAGAGTCTCTTATGTTTTGTTCCCCTCCGTTTTTATATTATTTTTGTTTCCCTTCTCTTATGTTCATCTGTTTTGTCTCTTAACGTCCTCATATGAGTGAAGTCATATATTTGTCTTTCTCTGACTGACTAATTTCGCATAGCATAATACCCTCCAGTTCCATCCATGTAGTTGCAAATGGCAAGATTTCACTTTTTGATTGCCGAGTAATACTCCATTGTATATATATACACCACATCTTCTGTATCCCTTCATCCATCGATGGACATTTGGGCTCTTTCCATACTTTGGCTATTGTTGATAGTGCTGCTATAAACATAGGGGTGCATGTGTCCCTTTGAAACAGCACATCTGTATCCCTTGGATAAATGCCTAGTAGTGCAATTGCTGGGTCGTAGGGTAGTTCTATTTTTATTTTTTTGAGGAACCTCCATACTGTTTTCCAGAGTGGCTATACCAGCCTGCATTCCCACCAGCAGTGCAAAAGAGATCCTCTTTCTCCACAGCCTCGGCAACATCTGTTGTTGCCTGAGTTGTTACTGTTAGCCATTCTGACAGTTGTGAGGTGTATCTCATTGTGGTTTTGATTTGTATTACCCTGATGATGAGTGATGTTGAGCATTTTTTCATGTGTCGGTTGGCGATCTGGATGTCTTCTTTGGAGAAGTCTCAATTCATGTCTTTTGCCCATTTCTTCACTGGATTATTTGTTTTTTGGGTGTTGAGTTGGATAAGTTCTTTATAGATTTTGGATACTAACCCTTTATCTGATATGTCATTTGCAAATATCTTCTCCCATTCTGTCAGTAGCCTTTTAGTTTTGCCGATTGTTTCCTTTGCCGTGCAGAAGCTTTTTATTTTGATGAGGTCCCAATAGTTCATTTTGGCTTTTGCTTCCCTTGCCTCTGGAGACGTGTTCAGTAAGAAGTTGCTGCGGCCAAGGTCAAAGAGGTTTTTGCCTGCTGTCTCCTTGAGGATTTTAATGGCTTCCTGTCTTACATTTAGGTCTTTCATCCAGTTTGATTTTATTTTGTGTATGGTGTAAGAAAGTGGTCCAAGTTCATTCTTCTGCATGTCGCTGTCCAGTTTTCCCAGCACCATTTGCTGAAGAAACTGTCTTTATTCCATTGGATATCCTTTCCTGCTTTGACAAAGATTAGTTGGTCATATGCTTATGGGTCCATTTCTGGGTTCTCTATTCTGTTCCATTGATCTGAGTGTCTGTTCTTGTGCCAGTACCATACTGTCTTGATGATTAAAGCTTTGTAATACAGCTTGAAGTCCAACAAGTCACATTAAAGTTACTGAAATAATAATTTTTTTAGAGGTATCATGGTTTGATGACAATTTTCCCAGTGAAAATAGCATCCATGAGTAGAACTATCTTTCCAAGACCATAAAATGTCTGACTATGATAATATAGAAATAGCTTTAATAAATATTTGGTTTGAAGTCAGAATATATTAATTTCAACCAAGCTGGTGATGGTTCTCAGACAAAAACAAGGCAAAATCTCAAGGCAAAATAATAACAACAACAACCACAACCCTCCCCCAAAAGCACCAGAAGGAAAAATATTTAAAGTGTTGTTAAACTCACAAATTTACGATAAAATCAAAGTACTCAAATTCTACTACCAAGGAAAGCCTGTATCAAATTAAAGCTTCATTCCAGAAACTACTTTATCAGGGATCCCTGGGGTTTTAAAATAGATACTTACAGAAAAGTTCAGAAAGTTACACTCATAGGAGTAAACTGAGCTAGAAGTACAAAACTAACTCAGTATCACAATCTTGCATTCACAGAATCATTATAGATATGATGTGAAGGTTCTTAGATGTTTTAGTTATTATTAGTCCTATTTCATGAGGAAATCATTTGCTATACTTACATTTAAAAACAAGGAGATTCTCCTGGACATTATTGCTCTTTGTCAAATGTTTATTATATGAGTGAAAGAGGGTAATTTACTTTTAAGCTGCTAATATTACAATAGGGATCAATTCATCTGATTATTTTTTTTCCAGATCATTAGGGTAAATAGCTGGGAACTAGGATGTCGGGGGGGAAAAAAAAGAAATATAAGAGGAAATGGATGGGACCCCAAACTCTGTACATTATCAGTTTCTCTTGGCATACAATTTTAACAAAATGCCTCAGAGTTACAAACACTCTTAAATATGAAGCTGCCTTAAACTCACTTTGGAAAAAGGCATGCCATAGATAAATAAATGACATGTAAGCATATGTCATTCTAGTAGCTAATATTATTTATATTAACACTGTCAGATACATGAAGATGTTTTTCAGATTTCTGGTCAATGACAATCCTGGCTACTGCTTTAGCACTATTTTATATTTGATAATGCTATTTATATATTGGTCTCTTTTATGGTAGCAAGTTTTACTTCTTAAGAAGCATACTGGCTTATTTTCAAATTATGATTTCTTATAAACAAAATGCAAACAGAAACAGAACATTCATTTTCAATGTTTTTATTCCCCTTTATATTTATTAATTCATTACTATTCAGAAATAAATATTAAAATGCAACTCACTGTCTTGTTCTGTGAAACCAGGTCAAAGAACTATATTAAAGCTTGTTATAAAGTCCATAAATAGTTTTGGGTAGGAGGACAAAACTTACTGTTCAGAACATTCTCCAGTTTTTGCGTCATGGATCCTTCTACTTTTTCCGTTCCATCCGCTTCTAGCTTTTGATGGATAGCTAGAAAAAACATCTAGTTAAAGTGTGGGCTATTTTAGTGGGTGGGAACACATTACATCAAAATGACATTTTTAAACAACTTTAAAAACAAAAAAAGGTCATATTATTTTCACTGCTGGAAAGAAGCACAAACATGAAAAAACTCTGCAAAGTAACTAGCAGACACCAGTCTAAGTTATTCACAGATTAACACTATTAAAATAGTACATAATACATATACTCAAATCATCTGATAATCCAGGCTAAGTGGTAAACACAGTTAAATTAAAAAAGAAAAATGAGATGTAAGTAACTAATATCTTTGATATTTGGCCACAGGAAAGTGATTTTTATTTCTCAGTTTTACCATCTGCAAAACAGAAATACTAGTATTTGAAGTCTACCAACCTCAAAATATTTCATTTCAGCCTTGGACCTAAAATGGCAAAACACATATTATTCATGTTCTATTCATTCTGTTATTACTTCCTTGGAAGTTCTCAAGATCTAGTAATATCTAACAATATATCAATTTGTGGATATACAAATGACATTGGTGTTTTTTGCTATTGATATATGTCTGCATGGTTCTGATACACATTATGAAAAATAACTTTATATTTAAAAACTGCTTTACCTACTAGAGGGTAGGTTTTAAACAGAACAAATCAAGCTTATCTAGGTAAAGTATTAAGAAAATTTACAAAATGAAATAACCAAATACAATTTCAAATCAAAACTGTGACATAATAAAAATAATAAAATTAGAAAGGCAAACATTAATTGAGCCATGACCATAAGTTAAGCACAATCATAAATTTCTAATGAATATTGTTCATCTGGCAGGAAGTCAATGAGGCATGTTCTAATATTTTTATTTCATAGATGAGAAATTACATGGCTCAGTGATACTAAATAAGTTGACCAACTTCACAAAGCCAAACCCAAAATTTGAACTCAAGCCGTCTAGTCTCAGAACAAAACTTCACCCCATACTGATTATATGCACAGGCAAGCGATTTAACCTGTGTAAGCCTGTTTTCACATTTATAGAATGAAAAGGATAGACTTACTATGTTAGTTGGGAACTGCATTCAGATGCAAATAAAAGATATCTCTCTTCCAAATAATAGCTGCTAAAACACCCAGGATTTTATTGTTTCACATAACTTCCTCGGCAAAAACTCAAATGTAACATGTGTAACTCCAAGGGCTTCACAGCCAGTACAATGAAATTACATCACTCTTACAGTCCTTATTCTCCAACATTCAAATAGCATGTCAAACTCTACTTAAAAGGAATTAACAGGTTCTGCCTCAACCCATCAGTCAAGCATGGTAGATTTGAGGGAGTGGGGGGTCTGCTTAAGAAAAAAAAAATGAAGTGTTTTGTTTTAATCAATCACAATTTGATTTGTTTCCCTTGACTCATTGATTAGAAAATTCTGGGCAAATTCAGTGTTCAAATGCAGTATAAAAATATTCTCAATGCATAATAACATCTATTTCTCTCCTTCTTTAATTACTTCCTAATTTTGATCCTGCCTTTTTTTTTTTTTTTTTTTTTAGAGAAAGAGAAAGCAC
The DNA here is from genome assembly GCF_007474595.2 of Lynx canadensis. Lineage (NCBI taxonomy): Eukaryota > Metazoa > Chordata > Mammalia > Carnivora > Felidae > Lynx > Lynx canadensis. Next base: position 28,165,427 of record NC_044307.1, on the reverse strand, counting down.
AAACACGAGCATGAGCAGGGCAGAGACAGAGAGAAAATCTTAAGCAGACTCCATGCTCAACACAGAGGCCCAATGCAAGGCTTGATCCTACAACCCTAGGATCATAACCTGAGCTGAAATTAAGAGTAGGATGCTCAACTGACTGAGCCACCCAGGAGCCCCTGCCCATTTTTAATACCTTTTTTAAAGCAATTTCAAATTGTGTTTGAAATTTATAAACAGAACGCTTCTGTTAGAGAAACACATTCAGAGAGAGAAAAAGAAATACATTTTGAAAACAAAGTCAGCCAGTATATTCTTAATTGTCTTGGTTGATTCAGGAGTGAAAAGAAAGTTATTTAATGCTCCAAAATTGGATTATGCAGTAATAGCAACATAAAATGTTTCCACATATTAAAACCTAAACTTAACTTGAACTTGTTAAATGGAAAAGAACTTCCCTATCTTTAAAGAAAAGAGATAAAAATGCCCAAATATAAAAAATAGAAACTAAAAAGACTACTCACACTACTTATTTAAATGCTGGTGTAATTTTCTGACAATCTTGTTGCAAAAGAATATATGGCATACATTGCATTTTATTAAGGGGGCATTGCAAATGGCTCTTCCATGGCAATAAGATATTGCATTTTACAGTAGCCTTGCTTCAAATGTTGCTTTCTAAGTCAAAACCGTTAAAAACCATGCAGCCACATTTCTGTTGCTGACAAAACCCATCACTGATCAGCAGGTCAAAATGAGGTAAGTCTGGCTCCCCTCAGCTCAGTTTACAACCTTTTTATGCTGACAAAGCAGCTTCCTGCCACCCATCTCCAGCACAGCAGAGTCACTGTCAAGCTGTCAGCCAAGCATGAGGACCAGGAGACACTGGATCTGATAAAGGCAATCCTATTTTCCAGAAAATTAAACCAAATAACCCAATGTCTGGTTCACTTGACCTTTTATTTTCTCTAAAAACATTTTTAAATAGTATAACTCAATAAGCAACTTGGTACATGATCACAGGTTTGTTATTGTTTCTAATCTATTAAAACTTAAATATGTGAAACAGTTGCACACCATAAAATTGTATTTGGGAAACAAAAAAGTATGTATATAAAAGTTCTATTCAAAGAAAATTCAGTTATAAAAAGACTGCCTATTGATTCACTGAAATTTGTTTTATTTAACTCTCTAATTAAATGTGGACATCAAATTTGCAGATTTCAATAAAAAAATTCATAGCATTTGTCCATACATTTATATAATGCCATTATTAAATGAGGCACTAGAAATGATACGTGTGTATAGGCAATGTCTGTAAGATTTAATGTCAGGTACACTGTGATCTACACACTCTAACCACTATATATTACTACTAGCCTATATGAGACAGGAATATTCAAACTAGGTCAAAGACTAGCAAACTATTTCTTTTTTTTTTTTTTTTTTTTTTTAATGTTTGTTTATTTTTGGGAGAGACAGAGCACCAGCAGGGGAGGGGCAGAGAGAGAGGGAGACACAGAATGCGAAGCAGGATCCAGGCTCTGAGCTGTCAGCACAGAGCCCAACACAGGATTCAAACTCATGAACCACAAGATCATGACCTGAGCCCAAGTCAGATGCTTAACCGACTAAGTCACCCAGGTGCCCCACCAACTATTTCTATAAAGAACCACATAGTAAATATTTTAGGCTTCATGGGCCACATAGGGCCTCTATCACATATTCTACAACTGCTTCCCTCTTTTTTTTTTTTTTTCCTCTCACACAAACCTTGAAAAACACAGCCATCTTTAGTTCCTGGCCTGTACAAAGACAGAAAATGGCCAATCTGGCCCACACACCAACCTCTGAGGATAATATTTACTAAAATAGGAGACTAGGAAGAGTTAAAATGAGATCTCTTAAAAATTTAAATTTGTAAAGAACTTTTCAAACATTTAGTTTTTACTTACACCAAATTTTTATGAGTGGCTAAATTATATAAATTACATTTAAATAGGCCAGGTAACCTGTGAATCATTTCCTCAGTTACACTGGGAAGAAAAACAATAATGAAATAATTGCGACTATTATATAGAAGGCTAATAGGTATAAAGGATTCTCACTTAGATAACTGGATCCTAGACAACCATACCTGCCTAAATAACCTTCAGATATCAACAGACACTAATAACAGAATGTGCCAAAAAATCAGTTATGGCTACACTGTCTCAAGTAGCAGCAACAAAAGTAACATGGGAGGGAAGGTCAATTGTGTATCGAGCACCATGTGTTATTTACTCTGCTTTGGCCTCTTAGTTATTCTTTAGTATAACATGAATAAAAATAATTCATACAGTTTTGGTCCATAATTGTTCTCAAAAAAAGCAAGTGATAATGTTGGACTTGCCCATAAAAACAAGAGACCAAACAGGTGAAAAGCTCAAGGGGCAGTCAGGGAAATGTTCACCAAAACAAAGATGACAATCAGAAGGCACTGAGAAGGGGTGCCTGGGTAGCTCAGTTTGTTAAGCGTCCAACTTCGGCTCAGGTCATGATCTCACAGTTCATGAGTTCAAGCCCTATGTCAGGCTCTGTGCTAACAGCTCAGAGCCTAGAGCCTGCTTCAGATTCTGTGTCTCCCTTCTCTCTCTGTTCCTCCCCCGCTCACACTCTGGTCTCTCTTGCTCTCAAAAATAAATAAGCATTAAAAAAAAAAAAAAAATTGAAGAAGGCACTGAGGAAATGAAGAAGGCCTTTAATAATATGAAAAGCTCCACAAACATCACCGTGGCCTGCGAGAACTGGTGTGAACTATATATATATATATATATATATATATATATATATATATATATATATAGTTTCTGGTAAGAAACTATATGTCTCATCAAGACTTCAAAGGATTGAAGGGGTGCCTGGGTGGCTCAGTCAGTTAAACTTGATCTCAGCTCAGGTCTTGATCTCAGGGTCATGAGTTCAAGCACTGTATTGGGCTCTGTGCTGGGTGTGAAGCCTACTTACAAAAGAAAACAAACACACAAACAAACAAACAAACAAAAAAGTACTTCAAGACTTCAAGGGATTAAAAGAGAATGGCAGGGTGACTGCCATGGAAAAGTAACACAAGATGCTGGGAATATCTTTGCAGAACATAATAAAGTAAAAATTACAATAAATATACTGAGGTTAACACTGGAAGTTATACCAGACACACTAGTCAAGTTCTAATTAAAATATTTATGGATACACACATGAAAAAAGAAAATTGACAATAGCATAAATACTTCAAGATAAATAAAGGCCAGACAAGAGGGCAACAGCCACTGTTTACCTGACTGGGATGGCCCGAAAAACACCCTTGGATACGTATCGAACAGTCTACTTAATCAAAGAGAAGAACACAGATAATACCAAAAAAAAAGAAGAGTAAGGTGTTTATTTATACTCTGTCATCTCTATCTAGCCTAATTCTGACACAACGCATCTTCTAATTTTTTTATAACTATCTTCAGGACTATAATTCTGCTCCCCCATTTTTCTTACTTCTAACAACTCCCTTCTCTTTACAATATTTAGAGACCACATTTCCTAACACCCAGTATGGCAGGAAACAGAAGAAAACTAGTTGAGGCATACTACTATTGGGCAGCATACTGAAAAACAGAAAAGGTACTGGGTACCATATAGGAGAGCAGAAGGAAAGGAATACTATTTTTATAAAAGGCCATTCAGAAACAAACCATAAATGATAGTTGACACAACAAAAGAAAAGTGTTGAAAACTGCAGATATGGGTCTACAGATTCTAAAAGCTTATCAAGTATTGGGAAAAATGAATAAAGACAAGACCTACATTCTAATATATCCTGAAAGGCATTTGGTTTTTTTTTAATTCAAGTCGAAACAAATATATCTTTTAAGCATTTAGGGAGAGAGAAAAACATCAATTCATCTATAAGTAATAAAGAATTACACTGGCTCAGGACTTCTCTCTGTAACACTAAAAGATACTGGATCAATGTTTTCAGAAAATAATTCTGTATGAAGCAAGACACATTTCCAGATATGCAAGAATTCAAAAGCTCTATCACAAAACATATATCCCACTGTTCAAAAAATTCAAAGATAGAAAAGATGAAATGTAAAATGACTGGCAAGAAACATTAAAGCCAATTAAATTTATGTGAATAGATGGTAAATTTTAATTAACTGCAGTAAATGTGTTATCAAATGAAATGCAAAAACAAAAATAATTGAGAAACATAATAATGAAATGGAAAAGAAAAGGTAAAATAAAAAGCTATAACTCCAGATTAAATTAAGACCAGAAAAAAAGGAAAGAGCATGAGAAATACAGATGTCCTGAACCGATGTTACACACAACAGGAGGCAAAAGGCAACCTATAATAGAATTTAAAAACATTTCTTGCCAATGTGCAACAACATGGTCTATATAGCACAGAAGGAAAAATGAAAACCGAAAAATATAATAGAACAATAAAAACAAAAAGACAAAAATGTCAGTTAGGATAAATGTATATGGCTTGAATTTTTCTATTAAAAGGCAGGGGCGCCTGGGTGGCTCAGTCGGTTAAGCGTCCGACTTCAGCCAGGTCACAATCTCGCGTTCCGTGAGTTCGAGCCCCGCGTCAGGCTCTGGGCTGATGGCTCAGAGCCTGGAGCCTGTTTCCGATTCTGTGTCTCCCTCTCTCTCTGCCCCTCGCCCATTCATGCTCTGTCTCTCTCTGTCCCAAAAATAAATAAACGTTGAAAAAAAAAAATTAAAAAAAAAAATAAATAAAAAAAAAATAAAAGGCAAAGACTCCCAAACTGGTATAAAAATATAAAAATTCTACCATATGTTGCTTACAAGAGAAATGGTAAAATCAAAATTTCTAAAGGTTAAAAAGAATATGATGTATAATATATTAGGCAAATGCATATATAATATTTCATATTAATATAATCGCATACTAAAGAATTTAATCTTACCCAAAAAGAGGTCTGGCCTTTGTCTTTAGCTTCTGAGAGGTTACCTCTAAGCTTTTCAAATTCTTACCTGATGAAAGTATCTTTGTTTACTTGGGAGCCTTGAGCTATACCAGATAGTGCAACAACGTAATTTACAGTGAAGACTTTGGGTCACTCCATATCAGCTTGACCTCCAGAGGGACCTCTAGATGGAGGCCAGCCATTGGAGCAGTCAACTATGTCTATGTGACAGAGCTCTAATAAAAACTCTGGACACCAAGGCTTGGATGAGATTCTCTGGTAGGCAATACTCCATGTACACTGACTCACATCATACCAGGTAAATCAACGTTGTTTATGACTCGACCGTGAGAGGGCAACTTTCACTCCATGCACAGAACTTTCCTGGACTGTGCCTCATGCATCTTTTCCCTTGGTTGATTCTAATCGATACAACTACCAATACCCACCCCACTGGGGAACCCACTTGATCCATCACAGTGTCTCTATAGGAAAAACATGCAGACACTAAAGGCCTCCTGAAATAATAACTCAGGAGTACACAGTACCATATATGACCAAAAATGTTGAAAACCAAATCTAATGTCCAAATAAGTCCAAGCAATACAATGGAAACTAAAATAAATTAAATAACACCATGAGGAAGTAATCAGTCAAATCCAGAGTATGGGATATCCTATAGGACAAACAGCCTCATGTCTTCAACATATCAATTACATGGGGGAAAACAAAAAGTCAAGGTAGCAAAGGTAAGGGTATTCTAGTCTAAAAGAGGCTTAAGAGACTTAAAAAAACAAATGAAATGCTTGGACCTTATTTGAATCTTGATTTGGATAAACCAACTATAAAGAAAGTTGGTGGGTAAATGGAGAAATTTGAGTATGACATGGGAATTAGAGGATATTGAAAAATTACTGAAACTTATTTTGGCTGTAATAACAGCATTGTGGTTATGCAGGTAAATGTCCTTATTTGGGTGGGAACCATATACTAATGTATATAGGAGGGAAATGTCATGGAGCTTTAGACTCACTGCTTGAGATCAGCAAAACACAACCAACCTCAAAAAATATCACTGAAGCAAGTTTGAAAAACATTACTAACTTAAATCTGACAGTTATACAGGGGTGACTGTACTATTCTACTTTTAACATGTTTGACATTTTTCAAAACAGAAAAGTAAAACAGATTACCTGAGCAAATAATTTATTAGTTCTTTCAATGTATTAGCTCTTTCAAATTTCCAACTGATAATTCCTACTTTACATAACCCATCACATAGTACCTACATATATACACATACAGATTCAAATGCTTCTGTAAAACACTAATACCAAAACCTGACCAAAAAAGCATTTCAAAAAACTACAGATCAATTTCACTTAAGACTATAGTCAGAAAATTTTCTAAAGAGCTACCAACAAATCAAATGCTATAGTATATTAAAATAATTACCCAAAGGAACACTCTAAAGAGTAAAGGAGGTTTCTAGCATACACAATTGAATATACAATGCAACTCCAATTTTGTAATATGGACTCATATAGGCCAAGAGCAAAAAGACCAAAAGAAAATACATCAAAATGTTAATGTAATTATCTTTACAATGGTATTAAGTAGTGTCTGTTCATTACTTATTCACTGTCTTTGTAATATGCATTTCATTTACATTAAAACACAGAAAAGCTAGATATGTGTGTAGCTAAAATCTTGGAATTTTATTATTAAAATCACTTTCTATATGCTATAGAGTCACCTGCTTATATGATTAAGCAATTGGTCAGAATTATCTTTGTTAAATGTTAAGTTACCAATATACTTAGGTGAAATAATTTTAAATACAATAATTTCTGAGAACTGCTAATCACCTATGGCAAATTATCATTTGCATAGCTACTAGGGAATTACTAACCTAATTCTGCTTGATAATGCTAAACTCTGTTCATATATGCTCAGGTTTCTATTGTTAATATAGTAACATTAGTAACTTAAGACAGAATATCAATAAGCACAAAGAACGAAAGAAAAGCATCCCACCAAAAAATACAGGGCACAGAGTGTTTATCGAAGAAAATTATCTAATTTCTGTTCCCGCTAGGCATTCACATTTTGCTCCTTCAAAAACCTAAATTCTACCTAACAAGGAAAGAGCTGTATCAGATGCACATTAACTTCCCAGAAGTCATCTATGCTTGTTTGGCCCAGGAGAAGGGTTTTAGAAACAGTAACAGGATGTCTGTACTTGGAGAATACAAATTAATAAAAAAAATTAAGTCTTACTGAATTAAAGGAAGTGTGGCTTCTTAGTCTACACTTAAAAGTGCTTATGTGCAGGTACTTAGTTATAGGTATATTTGTTTTTAAAAAGAATTAGGCTAACTTTTATTAATATTTTTTACTAAACAGTAATTTGATTTCTATTAATTAAAGGTGATTTTAGGGGTGCCTGGGTGACTCAGTCAGTTAAGCATCAGGCTCTTGATTTTGGCTCAGGTCAGTGAGATGGACCCTGCTGCATCTGGCTCTCCTCCGACAGCACAGAGCCTGCTTGGAATTCTCTCTCTCCCTCGCTCTCTGCCCCTCCCCCTGCCCAGCAGGCACACATGTGTGCTCTCTTGCTCTTTCTGTCAAAATAAATAAATAACTTAAAAATTAAATAAAGTTAATTTTAGGTGAGAAAAAACCCTACCCAACATCTTTTCCATGATATGTCTAAAACTATGCTATATCTATTTAATATACTTGCTCCCCCCATATAAAGATGACAAAATGGATGGTGGACATTTAACTATTGTGTATGAGGTTCATGGGGTGATAGCTGAAAAGAATGACACATTATCATCAGTCCTTACCACACACCAAACACACAATGGATCACATTTACAGAATTAGTCACATGTGTAAGATATTGATGGGTATAAGAGGATTTTTAAAATTCTAGAATTTTACCTATTGGGATTTAGTTTCTTATCAGCCCTGGAAATTGGGCATTGTGGGAAGGCAAAGTAGTCTCCTATTTCACATATGTACAATGGGTCAACAAAAGCCTCAGAGACAAATATTTAAAGTACCAAGCCTTCAAAGAGATTCCAGCCTGGTCTGCAACAAATATTTATGGCACATTTTAGATCTCTACTTTTATAAATACAGACTGAATGTCACACCCTGTAAACACTCTGCAAACACAGTGTTGGGTTTCTGTTGTGGAAGCCCCAGCAGATGGCTCTGAGGGTCACCTTACCTGAGAGGGCATCCTGGGCTTCAAAGAAAGTACTAAGACCTCCTTTCACATATGCCAAGCTGCCTTCACTTTTCTTGTTAGCCTGTCTCTTCAAGTTGGTGACTGCCATTTTAAGCTGTTCAAAACTGAAATGAAATTAAGAAACCAAAAGTTTGAGACTCCTAAAAAGCAAAAAAGAAATCAGATAATGCATTAAACGTGAAATACGGAAGCCTAAGTTAAGAAAGACATAGATTGACACAAGATGTAACCAGATTAAAACAAAAAGCTTTCAAATTCTTACCTACATCTAAAAATTTTTTTTTTTTTTTAAGAGAGAGTGCAAGCAGGGAAGAGGAGCAGAGGAAGAGAAAGAGAGAATCTTAAACAGGCTCCATGCTCAGTATGGAGTCCGACACGGGGCTCAATCCCACACCCTGGGATCATGACCTGAGCCGAAATCAAGAGTAGGACATTCAACCGACTGAGCCTCTGAGGCACCCCTACATCTAAACCCTTTTATTATAAATAACAAAATTACAGCAACTATAAAACAGATCTGTAGCCCTCAAATGGTCATTCCAAATGTCAGACCCCTAAGAAATGAACATACATATAAATATTTCTATAAGTAATATGTATCATGTATATGATTTGCCAGGTAAGGAGTCCTGAACATCATGTCCCTTTGCACAGACCTAGATCAACGCAGTGGTTATCTAAGTTATCTAAGGCAGAACTCCTCTGTATGTTCATTTCTGTGTCCTATATCAAAATTAACCGTATCATGATTCACCACATCAATATCCAGTCCTCTGTCATTAACAGTGAAATTATAGAAAAACCTGGGGGGGGGGGGGGGGGGGCAGGGTCAGTCAACTCAACAATTTAAATAACTAAAAAGACCAAAATATTTTATCTCTACATCTCAAGCAGAGAAAATTGGTAGATCTCTATATTTTTTTATTTCCAGCTGGGCTAAGAAAATCTGGCTGTAAAAACAGAGATCAATTCTGAAATACAGTAATAGAAAAAGCACATCCGTGATGTAAAATTAGAACCATCTTCTGCAATTAAAGATTTGACATTCCCTTTAAAAATGTATCAGGATTCTCTCTCTCTCTCTCTCTCTCTCTCTCTCTCTCTCTCTCTCCACACACACACACACACACACACACACACACACACACACACACCAAAGTTTCCTCATGTTTTCTAATGGTTTTCACTCTAACTGGTGAAGGAAAAATTTCTCCTAAGGTGTATTTTAACAAATTAACTTTTCAGGAATGTAAATTTTTAGCAATAAACCATTCATTTATTCAAACACTGTTACTAAATTTAATTGCTGCAAAAAAGTTACAAACCTACTCTTATCAAGAGTGTGGCAAAATGTAATTAGCAGACAATAAGGAGCACTTTAATTTGGATATAAGACCTTGACTATTTTTGGCTAATTTTAAGGCAAGTTTTTGCAAAATGATAAATCAAATCATCTTCCTTTGCTCTATGGTCAGGAAAAGAAGTATGTTTACACCAGGACTTGAAAGTTTTGTTATTTGAATAGAGAGAGATCACATCAGTTTAGGTACCCAGATGAGACTCCACAAAGTTTTAATGGGTTGCACAAATATGAATCATACAGAAACAAGATAGCAGGAAACAAGGGACTGCTAATTATTAACAACATTTCATAAATAGGAGAAAAGATACCCTGAGATATTCATGAGCTCACCCAAAGTCAAAGGGCTCCTACATGGCAGAGGCCAGCCTAAATCCCTTTGTATCATATAATCCTATTAGGTACAACCACATGAAACAATAGTCCAACATCCACTGACCTGGTAGTTGAGTGGTTTTCTATAAGATACCAAGCAGCTGAAAAATTCTCACTTGTAAAATCAGCACTCATTCCAGGGAACAGCATTTCTAAGTCCTTCTGGGGAAATTTACTTCTAAGAGAGAAAAAAGATTTAAAATATACTTCAAACGCTATTACTACAATAATGTAACAGACATCCATCCGAGAGTACCTAATGTAATAAACAGGACTACAAACCATTAAAATTATACATCTTACATTATGGAGTCTATATTTACATGTGTATACAAAATATATTTCCTACACCTCAGATCATTTCTTATTATATAAACTTTATGTATATGTAAGAAATTAGTTAAAATACAGAAATTACATCAATACAGAATTTAAAGAGGCTGAGTTGATACTTTATGACATCTATCCAAATATGCAATCATTCTCTATTCAATGAATAAAAATCAAAATTTGTATACACTGAAATTTAAACATTAGTTTGTTAAAATGGTTTTTGTTAAAGACTTATATGAAAGTTGTTTTAAAACATACTAAAGCCTATTAATAAAAATTAGAGCTAATTAATAAAATAATTATATTTATACTTCTATGTCTATATCTAGAATAATTTTAAGAAAAGCTTATAACAGGCAATCCCCTATCTGCAGCTGACTTTATTGCCTACATTTTTAAGGTCAACTTCCGGATCATTTCATTTATGTATCCATTCAAATAATAACTAAATACTACTATAGTTCAGGCTCCATGCTGGAAGTCAGACAGTTGTATCTAAGAGCAAAAGTAGTATGGGCAAACCCTGTTATGGGCTTATGAGCTAGCAGCCCTCACCATATCCCCAACTCTTCATCTGTAGAGGATAAAGTCCAAGTTCTATAGTCAAGTCTCTCCATGATTCAAAACTGCTTACCTCTCAGGACTCATTTCTGCTCATCTAATCCTCAAAACTGGGAGATTCAGTAACTTCAAAGGGATTACACTTTCTTGCACACATCATGTTCATTTTCACTTCACTCCTCTGATCTTGGTGTCCTTTATGACTGAAGTGTGGTCCTCAACCACATACACTGGATAAGCCAAACTCATGGGATATGGACGGGACACAGCACTGTTTTATAGCCCAGTGTATTCAGGGTTGTGGGGAGCCATTTGGGGGGGGAGGGTGCAGAATTATCACCACCCTGTAAGAAAATGTGAGCAGGTGCAATGACTTCTACTCACTCTTATCTGAGAGAGACTTGATTTCACATTACTATGAACACAGCCTCAATTCAGAAATCACGTAGTGTGGTCCAAGATCAGCACTCCATCTTTACCAACAACAACTCTCTGATGGAGCTCCTTGACTTACAAGTGACCTTACATACAACTTACAATGGACTGGGGCCTACTCTCTAGTGAGGTGCTCATCTTGTCCCAAGAAACATCTTTCCCAGGGCAGACACCTCTACTGTCTATGTGCACTGTTCCTGTGCTCTCAGGTGCCAGGATCTCTGTTTCACAAATGCAGGGAACACTCCATGGAAGCCACACTCCCCAGTTATGAGTTAAGAAAAGCAGATGTTTGTCATACCTCCCCTTCACAGCCTAGCACAGCTCCTGTCAAAGAATCTCATAAACTCTTCCCCTTCACTCCTGGCTCCCTTTATCCCTTCATAGTCCCTAAAAGGGCAAGAGATGCAAAGAGCAAAACCAGTTCTCTATGATTTCCTTTGTAAACCCTACACTTTAATCTAGAATCCAACATCTGTTTGTCAGTAAGTCAGTCAATAGAAAGAGACCCACTTTATTTCCTATTACACTTACCTTTCTCACTATGACATTTTCTTTCTTTTTTTTTTTAATGTTTATTTATTTACTGGGTGGGGGAGTACAAGTGGGGGAAGGTGTGCTGGGGGCAGAAGGAGAGGGATAGAGAGAATCCTAAGCAGGCTCCATGCTGTCAGGGCAGAGCCCAATGTGCGGCTTGTCATGACCTGAGCTGAAATCAAGAGTCAGATGCTTAACCAAGTGAGCCACCCACATGCCCCACAATGTTTTCTTTTTTAATTAGTGGGGAAAAAAGCCTTGCTTAGCACTACAGTAACAGACAAGATAAAATGAGACTTTAAGAGAATCATGGACATCAAGCTGGCATTACCTCAGTAATCAGTAATTCAGAGAGTAAGTCAATCTCACAGCATTCCTCACTGGCTCCAAAAGTTAGATTATAGTCTGAATCTTCTTGGGGTGCATATGTGTTCCAGAAGCTTGTTGGTCATTTTTACCAGACAGAATCTCTGAGAGGACTCTGGAGAACTCTGCATTTTTAGAAGTTTATTTTGATTTGGATTCTTCTTGCTGGTTTGGTACTTTACTTAGTAATAAAATCCTGTCACCTTGGGAAGTTTTTCTCATTTATAAATAAAATGTACATCATGACTCCAAGTTAGAACTTTGGGGGAATATAATGACTGAGTTGAAAGGGCTGAGCCCTACCTAAGTAACTAAAAACACTTCCTTATGATATGCATAGTCCATACTCCCTAGTTCTACCTTAATTGGTGGGCAGTGTCTGTCTAGAGTGTTGTGTCAAAGATCATATGTCTAAACTGGAAAGAAAAGCATAATGAATTAGTGGGGTCTGTCTATGGTGTGAAGGAAAAGTACATGGAGAAATGCCTAACATTTTTTTGTCAACCTTACTTCTTTTTGACACTTAAACTGGTATTCTATGTAGTCCTAACACTTTGCTTGTTCAGAAAGTTGAATGATCTTAACAGAATCAAAAAGTACTACAGAATCATCTGATATCAACTAAATCCCTACTATTAACATTCTTTATCAAGTATTCAACTATGTGAAATCCTCTTCTAACAAGGGTCAGTTCCAAACTCACAGATTAAAGACACAGCTAAAAAGAAAGCAGCAAAAGGGGACTCTGAGAAGGCAAACTGAACTTTACCCTTCACGCAAGCCCTGTAGTTTTATTATGGTTGCATGGGTTCCCTACCCATAATCAGAGCAGAAGTGTGAAGAGGGATTAACATCAAAAAAGGATAAAAAAAATGCAGACACAAATCCAAAAAATACAGCAGTTGTATGTACTGGTGAAATGGCTGAGACTGCATAGTCCCCATGGGCTTGACATTAAATCACGCTTAACATAGTTTAAAAAAAAAAGAAAGAAAAAACTGTCATTTGTCTTTCTCTGTGTGGTATAATGAAATCAAGGTCCATTCATGTTGTTGTAAATGACAGGATATCCTTCTTTCTTGTGGTTGAATAATATTCTACTGTACATATATACAACTTCTTCATCCATTCATCCATTAATGAAGTTAAGTTGTTTCCATACCTTGGCTATCGTGAATAATGCTGCAATGAACATGGGAGTGTAAATATCTCAATATCCTGTTTCATTTTCTTTGGATATACACTTAGAAGCAGAATTTCTGGGTCATAATGGTAGTACTATTTCTAATTTTTGAGGAATCTCCACACTGTTTTCCAGTGTGGCTGCACCAGCCACTTATAATTAATAAAACAAAATAATGTCGAGAGGCGCATGCGCACACACACATGCACACACACACACACACACACACACACACACGCAAAAGCTAAAGAAAACATATGTGAGGGGTTGGATGTATTAGTTACCTTGATGGTGGAAATCCTTTCACAATGTATACATTTATAAACTCATTAAGATGTGCACTTTAAATATGTTACAAATTTATCTATTAGTTATGTCTCAATAAAGCTGATGATGTGTTAAAAAAAAAAAAAAAAAAAAAAACCTTGGATACACATAGCACATATGAAAAAGGTCACATCCTAAACAGTTAAAATGCTTAAACTGGTGATACTGAACAATGTAAATATGCAGCTATCTACAACTTCCCATATTTAAAATTCATCTAATTCTTACACTTCAATATTTTTTGGTGTTTTATTTTTGGGGGGAGAGACAGAGCAAGAGTGGGGAAGGGGCAGAGAGAGAGGGAGACACAGATCCGAAGCAGGCTCCAGGCTCCACGCTGTCAGCATAGAGCCTGATGTGGGGCTCAAAATAGTGAACTGCAAGATCATGACCTGAGTCGCAGTCGGGCGCTCAACTGACTGAGCCACACAGGAGCCCCCAATTCTGACATTTTAGAAACGTGCCATTTACAATGTACTAAACTGTTATTTCGACAAATATAAATAAACTTGTCTTATCACAAGATAAAAGACTCATGTCTGGTAAGGCTCTAGGAGGTAAACCATTAAGAAACTCTCCTACTCCAGGACACCTCCATATCGCCCTCCTCCTCAAGAGGGAGCAGAAATGGGCCTGGCCACATTATTAATAGCGGAGTTTCTTGGTGATAAAGAAAAGCACATGGGACATGGCCAGGCTTCCACAGGCTTTGCACCCTCATCTCCTCAATCATAGGCACATCATGCCACTGGCAGGGCAAGGGTGAGAGGAAGAGACGGAAGATCTTGAAATGGAGCTTTGGAATTAGTATAAGTGGTAAGGAGGCACTTTGGCTATTTGGAACAGGCTATGTGCTTCTACAAGAGAATTCTATGCTGAGATATGAAGCATTAATCTACCTACCAGTATCTCATTTCTCATATACTATACTATTATTTCTCATTCACATAGCTTCTTCAGGCACCTAAATGAGTCAGAGTTTGAAAAGTATTGGATCTTTTGGTCAAAATACTATCTCCTCATAATCACCCCTAAGACTGAGTTTACTTTACAGTAATTTCGTACTGAAGACATTAAAACTCATTTACCAATGTTACTATATAAATTTAAATAGGAAGAAGAGTATTGAGACCTACCCTAAGAATCAGAATTATAAGAATGAGAAATTATAATATTAAAAATGACAAAATTCTAAGAGAGAGGTCAAATAATTTGCCCCAAATCACACAATTAAGTCTAATTTTGGGTAGTGATCCAACATGCATTCTCCACCCTCAGACCAAACAATCCCACACACCAGCGCAATCATAAATATCAATTATCCTAAGCAAATCATGGTTATCATATTTCCCTTGCTATCTACTGAGTGATCTTGTTTTGACCAGTGATGTCAAAACCATCAAAACCAGGAAGATCTACTTGAATATTTCTGGGAAAGGTCTCCAAACTTTAAGAAGGAGAATAAAGAAGAAATAGGGTCCTTTTGCCTCTAGACATTATTGTGTTTTATTAATTATTGTGTATTATGGCTTCCATATTAGATTTTTATATTATTACTTACTGTGTTAAGTTATTATTGCTTGAATAGCAGAAATTGCTTTAGCCACTTGACAATTACAAAGAAAAAAAGTGTTATAGAAAGGGCCACAGAATAGCACACCAACATTCCTTACATCTGGGTGACATTACTAGGTCACTGACTCAACCAACAATGGAGTCCACCATCTCTGGACTCAGTATATTATGAGAAAATAAATATTTTTTTTTGTTTAAGCTTAATTTTCATTTTCTGTTACTTATAGCTGAATGCATCCTGAGTCAGTATTTGATCCTAAAATATATGCCTAATACCTCAAAATGAACATGCAATAGAAGATCTGGAAAAAACACAATGAATGACAATGCCTAGGGAACATATCTACAAAAAGCAGAGATGGCTCATAGCATTATATAAGTGGGAGGCAATAATAATAAGTAGTGGTTAAGAGCTCAGGCTCTAGGTTCAAACTCGGAAGTTTGCTAGATTTGTCCGTATAACCTTCGAGAAGCTATTTACTCTAAGGTCCCAGTTACTAGATAATTAGGATCATAATATCTTCCTCCCAGGAATATTTTGAGAATTAAAATAGATAATGCATTTGAAAGGCTTAGCAGTTTTAACACATAATAAATTTTCAAAAATGTTATTTGCTGTTATTGTTATTCTTTTTATTTAGTTCTTTGTATTTCACAGACTATTTTCATAAGTATCATTTTATTTGATTGTCATAACAACATACTGTCATAACAACATATTCCCATATTACAGTGAGGAAACAGCCTCAGAGACATTGCATGTAAATAGTTGAGATTTGAACCTGGTACTTCTATTGTCAAATAAAGAACCGGTGGGGGCGCCTGGGTGGCGCAGTCGGTTAAGCGTCCGACTTCAGCCAGGTCACGATCTCGCGGTCCGTGAGTTCGAGCCCCGCGTCGGGCTCTGGGCTGATGATGGCCCAGAGCCTGGAGCCTGCTTCCGATTCTGTGTCTCCCCCTCTCTTTGCCCCTCCCCCGTTCATGCTCTGTCTCTCTCTGTCCCAAAAATAAATGAACGTTGAAAAAAAAAAAAATTAAATAAAGAACCGGTGACTCTGAGGTATAAAATAAAACCACAACTACATATCTAGAAAGATAGAAATTTAAGAAGAGTGAAGGCAGCGCTGTTTTAGAATACAGAGAATTGTTAATGGTCTTTATAACAGTATTAGGAGAGGAAGAAGCACTGTGTCAATGGTGCTGAGAAAGTAAGAAAGTTAAAACTTAAATGTTTGTTCACAATAACCAGATTTTAGGATAAGGCCCACCAAGTGAAGTGATGGCTTAACAAGTCAGTAAAAGCAAGGTATATTCTGAGTAATTTAAACTAAATTTACACTTTAAATCTACTACCATAGTTGGGACAGTGAAAGCAACACATATTCTACTAAGCAAGTTCATGAATCAAAACAATTTCAGTAGCTGACAATTCTTGCCACCCCTAAAATATACACTTTCCATTAGATGGCAGTGTAAGCTCAGATTTAAATCTTCTGAAAAGATTTAGCCCATGCCATGGGAAGATCCAGGTATACAGAGTCACTGGTCAGATTTAAAACTAACAGGAATGTTTTTAACATATCAGAATTTGCTTTCAAGTATGAGAACAATCTGCAGTAATGACCCTTAATCTGCAGTAATGACCCTTAAGCAAGCAAAACAAAATCATTTTGAGAAAAATTCTAACCACCTCACATAGAGTGAGGCCTGGTTACAGTTGTGTTACTCTGTGTTTGCATTAAAGAGAACATGTTTTCTTGATTTGGCAGATGGAAAGATGAAAGGCAGGGAGGCTAACACAGTAAAAGTAAGCTTATATAGTTCTTTTCAGTTGTGTGTATATTATACTCAATTCTTTTGGCTTTCAATTTTTAGCATCACTATTTTCACTTTGGTGTATTAAATATTATGAGCTTGTTTTTGGTTGTATGTGTGCTGTTGTTGTTTTTTTCTTTCTTTCTTATTTTGGGGGATAGGGCGTGACAGGTTCTGAACTTAGGCACTGTATCACAGCCCACAACCTGTTTTATAAAATTTCTAAAAGACAAATTTATCCAAGGCTTTTCTCTTCTACACTCATACTAAGAATTATTTTTCCACCTGTCCCTGGTTTCTAAATCTACTGGGAAAACTGGTCACCTTTTCTTTCTACTGAAAAACCTAATTGATGAGAAGAAAATCAGATCTGCAATGCCCTAAAATCCACATGGAAATAAAACAAGTAAACGGCACATCAAATGACTACTCTAGATAGCCTTTCTTATGTAACTATTTCACAAAAAAGTTGTAGACCATATAAAAACAAGGGCAAAGTTTCATTTTTATGTCCTCACTCCCATATATGTACAATGTCCAAAAACATTACTTATAAATATTCCATTAGACAAATATTTATTTTAAGAAATACAACCCAGTGAGGGCTTTTACTTAACATGAACCTGTTTTACCTTCTCTTTCAATTTAAATGATTTGTCTCCATTACAATTTAAGCTGTGCAACGAACACATACATCTGTGACAATCAATATAACAAATCAGAAATATACACTTTTTACAACTAAATCCTAGTCTCAGTTCAAGGTGAAGTTATCTTTTTTGAATTTTTTTTTCAACATTTATTTATTTTTGGGACAGAGAGAGACAGAGCATGAACGGGGGAGGTGCAGAGAGAGAGGGAGACACAGAATCGGTAACAGGCTCCAGGCTCCGAGCTATCAGCCCAGAGCCTGACGCGGGGCTCGAACTCACGGACCGCGAGATCGTGACCTGGCTGAAGTCGGACGCTTAACCGACTGCGCCACCCAGGCGCCCCTCTTTTTTGAAGCAATTGGTAACATTTTTATAAATATCAAGGCACCATGTGTGCAAAACATTAGTAAAAAATTTAGGAATATGAAGGACTTAAGGAGGCAAATGAAGCCAATAAATGCCAGTTGTTAAACCCATAGCTGAAAGACAACAGGATGCATGCTGGGCACAACAATAAAATGTTTATTAAACTCTGACTCACACCAAAGAGCAACCAGAAAACTATATTCTGCTACTCTCACTCGCTTTTTCAAATTCAGATGAACTGGCCACAACACTACAGGACACCCCACTGTTCCACGTTGCACATTTGACTGTCAGCTGAAGAGAATTTCATAAACATTCACAATGCAATTACCAACAACTGATTCATCTTCCAAAGTGACCTGACCACTTTAATCTGATAATTCATCAGGACCACAGTATTTTATAACATAATTCTTCAAACCTTCTCAATTAATATATTTCAACAAGCAGGTAATAATTAAAACCCTGGTGTTCGTTCTCTAACGAAGTTTTTTAAAAAATTAAAAGTAGGGGCGCCTGGGTGGCGCAGTTGGTTAAGCGTCCGACTTCAGCCAGGTCACGATCTTGCGGTCCGTGAGTTCGAGCCCCGCGTCAGGCTCTGGCCTGATGGCTCGGAGCCTGGAGCCTGTTTCCAATTCTGTGTCTCCCTCTCTCTCTGCCCCTCCCCCGTTCATGCTCTGTCTCTCTCTGTCCCAAAAATAAATAAACGTTGAAAAAAAAAAATTAAAAAAAAAAATTAAAAGTAGATCCTCTTCCAACCTTTTAAATAAAAGAATCCCCCAAATGACATTAATATACAGAAATAAAAACCAGTAAGGAAATGCTCTTAGGGATTCTAACCTGAAAGTACATCCTTCTCTACAGACAGCAAAACTTTTATCTGAAAAATATTGAGTCAGGGAAATAAAATCCATCAATATTTTAACATCTGCTTTTCCTTTCCTTTTCTCTTTTTCTAAAATAAGATTTCTATCTGAGGTCAGAGAATTCAATAAAATAAATGCGGTTTTCCTGGCAGTACCTTTAAAAAATAAAAAAGGAACCTGAAAAAGCATGTCTAGCCAAAAACATTCTCTTCTCTTGTTGTCTATAACTCTTCCTACTTTCACCTTTCATTTTCTTGCTTGCTAGTATATCTAGTCTGTCCTTCTTTTACTGGAAAATTTTCAGAAGACTTTAAATAAGCAAAAGGATTATTGGGTATCCTTTCACTGTCTGGAGGACCTTCCCAGTATTTTCTGATTCTTATAGGGATCTATGCCTTTGTCCCTATTTTGCAACTCTGTTAGAAACACAGAAGTTAAACTGTAGAGGGCTGACGGCAACCAGGAATACCTATCAGGTAAAGATGTAACTAATTACCATGCAGTATAAGTGCCCCATCTGCATCTGTTAGCATTCCTCATTTCCTATTATGTCTACCCTCTGGAATTCCCCCTGAACTGGTTTTAACATTTTACTCGATTTCCCATTAATTAATGAATGAAATAATGCTCTTAAAATGTGTTCACTTTATATTTGTAGGACAGTCATGATTTTACCTTTTCAAAAGGCTACTCTTTAATTATCCCATGGCTGAGCAAATTATTATTTGAAACTTAAGTAAGAGCTTGAAAGAAATACTACTGTTAATTTTATCCCCATTTAAACACTTCTTAAGTTAATGTACATAATGCTATTTTAAGATTTTAATACAATTTATTACCCCGAAATCTTAATAGTCATTAAAAAGAAATTCTCCTCCTAAGTGACGGAGCGAAGCCAGGAACAGTGTATTATACAAGAGCACTGAATCCTTGTAATGATGACAAACATTTTTTTTTTCTTTTTTTTTTTTTTTTTTTATGAAATTTATTGACAAATTGGTTTCCATACAACACCCAGTGCTCCTCCCAAAAGGTGCCCTCCTCAATACCCATCACCCACCCTCCCCTCCCTCCCACCCCCCATCAAACCTCAGTTTGTTCTCAGTTTTTAACAGTCTCTTATGCTTTGGCTCTCTCCCACTCTAACCTCTTTTTTTTTTTTTTTTCCTTCCCCTCCCCCATGGGTTCCTGTTAAGTTTCTCAGGATCCACATAAGAGTGAAACCATATGGTATCTGTCTTTCTCTGTATGGCTTATTTCACTTAGCATTACACTCTCCAGTTCCATCCACGTTGCTACAAAGGGCCATATTTCATTTTTTCTCATTGCCACATAGTATTCCATTGTGTATATAAACCACAATTTCTTTACCCATTCATCAGTTGATGGACATTTAGGCTCTTTCCATAATTTGGCTATTGTTGAGAGTGCTGCTATGAACATTGGGGTACAAGTGCCCCTATGCATCAGTACTCCTGTATCCCTTGGATAAATTCCTAGCAGTGCTATTGCTGGGTCATACGGTAGGTCTATTTTTAATTTTCTGAGGAACCTCCACACTGCTTTCCAGAGCGGCTGCACCAATTTGCATTCCCACCAACAGTGCAAGAGGGTTCCCGTTTCTCCACATCCTCTCCAGCATCTATAGTCTCCTGATTTGTTCATTTTGGCCACTCTGACTGGTGTGAGGTGATACCTGAGTGTGGTTTTGATTTGTATTTCCCTGATAAGGAGCGACGCTGAACATCTTTTCATGTGCCTGTTGGCCATCTGGATGTCTTCTTTAGAGAAGTGTCTATTCATGTTTTCTGCCCATTTCTTCACTGGGTTATTTGTTTTTCGGGTGTGGAGTTTGGTGAGCTCTTTATAGATTTTAGATACTAGCCCTTTGTCTGATATGTCATTTGCAAATATCTTTTCCCATTCTGTTGGTTGCCTTTTAGTTTTGTTGGTTGTTTCCTTTGCTGTGCAGAAGCTTTTTATCTTCATAAGGTCCCAGTAATTCACTTTTGCTTTTAATTCCCTTGCCTTTGGGGATGTGTCGAGTAAGAGATTGCTACGGCTGAGGTCAGAGAGGTCTTTTCCTGCTTTCTCCTCTAAGGTTTTGATGGTTTCCTGTCTCACATTTAGGTCCTTTATCCATTTTGAGTTTATTTTTGTAAATGGTGTGAGAAAGTGGTCTAGTTTCAACCTTCTGCATGTTGCTGTCCAGTTCTCCCAGCACCATTTGTTAAAGAGGCTGTCTTTTTTCCATTGGATGTTCTTTCCTGCTTTGTCAAAGATGAGTTGGCCATACGTTTGTGGGTCTAGTTCTGGGGTTTCTATTCTATTCCATTGGTCTGTGTGTCTGTTTTTGTGCCAATACCATGCTGTCTTGATGATGACAGCTTTGTAGTAGAGGCTAAAGTCTGGGATTGTGATGCCTCCTGCTTTGGTCTTCTTCTTCAAAATTCCTTTGGCTATTCGGGGCCTTTTGTGGTTCCATATGAATTTTAGGATTGCTTGTTCTAATTTCGAGAAGAATGCTGGTGCAATTTTGATTGGGATTGCATTGAATGTGTAGATAGCTTTGGGTAGTATTGACATTTTGACAATATTTATTTTTCCAATCCATGAGCAGGGAATGTCTTTCCATTTCTTTAAGTCTTCTTCAATTACCTTCATAAGCTTTCTATAGTTTTCAGCATACAGATCCTTTACATCTTTGGTTAGATTTATTCCTAGGTATTTTATGCTTCTTGGTGCAATTGTGAATGGGATCATTTTCTTTATTTGTCTTTCTGTTGCTTCATTGTTAGTGTATAAGAATGCAACTGATTTCTGGACATTGATTTTGTATCCTGCAACTTTGCTGAATTCATGTATCAGTTCTAGCAGACTTTTGGTGGAGTCTATCGGATTTTCCATGTATAATATCATGTCATCTGCAAAAAGCGAAAGCTTGACTTCATCTTTGCCAATTTGGATGCCTTTGATTTCCTTTTGTTGTCTGATTGCTGATGCTAGAACTTCCAGCACTATGTTAAACAACAGCGGTGAGAGTGGGCATCCCTGTCGTGTTCCTGATCTCAGGGAAAAAGCTCTCAGTTTTTCCCCGTTGAGGATGATGTTAGCTGTGGGCTTTTCATAAATGGCTTTTATGATCTTTAAGTATGTTCCTTCTATCCCGACTTTCTCAAGGGTTTTTATTAAGAAAGGGTGCTGGATTTTGTCAAAGGCCTTTTCTGCATCGATTGACAGGATCATATGGTTCTTCTCTTTTTTTTTGTTAATGTGATGTATCACGTTGATTGATTTGCGAATGTTGAACCAGCCCTGCATCCCAGGAATGAATCCCACTTGATCATGGTGAATCATTCTTTTTATATGCTGTTGAATTCGATTTGCTAGTATCTTATTGAGAATTTTTGCATCCATATTCATCAGGGATATTGGCCTGTAGTTCTCTTTTTTTACTGGGTCTCTGTCTGGTTTAGGAATCAAAGTAATACTGGCTTCATAGAAGGAGTCTGGAAGTTTTCCTTCCCTTTCTATTTCTTGGAATAGCTTGAGAAGGATAGGTATTATCTCTGCTTTAAATGTCTGGTAGAACTCCCCTGGGAAGCCATCTGGTCCTGGACTCTTATTTGTTGGGAGATTTTTGATAACCGATTCAATTTCTTCGCTGGTTATGGGTCTGTTCAAGCTTTCTATTTCCTCCTGATTGAGTTTTGGAAGAGTGTGGGTGTTCAGGAATGTGTCCATTTCTTCCAGGTTGTCCAATTTGTTGGCATATAATTTTTCATAGTATTCCCTGATAATTGTTTGTATCTCTGAGGGATTGGTTGTAATCATTCCATTTTCATTCATGATTTTATCTATTTGGGTCATCTCCCTTTTCTTTTTGAGAAGCCTGGCTAGAGGTTTGTCAATTTTGTTTATTTTTTCAAAAAACCAACTCTTGGTTTCGTTGATCTGCTCTACAGTTTTTTTAGATTCTATATTGTTTATTTCTGCTCTGATCTTTATTATTTCTCTTCTTCTGCTGGGTTTAGGCTGCCTTTGCTGTTCTGCTTCTATTTCCTTTAGGTGTGCTGTTAGATTTTGTATTTGGGATTTTTCTTGTTTCTTGAGATAGGCCTGGATTGCAATGTATTTTCCTCTCAGGACTGCCTTCGCTGCGTCCCAAAGCGTTTGGATTGTTGTATTTTCATTTTCGTTTGTTTCCATATATTTTTTGATTTCTTCTCTAATTGCCTGGTTGACCCACTCATTCGTTAGTAGGGTGTTCTTTAACCTCCACGCTTTTGGAGGTTTTCCAGACTTTTTCCTGTGGTTGATTTCAAGCTTCATAGCATTGTGGTCTGAAAGTATGCATGGTATAATTTCAATTCTTGTAAACTTATGAAGGGCTGTTTTGTGACCCAGTATATGATCTATCTTGGAGAATGTTCCATGTGCACTCGAGAAGAAAGTATATTCTGTTGCTTTGGGATGCAGAGTTCTAAATATATCTGTCAAGTCCATCTGATCCAATGTCTCATTCAGGGCCCTTGTTTCTTTATTGACTGTGTGTCTAGATGATCTACCCATTTCTGTAAGTGGGGTGTTAAAGTCCCCTGCAATTACCACATTCTTATCAATAAGGTTGCTTCTGTTTATGAGTAATTGTTTTATATACTTGGGGGCTCCGGTATTCGGCGCATAGACATTTATAATTGTTAGCTCTTCCTGATGGATAGACCCTGTAACTATTATATAATGTCCTTCTTCATCTCTTGTTACAGCCTTTAATTTAAAGTCTAGTTTGTCTGATATAAGTATGGCTACTCCAGCTTTCTTTTGGCTTCCAGTAGCATGATAAATAGTTCTCCATCCCCTCACTCTGAATCTAAAGGTGTCCTCAGGTCTAAAATGAGTCTCTTGTAGACAGCAAATAGATGGGTCTTGTTTTTTTATCCATTCTGATACCCTATGTCTTTTGGTTGGCGCATTTAATCCGTTTACATTCAGTGTTATTATAGAAAGATACGGGTTTAGAGTCATTGTGATGTCTGTATGTTTTATGCTTGTAGTGATGTCTCTGGTACTTTGTCTCACAGGGTCCCCCTTAGGATCTCTTGTAGGGCTGGTTTAGTGGTGACAAATTCCTTCAGTTTTTGTTTGTTTGGGAAGACCTTTATCTCTCCTTCTATTCTAAATGACAGACTTGCTGGATAAAGGATTCTCGGCTGCATATTTTTGCTGTCTAGCACCCTGAAAATCTCGTGCCAATTCTTTCTGGCCTGCCAGGTTTCAAAAGAGAGATCAGTCACGAGTCTTATAGGTCTCCCTTTATATGTGAGGGCACGTTTACCCCTTGCTGCTTTCAGAATTTTCTCTTTATCCTTGTATTTTGCCAGTTTCACTATGATATGTCGTGCAGAAGATCGATTCAAGTTACGTCTGAAGGGAGTTCTCTGTGCCTCTTGGATTTCAATGCCTTTTTCCTTCCCCAGTTCAGGGAAGTTCTCAGCTATTATTTCTTCAAGTACCCCTTCAGCACCTTTCCCTCTCTTCCTCCTCTGGAATACCAATTATGCGTATATTATTTCTTTTTAGTGTATCACTTAGTTCTCTAATTTTCCCCTCATACTCCTGGATTTTTTTATCTCTCTTTTTCTCAGCTTCCTCTTTTTCCATAACTTTATCTTCTAGTTCACCTATTCTCTCCTCTGCCTCTTCCATCCGAGCTGTGGTGGTTTGCATTTTGTTTTGCATTTCCTTTAAAGCGCTTTTCAGCTCCTCGTGACTGTTCCTTAGTCCCTTGATCTCTGTAGCAAGAGATTCTCTGCTGTCCTGTATACTGTTTTCCAGCCCAGCGATTAATTTTATGACTATTATTCTAAATTCACTTTCTGTTATATTATTTAAATCCTTTTTGATCAGCTCATTAGCTGTTGTTATTTCCTGGAGATTCTCCTGAGGGGAATTCTTCCGCTTGGTCATTTTGGATAGTCCCTGGTGTGGTGAGGACCTGCAGGGCACTTCCCCTGTGCTGTGGTGTATAACTGGAGTTGGTGGGCGGGGCCACAGTCAGTCCTGATGTCTGCCCCCAGCCCACCGCTGGGGCCACAGTCAGACTGGTGTGTGCCTTCTCTTCCCCTCTCCTAGGGGCGGGATTCCCTGTGGGGTGGTGTGGCCCGTCTGGGCTACTTGCACACTGCCAGGCTTGTGGTGCTGGGGATCTGGCGTATTAGCTGGGGTGGGTAGGCAAGGTGCACGGCGGCAGGGGGGGCAGGCTTAGCTCACTTCTCCTTAGGTGATCCACTTCAGGAGGGGCCCTGTGGCAGCCAGAGGGAGTCAGATCCGCTGCCGGAGGTTTGGCTCCGCAGAAGCACAGAGTTGGGTGTTTGCGCGGAGCGAGCAATTTCCCTGGCCGGAACCGGTTCCCTTTGGGATTTTGGCTGGGGGATGGGCGGGGGAGATGGCGCTGGCGAGCGCCTTTGTTCCCCGCCAAACTGAGCTCTGTCGTCCGGGGGCTCCGCAGCTCACCCTCCCTTTGTCCTCCAGCCTTCCCGCTTTCTGAGCAGAGCTGTTAACTTATGACCTCCCAGACGCTAAGTCGCGCTTGCTGTCGGAACACAGTCCGTCAGGCCCCTCCGCTTTTGCAAGCCGGACTCGGGGGCTCTGCTTGGCTGGCGAGCCGCCCCTCCGCTCCGGCTCCCTCCCGCCAGTCCGTGGAGCGCGCACCGCCTCGCCGCCCTTCCTACCCTCTTCCGTGGGCCTCTCGTCTGCACTTGGGTCCGGTGACTCCGTTCTGCTAATCCTCTGGCGGTTTTCTGGGTTATTTAGGCAGGTGTAGGTGGAATCTAAGTGATCAGCAGGACGCGCGGTGAGCCCAGCGTCCTCCTACGCCGCCATCTTCCTGCGCCTCTCCGACAAACATTTTTTAAGCACTTGCTATGACAGACACTCTTCTAAAGCACTCACTCACTGAATCTTCACAACCACCCCATGACACAGGTACGGCATGTTCTACCTAAGGAAACTGAGTCAGAGTAGTTAAGTCATACTGCTAGTAAGCAGTAGAGCTATGATTCAAACTGAGTTTGGCTCTAGACTAAATTAGATTACCTCTCAGAAAAGAAAAAAAGAACTTTTAAAGAGCCAAGAACTTTAAGTGCCATTATTCCTGGCTACTGTTACCAATGTTAGTAAAGAATAATCCTGACCCGTATTATGAAAAAGTGCTATTAGAGAGATTTCAAGCCTAACTCCTTTGTGGGTAGCAGCAATAACAGGAATAATAAAGGCGGTCAAAATGTGGAAGGGCCTAGGAAGGTAAAAAAGTCATAGAAGGGGTGGGTTATATGCCAAACTGAAAATTAAGAAAATCTATTTTATGATAGTAAACATTCAATTTAATCCTAACTTTGAAAGTTTTGTCTCAATCTCATACAAAATTCATACAATACTCCTAAACTGTATTTTCCTCACGAAAGAACAATCATATAGGACCTCCTGCTCTACACTTCTTTTGTGGCAGGACTTGGAAAGAAGCTGGCTTTCAAGGGTATTGAACCAGCCTATTAAAAGGCTTAGTATCAACTGCAAGTCTATTCATGCTTGAAACTGCTCAACTAAATAGCTAGTAATTACCATTCTTTTCTAGACTTTCTTGATCCTCAAACTCTTTATAGAGCACTGAAATCCTTAAAACAGCTCCAGAATGACCCATACTGCCAAAGAGCTTCAAAGATGTGACCTAGGACAGTCCAAGCTCACTAAAAGCTGCTAAACCCGAGGACTTCTCAACACATCGTAAATTCCAAGACAAACACTTGCTCCCTTCCTCTTAGCCAGAGGTAAAAACCTCACTAGGTGAAAAAGCAGCTTACTATTTGAATTACTAATGGTCTTCAAGTATAGGCTTGAAGGTTAAATATATAAAGATTAAGCAGAGAATTTTCCCCATTCTTAGAAAAACTTAAAGCTATGGTTAAAGTGTTACTAGAACTAACTTGTCACCCTCAGTGTTTACAGAGCAACACTCAGTATATAACTTCATGAGCAGAACCATCAAGGCTAGAAAATAAATTAGACACGATTGATGTGTTAGATGAATTGATTAAGTAAGATGTAAGGATAAAGGTACTAATTATAAAAGTTACTAAACATTGTCCTAGCAATTAAGAATAGAAAATTACAGATTCGGTAACATCTTGAAAAATATCATTTACCTGTCACAATACTGATAAAGTAAGTCTGGATTAAGTACGACTTACAGGCAGGGATCGTAAACAAAATAAAAAACTACACTGGGCCTAATTATTCTAAAATATTTCCCCAAAACATCAAGCGCTTGGAAAATTCTGTTTTGAAAAAAAAAATTAATGTTTATTTATTTTTTATAGAGAAAGAGAGAGACAGAGCATGAGTGGGGCAGGGGCAGAGACAGAGGGAGACAGAATCCGAAGCAGGCTCCAGGCTCTGAGCTGTCAGCACAGAGCCCCACGCGGCCTCAAATTCACAAGCCAAGAGCCAAAGTCCGAGGCTCAACCAACTGAGCCACCTAGGCGCCCCAGAAAATTCTATTTTGATTTCAAGTACCATCTAAATATTTAAACTCACAAACCCGAGATAACGCATTCTCCTATCATTAAAAGTATTAGTTATTAAATATTTCAAGATACTTTTCTTCTTCACAAAGTGTAAATTCAAAAAACTAAAAGAGGTAGGTAGTTTTCACCAAAAGTTTTAACTAACTGGAACACTCACAAGCAGCAAACCTGACAAGGCTTCAGAAATACAACTTGTCTCCCAACAACAGAGATGTCTTCAACTGTGCTTGCCTGGATATTTCTGGAGTGTCACTCTCTTCACTCTTAAGTATATAAAAGTTTTCAGCAATAAAGAAAACTGAAGGCAAGATGGTACTCACTTTTCAATGTCAATGCCAAGTGGATTAGCAGGACGCAGAGACAAGGGAGGAATTCCTTTATTCCTGTCAGTACGCATATCATAATAATTCATTTCATCAACCCACACAGCAGACTGATCCAAAATACCTACCAAAATGAGGAGCACATCCTTAATAAGATACAGGCTAAGTCTTTCACTATTGCTTCACTTTTTAAAGACCTAAAACAAAATGCACACTAAGGTAATTTTTAAGAGATTTGACAGCACAAAAGCTCTGTTTGTTTTTTGGGTGTTTTCTTTTTTTTAATGGCTTGTGGCTTGATTAAAAACACTAAAAATCTATCAAATGGCAAAAATAATATCTCTTGCTTCATGGTTACATTGTACATTATTCAACAGAGAAGACAAGCTAAGCCTCTGAGAAAAAGTTCTGCTCAAACAAATGTATTTTATAAAAAATAAACAGTATAATTAAGTTGGCTAATTCAAAAAAATATCCAACAATTCTTTATATAAAGATATCAGTCAAACACTTTCCAAGAAATGCATGGCTTGAGTAATGGAAATGACTAGGATATTCAGGAAAAAATGGACAGACACTGTGAACAAAATATAATCTCTGAAAATGGTACTCTCTTTTATGTGACCAGATTCTTGACATTCACTTTGGCATAGGACTAACAGGCTTACCACTTCTGAATGTGGGTTGAAACAGAAAATGGGCAAAGGGCCAATGGGTAGCTTGAGGCTGTGAAGGCTTCATGGAAGGTATTTGACCCATAGAAGGTACAACTTCTAGCTGTATGAAACTTTGTGAACCAACTAATTCTATTAGTACCCACAGTTCTGACAGAATGCAACAAGAGGCTTTGTTAGAGGTTATGCTCAAGTCTAGATACTCCTGAGTTCAGTCTGATAAGCCTTTATTGAACCTATACTGTGCCAGGTCCTGGGCAGGATGTTTTAGAATAAAGTTAAAACTTTCGATTAAGTTGTCTTTATCTGTTGTATAAATATAAGACATTGCTGGATTCTGCCAAGATGTTTTAAGTTCCTCCAGAAAACTGATAACAAGTTCCTGCTTTAATTTTTAATTTTTGATGTTAAATAAAAATGAGTAAATAAAAACAGGAATATTATATATGTACAACGTATGCAGACACATATGTGTGTGCAGATGTGTGTATATACATGTATAAATGTGTGTATATATGTATATGTGTGTGTGTGTATATATATATATATATATATATATATATATATATATATTTTAATTCTCCCTTAAATTCCTTATCTAAGTTTTTATTTATGGAAAAAAAATCCAGGAATATAAGGAAGATAATGCTGTAGAAAAGCTCTATGTTTTATGATAGAGAACAAAAACAATTTGCAAAATTATTTACTTTTCAGTTTAAGAGAGATATGTGACCTGGGCTTAATTAAGCCTTAAGCTTAATTAAGCTTGATTAAGCTTAAAGCCCTACTTTAAACAAATGTTTATCAAGTACAGACCATGTACAAGACATTGCAAGACCAGAAAGATGAATCTGACACTATCCTAATTTTAGTAGGCGAGATGGCCATACACAGAAATAACTATGAGAAGAATAATTTAAAATGATAAATTAATTAAACACTTACTTAGGGTAAGGGTCTATACTAAGCACTATACAATACATGCTCTAACTCATTTAATCCTGTGAGGTAGGTAATACTGTTGTTCCACTTTTACCCACAAAAAAACCTAAGCATTCAAGTTCCACAGCTTGTAGTGCTAGAGCGCAGATTTGTATTCAGAGTGACTCCTCAGACCAATTTGAGGAAGCAAGTGTTAAGTGTATAAAAAGTAACATATAAAGTGCTATAGGATACAAAAAAGAGAGATTATTTCTAGTTTGGAGGGCTAAAGGCACATTCTGGCCAGGCAACATTGTGTACTGGCCTCAAAGGATAGAGAAAAAGAAGGAAACAAGAACATTATTTAGATAATATGATTGCTAATTTGGCCACATCAGGAGAATATTTTACCTCAAATCTCAACTGCATAATACAAAGAAATGCAATTACTGTGTTCAAGATCAAGGAACTAAAATTGGCAAAGCAAAATGTTAAATAAACAGATTTTATAAAGAATTTAGGATAATAATTCTCTCATGACCATCCTCCTTAGATTTTACTGTTAGCTCACTAAACTGCGTTTCCAAAAGTAATGCAAATTTTAACCAATATCCCATTCCTGTCAAAATAAATATAATCTAAGTTAATGAGATGTGAAAATAGGAACGTTTTATACAAATCTACCAGTTATACATTTTAAAAGACAAAACGTATTTTCATTTTCCTCTTTAGAAAAAAGTCATAAAAGATGGATACCTATTTTTTCAGGTTTGAGTAGCTTGAAAGACACTGTTGAGGTTCCTCTGCCACCTGACTTGGTTGTGACAATAATGTCTCCTTTGTCATTTTTAGCTTGTCCCACTCGGCATACTATTTTACTTGCAGACATCCATTCTGCCGTCAGGAGGCAATTATGGCCACAAATTGTCAAACCTGAAAATAAAAGCATGCATGTAACAAAGTTCAAAAGAACAAAGATCTTAGTCATGTCTGTTACATAAAAAGACAATTCTTCTGTCAGTCTTACCAGGTTTTTTCCATGAAGAAAATAAATCTAGAAATAACATTTCCTGTTCAATAGTTATTTCTATTACTGAATATACCCAATGTTATTTGCAAACATACTGTCTCTATTGATTTTTGTCTACTCTTTTATCTCTAATATCAAAGACTTCTTTAGATTATACTTAAATTTCTTCAAACACCAATGGGATTAGAAAAAAATGACCATAATAATTATGTGTAGGCATTCCATATACTCAGCTTATGAGAATCTTAAATTATGTTCGTAGGTTTTAGAAGGGGAAATTATTACTATTATTAGAAATCAAAGTTGCTGATATAAAATTCTACAGTGTACAAAGAAATGTATATATCATTCCCTACAAACAAATATATTTATCCATCTTCCCAAACATAATCTGCACTTACTTTTCCTAGTGTTTAAAATTATATATTGCATATATGGAGGATATTTTATTCCAGGCACAGCTTGAAATCAGGTGAATGTAGTTAATGTTCTTGGGAATTACTGGATTACTATTTCATTTTTAATATCTGCATCCTATAAAGGTAGTGCATGGTGCCTTTGAGTTTCCCTAATGATACTATCACTATATTACATTCTGTTCTCATAGTAAACCAACACTCCCAAAACCTCAATTTGTGCCTGGCATCTCAGGCCCGATACCAAGTAAATTATTATAATTTAGGCAGTAGCCAAATATGGAGGCACTGAAAGATTATAGTGAGGAAGATGTACCCCAGACAGAACAACAATATATCACCATATGGACATACTGCCAGCTCTTCTACTAACTTATTTTCTTTGTATTTTCTATTTCTGCAAAGCAGAAAACAATGTAATAAATATTTATGGAAAAAGTAAACCGAACTGTATGTGGTAAAGACCCAGACACTTCACACTTTCTTTTCTCATTATTTAACTTTTTATACTGTTCAACAGTCAAGTTTGGTAATACAATTTTTTTTCAGATACCAGGAACACCTCAATTAATGCCAAATTTGGTTTAAAAAATGTAGGAAGGGAGTCAAGTCATCCTTCGTTAAAATGAAAGCACTATTTAGTAGGAATGTTGTACTAACCATTGAGAAAAATAACTACATTTCAAAGATGCATTTATTGAAATAATGAATTTTAGAGATTTCCCTAAAACAGCTATATGATTTATACATGTATGGAATCCTAATAATAGCATTTAAAGGCTTCTTTAGGACTAAGTTTTCTTTTGGTTTCTTTAAATGTGTAATGGCATTTACACATTTTTAAATGCATTCATAATTCAAAATTATTTTTTCAAAATGGGAACATCTTTGATATCTTTCCTGAAAATCAATTTTGTTTTGAAAAATGTAAGCAGTTGGGGTGCCTGGGTGGCGCAGTCGGTTAAGCGTCCGACTTCAGCCAGGTCACGATCTCGCGGTCCGGGAGTTCGAGCCCCGCGTCGGGCTCTGGGCTGATGGCTCAGAGCCTGGAGCCTGTTTCGATTCTGTGTCTCCCTCTCTCTCTGCCCCTCCCCCGTTCATGCTCTGTCTCTCTCTGTCCCAAAAATAAATAAACGTTGAAAAAAAAAAAAATGTAAGCAATCTAAGAGATTGAAAGCACCCCTAGAATTCCTCTCCATCTTTAAGATAAGCACTGAGTAGGGAGCTTGGGTGGCTCAATCGGTTAACCATCAGACTCTTGATTTGGGCTCAGGTCATGATCTCACAGTTCATGGGCTTGAGACCCACATTGGACTCTGTGCTGACAGCGGTAAGCCTGCTTGGGATTCTCTTTCTCCCTCTTTCTCTGCCCCTTCTCCCATGCTTGCTTACTCTCTCAAAATAAATAAATGAACTTAGAAAAAAAGAAAAGATAGGCACTGTGAAACACTTCAGTGAATATTTGCTCAAATAATTTTTATGCATACATAAATCAGTCTATGTATTTTTTAAATGAATGGAAAAAGTTTTAATTAATAAACTGAATACTTTTAGTGTTATATATGGTGGGTATTTTCATATTACTCTAGGTTAATACGTTAATGTTTTTAAAGTGTATACTATCAAAAAGATTCTTGTCATTTTAAATATTAACTCATTTCAGAAAGGAAAATTACTCAACAATAAATGTCAGGATTTAACATAAAGTCATTCCTAATATAGGTTCCTTGCTAAAGAACAACCTTATGATTAAAACTGAGCAATGAGGGGCGCCTGGGTGGCTCAGTCAGTTAAGTGTCCAACTTCGGCTCAGATGATGATCTCACTGTGCTGACAGCTCAGAGCCTGGAGCCTGCTTCAGACTCTGTGTCTCCCTCTCTCTCTGCTCCTCCCCCACTCATACTCTCTCTCTCTCTCTCCCTCAAAAATAAACATTTAAAAAGTTAAAAAAAAAAACAACTGAACAATGAGAGAGGCACCTGGGTTAAACATTGGACTCAAGCCCCATGTCCAGCCCCACATTGGGATTCTCTCTCTCCCTCTCTGTCTGCCCCTCTCCCACTCCCACGTTCACACACTCTAAATAAATAAATAAGTAAATAAGTAAATAAATAAATCTTTTTTAAAAATTAAGAAAAGGAATTAGCTTTCCAATATACTGACAGGAAGCCTAAAAACATGTTCAGATGAACAAATATGAATGATATCCATGAAAGCACAAGTTGGAAAAAAACTACCCAGAATAAGTTTATTCATCTAGTTGTAGCTGCTATAAAGTTTTCTCTGATTTAATATCTGCTCTGCATTTTAACTAAAAAAAAAATTAATAATCCTCATTTAATTTTAAACATAGATTTGAATAGATCATTTTAAATGTCATAAAAGTTAAATAAGATAGTAAGAAAGATTTCTTAATTTCTTAAGAACATTTTTAATAAGTCACTGCAAGCTAAGAAATCTGCTTCATACAATATAATATCTTTTTTTTAAGTAACTTGTAGAATTTCAAATAAACTGCTTTTATAATGTTTTACTTGGCTAGTGTAGACTTCATCTGAGCTAAAAACACTCAAATTATTTAGCAGGTTAAGTTTGCTTTTTTTATAAAATGGTTTCTTGGCAATACATAGGCAGGTTGAAAGCTGAACTAGTGAGGTTTATAAAAGTATACACACTTAGTCAAATAAGAACAGCACTGCCTGAAGCTAAAGCAAGATTAAAATTTACATAGACTAGTAACTGTCATGTTGGGAGCTTCCAGTTAAAATGTAGGACATAACCTCCATCTGTATGGTTTATTTGCCTGCATTCTAGGGACTATTCTACTTTGGATGAAGAAAAAACTAAAATGAGCTACATCAAAAAACTAAGACAAAAGTTAAAGAAGACTATCTTCATAAGAATAATAATTTAAATATTGTTTACTGGAGAAACAAAAACCATGGCTAGAGAAAAATATAAAATAAGACATTTAAATAACACTAGTGAAAAGAATTAGCTGGGAAGTACAAAAATCAGTTATTAAATATAGTGCTGAGCTCCAATTTACTTTCTCTTTTCCAAGAGTTTTCCAGATGGCCAAAAAACAATCTGTCAACCTGCACCAATAATTCAAGAAAAACAAGTTCCAACTCATAATCTCCAGTATTTTACCAATAGGTCCCTCATAAATTAAGAAGAGTCAAGAGAATGTCTGAATCCAGAAAAGTTTATATGGGAAACTGGCATATACATGCACAGTAGCATATACTGAAGCCTCTCCCTTCCTCATTCTGAATGCACCTCTACTCTGAATGCACTTCAGAGTTCACAGGAAAATAATCCTAACTGACCATACAATTATATTTATAATTAGCTCTCTACCCTGGCTGTACATGACACTTATTTGCATTTTCAAAAAGATGATTAGGCTCCATCTGTAGACTGAGACATAGCAGCCCAGAGCATTGTTTTTTAAGTTCTAGAGGAGATTAAGACAAGCCAAGGGATGGTCCCCAATGTTTACAGCAGCAGCATCTACAATAACTAACTTATGGAAACAGCTCAAATGTCCATCAACTAATGAGTAGATAAAGAAGATATACATATACAGAATATCACTCAGCCATAAAAAAAGAATGCAATCTTGCCATTTGCAATGACATGGATAGAGCTAGAGACTATTATGCTAAGTGAAATAAGTCAGTCAGAGAAAGACAAATACCATGTGATTTCACTCATGTGTAATTTAAGAAACAAAACAAATGGGCATAGGGAAAAAAGGAAAGGGAAAGGCAAACTAAGAAACAGACTCTTAACTATAGAGATCAAACTGATAGTGTGGTACCAAGGAGAGAGAGTTTAGATTTCATTTGAAGGGCAATAAGAAACAGAAGAGGCATAATTCACAAGCACTAGAGAAAGAATACAAACAGTTGTATAATGGAGGGAAAAACTAAAGAGAGCAAAAATAGCTAGGAGGCTGTTTGAGCAATCAAAGCAGGAGAGATCAAAACTGAGGAAATGGAGGCAAAATCTCACCTGTGGGAAACTTTCTGAAGGACTTAGTGATAGGCAATTTTGACAAGATTTGATAAAATAATGATTTTAACAGAAAAGTCATAAAACCAAATAATTCTTTAATCTTTATTCAGCTCATTCTGTACAGGTCACAATGTTGTTTTTATATCATCTTGCCTCAACTGCCCACTATAAAACTGCATTTACCATGGAAACACAGCACAGTTCTTGCTCTTACCAATGAGGTCAGTTGGGCCAGTCCCAAGGTTTTCTCCTCTAATTATGACCTTTGTCCATGGTATTCCTTCGTTTGGAGAGATGCCTGTCACAAGGGGGGGTTGTCGCAATCGGGACATTCTGCTTTGTTGAGCAAATTGGAGATCTAGTTACAGAAGTAATCTGTTAGAAAGAAAAGAAAAGGATTAAGTGACAACTGAAATAAGCGTTGACTAAAAATACAAGAATGCTAGACACTAAGTACCAAAACATAAAAACAATTCTTAAACATATAGTTCTGAATTTCTTAGTTGTCATTTAGCTTATCTGCCAACATCTCATGAACATTAAATTTACCAAGGACACTGTATCTAGTACTGTGAGGGAAATGTCAGAAAAATAGTAGACAACTAAGCCCTTGGTTCTAGAACTTTCAATAAAATGACAGAACCTAATGTCACCATTTAGTTCTATGCTTATACCTGCAGAACCCTCAAAATATGCTGGAAATTGTTCTACTCTCAAAGTTGTTAAAGGAAAATGTTCTGATTATCATGTTCACAAATAGTAAAATACATCTATATTCCCATAGGTGTACTGGACTTCACTTTATTTTTGTATTATACTTAGTATAACAACTCTTTTTCAATGTGATCAAATCAATATATTGACATTTTTACAAAACCTAGAATGTAGACCTACTGGCAAAAGCATGAATTTGCCAACTGTTCTGAGTGTAGCAGAGTCGGTAAAAGTGCAGTTTCTGAGGTCAAATACACTTGTTTTCACAGCCTGGTGCTCCAATTTACTAATTCTGTTCTAAACCCTCTGTTTTCATATATGTAAAATGAACCTCATAGTAGAACCTTTCAAAGATTACAATTAAGGTTACATAGGATAATCCTAACACAGTACCTAGCATATGGTAGGCAACCAATACATAATAAAACCTCACTAATACACTCCCGAAGAACTCCTCAATTGCTCAAGGCTTCAGATGCCCCAGAACATGAAGGGGAGGTTCAGAGAAAAATAGCAAGAAATTGCAGGTTTTCTATATCTTCACATACTGAGAAGTTAAGACACCCTGGCATCTGCCTTCAACCTTGCAGTCTCCAGGAGATTAGAAGTTTAGTCTCTGAAGAGCCAAGCTGAAGAGGACCTGTAATCAGGAATACCAGGCACAGTAAGGGTGATTAAGTGTCAACCTGCACACCTAACTGTGAGAATATTCAGGCCTCTTCCTTCTCTGCTCTTATACCTCTATCAGCAAGGTGTGAAAGCTCACCCTGCAATAAGTTGAATATTATTCTCTGGGGAAATTAAAGGGGAAAAAGACCAAAGATCTTGACATGTAAGGGTCTTCTCCCCCAAAAAGAAGGGCTATTTGCAGTCGTATTGCCCAATAGAAAATCCACTTACAAACTCTGCCCATATACAAACTAAACAAACCAGCTATTTCCAGACTCTAAAATATACAAGGACAGCCAAAGACTATAAGACGGTCAAGGAAAATATGTAAGAGAGAGATGGAAGTCAGATAAACAAAAAAATCCACAGAAAACAGAGATAAGGCAAATGTAATACACTAAACTGTGTCCCCTAAAAAATAGCATGCTATAAAGGTAAAATGAGTTTATATAGATGGGATCTAATCCAATATGACTGGTGTCCTTATAAGAAGATGAAATTAGGACACAGACACACATGCAAGAAGACCATTTAAGGACACAGGGAGAGGTCAACTAGCTATAAGACAAGGAGAGAGGCTTCAGATGAAACCAACCCTGCTGACCCCTTTAACCTGCAGCCTCCAGAATCATGAGAAAATAAATTTCTATTGTTTCAACTTTTTAACTACCCAATCTATTGGACTTTGTTATGGCATTTTTAGCTAACAAACACAGAAGAAAAAGAAAAATAAAGCCTTTAAAAGTATTGTAAGCTTTGACCCCAAATTAGTATCTGCAGAGGGAGAAAATTTTTATCTTAAAGAATAGGATGTCATGAAAAGGAATCAATCCAAGAGTAAAAACTCTTGAAACTTTCAAAAGAGGCAAAAGAAAACAAGATTTATATTGTACTTTTAATGCAGGAACTGACACTGGTTTAACCAAAGGTAGCAATAAGGCTGCAAATAGGCAGATGTGTGTTTGGGAGTAGGAGAGGTGAATAAAGAGAGAAATGGAATTATACATTTTATCTAAAATTGATTATCAAGATAATGGCAGATTAGACACAGAATCTGGAAATGTGGAGGTAGATGGCAGAAGACTTATAGGTGTCTGGGTTATGTTGTATAATAAAAAATGTTACTGACCTTTGTCCCTAGTTTCTGGGAGACTCAAAATCCAAGAAGTATCTTTGTTATTCATGAGCCTTCAATATCATATGTATGTAATATTCATGACATCTCACTATCAAAGCCTAACCAGAAAGGGCAACCATGTGATTAGAGGGTTGGGGTTTTGAGCCATCATCAGCTTGGCCTCTTCTAGAAAAGGGGAATGAGGCCTGAGATTGAGTTCAATCTCATAGCCAATGAGGCAATCAATCATGCCTACATAATTTATTTAATACAATTAAAATAACAAAACAACAACAAAACAAGGACAGGAAAGAGATTACCAATCATCCAACAAACCAAATGAGAAAACTCAAGTTATTTTGAACCCCTCCCCTTCCCTAACCTACTTCCTAAATCAAAGAGTCAAAATCTTTCTGTTAGAATCCAAAGTCAACTATTCATCTCAGAGCCTGTGGTTTTCCCAGTTAAGACATTCACCTTCTCAGGGTGCCTGGGTGGCTCAGTTGGTTAAGCATCTGATTTCGGCTCAGGTCATGATCTCATGGTTCATGGCTCAGCTTCTATGCTGACAGCTGTGGTCTGCAGCCTGCTTCAGATTCTGTGTCTCCCTCTATTTCTGCCCCAACCCCACTCATGTTCTGTCTCTCTGTCTCTCTCTCTCTCAAAAATAAACATAAACTTTTTTTTTAAATAAAGAAAAATCCTGTTTTAAAAAAAAGAAACATTAAAAAATTTTTTTTAAAAATTCATCTTCTCTCCCTGGATATTTAACAGACTTCTAACTGGTTACTCAGCTCCGATTACCTCTCCACTACAATCCACTCTCAGCAAACACCTGCTAAAATACAGATCTAATCAACATCATCCCAGATTTAAAAAAATCTTCCATGATACTCCACTACTCAGAAATCTCCAGTGCCCACAAAATCCTTACCATTTTATTAAAACCTGTCACAACTATTCTGTATTTCCTACTTCACTCTCAATCATTTCCTTCATTTGATACTAACTATATAAGCCCATTCACCTTTTATGAACTGTCAAGAACTTTTATTCCTTCATGATTTATCTTATTTTGACTAAATAGAAAGTCTTTCCAAGTTTGCTAAACCCTTACCAATATTTCAAGGTCAATCTAAAATAGTCTCCCTGATCCTCTACAATGCTTCTGATACATAATTCTAATATTCACTGTGTTAAATCTTAGATATCATATTTACATCTCCTCTTTGAAAACACAAGATGTTTAACCAACTCTATACAACCAATGCTTGTCATACATATCTCACAAAATAAACATATCATATGACTCCTGAAAGAAATCACATAAATTCTGAATGTTTTCTGAATGTTTCATGGTATCAGTGGAACACTGGAATTAAAATAGAAGAGAAGAAATACAAGGGGTAAAGTATAGATACATAGTCTATATAACCTATTGGGTATAGAGACATAGTCTATATACCTATTGGGTATATAGACATGTATATTAGGTATATCCATGCAAAAATCTTTTAAAAGTTTAAAGGACACTTGTATACAACACCTTCACAAAGAATAAAATACTCAGTAATACATTTTACAAAAATGCAAAACTAGTACTTTGAAAACCACAAGACAATATTGAAAAAGATTCAAAAGCTAAATAAATGGAAAGACATGGACAGGAAGGCTTAATACTGTTAAGATGACAATACTCAACTTGATCTGTAAATAAAATTCAATCCCTATTAAATTCTCAGCTGGCTTTTTTGCAGAAATTGACAAGCTGATCAGGAAATTGTATGGAAATGGAAAGGAACTAGGACACCTAAAGACACCAGCAGATTGAAAGTAAGGGGATGGAGAACCATCTATCATGACAATGGTCATCAAAAGAAAGCCGGATTACATCAGACAATCTAAATTTTAAAATAAAGACTGCAACAAGAGATGAAGAAGGGCATTCTGTCATAATTAAGAGGTCTATCCACCAAAAAGATCTAACAATTGTAAGTTATTTAGGCCTCCAACATGAAAGAACCCAAATATGTAAGTCAATTAATCACAAACATAAAAAAACTCATTGATAATAATACCATAATAGTAGGGGACTTCAACACCCCACTTACAACAATGGACAGATCATGTAAGCGGAAAATCAACAAGGAAAGAATGGCTTTGAATGACACACTGGACCAGATGAACTTAACAGATATATTCAGAACATTTCATCCTAAAGCAGCAGAACACACATTTTTCTTGAGTGCACATGAAACATTCTCCAGAATAGATCACATACTAGGTTATAAATCAATGCTCAACAAGTACAAAAAGATCAAGATCATACCTTGCATATTTTGAGACCATAATGTTATGAAACTGGAAATCAACCACAAGAAAGACCATGAATACTTGGAGATTAAAGAACATCCTACTAAAGAACGAATGGGTTAACCAAGAAACTAAAGAGGAAATTAAAAAGTACATGGAAGCCAATGAAAATGAACACACGACAATCTAAAACTTCTGGGATGCAGCAAAAGCAGTCATAAGAGGGAAGTATATAGCAATCCAGGTCTTCCTGAAGAAGCAAGAAAGGTCTCAAATTCACAACCTAACCTTATACCTAAAACAGCTGGGGGGAAAAAAAACCCAGCAAATAAAGCCCAAAACCAGCACAAGAAGGAAAATAATAGACCTCAGAGCAGAAATCAATGATACAGATATTAAAACAACAGAACAATGAAACCAGGAGTTGGTTCTTTGAAAGAATTAATAAAATTGATAAACCCCCAGTCAGACTGATAAAAAAAAAAGTACCCAAATAAATAAAATCACGAAAGAAAGAGGAGATCACAACAAACACTGCAGAAAAACAAACAATAAGAGAATATTATGAACAATTATACACTGAAAAATTCTAGAAGAAATGAACAAATCTGGAAGAAATGACAATCTGGAAGAAATTAACAAATTCCTAGAAACATATAAACTACCGAAACTGAAACAGAAAGAAATAGAAAATTTGAACAGACCCATAACCAGTAAAGAAATTGCATCAGTAATCAAAAATCTCCCAACAAAAACAGTCCAGGGCCAGATGACTTTTCAGGGGAATTCTACCAAACATTCAAAGAAGAGTTAACACCTACTCTTTTGAGGTTGTTCCAAAAAATATAAACGGAAGGAAAACTTCCAAACTGATTCTACGAGTCCAGCATTACCTTGATTCCAAAACCAAAGACCCTACAAAAAAGGTGAACTACAGACCAATTTCCCTGATGAACATGGATGCAAAAATTCTTAACAAGATACTAGCAAATGGGATCCAACAATACATTAAAAGAATTATTCACCACAATTAAATGGGATTTATTCCTGGGATGCAGGGCTGGTTCAATATCTGCAAATCAATCAATGTGATACATCACATTAAAAAAAGAAAGGATAAGAACCTCATGATACTCTCAACAGATGCAGAGAAAGCATGACAAAATACAGCATTCTTTCTTTATAAAAACCCTCAAGAAAGTAGGGAGAGAAGGAACATACTTCAAAATCATGAAGGCCATGTATGAAAAATTCACAACTAATATCATCCTCATTGGGAAAAAACTGAGCTTTCCCTCTAAAGCCAAGAACAAGACAGTGATGCCCACTCTCACCACTGTTAATCAACATAGTGTTGGAAGTCCTAGCCTCAGCAATCAGACAAAAAAAAATAGTAACAATAATAATAATGATAATAATAATAATAAATAAAAATAAATTAAAAAAAATAAAAGGCATCCAATTCGGCAAGGAGGAAGTCAAACTTTCACTCTTCGCAGATGACATGATACTCCACTACATCAACAAACTGCTAGAACTGATACGTGGATTCAGCAAAGTCGAAGGACATAAAAACAACATACAGAAATTGATTGCATTTCTATACACCAATAATAAAGCAACAGAAAGAGAAATCAAGGAATTGATTCCATTTAAAATTGCACCAACCACCATAAAATACCTAGGAATAAGCCTAACAAAAGAGGTGAAAATCTATAAACTGAAATCTATACAAAGCTTATGAAAGAAACTGAATTAGAAGACACAAGAAAGTGGAGAAAATTCCATACTCATGGATTGGAAGAACAAATATTGTTAAAATGTCGATACTGGGGCGCCTGGGTGGCTTGGTCGGTTAAGCGTCCGACTTCGGCTCAGGTCACAATCTCGCGGTCGGTGGGTTCGGGCCCCGCGTCGGGCTCTGTGCTGACAGCTCAGAGCCTGGAGCCTGTTTCAGATTCTGTGTCTCCCTCTCTCTGTGACCCTCCCTCGTTCATGCTCTGTCTCTCTCTGTCTCAAAAATAAAATAAACATTAAAAAAAAAATTAAAAAAAAAAAATGTCGATACTACCCAAAACAATCAGCACATTCAATGCAATCTCTATCAAAATAACACCAGCAGTCTTCACAGAGCTAAATAAACGATTCTAAAATTTGTATGGAACCAGAAAAGAGCCTGAATAGCCAAAGCAATCCTGAAAAAGAAAACCAAAGCTGGAGGCATCACAACTCTGGACTTCCAAGCTGTATCACAAAGCAGTAATCATTAAGACAGGATAGTACTGGCACAAAAACAGACACATCAGTGGAACAGAACAGAGAATCCAGAAATGTTCCAATGTATGGCCAACTAATCTTTGACAAAGCAAGAAAGAATATCCAATGGAAAAAAGTCAGTCTCTTCAGCAAATGGTGTTGGGAAAACTGGACAGCAACATGCAGAAGAATGAACCTGGACCACTTTCTTATACCATACAAAAAAATAAACTCAAAATGGATGAAAGACCTAAATGTAAGACAGGAAGCCATCAAAATCCTAGAAGAGAAAACAGGCAACAACCTCTTTGACCTCGACCGCAGCAAGTTCTTAGTTGATATGTCTCCAGAGGCAAGAAACAAAAGCAAAATGAACTATTGGGGCCTCATCAAGGTAAAAAGTTACACAATAAACAATAAACACAGTAAACAATAAAAAGCACAGTAAACAATCAGCAAAACTAAAGGCAACCAACAGAATGGGAGAAGATATTTGCAAATGACATATCAGTTAAAGGGTTAGTATCCAAAATCTATAAAGGACTTTTCAAACTCAACACCCCAAAAAACAAATAATCAAGTGAACAAATGGGCATAAAACATGAATAGACACTTTTTCAAAGAAGACATCCAGATGGCTAACAGATACATGAAAAGATGTCCAACATCACTCATCATCAGGGAAATACAAATCAAAACCACAATGAGATACTACCACACACCTGTCAGAATGGCTAAAATTAACAACTCAGGTGATAATTGATGTTGGCGAGGATGCAGAGAAAGAGGAACCCTTTCACACTGCTGGTGGGAAAGCAAACTGGTACAACCACTCTAGAAAACAGTATGGAGGTTCCTCAAAAACTTAAAAATAGAACTACCTATGACTCAGGTATTTACCCAACAGACACAGGACTGCTGATTCGAAGGGGCACATGCACCCCAGTGTTTATGGCAGCACTATCAACAATAGCCAGAGTATGGAAAGAGGCCAAATGTACATCGACTAACAATTGGATAATGAAGATGTAGTGTGTATACATATAGTGAAATATTAGTCAGCAATCAAGAAGAATGAAATCCTGCCATTTGCAACAACATGGATGGAACCAGAGTATATTATGCTAAGTGAAATAAGTCTATCAGAGAAAGATAAATATCATATGATTTCACTCATATGTGGAACTTAAAAAAATAAAACAGAGGGGAAGGGAAGGAAAAATAAGATAAAAACAGAGAGGGAGACAAACCATAAGGGACTCTTAAGTAGAGAGAACAAACTGAGGTTTGCTTGAGGGGTGTTGTGTGGCAGGATGAGCTAAATGGGCGATTACCATGGAGGAGGGCATTTGTTGGGATGAACATTTGGTGTTACATGTAAGTGATGAATAACTAAATTCTATTCTTGAAATCATTAATACACTATATATTAACTAACGTATTTTTTTAATTAAAAAAAATGTTAAAAAAAAAAGATAACAAAAAATTTCTTCAGGGGGTATCTGGGTGGCTCAGTCGATTAAGTGTCTGACTCTTGATTTCAGCTCAGGTCATGATCTCACTGTTGGCAGATCAAGCCTCAGGTTGGGCTCTGCACTGAGCATGGAGCCTGCCTGGGTTTCTCTGCCTCTATCTCTCTCTGCTCCTCCATGCCCCCGTCCCCCACCACCGAATGTACGTGTGTGTGTGTGTGTGTGTGTGTGTGTGTGTGTGTGTATGTGCTCTTGCTCTCTCTCAAAATTAATAAGTAAACATTAAAAAAATTCTTCAGATAAGTTTAAAGAGGCATACAAAGTTTATAGTATTTTGCTAGGATATTTCAGAGAATTTCAAAATCACTCAATACACACAGATATTAGATACTCAGTTTTCATCTGAGAGAACTTCCCAGTTTACTAGCACAGGGAGCTAAACAAAATCATAAAGCCACAGTCCTATGGCTTGAGGAGTAGGAGGATGGAGCTTTGAGCCAACAGTAACTAGAAAGAGAGGAACAAAGTCCTGGAGC
Source organism: Lynx canadensis (assembly GCF_007474595.2). Taxonomy (NCBI): domain Eukaryota; kingdom Metazoa; phylum Chordata; class Mammalia; order Carnivora; family Felidae; genus Lynx; species Lynx canadensis. The sequence continues at coordinate 28,121,409 of NC_044307.1, read as the reverse complement.
AGATGGAGCCACAGAGGCAGAAAAAACATTACTGAAACCCTGGGCTGAACCCTGAACTGTATGTGAGAGACTCCAAATAGCACAGTAGACAGCAACAGCTTAAAGAATGAAAGAAGCAGTGATTTCAATTGCTGCCCACTACAGGAGAGACAGGATTTTGAAATCTGAATCTAATCAAATTAACAATGTCTATTAAAAAATATTCTTTAATGAAAAATTTTTAAAAAGCCAATGCTCTTCAGAAGAATACAAAAGAATCCAAAGTCTTTAAAATGTATTATCCACATACCTAGGATACAATAAAAATGACTGGACCCATTTAAAAAAAGTGAAAAATACATAGCCCCTAGTCAAGTAACAAAGCAGACAATAGAAACAAAATGAGCCAAATCCAAATTAGTAAACAAGAATCTGAAAGAGTTTATAACAAATAAGCTATTAAAGAACATATTATCATAATGAATGAATGTATGGATATTCAAAATAGCAAAACTGAAATGGAAATTCTAGGTACAATATATGAAATGAAAAATACACTGATGAGTTGAACAAAAGATAGTTGAAGAAACAATGAACATGACCATAGATCAACAGAAACTATATAATATAAAGAAGAGAAAAAAGAAAAGGAACCTATGGACCAGGGGCGTATGGAAAATATCGAACACTGGTATGAGTGAAGTCTCAGAAGGAGAGAGGAGAGAAAATGGGGCAGAAAACAATACTTCAAGAAAACAATGGGTGAAATTTTCCCAAATTTATTGAAAACTGTTATTTTCTAGATACCTACGAAGTCCAGCAATCCCTAGGCAAGATAAATATAAAGAAAATTGCACCAAGACACACTGAAGTCAAACTGCTAAAAATCAAAGATACAATCTTAAAAGCAGATGTGAATAACAGTGACACATAACACTGATAAATAAGAATGACTGTATGATGATAATTTCCAATCAGAAAAACTAGCCAAAAGACAAATGGAACATCCTTAAAGTGCTGAAAGGGGAAAAAAAAGTCAAAAATGAAGGTTTATTTTTAACGTTTATTTATTTTTGAGAGAAAGAGACAGAGTGTGAGTGGGGGAGGGGCAGAGAGAGGAGACAGAATTGAAAGCAGGCTCCAGGCTCTGAGTTGTCAGCACAGAGCCCAACGTAGGGCTCGAACTCATGTGCGGTGAGATCATGACCTGAGCTGAAGCTGATGAGCTGATATGTTCATGGGTTCGAGCCCCACATCAGGCTCTGTGCTGACAATGTGGAACCTGTTTGGGATTCTCTTTCTCTCTTTCTGTCATTCTCTTAAACTTAAAAAATTCTTGGGGCACCTGGGTGGCTCACTCAGTTGGGCGTCTAACTCTTGATTGTAGCTCAGGTCATGATCTCACAGTTCATTAGTTCCAGCCCCGCACTGGTCTCTGTGCTGACAGCATGGAGCCTGCTTGGGATTCTCTCTCTCCCTCTCTCATGCCATTCCCTGCTTACTCTCTCAAAAATAAACATTTAAAAAAATTCTTCTAATAAAAAAGAGATTAACAATGTTAGCTGTAGACAAAACAAAGCACTTATATCCTGCTGGTGGAAATGGAAATTGGTACAGCCACTATGGAAAATAGCAAGGAGGGTCCTCAAGAAATTAAAAATAGTTTTTCACAATAGGTTTGCCACCAGAACAGAGGGTGTCATGAAACCACTGCTAAATCTAAGCCAAAATGGATAAGGAAAAGGCTCAATCCAACACCATTATCATTAGACATGTAGATTTGGGCACGTTTACCACCCTTGGCAATCTTATCTAAAATGTGGTGGGATCGGGGCGCCTGGGTGGCGCAGTCGGTTAAGCGTCCGACTTCAGCCAGGTCACGATCTCGCGGTCCGTGAGTTCGAGCCCCGCGTCTGGCTCTGGGCTGATGGCTCAGAGCCTGGAGCCTGTTTCCGATTCTGTGTCTCCCTCTCTCTCTGCCCCTCCCCCGTTCATGCTCTGTCTCTCTCTGTCCCAAAAATAAATAAACGTTGAAAAAAAAAAAAAATGTGGTGGGATCAATATAAGAACCATTACAATATTTGAGAAGAAACCTGCTGAGATGAGAAAGAGCTCCTTCAAGTATGCCTGGATCTGGGATGAACTGAAAGCTGAATGTGAGTATGGTATCACCACTGATATCTCTGTGGAAATTTGAGACCAGCAAGTGTTATGTGACCATCATTGGTGCCCCAACACACAGAGACTTGATAAATATATATGTATGTGTAGATATATAAATATATGATTATAGGCACATGTCAGACTATGCTGTCCTGGTTGTTGTTGATGGTGTTTATGAATTTGAAGCAAGTGTCTTCAAGAATGGGGATGAGGGATAGAAGCAGAAAAATGTTCATCTTTAGCTCAGAACGCTGACCTCTAACCTGCATAGTTCTGATAAGGATCAAATACATGCTTGTTGCTATATTCTTAAAAGGTATAATGAATGCTTGTAAATCTCACCTATAATTAAGCACCCAAGAAATCTTGCGAAAGTAGTTTTACAAGTAGAAATTCGAAGAAAACATTTATGATCTAATACTCCCTCCGTGTCCCCTCCCCCATGATCCCTAAGCATATAAGCACTAGCCTCATACAGCAAAAGTACAACTCTTTCTGTCCACAGGTCCTATCCCCATGCTACTTGAATGAACTTACTAAGTTGCACCATGAAATGTCTCAAGGATCCTTGGAGACTCTCTCAAATGATCCTGCAACAGGAAGACACATGAGCATGTCCCTCTGGCTTACACACTGAGTCTGAAACAACTAATTATTGGTATTAACAAAATGGATACCATTAAGCCACTCTACAGCCAAAAGAGATATGAGGAAATTAAGTAAGTCAGCACCTACATTAAGAAAATTGGCTACAACCCTGACACAGTAGCATTTGTGCCAATTTCTGGTTGGAATGAGAACAACATGCCTTGGTTCAAGGGATGGAAAATAATTCTTAAAGATGGTAATGACAGTGGAGCAATGCTGCTTGAAGCTCTAAATTGTATCCTACACCCAACTCATCCAACTGACAAACCCTTGCATCTGACCCTCCTCCAGGACATCTACGAAATTGGTGGTATTAGTTCTGTGTCTTTGGGCTGAGGGAAGACTCTCAAACCCAGCATGATGGTCACCTTTGTTCCAGTCAACATTACAACTGACTCTTGAGTGAAGCTCTTCCTAGGGACAATGTGGGCTTCAATGTAAAGAATTTGTCTGCCAGAGATGTTGATCGAGGTAACATGGCTGGTAACAGCAAAATGACCCACCAACAGAAGCTACTGGCTTCATGGCTCAAGTGATTAACCTAAGCCCTCCAGGCCAAATCAATGCTGGTTTGTGCCTGTGCTTGCAAGTTTGCTGAGATGAGAGAAAAGACTGATCATCATTTTGAAAAGTAGCCAGAAGTTACTCTTTAAATGGGGATCCTGTCATTGTTGATATGGTTCCTGGCAGGTTCACATGTGTTGAGGGCTCCTCTGACTATCCTCTTAGGGGTCATGTTGCTGTTCATGACATGACAGACAGTTGCTGTGGGTGTCATCAAAGCATGGACAAGAAGACTGCTGGAGCAGGCGAGGTCACCAAATCTTCTCAGAAAGGTCAGAAATCTAAATGGATATTATCCCTAATACCTGCCACCCCAATCTTAATCAGTGGTGGAAGAACAATCTCAGTACTATTTGTCTCAATTTATTTAAGTTTAATAGTAAAAGACTAGTTAACAATAATAATGCAGAGAAAACCTTAAGAAGGAAAGAATAATCTGAACCATTTGGCATGTGGGTGGGGGCAGTGTGTATATATGGCAGTTTTAAATTATTAGTTTTTAAATTCATTATTTTTTTTATTTTTTTTTAAATTTTTTTTTTCAACGTTTATTTATTTTTGGGACAGAGAGAGGCAGAGCATGAACGGGGGAGGGGCAGAGAGAGAGGGAGACACAGAATCGGAAACAGGCTCCAGGCTCTGAGCCATCAGCCCAGAGCCTGACGCGGGGCTCGAACTCACGGACCGCGAGATCGTGACCTGGCTGAAGTCGGACGCTTAACCGACTGCGCCACCCAGGCGCCCCTCATTATTTTTTTTTTTTAATGTTTTCATTATTTATTTTGAGAGGAAGAGAGAGAGAGTTTATACTGACAGTGCAGAGCCCAACATGATGCTCCATCTCATAAACCATGAGATCATGGCCTGAGCCAAAATCAAGAGTTGGACATTTAACCAACTGAACCACTCCAGGCGCCCCTTAAATTCAGTACTAAAAGAAAAAAAATTTTTAATATTTATTTTTGAGAGAGACAGGGAAGGGGGGGGGGGGGGGGGGGGGGAGGAGCAGACAGTGGGAGACAGAGGATCCAAAGCAGGCTCTGTGTTGACAGCAGACAGCCTGATGCGGGACTCAAAGGCATGAGCCATGAAATCATGACCTGAGCCTAAGTCACACAACTTCACCCACTGAGCCACCCAGGCACCTCGAAATTCAGTACTTTTTGATGGAAACAACTTGACCAAAAATCTGCAGAAATTTTGAAACCCATTTAAACAATGTTTAATGAAGAAAAAAAAATTTAAAGAAACTTTCATATGATGCAGCAACCCCACTTCTGAATATATAGCCTAATGAAATAAAATCATTATCTCAGGGAGATATATGTATTCTCATGTTCACTGCAGCATTCATTATTCACAATAGCCAAGATATGGAAACAACATAAATGTCAATGGATGGATGAATGAATAAAAGAAAATGTAACATACACATACAATGGATTATTATTTAGCCTTTAAAAAGAAGGGAATCTTGTCATTTGTGTAAGATGGATAAAACTAGAGAACATTACGCTTAGTGAAATAAGCCATTCAGAGAAAGACAAATATTACATGGTATCACTAAAAAAATGTGGAACCTAAAAAAAATAAGTAAAAAATAAAAACTTTTTTTTTTTAAGGCTAACTCATAGAAACAGTAGAATGATGATTGTCAGGGGTTGTGGAGTAAGGGAAATGGGGAAAAGCCGGTAACAGGATACAAACTTTCAGTTACAAATAAAGTCTAAGGATCTAATAGTGACTACCTGGTAACACCATATTGTATATAACAAATTTGCTGAGAGAATAGAGCTGAAGTATTTTCACCAAATAAATAAAACAAAAAAGGGTAAATACGTGAAATGATAGATGTGTAGATCGGCAACATGCAGAAGGATGAAACTAGACCACTTTCTTACACCATTCACAAAAATAAACTCAAAATGGATAAAGGACCTGAATGTAAGACAGGAAACCATCAAAACCCTAGAGGAGAAAGCAGGACAAAACTTCTCTGACCTGACCTGCAGCAATTTCTTACTTGACACATCCACAAAGGCAAGGGAATTAAAAGCAAAAATGAACTATTGGACCTCATAAAGATAAAAAGCTTCTGCACTGCCAAGGAAACAATCAACAAAACTAAAAGGCAACTAACAGAATGGGAAAAGATATTTGCAAATGACATATCGGACAAAGGGCTAGTATCCAAAATCTATAAAGAGCTCACCAAACTCCATACCCGAAAAACAAATAATCCAGTGAAGAAATGGGCAGAAAACATAAATAAACACTTCTCTAAAGAAGACATCCAGATGGCCAACAGGCACATGAAAAGATGCTCAACATCACTCCTCATCAGGGAAATATAAATCAAAACCACACTGAGATACCACCTCATGCCAGTCAGAGTGGCGAAAATGAACAAATCAGACTATTAGATGCTGGCGAGGATGTGGATAAACGGGAACCCTCTTGCACTGTTGGTGGGAATCCAAACTGGTGCAGCTGCTCTGGAAAACCAGTGTGGAGGTTCCTCAAAAAATTGAAAATAGATCTACCCTGTGACCCAGCAATAGCACTGCTAGGAATTTACCCAAGGGATATAGCAGTGCTGATACATAGGGGCACATGTACCCCAATGTTTATAGCAGCACTTTCAACAATAGTCAAATTATGGAAAGAGCCTAAATGTCCATCAACTGATGAATGGATAAAGAAATTGTGGTTTATATACACAATGGAGTACTACGTGGCAATGAGAAAAAATGAAATATAGCCCTTTGTAGCAACGTGGATGGAACTGGAGAGTGTTATGCTAAGTGAAATAACCATACAGAGAAAGACAGATACCATATGTGTTCACTCTTATGTGGATCCTGAGAAACTTAACAGGAACCCATGGGGGAGGGGAAGGAAAAAAAAAAAAAAAGAGGTTAGAGAGGGAGGGAGCCAAAACATAAGAGACTATTAAAAACGGTGAACAAAGTGAGCATTAATGGGGGCTGGGAGGGAGGGGAGGGTGGGTGACGGGTACTGAGGAGGGCACCTGTTGAAATGAGCCCTGGGTGTTGTATGGAAACCAACTTGACAATAAATTTCATATTTAAAGAAAAAAATCATTGCTTGATTTGGGATCCCTATCACTATGGGATCAGATAATAGGCCAGCGTTCATGGCTGATGTGGTGCGGCTGGTGGCAAAGGGGTTAAAGATCACCTTGAAGTTACACACGGCATACCAACCCCAGAGCTCCAGGAAGGTAGAATGAATGAACCGAACCCTGAAGCTACAATTAAGTAAACTATGCCAGGAAACCCACCTACACTGGGACCAGGTGTTGCCAAATGCCTTGTTAAGTAAGAATCAGGTATAGCGCCACTAAGCAGATGGGGTTCTCCCCTTATGAAATCTTTATGGGTGCCCTTTCCCAATTATCAAGGGCATAAGGGGGGGACCTAAATGAGATAGGCAATCTAACCCTAAGGCAAGAGATACAGACCCTTGGCTCTACCCTAACCATCTTACACCACTGGGTTAGGGAGTGATTACCTGTGAGTCTGACCACAGAGGCTCACCCCTTTGAACCAGGAGATGCTGTATGGGTGAAGAAGTAGAATGTCCAACCCCTAAAATCCCTCTGAAGGGGCCCGTTCACTGTCATTCCGTCCACCCCTACTGAAGTAAAGATAACCGAGGTGGGTCTCTGGATTCACCACAGCAAAATGAAGCCAGCATCTTGAAACTGGGAGCTGATTCATCAATGCCGTGCAAGCTGACCAGATGGAAGAAGCAATGTGCAACTCCAGAGGCTCTGGGAGACTGTAGCCCTGCAGTGACTGGGGACAGTCACTCCGGACGCTGACTAATCTACACACAGCAGAAGCTTGAGAAATCAATGGTCTGGTGGAACAGATAGACTGTCCCTATTTTCTATATCTGTTCCCTTACTGTGAAGAGCTGTCACCCCTTGTGTCTTGCCATCACTGTGATTCTTGCTCTACTTTTTGCCACAGGATTGGCAGAGGCCGCCCCGGCCAGATGGCAGTATGGTGAGAGATTTCTGCTAGCACTCACCTTCCTGGATAGGATGCTTCATTGGTATCGGTTGCTTCTAATCTGGACCCTTTCTGTAGACCTAGATTCCTCATCATGTGACCCATGTATTCACATAACCAAGTCAGGCCAGGGAGTCACTTGGACCTTACTATACCATACTCACTTCTTATGCCAAGGAAAAGTCCTGGGGACCTGCAGACATAATAAGACCACATATTCTATCTGCCAATGGGAGAGTCAATATACTTGCTTTGACCCACAATACTCCCCCAGTGAAGATTGTTTAGAAGTCCGATCCTACCAAGAGTAGGGGGCCTTGGTCAGCTAGACACAAATTATTAACCCAAAACAACAGGTGTCAATGCTGTTTGACATATGTGTGGTTATAGGTATTGGCCCAGAGGCATGTCATATGAACAAAGTGGGCACTTGTCATAGAGGGCCCAAGGACTCTTGATATACCATGCAGAGGCTTAGATTAGGAGCAGGAATACTGACTCAATGACAAACACGTGTGTGAGGAAAATGGTTTTGGTGCCTATACACCTGAGTTTTTATGCCCTAGCAGGAGCTGTGTTTCATGGACTACTTGGGAAAAAAGAAGGCACGACAGCATTCTTTCAGAAGGGAGTGACTACACCAAATTGTCAGTTGGGGACCTGTAATCCGGTTAATTTTACTACTCTTAACCTGGGAGACCCCTGATGGAACGGTAGCTGGCAGATGGGGATATATATCCATGGACGGGGCACAGACACAGGAACAGTGTCGTATTTTAAGAGAGTTATTGTCACACATAAGGCCACAACTCACCAGGTCTTTCATTCCTTTTATGAAGAAATGGAGAAGGGTTCTCCTCCTGTCTATCACGATGAAAAATCTATTTCTAGCCCTAGCAGAGACTATAGCCCAAACTCTAAAGATCTCTTCTTGTTATGTACGCGAGGGAACCAACATGAGGGATCAATGGCCATAGGAGGCTAGAGAATTAGATCCCTGAGAACCTTATAATGGAACAGAATGCCCCAACCCTACTACTGGGGTTTGGCTCCTCAAAACCTCAATTACTGGGGAAAAAAAAAAAACTGCCTTGCCCAGGGGGAAAGGAAGTTCACCATCTCTGTTGGAAGCTTAACATGCCTACCTAGGCCAAAGATTTTATAACTCAGGAAACCCAATGGTGGGGAACCCCAGATCACCTTGAGCCAGATCCCCACCCCTTGTCTAACTTCTCTCATCTCCAAGAGGCCTGGGACATTGTCGACACAGTCATCAAATGGTGGGCCCCAGGTGGACTATACTGGATATGTGGAAGGACAGACTACACAACACTTCCCTCAGGCTGGTCAGGATCATGTGTGCTGGGAACTATTTGTTCATCTTTCTTCCTGATCCCACTTGCCAGAGGGGAACATTTGGGAATCCAAGTGTATGGGGTCAGGGAGACTCAAAGGAAACAACATGCCCTACCAATTGGCAACTGGAAAGATAATGAATGGCCTCCCAAGTGTATAATCCAATATTATGGCCCTGTCACCTGGGCAGAAGATGGATCCTGGGGCTAATCCACTCCCATCTGCATGCTAAACCACATAATCAGACTGCAAGCAGTTGTACAAATTATAACCAATGAAACTGCCAGAGTTCTTAACTTACTAGTCATGCAGCAAACTAAAATGAGCAATGTTATCTATTAAAATTGCTTGATGTTAGATTATTTGCTTGCTTCGGAGGGAGGAGTTTGTGGAAATTTTAACCTGAGCAACTGCTGCCTACAGATAGATGATGAAGGAAAAGTCATAGAGGCGATAAATCGAATGAGAAAGGTTGCTCATGTCCCAGTCCAGACCTGGAAAGGTTGGGACCCCAGGGAGTTATTTGGAGGATGGTTTTCAACTCTTAGGGGATTCAAAATCCTCATAGGTATTATTCTCTTAATTTGGTGACCTTGCTTAATCCTACCTTGCCTAGCTCCCCTGGTTATGCAGTCTGTCTCCAGCCTCACTGACGTAATGGTCAAAAAGAAAACAGCCATGCATGTGATGATGTTATGGAAGTATAAACCCCTAACCAAGATGATGCTCTTTGACCCAAAGTAAGGGGTCCGAGCATCAATAGGGGTAACGTGGTAGAGTCCCTCCCTAAGGAATATCGTGAAAACCTAAAGCCAAGGGAAGGCGACCTGGGTACGTGCAGGTGTGCAACATTCCTCACAACTCTGCAACAAAGACCATCCATTCAGACTTTGAATGTTACTATATATGGGAGACAAAGGAGCAAAACTTGTACAAAAGGAAAACCCCCACTGCGCTAGGGGCTCAGTGTTTTGGGTACAAACCCAGTGAGCCCATGCCAGCACAATGAGTGAAGTTGCTTCCTGGACAGAAAAGGTTCAGTGTCCTGTCTCTCTGTGCAAGAATCCTGCTACAAATTCATCATCAAAAACTTTCCTATAAAGAAAACCCCAGAAGTGCACCTGGGTGGCTCAGTCAGTTAAGAGTACGACTTTGGCTCAGGTAATGATCTCGCAGTTTGTGAGTTAGAGCCCCAAGCTGGGCTCTGTGCTGACAGCTCAGAACCTGAAGCCTGTTTCAAATTCTGTGTCACCCTCTCTCTCTCTGCCCCTCCCCTACTCATTCTCTTTCCTCTCAAAAATAAACATTAAAAAAAGAAGAAGAAGAAAAAAAAAAACTCCAGACCTAGTGGTTTCACTGATAAAAACTATCAAAGATTTAAGGAAAAATAATACCAAGCCTGAAGCCTGTTTCAAATTCTGTGTCTCCTTCTCTCTCTGCCCCTCCTCTACTCACTCTCTTTCTCTGAAAAATAAACATTAAAAAAAGAAGAAAGAAAGGAAAAAAAAACTCCTGACCTAGTGGTTTCACTGATAAAAGCTATCAAACATTTAAGGAAGAAATAATACCAAGCCTACATGAATTATTTCAGAAAACAGAAGCTGTGGGAAGACATCATGACCAGTGGGGTTTATAAACTCTGCTGTGCAAAGGCAGTTTCCCTTTCAAAACTCAATCACTGTAAATCACATTAAAGTAAAAAGAAAAACCATGTGTTTATCTAAAAAGATGTAGAAATCATTGACAAAATTAAATACCTATTCATGATTTAAAAACCTCAACAAACTAGAAATAGAAAGGACCTCTTAATAAAGGAAAACGGGGTGGGAGGGATCACCTAACATTACACTTAATGATGAAATATACAGTGCTTTTCCTCTCAGACCAGTAAATAAAGGAAAAATGTCTCACTCATTTTGTCTATATAACAATGTTCTAGAGGTCCTAGCCAGTGCTATAAGACAATAAGGCTAAAGAAATAAGCGGCATAATGATTGCAAAGGAAGTATTTCCGTTTGCAGATGTCATGATTGTTTATATAGAAAATCCTAAGGAATCTACTAAGCAACTAATAGTACTAATAACTGAATTTAGCAAGATATCATTATTCATGGTTAATATACAAAAAGTATCTACTTTAAATTCTAGTGGGAAACAATTACAGTCAAATTTTTAAAAGTTCTGTTTAAGAATATCATTATAAAAACCAAAATACTTAAAACATACATTTAATGAAAACAACATACAAGACTTCTTGAAAACTTTAAAATATAACAGAGAAGGCAAAAAAAGAACTAAATAAGTGAAGAACCATACGGTCTATGGGCCAGATAGTTCAATGTTATTGAAATATCAATTCTCCCCAAATGGAAGAGTAAGTTATACAAGCTTATGTAAAGAAACTAGCAAGCTGATGCTAAAATTCCTACAGATCTTCAAAGAACCTACAATAGCCAAAACAGTTTTAGAAGGGGAAAAGTTTTTTAACTTTTTTTTAACTCTTACAGAACATGATTTAAAGACTTATTATGAATCTACAGTAATCAAGACAGTGAGTTGCTGGCATAAGGATAACCTAATGAATGAGAAGAACAGAGTTCAGAAATGGACCCATGCTTATATAACCAGTTGGTTTTTGACAACACAACAAAACAATTCAAGGGAAATAAAAACATTTTCATCAAATGGTATTGAAATAATTCAGTTTCCACATGGGGGGAAAAAAGAATATAAATGTAGCCTCACACCACTTACAAAAATTAATTCAAGATGGATCACATCTAAACATAAAATTATAAACAATAAAGAAGATAAAATAACAGGGCATCTCTACGCATAGAGTTCTTCTCCAACATGACAAACAATAACCATACATTGAAAAACCTGATATTTTTAGACTTCATCAAAATTGAAACTTTCTCATCAAAAGAAAATAAATAGGCAACCATACACTGGCAGAAAATATTCTCAATAGATTTATCTGACAAAGGACTTTATATCAAAAACTTAATTTTTCAACTTAAGTAACCCAATTTTTAAAAAATGAGCAAAAACTCTGAAAATCCTCTTCATAAAAGATGAACTCAGAGTTTTTAATAAACATATATATGACATATATGATGGACAGATACACAGATAGGCAGATGTATGTATCCGATAGATTGTGAGTGTGTGTTTCCTAGCTCTGTACACAATGAGAGAGGCTACACGTAATATTACATAAGTGGCAATGAGCATACCTAACTTCTAAGTACCATCATCCGATAAAGGGAACCAGAATCCTTGGGAGAAACTGCTGATTCCAGGGCCAAAGCAGGACAACTACAAGATAAACCTAAATCATTTTGTTACATCAGTAGGGAAGTACTCACCGAAGGGGCTCCCATTACCCAAATCTGAGACATTTGGACATCAAAAAAATTAATGATAGCAATGCATTGTAATCTATTATATAAGAAAATATGCAAGACCATCCTATTAACATTAACCAGTAAAAAAAATAGAGAAGAAAACTCTCCTTACTACAGAATGTTAACCAATAAATAAGAAAGTTATGATGCAATTATTAATTACCAATGGATGCTAAAACTAGTGTTTGGCTTAAAAAAATGGATATTTACATAGTCTCAAAGCATCTCTCTACAAATTACCTACAAAGGGAAAAACAGTAATTTTACAAAAGATCTGACACCTATCACGTTAACCAAGTGATCCAAATTAAAATCACCAATGTTGAGACAAACATCATGTCGTTGATGTATTACACTGGGAAGAATCTGACATCACTTCTGTGATAGTCCTGCTAAAAATGCATAACCCAAAACTAATCATCAGACAACCTAAATTCACAGACATTCTATAAAATCATTGGTCTGTACTCTTTGAAAATGTCAAGGTCAATAAAAACAAAGAAAAGCTGAAGAACTATTCTATATTAAAGGACAATAATGAGACAGTACAACTAGAGATGCCTGGGTGGCTCAGTCAGTTGAGCATCTGTTAATGATCTCATGTTAGGTGAGATCAAGCCCCATGTCTGGCTCACTGCTGTCAGCACAGAGCCCACTTAGGATCCTCTGCCCCACCCCCTTCTCTGCCCCTCCCCTGCTTGCACTCTCTCTCAAAAATAAATAAAATATTTAAAAAAAGAGACAGAGAGAAAAGACACATTACAACTAAATATACTGCATGATCCTGGATGGATTCTAGAAGAGGAAAAAAATACCTTCTATAAAGTACAAAATTGGACAAATTATCACCATCTGAATTGGAACTGCCATTTACATAGTATGGTATTATTATTAAATTCTCACTTTGATAAATGTACTGTGGTAATGTAAGAGAATGTCTTTGTTCTTAGTTACCTACTGAAGTATGTAGGGAAAAAATGTTGTTTGCACCATGTTTTCAAATGAGTTAAAGAAATACATACTGACAGACTGACAGAATAATAAAAATAAATGGGACAAAAAGTAAATATATCAAAAGTGGGGGTTGGGTTAAATAGGTAATGGGGATTAAGGAGGGCACTTGTGATGAGAATGGCACTTGTGATGAGAACCACGTGTTGTATGGAAGTGCTGAATCACTAAATTCTTCACCTGAAATTAATACTACACTGTATGTTAACCAGCAGGAATTTAAATAAAAACTTGAGAAAAAAAGAAAAGTAAACAATTGGTCACTCTAGCTAAAGAGCTTACAGTTGTTATTTACCATATTTTTTTTTTCCTTATATGGGCTCCATGCCCAACATGGAACCCAACATGGGGCATAAACTCAAGACCCTAAGATCAAGACCTATGCTGAGACTGGACTCTTAACTGACTGAGCCACCTAAGCACCCCACCACTGTATTTTCTTACAAGTTTACAGGAGTGAGTTACTTTTACTATTTTTTTTAAGTTTCTGTAAGTTTGAACCTGTATCAAAATAAAAATTTCTCAATAATGCTTTGTTAATATTTTAAAATAAAGCAAAACTAAATCAAATTATTATTCTCCTACTAATCAATGTACAAGGTCCACTGTTAGTCAACAGATAAATATTTACTTGCATATTCACATTAGCAAAATGCACAAATAAGCAACGAATAAACAACTACTAAACAAAAGACATGCTAAAACTAATGTTTGGTTAAAAAAAGAATATTTACCAAGTCCCATATATTTAACTATATTTAGTAAATACACTAAAATTATAAAAATTTCAAAAATAAATATTCTTTTAATGGGTCATATAGTACTATCTCTTTAAACATGTTTCTAAGCATGTACAAAAGAGTATAAAGCTTGTTTTGAGAATGTGCTTGAAAACTATTATAAATCATTAAGCCTGAAATTTAGTAAGCTAACACATATTAATAAAATTTTTCAAGAAAGCATAGACATATTTCAACACAAAGTTCCGACAACTGCTTTAATTAACAGAAATTATATTGTTCCCAAAGATACCATAACACTGCAGGGAAAACAAACACTAAGGAAAGAGTGGGTAATTAAGCTGCCTCACTGATTAATGTCTACAGTTCTGGACAAAGGAAAATGCTTTGTTCAATTGGCATGGAAAATTAGACCACTGTTGAGTGGTGGTTTAATTATTTTTATAGTATAAAACAGATAAGCATGTGGCTTCAACTGATTACTTTCAGAATCTAAAGAATATTTAAGCAGAAATATCTTACAATCTTTATTTCCAGAAAAACAGTAGGATGAAAACATTCAGAATATTACTGAAAAGGTAATAAAATATTAGACTGTCAGCTACCCTTCATATGGTGGTGGTGATTATCAGTAGGACGTGTCAGTACTCAACAGAATCAAAGCCAAGAGACTTGATCCAATTAATGCCTAGACCTGTCATCTGAAGAAATTGCAACCCAAAGATGTTAAATGATTATTTCAAGGTCACACATCTAAGTACTTATAAAACAGACCATATCCTTGGTTTCCTGACTCCTAGGAGTCTAATATCACTCTTTCCTTTATACCACACTGCATACTATGAGGTCATTTTTCTATCTGATAGCCCACATTCTGAGAACCTTAGTTGCTTCCTATGTGACTGAGTTACTGCTCATTCTGGTGTGAAAAAGAATTGAAATTAGAGAAACTCTAGTTTAAAAAAAGAAAAAAAAAAAAAAAGAAACCCTCCCCACTCCAACAAACAAACAAACAGAGAAACACTACTAAGAAGTAGTTGCCGATTTACTTCCAGTATTTCAAATCCATTTTGAGAGTATTTATATATAGAGGATCATAATCTTAACTATGTTAATCTCAAAGTTTGTCCAAGTAAAAGAAAGTAATGTCTGGTAACAATAGGTAATGTCTGGGCCACTACTAATGATAATGAATCAAAAAGTATGATCTATTTTCTTATTTATGATTGAGGAGTACAGCTGTGTTCCAGACATTCAAATCAGAGGCAGCTGAAAATCCAGCATTCATTATACTGGCTCATATGTAAAAATTAATGGTATTTCCTTACCATGAAACATTACTTACATGTCCCCAAACATGGGCAAACCATTATCTCAGGAAGACCATTTAGGCATTTAAATTAGTAATATAAGAATATCTACTTTTGGGGCGCCTGGGTGGCGCAGTCGGTTAAGCGTCCGACTTCAGCCAGGTCACGATCTCGCGGTCCGTGAGTTCGAGCCCCGCGTCGGGCTCTGGGCGGATGGCTCAGAGCCTGGAGCCTGTTTCCGATTCTGTGTCTCCCTCTCTCTCTGCCCCTCCCCCATTCATGCTCTGTCTCTCTCTGTCCCAAAAATAAATAAAAACGTTGAAAAAAAATTAAAAAAAAAAAAAGACTATCTACTTTTTACTCTACAAGGTCCAAAACACATAAAACAATGCCCACCACACAGTATGCACTCAGTAATTATTTGTAAAATGAATTACAGAAAGAGATCTCTTTTCAACCTGCCCCAAATTAGAAATATCCTACATTATAATGTTTTGTTTAGTGTCACAAATAATTTCTTATCACTATTAGGGAAGAGTCTAAGCCTTAAAAAACAGGATTCATCTCCAAACATTTTCAGTTTCACAACCCATGCCAGGCTAACAGAGACATTTTTAAAGGAAAATTCTCATCTGTACTTGTCATTAAGTATCTACAAATTTTCCTCACAAAGATTTCCAAATGCAATACCAGTAGTCTTTGAAAATCTGTCCTAAGGTCTTTCTTATGCAAATATACTAAACAGGTTAACAAAAATTTGGCTTTGCCTTGTCATAAACCTCATTTAATTAAAATAATATAGTATTGGGGCGCCTGGGTGGCGCAGTCGGTTAAGCGTCCAACTTCAGCCAGGTCACGATCTCGCGGTCCGGGAGTTCGAGCCCCGCGTCAGGCTCTGGGCTGATGGCTCAGAGCCTGGAGCCTGTTTCCAATTCTGTGTCTCCCTCTCTCTCTGCCCCTCCCCCGTTCATGCTCTGTCTCTCTCTGTCCCAAAAATAAATAAACGTTGAAAAAAAAAAATTTAAAATAATATAGTATTAACCTTACACATTTCATCAATGATTTATTTTCTAAAGATACAGTGAAACATAAAAGCCTAAGTGTTTTCCTGCTTCTTAGTAGTGTTTCTCTAAAATACAGAAACAGAAACTGAAATAATTTCTAAACTTGATGCCTTGATTTTTTAATGTGTATTGGTCTTCCAGAGAATTACCATTTTCTGGCAGATAAACCCCTTCCTACCTGCAAGAACAAAGGATATCTTCACACAAGGACAGTAGACAACGGCTTTTAAAATGTTTTGGACTTTTTTCATTTAAATTTTATCTTTTCAGATAAGTAATAGAGTCACAAGGCAATCTAGATTTATTTTGATAAACAAAAGTATATCCAATCTGTTAAGTCTCTAAACTAAGCCATAATAGACCAAGCTCAAATACTTAACATACATAGTTTGTAGATCAGGGTTTTAAAATGGGTCCTGGCATTAACAATGGCAATAACAGATAAAAGCCCTGGGGCATCTGGGTGGCTCAGTCAATGCTGCATAGGACTATGGCTCAGGTCACCATCTCAGGGTTTGTGGGTTCGAACCCCGCCTCGGGCTCTGTGCTGATAGCTGAGCCTGGAGCCTGCTTCAGATTCTGTGCCTCTCTCTCTGACCTTCCCTTGCTCATGCTGTCTCTGTCTCTGTCTCAAAAATAAACATTAAAAAAGAAAAGAAAATTAAAAGCCCTTACTTTTATGCTCTCTGAAACTGTTTTCTTATCTATAAATAAGGTGGGTAGATGAGATCATCCCTAAGGATGATTCTGTAAGAATTTTACTCATTGGACCAGGCTTTTAAATTCAATTAATAATTGTAAGACTAGAAACTGGCAGTGCCTGACTTTTCACAACTAAACTATAATAAAAACATGTTATTTTAAAATGTTTGTATTCATTATAAACATTTTTTACTAGACCATTGAAAGAATCTGAATTTTTAAGACCTTATATTTAGATGTTACAGTATGAGATGGTCTTTTAATTTTTCTTTAATAGCAACATACCTGTAGGTTGAGTAGAGGAATAAATTACACCTCTCCGTTTTCAAAAGTTACATTACAAAGACTAGGCTACAAAACTTTTATAGATACTTTCTGTTAATGAATTATTAAAAGTTAACCATCATGATAATTTACCTTAGATTAAAGGGCACAAATACGTATTTTCCAAAACAAAGAATAGGTTTTTTTCATTTTCCTGGTTTTATTAAATACAGAGAAAAGAGGCACAGGAAAAGACAGACGGAGAGAGGGAGAGACAGAGAGACAGACGGAGGGAAGGAAGGAGAGGTAAAAAGGCAGACTTTTACTACAGCTTGAAAATTCTCACTGAATTAATAAACCAAAGGAAAAAAAAATGGAAAAGATACTAGAAACAAGTATGAGAAGTCATTTCTGTGTTATGCACAGAAAAAAAAAAAGTGCATATCTTATAATTTTCTCACTGAGTTAAAGTATTTGTTTTACATTTTCATCTTTCATTTAAAAAGCTTTAAAATATTCACCAAGCAACTGTTTAATTCATAAATTAGAAAAAAACTTAAGCCATAATTATGAAAGTTATGTTAATAATTTTAAGATACTACGTTTGAAATAATTTTTAAAACAACTATTTAATCTTCTTATATTGAAACCCTCAGAGGACTGAAACGGAATCTGCTCAAACTGAAAGATCTTAAAGAGCCAGAGTTCAAGTGACTTGCCTAGGTCTCATGTTTCTGTGTTCTTTCCACAACAGCATGAATGGAATTTACAAATCAGCAAAACAAAATAAATTAGCAAATTTAAGCATTTTATCACCAAATCTAGTAGGAAACTATTCATTAGTGATTAAAATGTAGCCATGGGAGTTCACTGAGTCTGCAAAAATAAAGGCTGCCAAGTTAAAGACTTGTCTTATTGCATAAGCCATTAAAAAAGTAAAATTTAATATGAAAGAATATAAACCTTCCCTCTAATCACTGTAGTAGTCCTTTATAACTCCTCCTTCCTCTTCTCAAAATATTGAAACATTAAGAATCATTTTCTATTAGAATAATGTAATACTATGGGGAAAAAAATGAAAACTAGGTTTATATAAAAGTTACCCATAAGAAATATCTTAGTAAACATAAACTGACCATTTCCTTGAATCACAGTGAATAAGATGCACTATTAGTGAGCCTAATAACCAACTCAAGCTTTGTAGATGATAAATCTAAAACTATGAATATACATTAATACATACTTTGACCAAAAAACAGCTTAATAAAAACTATGTAATACGCACAAATGCTAAATACCTTTCAGGTATCATATCAAGCTAAGAAAACTCCCTCAGAAAATTATACTTGCTTTAAAAGAATGAAGTTCCCATTTCACATGGTAGCATTTTATAATAAAAACTGATCCAATGTTTCAGGATTCAAAGTTTTTATTTATTTTGTTACAATCCTTTTTGTCAAAGAGTTAAAATAGAAAATCTTTTTCTTGTTGGCATCTTAAAAAGTATGAAAAAAACTGATAAAAGTCAAGAAACATAAAAAATGAACTATCCAATTCTTTCACCAATGACTTTTTTAATAAAAGCTTTGTAAAGGAAGAAGGGCTGAACAAAATGTACATTCTATATAGGTCAGTGAGAGTGCAGACTTGCAACCCAATTAACTCAGGGTCTGTTTCAGTTTTGAAAAGACCATAAGCTTTAAAAAGAAAAAAAAAAATACAGGCCGCTTGAATTTTTATAAGCAAAAATAAAATACTGAAAAGAGACATCTTCATGAACCAAAAACAAGACGAAGAAGAGTATTGCTCAAAATATTGCATAAGGCTATTGTAGGATTTATTTTGCTATCCCTCGAAAAACTACAGAAGCTTCCTACTTTCCACTAGTACTTGCAACATATTCTCAGGGTTTCTATCTTGAGGCATATCCTGAGCATACTTGGAAGGATTTTCCAAAATTGTTAAAATAACTTTTAATAGACACATCAGTTTGTACCCTCAAGTTCATTTTGCCATTTAGATTTGCTTCAACCAGCACTTGATCACCCAAGTTTGCTAGCCTTTCTATAGTGCTCTTCAGAGTCTTCAAAGCAGGAAGATAAACACTAACATCATGGGCTTGCACACTGGGCTCCAGGAAATCTTCCAACACCATTCTGGGAAGCAACCTCACAGGCGATCAATCGACTGTGTACCACAACAAGAGTCCAACCTGTGGGCAATGGCAGCTCCACAGCCACGGCGAGGTGGGGGAGCCACTTATTGGTCAACTGGGGATTCAGGGCAGAGGCATTCCCTGTGCTTCTCACCGCTCTGAACAAATGCTCAGACAGCAGCTCTAAATAAATCTCATTAAACTCCTCTGAAACATCTTTCATGTGAAACCAGTGGAAGAAGTCTCCCGCCTCACCTCACACCACACTCTAGCATCACAGATGACCCTGCAGTCATCAGGCCTGAAGCACACTTGTGCTGGCACATGTGGAGCACACAGACTCTCTCCAGCTTTGATATGGTGCTGCAGATGTGAATAAAGAGCTCCATAAAGTCTTTGCCAGAAATACTGGCACAAAACTTCATGATGCCATGAGGATGGCATCCAGAGCTTGGTCAGCAGGGGACGACCCCACATGTAGCAGGTCCCAACAGAGCCAATACTCGGGTTCCACTCACCTGCAGGCCCCCTGAGAAGGGCAACAAGGCATGGCAGACATGGGGTCCCTAAAACCAAGGCCTCTGTTCCCATCTTCATCTTCCCTCTACCTCATCCCTTAAAAAGAGCTTTACCGTTTCCACTCTGCTAATTAAAAGGACAGGCATTCCACCACAGAAACTTCTAAATATTCTTTCTAAACTGTACAAAGAAAATTGAAATCATCTTTCACAGAGCCACATTTCACTCTGTTGGTATATGCATTAATACTGTCTTCATCAACCAGGACATATATGTACATACAGTTACATGTGCTTTCTAAAACTGTAGCATGCTTAGGCATACATTTGCAACTGATTTTTATAAACTATAAGATGGACATCTTTCCTCACTGGCAAATATAAATCTACATCATTTTCAGGCTGCTTAGTATTCCATTGTAGTGATGTATAATCAAAGTGACAATTTCCAATTTTTTGCTATGATGAATATGACAATGAACATTTTCCTATAAAACTTTTTGCACATTTATCCAATTATTTCCCTACAGTACATTCAAAGATGAATTACCAGTCAAAAGTTGTGCATTTAAGATCCTAACATGTACATATTACCAAACTGGCCTGCAGAAAAGCTTTATCAACACACCCTTCCACCAGGGACACTGGGTAGTAGCAATCTGTTTAATCTGTAGCAATTTGATAGGCAAAGTAAAATAAATGCTCTCAACCTGCATTGTGGGTGAATTCCATTTTAATGATCATTGCAACTTTTTATTAGGTTTATTTTCCTTGATTTTAAGACCTCTAGTAAAAACATTAACTCTCTGTCCACTTTATACACTGTGAATATCTTTCCCGGTTTATCCTTTGTCTTTTCACATTGTTTATGGTGCTCTTTGCTCTTAGGAAATTGAGTCTTTTTTAATGTCAAACCTATTAACCTTTTCTTTGCTACTTCTAGAATCATGCTTTCAAAGTCATGTTTCTGGTACTTTAATGTTGTTTTATCTTCTTAATTACCTAACTCATTTGGAATCTACTTTGGAGTATTAAATAGCTAGTTGACCAAATACCATTTCACTGAACAATCCATTGTTTTCTCCACTAGTCTGAAATGCCACTTTTATTAATGACAAAAATCCTCATTTGAGACTATTTCTAGACCTTCTATATTTTGTCCCACTGATGTATTTTGTAACTATAACATAGTTATTTTAATGAAATATTCAATAGGACAAATAACCTTTAAAAAGTTATCTTTACCATCCTGTCATAGGTATTGATCCAGATGAACTTTAAAATACTGTGTAAGATTCTAAAAATAACCCTACTAAAATTTTGATGGGATTATCATGACCCTGACATACTATATTCCTGCTTTTTTTATTTACCTCTACTAACCAGACTGTAAGTCCCAGAAGAAAAGGGTTTTTTATATTGCCATACACTGCTACACACCCAGCATTTAGAACATCCACCTGGATATCACTGACACTCAACACATATTTGTTAAATGAACAAATATATCAATTACATTGACTATCTAGATAATCTCAGGACATTTAAACTATCTACAATACTGAATCTTCCCACACATTCAAATCATTTATAACTGTCAATAAACTGTTCAGCTCTGTTCACAGAGAAGCCCATGTAATTTATCTTGAAGCCAGGCAACTTACTGAGCACTGAGTCTCTCTCAATTGAAATCATTTTCCAAATGATCTTTTCCTTAATGTTTTCTCTACAGAAAATCTTATTACCTTCAAATCCTATCATAACTTGGACGTTTGCTCTTCAATATTTATGTCTCACTTATTTTAATTGCCTGACTGCTTTTGTTATATAACTTCCAAAACAATGCTAAATAACTCCATTACTGGGGTGGCTGGGTGGCTCAGTCAGTTAAGCGTCCGACTTCGGCTCTGGTCATAATCTCACAGCTCGTGAGTTTGAGCCAAACGTTGGGCTCTGTGCTGACAGATGAGCCTGGAGCCTGCTTCAGATTCTGTGTCTCCCTCTCTCTCTGCCCTCCCCCACCCCTCCACTCATGCTCTCTCTCTCTCTTTCTGAAAAATAAAAAACATTAAAAAATTTTTTTAAATAACTCCAGTATTAGCAAGCATCTCTGTCTTACTTCTAAGTAAAGAGACTTTTTAGGTTTTATCCTCATTGCCCCCCAAAATTTTAATATCATAAATACACCACACTTATGTACTTTATGCATAAAAATTAAGATCTTTTTTTGTCCCCTCATGGGCTAATTTTCAATTACAGTTCCTGTTGAGAATACATGCTCTATATCCAAAATCTATAAAGAACTCACCAAACTCCACACCCGAAAAACAAATAATCCAGTGAAGAAATGGGCAGAAGTCATGAATAGACACTTTTCTAAAGAAGACATCCAGATGGCCAACAGACACATGAAAAGATTCCCAACTTCACTCCTCATCAGGGAAATACAAATCAAAACCACACCCAGATACCACCTCACGCCGGTCAGAGTGGCCAAAATGAATAAATCAGGAGACTATAGATGCTGGCGAGGATGTGGAGAAACGGGAACCCTCTTGCACTGTTGGTGGGAAAGCAAACTGGTGCAGCCGTTCTGGAAAACAGTGTGGAGGTTCCTCAAAAATTAAAAACAGATCTATCCTATGACCCAGCAATAACACTGCTAGGAATTTACCCAAGGGATACAGGAGTGCTGATGCACAGGAGCACTTGTACCCCAATGTTTAGAGCAGCACTTTCAACAATAGCCAAATTATGGAAAGAGCCTAAATGTCCATCAACTGATGAATGGATAAAGAAGATGTGGTTTATATACACAATGGAATATTACTTGGCAATGAGAAAGAATGAAATATGGCCTTTTGTAGCAACGTGGATGGAACTGGAGAGTATCATGCTAAGTGAAGTAAGTCAGGCAGAGAAAGACAAATACCATATGTTTTCACTCATATGTGGATCCTGAGAAACTTAACAGAAGACCATGGGGGAGGGGAAGGAGGGAAAAAAAAGGTTACAGAGAGGGAAGGAAGCAAACATAAGAGACTCTTAAATACTGAGAACAAACTGAGGGTTGATGGGGGGTGGGGAAGAGGGGAAAGTGAGTGATGGGCATTGAGGAGGGCACCTGTTGGGATGAGCACTGGGTGTTGTATGGAAACCGATTTGACAATAAATTATATTTAATATAAAAAAATAAGATCTTAAAGAGAAAAAAAGAGAATATACGCTCTAGTACTGTACCATTAGGTAGGCTGTTTGCTATTGTATTACATAGTAACAATTATGTTACAGAAAACAGCTTTCAATCCTGAAAAGTTCAGGATCACTGTCCTGTGAACAAAGTCCAGTTCACTGAAAGTCTGTTTTTAAAATTAGAAATGGACAGTGAAATCTATCAAATATTTTCACAGCATCTTTTGACATAACTTTATTTTTACCTATTAATATAATGAATTGAAATAAATTTCTTAACGAAGTAGTTCATATTCTAGGAATAAACTTTAGTTGGTTCCATTTTATCAATCCTTTAAACATTCCTGGATTTGATTTGCTACTACTTTAAGAGTTTTATATGTTAAACCTTATTTTCAGTTAGTCAGAAATTATCTTTTCTTGTACATATTTGCTCATTTATTGTAATATCAAGAAGCATTCAGTAGTTTACAAATCTTACTGAGCATTTACTATATCTGGAGTGCTATGCTGGCCTTACAGAAAGAATGTGAAGTTTTCCTAACTGCTACCTTACAGTTGTTTAATTATAGAAATATTCTATTCCTTATATGTTTCCTGTTGCTTGCTTGTAAAACAATCTACATCTAATGGATCATTAGCTAAGATTATTTGAGAATTTTCTTCATGGTTATGGAACCATATTTTATAAATCTTAAAATAGTATGTTTCAGAAAGTTAGACATTTCATTCTGATTTTCAAATTTAATATCACACTACTTTCTTGAATAGCTGTGGTTTTATCACTTTTTTCATTGTCTTCAGTATCTGTAAATATCTCTTTTTTCATGGTTAGATTTGTAAATGCTCACTGTTTTAATGATCTTTTATAATAACAGAACTTGATATAAGTTATAAATTCTACCTTCTTTTTTCAGGAGAGGTGTTCATTACCTATAGCTTCAACCTGCAGCTTCAACATTTGCTTAAGTCCTCTTCCATGCATTTTATTTTGCTTTGCTTTTCCCACCTGTCTAGATTGAATACTTAGTTCATTTGTTTTAGTCTTCCTTTAGTAATAACTTTTAAGGCCACCATTTTTCCTACTTATAGCTTTAGTCACACCATAGATTTTGGCAAGGAGTGGTTGCATTGCTCATTTGTAAATGATCCGTAGTTGCAGTTTTTATTTGTTCTTTGATCCAAGATTAACTTTAGAAAACTTTAAAAACTTCCAGTTAACAGTTTATTGTCGAACTTTTTTTTTTTAATTCCAGCTTTTACTTGCTTCATTCTTATTCCAGAGTTTGTTTACTTGTTTTGGTCAGAGAATGTAGTCCACAAATGTCCTAACTGGGGAATTTATTGAGAGTTCTCTTCTTAAATCTCTTCATTTACTTATTCACTGAGCTTCTCCAGTGTCTATTTTAGATCAGGAGTCAGCAAACTACAGCAACCAAGAAATTTGGTCTGCCCACCCGTTTTTGTAAATAAAGCTTTATTGGAACACAGCTACGTGAATTCATTTCCATGTTGTTTATGATTGCCTTCTCACTGCAACAGGAGAGATGAGTAGTTGCAATAAAAACCTTAAGGCCAAAAAAAGCCTAATATTTACTATCTCACTTTTCAGAAAAAGTCTATCAACCCCTGTTAGGTGATGGCAGGTCAGGTCAGCATCCCCTGCCTCAACAGGATTATAATCTGAAAGACTTGCAGCTGAAACTGTCTGAATTTCCAGGTATATGTTAAGGTTCCCTTCTGTTTCCAGCACTGGCATTTTCCTCACAGTGATTAGAACATATAAGAAAATAAGAGAGAAAGTAAAAAACATTGGCATATACGATGGCATTTTTATCCTGTAAATCCTAATGATACAAAACTGAATGAATCCTCCAAATATTACTTACGCTTACAAAAAGAATTTCAAAAATCGTTTTAACATCCCTTCTAGAAATTAAGGTCTGTTAAATCAGAGTTCTTGCACAGAACTGAGAGAGTTGGTACTTAGCTTTGTTTCTTTTAAGACTTGACAAGTTAGATGTTTTTCTGAATAGACTTTTTAATAGTTTTTGGCTTATAGGAAATTTAAGTAGAAAGTACAGAGAATTCCCATATACCTGTAAATATTAGTTGAGGGAAACCTCATTTAGGATGGAGTCAGGAAGCCCTGAAGGAGTTTTCCATCACAGCTTACTTCACATTCCTGGGCAGGAAGAATCCAATTTACTATCCCAGCAGATGGAAGATTTTCTCCTTGCCCAGCAACAGCTCAGCCACAACTCAGACGATGGGAAACCATCACTGTTACGTGGAAGCTAGGCATGAGTGACAGGATGATGGACCTTAGACATCTTGATGGAAAGAACCAACAGAGGACTGCCCAGAGACAACCCCATTTCACCCCTCTAGCAGGCTGTTTATGGTTACAAGATCCTGGCAGAGGAAGAGCTACGTTTGTTGTGCTTGCCCTTATCTGACCTATGTCTCTAGAATAAAATTACTGCTGCGGTTTCACAGGAAAGGGCATGCTTAGTTAGCTATTTATTGTATAATCCAAGCCTGTCATTCAAATGTTGCAACCCTAGCACCCACACAAAAGAAAATAATGGAGTTCTAGGGCCTTTGCCTCTCTTGACTGGCCCTCTTCTCCCTTGGAGTGTACTTTAATAAAACTTTTCTCACTTTACTTTCATTTATCTGTCCTGTAATTCTTTACTGTGGCAGCAAAAAGAACTGAGGCTTCTGCTAGTAAAATAAGTTTTATTTTTTAGGTTAACATCATTAATATTTACTTTATTAGAACTAAAAACCTATAGGATGCTTCAGTGGTTTTTTCATTTTTAGTTTGAAAAGTTGTAATAGTTGTGCCTAAACTTAAAAAGCTCATTCTGGGGAAGCCTGGTGGCTCAGTCAGTTAAGCATCCGACTTTGGTTCAGGTCATGATCTTACGGTTTCTGAGTTCGAGCTCCAAGTCAGGCTCTATGCTGACAGCTCAGAGCCTAGAGCCTGCTTTGGATTCTGTGTCTCTCTCTGTCCTTCTTCCATTCATGCTGTCTTTCTCTCTCAAAAATAAACATTAAAAAAAAAAAAATGGGGGTCACCCGGGTGGCTCAGTCGGTTAAGCATCCAGCTTCAGCTCAGGTTACGATCTCATAGTTCATGAGTTCAAGCCTCAAGTACCCATGATTTTCCTCTCTCAACTGCCAAGTATATAGTCAGTCTCTCTTCATGGTCCCAGGGTAGCTCTTCCTGATCATAAGTCCTGTCCCAGTGCTTTAATAAAATCACCTTTCTTGCACCAAAGACGTCTTCAAGGATTCTTTCTTGGCAGTGGGTTCCGAACCCCACCCCTTCACTCTAAAAAACCTCATGAGGGCCATTTTTCCTCTGAAGAGTTCACACACCCTATAAGAAAATTATCTTGTACAAAATGTAGACTGTGAACACTTCCCAAAGCCTACCAGTAAAAATGAGTTTGGACTATGGTAAACACAAAAGAAAGCGTATCTCCAAAACACAACAGTAACTTCAAAAATAATTGGGAGAAGGGGGTTAGATATCAAATGCTTTCTCTCAATACTCTTTTCTAGGTCATATTTATGCCTCTTCTCATTGTCAATATGATTCACTACTATGATCTTTGCTCTGCTCTGCTACTAAATCGTGAAGCTGTGATACAAAGTCCTGGTCCATGTATTAATCATGGTTTTTGTTTTTCTGTATTTTATAATGCTTTGACATCTTGGGGCCTTGCAGACTAGGAAAGGAACTGCCTCTCAGAGGGTTAGCTAATTCCTAGAGAGCAAACAACTTGGCAGAAGCAGGCCTTTGATACGCAAACCAACCAATCCAGAGTCCACACCTACCTTTTCTCAGGCTCCTGCAGTCCAGAACAACATTCCCCAGCCCTAAACACACCAAGGCCAGACACTAGACACCTGAGGATAACTGTAGTTTGCCAAAATCAAACTATCCAATCCTAAACTTGCTCAGCTTGCCTACCCTGCCTTGCCTGTTCCTTCTGAAGAAAAACACAATAAAGGCTCTAGCCATTCTCACACTTTCTGCCTACTGACCAACCCTAGTACTTTCCCCAACCCTGGCTTCTCCCACCCTGCCTGGCAAGGTATGCCCCCTCCTCTTAGGGACTGTGAATAACAAACTGTCTTTTCAAGAGCTACCTTTTCTCCTGCTGTTGGACTCATTATAACTGAATAATAATAAAACCTACATTTAAAACAGTCCTCCCTTTTCAATCTTTTCTGGGCCACTATGAATAAATGCCAATCTTCGCTCTTCACCAAAGAGTCTCAGGCTAGCAGGAGGGAAGAAAGAAAGCAAAAAATATTTAGAAATTCCTTAACTCCAAGTGTTTTAAGGGAATCTGGCCACAGTTATGTTTTTATATTATTTATCCAAGGCAAATTAGTGACAGGAGAATCCAGGATTACTGACCTCTGACTTTTGCAGACTACATGAAGAGATGCTTTATTCATTCTCAGAGATGTGTACCATATCACCCATGGTTCCAAACTGACTCTTTGGAAAGGACAGGTTCTCCTGGTGACTCTGAGGATGCAAGGTTCTGCAATTTCCCACATGACACTTTATGGGGGATCTTGACTACTTAATTAGTGGATTAAAGTTTTCATGTGTAATGGACAGTTAGCATTTGAAGTGTATATTTAGAAACAAATATGGCTTTTGCCTTTATTTAAAATATTTTTCAATATAATGTAACACAACATCAGTAAAGGACATAGCCATTAATTAAAAAATAACACAACATGTCTTAGATAATAAGCAAACATCAATTAATAGTAATAACAGTTATAATTATTGAACTCTATATTATCCTTCCCATGTAATAACTTTTAATCCTCACAACTTCCCTGTGCGGATACCCCATTAATACTTTGTATTAACATCCCACAACTAATAACTGAAAGAGCAGGATTCACACGTAGGCAATCTTGCTCAAGTGCCTGTGTCTGTAATATCTCTCTCTCATACACACACACACACACACACACACACACACACACACACATACACATAGATGTACTTCATATATGAAAAAAGCACCAAAAAGAATAGTTTTCACAAGTGCTGACAAGCTGACCTCTCAGCCCAGCTCCACAGTGTGGCCATGTTAATGCACTAAGAGATGCAGACTGCCATTAAGGGCACCACCAACAGTCTTTATCAGAACAAAGCAAATTAACTTAAATGGGGTAAAGAACACTGATGTCATTAGAACACACTTTAGTAAGAAAAACCGACCTGTTCAGTTGGGAAGGAAATAAAACCCTAGAAAAGCCAATTAACTAGTAGGAGTCAAAAGACACAGATGCAAATCCTAACTATATGATTTATTCAGGCCCCTTTAAACTCCTAGTTTTCTCATCTATAATATGGGAATAATAGCTAACTTCACAGGTACCCTGAGAGGATTAAATGAAAAATCTCTCCAAACTTTAAAGCTCATTATAAGAATAATACAGCATTGCTCCTCTGCATATATAAAAATACAACTTTAAGTGAATTTATGGGCTGGGTGAGTCGTTAACTGTGCTGTCATGTTGGAGACTGGATGTGAAACTTTACAGGAGGATGACCTTAATCTGTTTTAAGACAGAAGAGATGTTATTAACAAAGAAATAAGAAAATTATAAGATTCATGCCACATAATTTGGGAAAGACCCAAGAAGCAGGAGGGAGATGGCTGAATATAATACTGCAACCGTAAACAATTATATCTCAAGACCAGGGAAACTACTTCTTTAAAGCCACAGCACTGTAGTTCACAATCCAATGAAACAATTCCAAATGCTGACTATGATATATACCCAAGATAGTCAAATACTAAGCTTAATAGTCTAAACAATTACTTTATTTTCTTGGGTTTTTAATTTTTTTAAATGTTTTTATTTATTTTTGAGACAGAGAGAGAGCATGAGCAGGGGAGGGGTAGAGAGAAGGAGACACAGAATCCGAAGCAGGCTCCAGGCTCTGAGCTGTCAGCACAGAGCCTGATGCGGGGCTCGAACTCACAGACTGTGAGATCATGACCTGAGCTGAAGTCAGATGCTTAACCGACTGAGCCACCCAGGTGCCCCATCTTGTTTATTTTTAATATATTAATTTGAATCCCCAAAATAGTTATAGTCCAAGGCATAATTTTCTTGCTTACATTAATTCAAGCATCAATATAGTTTAAGAATTCTTGGTTATTTAAAGAGTCAAATATAATTTTGATTAAGCAAAAAAACCTAGAATAACATAAGAGTGAATGTATATTACAGCTTTGGGCATGGGAAGACTAAGTTTGAACCTGATGGAACAATCCAAACAGTGAACACATCATATAGAAATGTACGCCTTCTGGGGTGGTTCAGTCAGTTAAGCGTCTGACCTCAGCTCAGGTCATGATCTCTCGGTTCATGGGTTCGAGTCACACGTCGGGCTCTGTGCTGACAGCTCAGAGCCTGGAGCCTGCTTTGGATTCTGTATTTCCCTCCCTCTCTGCCCCTCCCTGCCTCATGTTCTGTCTCTCAAAAATAAATAAGCATTAAAAAAAAATTTTTAAAGACATGTACACCTTAGTAAATGAGACAACCAAATTTAAAAGCCAAATGGGAAATTAAAGAAAATGTTCAAAATAAAACATGAATAGCTTTATTATAAATACATCGCACAAAATCAACACAAAAACACTAAGACTCAAAAAAAAAAAAAAAAAAAAAGAGAAAGGCATAAAGCAGAAAATTCCCAATAGAGGAAATGCAATCAATAAAGAAAAATATGGGAAAAAAATCAACCTTACAGAAATAAAAATTACAAGAGATTCCACGGTTAGACAATTAGTGAAAAATATTTAAGACAATCATGATTGTCCAGTGAATCTGTGTAGTGCTCCCATGTACTGCTGGCAGCAATATAAACCATTCCAACCCTTTGGAAAACAAAAATTTAGCAAAATGTGTCGAAGTCTTACAAATGCTTGGAATATATTCTTTTTTTCCCCAACATATTGATTCAACAACTCTATACCTTATGCTATACTCACCACAGGTAGAGCTACCATCTTTCACCATACAACACTATTATAATACCATTGACTATACTCCTTATGCTATACATTCATACTGTGCCTTATTCCACAACTAGAATTCTGTACCTCCCACTCCCGTTTACCTGGTTTACCCATCCCTCCTTTCTCCCTCCCCTCTAGCAACTATCAGTTTGTTCTTTGTATTTATGGGTCTGTTTCCACTTTTTGTTTTTTTTAGATTCCATATATAAGTGAAAGTATATTGTATTTGCCTTTCTCTAACTTATTCACTTAGTATAATGCCCGCTAGATCCAACCATTTTGCACATATGGCTAGATCTCATCCTTTTTATGGCTGACTAATGGTCCACTGAATGTATATACCACTTCTTTATCCATTCATCCAATTTAGGTTGCTTGCATATCTTGGCCATTATAAATAATAGTGCAATAAACAGTAGTGCATATATCGCTTCAAATTAGTGTTTTCATTTTCTTGGGTAAATACCCAGCAGTGGAATTACTGGATCATATGATATTTCTATTTTTTTTTTTAATGTTTATTTTTGAGAGAGAGCATGCGCAAAGGGGAGAGAGGTGCAGAGAGAGAGGGAGACAGAGGATCTGATGCGGGCTTTGTACTGAGAGCAGTGAGCCCCATGTGGGGCTCAAACTCACGAATCATGAGATCATGACCTGAAGTCCAGCGCTTAACCGACTGAACCACCCAGGCAGCCCTCTGTTGTTGTTGCTGGGTTTTTTTTGTTTTTTTGTGTTTTTTTTTTTTTTTTTGAAGAACCTCCACACTGTCTTCCACAATGGCTGCACCTATTTATGTTCCTACAAACAGTACACAAGAGCTTCTTTTTCTCCACATGCTCACCAATACTTATTTCCTATCTTTATTTTAGTCATTCTCACAAGTGAAAGGTACTATCTCTGTGGTTTTGCTTTGCATTTAGCTGATAATTAGTATGTTGAATATCTGTTCATTAGTCTGTTACCCATATGTATGTCTTCTTTGGAAAAAATGTCTATTCAGGTGCTCTACTTTTTGAGTTAATTTGGTTTTTTGGTGTTGAGTTCTGTAAGTTCTTTATATATTTTGGATATTAGCCACTTATTATTTGCAAAAGGCGGTAAGTTGCCTTTCTGTGTCGTTGGTTTCCTTCACTGTGCACAAGCTTTTTATGTGATGTAGTCCCAGTAGTTTATCTTTGCCTTTGTTTCCCTTGTCTGAGGAGACACATCTAGAAAAATGTTCCTAAGGCCAATGTCAAAAAGATTACTGTCTATGTTTTCTTGTAAGAATTTTATGGTTTCAGGTTTCACATTTAGGTCTTTAATCCATCTTGGGTTTATCTTTGTGTATGGTGTAAGAAAGCAGTCCAGTTTTCCCAGCACCATTTATTGAAGAGACTCTCTTTTCCCCACTGCATATTCTTATCTCCTTTGTCATAGATTAACTGACCAAGTAAGCATGAGTTTATCTCTGGGTTCTCCATTCTGTTCCATTGGTTTACATGTCTATTTTTGTGCCAGTACCATACTGTTTTGATTATTATAGCTTTATAGTGTATCTTGAAATCTGGGTGATACCTCCAGCTTTCTTCTTCTTTCTCAAGATTGCTTTGGCTATTTGGGGTCTTTTATAGTTCCATAACAAATTTTAGTATTATTTGTTCTAGTTCTGTGAAAAATATTGTTAGTATTTTGATATGACTGGATTGAATCTGTAGATTGCTTTGCGTAGTAGAGACGTTTTAACAATATTAATTCTTCCAAACTGTGAGCATGTTCTGTCTTTCCATATGTTTGTGTGGTCTTCAATTCCTTTCATCAATGTTTTGTAGTGTTAAGAGTACAGGTCTCTTACCTCCTTTGCTAACTGTATTCAAAGGTATTTTATTCTTTTTGGTACAAGTGTAAATGAAACTGTTTTCTTAATTTCTTTCTGCTACTTTGTTATTAGTGTAAACACAACAGATTTCTGTATATTAATTCTGTATTCTGTAACTTTAGTGAATGCATTTATTAATTCCAATAGGTTTTTGGTGGAGTCTTCAAGGAATTTTTTTGTATAGAATCATGTCATTGGAAAATAGTGACAGCTTTTCTTCTTTAACAATCTGGATGCCTCTTACTTGTTTTTTGCTTTTTTTGTTTTTTGTTTTTGTTTTTGTTTTTTGTCTGTCTTGGCTAAGACTTCCAGTAGTGTGTTGAATAAAAGTGGTAAAATGGACATCTTTGTCTCATTCCTGATGTTAGGGGAAAAGCTCTCATTTCTTCACCATTGAATATAATGTGAGCTATGGGACTGTCATATAAGGCCTTTATTACACTGAGGTATATTCCCTCTAATCCCACCTTTTTTGAGAGTTTTTATCATGAACAGATGTTGAATTTTGTCAAATGCCTTTTATGCATCTATTTAGATAAATATATGATTTATATCCTTCACATGTTGATTGATATGGGAATACTGAGCCCTCCTTGCATTCCATAATAAATCCGACTTGATCATGGCAAATGATCCTTTTAACATACTGTTGAATGTGGTTTGCTAATATTTTGAGACTTAAAACATTCTTAAAAGGTGACCAATGGATAAAATAATCCAAACCATGAGGACTATTAGGCATGAAGGTTTCCATAACTGTAATTATTTATTAACACAAAGGGGAAAAAAATAAAAACATCCCAAACAACTAGAAAATGACTTACATAAAATATGAAGGTCTATCCAAGGAAAAAATTTTTTTTAAGTTTATTTATTTTTGAGAGAGAGCATGTGCAAGCAAGAGGGAGAGGGGCAGAGAAAGAGGAGAAAGGAGAAACTGAATCCCAAGCAGATTCCACACTGTCAGGGCAGACCCTGACATGGGGTTCAAACCACAAACTGTGAGATGATAACCTGAGCTGATATCAAGAGTCAGACACTTAACCGACTGAGCCACCCAGGTGCCCCATCCAAGGAAATATTATGCAGTAAGTGATATATTACAAAAAGATGCCAGAGCAAGAAAATATTTATAACAAATTAGTTTTTTTTTTTGTTTTTTTTTTTTAAACGTTTATTTATTTTTGGGACAGAGAGAGACAGAGCATGAACGGGGGAGGGGCAGAGAGAGAGGGAGACACAGAATCGGAAACAGGCTCCAGGCTCCGAGCCATCAGCCCAGAGCCTGACGCGGGGCTCGAACTCACGGACCGCGAGATCGTGACCTGGCTGAAGTCGGACGCTTAACCGACTGCGCCACCCAGGCGCCCCACAAATTAGTTTTTAAAAGGGGCCATGTATGTGTATGTGTATGTGTGTGTGTGTGTGTGTGTATGTGTGTATATATAAGTAAATATGTAAATCTATATTTAGCAAATCATTTAGCATTTTAGAATACTTACTTCAAGGAACTTTGTTGTATATTTTTAAATCATTTTGTGTATGTATGTATATACATTATGTATAATATATTATAAAGCTTCCATGGGACAGTCTTCTGACTAGATGTTTGGAAAAATTTTAGCCTGCTTATCAAATGCCCTTTACTGGTCAAGAGCCTATTGGGAAGAAAGGGAAAATTGACTCAATGGACATCATTCTAGCACAGACAGTTTCTATTAAAAAGGTAACTATGGGGCACCTGGGTGGCTCAGTCAGTTAAGCGTCCAACTCTTGGTTTCAGCTCAGGTAATGATGTCATGGTTTGTGAGTTCAAGCCCCACATTGGGCTCCCTACTGTCAGTGCAGAGCCCACTTCAGATCCTCTGTCCCTCTCTCTCTCTGCTCCTCCCTAACTTGCAGGTTCTCTCTCTTAAAAATAAATAAAACATTAAAAAACATATAAAAAAAAAAAAGAAAAAACCTGCCTTTGTACAAGTATATATGCTTGAATGGATATGGGAAAGTCTGAGATGGATAGACACCAGAGGTTAATATTACAGGGGGAATGAGACTGGGGAGGGTAGAGGGGTCAGAAAAGTCATGTTTTTTATACATTTTTATATTGGTTTCCCTGTGGCAGTGAGCATGTATACAAATTTTTCAGAGATGTAGTAAGGCCTTGGACACAGAAAGGTCAATTCCAGAGCATGGTATGGAGTAACCTTATGAATGGGGATACAAGGCAGTATATAGCTTCCTTGGTAATGCTGACCACATAATGTTTCCTCTTGACAGATCTGGAACTGTTGATTTCTCTTATTAATTGATTTTCTTATGAAAGAGATAACAAATAATATTCCCTACATTTAACAAAAAAAGAAAGGATGGGGCACCTGGGTGGCTCAGTGAGTTTAGCGTCCAACTCTTGATTTCAGCTCAGGTCATGATTTCATGGTTTGAGATCAAGCCCCACATCAGGCTCTGCACTGATAGCATGAAGCCTGCCTGAGATTCTCTCTCTCTACCTCTCTCTCTCTCTGCCCCTCCCCTGCTTGCACACACACACACTCGCTCTCTCTCTCTCTCTCAAAATAAATAAGTAAACATTAAAAGGCGGGGGTGGGGGGGAGAATTGCTGTACCAAGGTCTCTGATAAAGAACTGTCCTCAATGGGCTTGGCTAAGACTGCATCATGTTCTTTTCTTTACTCCTAGGACCTAGTCCAGTACCAGAACAAAGCAGATACTCAGTAAAACAGTGGTTGGGCTGAACAGACCTGGGAACACACAGGCTGTCAATTCTCTCTTCTTTTGGCTCTTCAGGGACAGCAGCAAACTTTAAGCCATGTGGAATTTTAGCTATGAGAATTGAGATGTGGTCTTCGAACAGAATGTCAGCTTGTTTTGTACCACTGCAGGATATACACCATTTCTTGATTCTGTACCGTGTCCCACACACTATTTTTTAAACCAGTAAATCTATCACTTGTTAGCCTCCAGGCTAAGATCAAATGTAAACTAATAAATCCATGCCACACTAGCAATCAAAAACTACTAAGAAATTGAGTCTTCTAACTACAACCTAAAAGTTTACTCAAACTGTGACAGCTCCTCTTAATACTCTATACAGAAATGCTAACTATAAAGACAAGTTATTTGTTCATGCCACAGAAAGAAATCAGAAATGAATCCAAATTAACCACAAAGTGCAGAACAACTCATCTTCTATGGGTCACCTCTGAGTGACAGTAGGTCAAGTTCAAACGTGGCCTCTAATTACAAGGCCCAAGAGGTGAAAAACTTGATACTGTATTACCTCTTCCACAAAGAATTACCTGAAAATCAGAAATTCTAATGAGTAGGGTCAGATCTTTAATACTGTGTCCTTTTCAAAAAAATATCTTAAATGTCTAAATCAAAATTAGTTGTACCTCTCATAATTCTTTACATTAGAAAAATACTTATTTTTCAACCATCCTTTATTTCTATAAAAACTAGGCCAAAACTGACTTAAGTTTGATTTTTCAAATGTCAAAATCCACACATAAAAAAGAAGAGCAAAACCAAAAATACATTTTAAAATTCTACTTTTTGGTTCTAAATAATGAAAACTCCAAAGACAGTAATTTTTGTCTTAGATCTAAAGATGAACTTGTATTCAACAAAGATGCACTTAGAAATGCTATTTTAAAAATGCTGCCAAAGCAGTGTAGCTCAAAAGACAATGTTTCTCTGCCCTTGAAAGAGAATCAACTGCTGTTGAGGCCAATTGCCACCTCAGTTACATAGACCAAAACTCTGCTCCTCTTCCTTTTCAGTGTTCATTAGCCCAATAAAAGCAAAGCAGGAATGGAGGGATTTGGTTCAATCAGGATTTATCCTTTTAGAGTTCTAGATCAAATTTCAAAAGCCAGTTAGCAATGGCATTGTTCAGTTCAAGACAGGTTGAGAATAGGTCCCTGCATGACTTACTCCTACAAGGAAGGGCTGGGTGACTGACAAGGCATTTCTACAAAATATAAGCCTGGAGCATTTCACAGCTCCTGTTAAATATTTCTGAGTTTCTGAAACATAAGTTCAATTCTACTTATAATGTTTACTTGACTATACCCATCATTTATCAATGTTTTTTCTATCTATAGAATTTTCACTCATTAGGTAAAAGAAATAGGGTAATGACTGACACTATGCACATATTTTGCCATAGTCAACACAAAAGGTTACATATTATATGATTGCATTTATATAAAAGTTCAGAATAAGTAAACCCATAACGATAAAGTATATTATTGGTAGCTAGAGAAGGGGGAATGGAAAAGGATTGACTGGATTCAGAGTTTTCTTGGGGAGTAAGGAAAATGTTCCAGGATTAGATAGTAGCAACGGTTTGCATAACACCAATTTTGCTTCAGAATTCTTGGGAGCAATAGATTACCATTTTCACCACAAAACAGAACACTCAAAAAATGGACACAAGAGGAAATACAAGATGATAGCATTTAAAAAAAAAAGCATTTGACACTACTTGAATTCCTAAAGTCTTCTGATTTAAGATCAAATGAGATGAAAGAAAGAAAACCTTGGCCAGGACTGAAAGAACAGGAGGGAGTAAGAAAGACTTTATTTACCCTCCCAGTGATGGAAACTGAGTTCATTAACTAAAACTCAGGGTAAAAATAATGGGGAAGAGGTACCTGGGTGGCTCAGTCGGTTAAGCATCCAACTCCTGACTGCAGCGCAGGTTGTGATCTCATGGTTCCTGAGGTGAGTTTATAAAATATATAAACTTTTAAAAAAATAAGTAAATAAAACAAAAATGACAGGGCAAATAGTGGAACAACAATAAGCTAGACATATTAACCTCTCTGGAAAATGTCAGTGGTCGAGACTTTCCAGTCCTAGACAACACATCAGTAACACCAACTCCATTCCAGCAAGACTGTGGGGAAGATGGGGAAATAAAGAAGCTAAACAATGCGAAATCCCAAGTGATATCAACAGTCTAGTGTTTACTTAAATGACAAAATACTTGACTATCTTAGTAATAATGTTCAGAAGTGAGAGAGGAACAAAAATCAAGATACTACTGCTAATTTATTTACAATGATAGAATTAGAAAAAAAGATATTGTCCTAAATTTATACTACTGCATAAAAAGTTTCACTTGTCTCAACCTGTCAGATCTGTATTATAAGCCAATATCACTGTATTATAAGCCAATATGACAAATATAATAATTACAGTAAACAGGCATGCCAAAATCAATGCAGATTTTCAAAAAGGGTCAAGGAATCAACTGTCAGCTTAAATTGGTTAATTCTATTAAAATTGTTAAACATGACAGACTGTCATCACACAACTCCCAGATTCTTTTACATGAGCAGAGTTGGATTAATTTGACCCAAATTTTGCATAATAGCTTTTCCCATTTCTAAAAATACATCAACTTTGTCACTTACTTAAAATCTCTGCTTTACTTCTCTAGCTTGACCTCAAAAGAAACTTCTTCAAGGCCATATATCTTGACATAGTGAAAGCAAAATAATCACAGCACTCAGCAGTGCTATTAACATTTCTGAGCCACAGGGATTAAACAGGCAGATGCTATGGAAAGTGCCTGTTGGGAGAAGACAGGGAGTTGAGACTGCACCACAGCTGTGAGGGATTGAAGCTGCTAGCTATGGAATCAAGTTTAGGAGAAACTCTGGGCACAATTCCGGCATCCGAAATAAATTAAAGTAAACAGTCTTGCTCTCTCTCATCCACCCTGTTAGCAGCCTCTCGACTGAGTGAGACCACACACTCAGACCACACAGCGCCAGCTGAACTCCTCGCACGCAACATCTACAAGCTGTCACTCGGCAGCACAGAGGGCAAGGGGGGGGGGGAGGTTGAAGGAGAGTGAAAAGAGAGGGGAAGGGGGGAGGGGAAAGTGGAGAATCTCCTCTACATACAGCTGGACTGAGTGA
Source organism: Lynx canadensis (assembly GCF_007474595.2). Taxonomy (NCBI): domain Eukaryota; kingdom Metazoa; phylum Chordata; class Mammalia; order Carnivora; family Felidae; genus Lynx; species Lynx canadensis. Next base: position 28,083,406 of record NC_044307.1, on the reverse strand, counting down.
TATGTGGTTTAGAGAAAGGGAAAAACCTCCCTGAGAAAACAAGCTGGCCATGGCCTTGTGTATCCTTGACCTGTGCTCCCCCATACCAATTTAGTAGCCGATGAAGGATTAACAAAGCATGCATTTAACATCAATTAACCTTCTATCCATCACAGGTCAAAAGAGAAAACTGCCATTATAAAAGTATTTCATTAAAATAAAGAGGAAAGGCCACATTTTCTTACCATTTATAATGTATACTTAAACAAGTGCATTTTCTTTTATTTTGTATTATATTGGTTTTAACCCGTCTGCTTCTTTTCCTTTAATGGAGCACACAGAATGAATTTAGTGTTTCTGCAACAGAGGTCAGAAAATTTTAATTTTGTAATTTTCCCATACTTCACTGTAACACAACCTTTGATTTTCCAAAATATTTACTGGTAGAAGAACAGAGGGTAAAATATCTTTTACATAACTTCAGTCTAAATATACATTTAAAAAAATAACTAGTAACAAAAATATTAAGGGAAAGAAACAGAAAAATAGTAACCACAAAAGTAGCTTTAGAATGATTAACCAAATTTTTACTACTTATTAAAGTAGAATTTTGCTATGGAAACCAATTTGTCAATAAATTTCATATATATATAAAAAAAATAAAAAAATAAAAAAATAAAAAATAAATAAAAAATAAAATAAAAAAAAAAAGTAGAATTTTGCTGATTTTAATAGCTAACAAGAAATAAGTGATCAGGTGTCCTACCCTCTGAGGTCCCCAGAGGCTCCGTTCAGCTAAAGGGATAAGACCAGGAGTTGGAAATAACAGGAGTTCTGATTCACTGCAGACTTGAAGAACCCTCACCAAAGAGGCCAGGGAAAGCCTCCTGATGTTAAAGCACTATTTTCTTAAATCAGGCCACAGAAAAGTGAAAGTTTTCCCCCCAAAATAATAGCACTAGATAGATTTTTTCCTGTCCAGAGTCATCATGGATCCAAAGGACCCCAGAAAAATCTCATTGCAGAGATGCCTAGAGTTTCAACGATAAAATTACATGCCACTAGACTCAGGCCGCCCAGCAACAGAACCAAATGTAGAATTCACCACATCCTCCTTGAGTCATGTTCAACCTGTTCTAGAATAGACTTGCCTCTTGGGGTTGGGCTGGGCTAACCCCAGAGGGATCTCCTTGAGATACTGGAAAAGGGTTTTAAAGAATGGTAATTTGTTTCCTTCCATTTTCTGTAAACTCATTCTACTTTTCCTGTGCAGGGTCAAGATCAAGTTATCTCAGCACAAACACACATTTTACCATCTAAGGGCACAGGGTGGGACAAGTCTCAAAGACAGGGTCATGAATTCTTCTATCCAACATTTTTTTTTTTTTTTAAGTATGCAAGGTGGGGAGGGATGGAAGGGGGAGAGAAGGAGAGAGGGAGGGGGAAAAGGAGAGGGAGAAAGAGGGAGAAAGAAGGAGAGAGAAGGAGAGAAGGAGAGAGAAAGAGAATCTCAAGCAGGCTCCACTCTCAGTGTGGAGCTTGATGCAGGGCTGGATCCCATGACCCTGGGATCATGACATGAGTCATCTGCACAAAGGAAGGACTGAACAAATAAGAGATAAAGCATCCCTACTTTTCCAGCTCTTGTTAGACTTCTTTCCTTCATCACTCCTACAAAGAAAATATAATTTAAATATGCAATTTTTAAAATTTTTTTAATGTTTTATTATTTATTTTTGAGAAAAAGAGAGACAGAGAACGTGAGGAGGGGAGGGACAGAGAAAGAGAGGGAGACGCAGAATCCAAAGTGAGTTCCAGGCTACAAGCTGTCAGCACAAAGCCCTATGCAGGGCTTGAACCCACAAACCATGAGATCATGACCTGAGCCAAAGTCAGACACTTAACTGACTGAGGCACCCAGGTTCCCCAAAATAACTATGTTTTTAAATGAAAGCATAACTTTTTATGTGTTAATTCGTTTGGGAAAAAAAAACAATGATTTTAAAGATAAAACTCTGAGGGGCGCCTGGGTGGCTCAGTCAGTTAAGCGTCCAACTTCGGCTCAGGTTATGATCTCACGGTTCGTGGGTTCAAGCCCACATCAGGCTCTGTGCTGACAGCTCAGAGCCTGGAGCCTGCCTCAGATTCTGTGTCTCCCTCTCTCTCTGCCCCTTACCCACTCACACTCTGTCTCTCTCTCAAAGATGAATAAACATTAAAAAAAATTTAACTTTGATAAATGGCACTGAATTATGTATCTATAAACTTATGCATCTATAGATATTACATATATATAGGGGTGCCTGGGTGGCTCACGTCGGTTAAGGGTCCAACTTTGGCTCAGGTCATGATATGATCTTACGGTTTATGGGTTTGAGCCCCACGTTGGGCTGTGGGCTGACAGCCTGCTTCGGATTCTGTGTCTCCTCTCTCTCTGCCCCTCTCCCACTTGTGCACTGTCTCTCTCACTCTCCCCCAAAAATAAATATTTAAAAAATATTATACACACACACATACATAATGAAAAAAAAAACCTTCACTCTTGCTATAATGTTTTGGAGTAAAGGGAAGGGAATGTACAAGAAGTACTAGAAAAGAATACTGGAAGCAAGAGAGTATATAGGGGAAAAGCCTGACAATTTGGCTCTCTAGAGCTCCCACATAACTGATCTGTTACATAAATACTTGAGTACACAGCTAATCTAAAACAAACACTGGATACCATCTTAATTCCGTCAATTAAAAGTCTCATTCTTTATTTCCCAGAAACTTTAAAATCCCCTGCCTCAGCAGGCTAAGTCTTCCTAGAAGACAATTAGCTTCACTACACTTCAAAGTCAAAAGCTGTTAGGTCTAAAGGTGGCTGGTTCTCTAACTTATGTCACTGGACATTGATAGCATACTGAAAATAAAACAGGCCAGCGCAAATCCACCACCCTCCAAAAACACAAACAAAAACCTAATTTTAAAGAAAATACACTACTCAATGGAAGGAAAAAGGAATCGTAGTTCATGTAAAAGCACAGCATTATTCATTCACCAATCTATTGCCAATTGTACCCATGTCCCTTACCACCCTCGTCTTCATTAGATTTACATTGGGTGAACAAAACATTACTTCTTGATATTTCAGAAAACATTATTTCTTCAGGAAAAAAAAAGCGTCCCAGTGTTTTTTTTGTTTGTTTTTTCAGAAACACAGATCACGTAGACAATACTGAAGATGGCATTATCAAATAAAACTGATTTTTATCTTTGTTTAGTCCATCAAGAAGATTTGGGATATATACAGATTGGTCATCTAGCACCTCAAAAAATGACAGTGCTGGATTCCTCATTAAAGAGATAAATAAACTAAAATTTGGAACAAGGAACCTCAGATAATTCAGTCAAAACAAATATTTATTAAGGACTTCCTATGTCCCAGGCACTATACTGGGAAAATGATAGGAACAAGATTTTGTGACAAGGAAGTCATGGATGACCCTGACATTCAATAGAGTGATAGGTACTGAAACCAGAAAGCAGTGGGATGAGTGTGAAATGGACTTAAACAACTATTTAAGAATTTTGCCTAGGATGGAAAAAGAAATTTGAATAGAGGAATGTGAAATCAAAGGAGCATGCTACTTTTTTATTGTTACTGTTTTTCTATTTTGCTTTAATTGTCATCTGTCTCTAGGCATGATTAAAGGCTGACAAGAATGAGCCTTTGGCCAATGAACAACTAAATAAAGTACTCCCAAAGGCAAGAGTGGATACAGAGGCCTGGGACATATGTCTTAGGATAAATGCAATCTCTTTTGGGGTAACTAGGGAAAGAGGAAAGGTTTTTTGGAAGAAAGAGCATGGGATTCTCCACTGATAGTTCTACTCGTTGTGAAGTAGGTGGCAAGAGTATCTGCTGGGAGTATAGATTATGTGAAAGGATGAGAGATTTGAGAAAAATGGAAAATGCTTAAAATAGATTCTGCAGAGGGCAGAAGCAAACACTTACAAGGAAAACCCTAGAAAACTCTTTGACGGTCAGTTGAGATTGATGACCATGGATCCGTAGGAGTACAAATCTAGATGCTAGAATTTTCCCCTGTTGGTTTCAGCAACTCAGTTCAAGCATTAAAGAAGGTAAAGAATTGAGATGGTCCAGGGCGGAGAATTTGCCAGCCAGATGCTACAAACGGATAATAATACAATTGAGCATTCTGGTATGAGAGTGACCAAAGATCCGGTAAAAGTGCAGCTGTAATGGAGGTAACGGAGTGAGGGTGAGAAAGATAAGACACTAAGCAAAGAGTGGAAGATTTGAGCTTTGCATTTCAGAAGTGGACTAGTTTCAGGTATGGGCACTTTAGTCCTGCTTCCCCACTCCCAGGTACATCTCTGGCAATAGCCATATCCCTTTGCTTGGCTCCAGCTCTCAGGCTGTAGTTTGTCCTTTTGTTCCCTCTACTTGTTGTCAGTTTCTCTTTGGGCCTCACTGTCCCTTGTTTGTTCCCTAACCCTGCCCACACCTCTGCAAGTAGTGCCTTTATTAAAATCTCCCTACTTGAACCATCTGGCATGAATTCTGATTCCTGCTGAGACCCTCATTTATCCAGATACACATCATGTCAATCACATGGGGATTTCATTAAACTAAAACCAAATATCCCTGACTTTCAGTCTTGTTTTGTCTTTCAGTAAAATTATAATACAACCAAAGTTAAAATCATATAATCTTCAATATCACGTAACTTTGTAAGTGGAAAAGGCCTTTAAAAATTCAGGAAATTTGGGGCACCTGGGTGGCTCAGTCAGTTAAACGTCTGACCTCACAGCTCGTGCATTCCAGCCCCACGTCAGGCTCTGTGCTGGCAGCTCAGAGCCTGAAGCCTGCTGACACTGTCTCTCACTCTCTCTCTCTCTCTCTCTCAAAAATAAATAAACATTAAAAAATAAAAATTCATCAAATCTTACAGATGAAACTATGAGACAACCTTACAAGAGCAGCACAGCTAGCAAGCAGCAAAAGGAGAACTCATTCATCAATGCACCATTATTACTGAATGCTAACTTTGTGCCATGCACCACTCTAGGTGCCTGCTTGGATCCACCTAATGCAGCTTACATTCTAATTAACTAAACTCCACGTTTCCCAAATCCCAGTGTCCACTGTTGTTTCCACTACCGGCACCAAGACTTATTTTAAGCAGGAAGTAGTAAGTAGAAGGAATTACTAAAATCAAAACCGAAAATTAAGCCTGGGATGCACCCCAGTCTTAAATGTTACCAATGGTATTAAAGTTAAAGAATGTTGATGAAACTTTAGAGCAAGCCTAATACAATTTTCCTGGGGGAAAAAAAATGTATAGTAAGTCAGTTCCAAACCCCTCAGCTTTACCTTCAGGGCACTCCATAATCCAAAACATACTTACTTACCAGCCTGTGGGCCTTCTTCTGTGTGCCACCCAGACGTTCCAGTGCCTTCCCTATGAAGGGCCACATCCTCCCCGTCAAGGTCTGACCTCCATGAAGTTTTCCCAATTACTCTAACCCCAACAGATCCCCTTCTCTGAATTCCTGCTATTCTTACACTCAATATTATAGTTTAGTTCTTAGATATTCTTTAATTGAGAACAAAAATGCCCCTTCTGAATCTAAGCTAATATTATTTCTAATGTGTATGTCAAGCATATGCTAAAGTGGGAGATACAAAAATGGCCAAAACTAATCTCCAGCCAGCCAGAACTTAGCCTTTTGACAGATGTAAGTACCAGTAATACCTATAGCCCCTAAAACAACACAGGGATAGGACAAGTGCTAACTGGTTTTGGATTCACTGAGCTGAAAAATTTCAAACCAGGAAAAAATCTTAATCTAGTTTTATATATTCCCTGACTACAGGAAAAAGGAAACTGAAGCCCAAAGAGGCTATGCCCATGCTATGAAGCAGGTAGGTGGTAGCTCACAGACCAGTAAATGGCTGCTTTGACTCCTAAGCTGAAAAACCTTTTGACTCCATAATTTTCAAACTGAGGGCCAAAGAGGACTATAGGTGTACCCATAGCTTCAAGAGTCATATTCTCTACAATTACTTTAAGTTTTTGTGTTTGTATCAAGAATAATTATTTTATGGGCCCCTGGGTGGCTCAGTCAGTTAAGCGTCTGCCTTCAGCTCAGGTCATGATCTCACAGTCAGGCTCTGCACTGATAGCATGGAGCCTGCTTCGGGTTCTGTCTCCCTCCCTCTCTGCCCCTCCCCCGCTCACTCTCACTCTCTCAAAAATAAATAAATAAACATCTTTTTTAAAAGAATAATTATTTTAAATTAACATAAACATACACTGAACCATGTGATAATAACAACACTACTACCATGCAATTTCACCAGGCAATCCAGGAGATGCATGAACACATTCCTCACCATCTGAGAACAATCAACATTCTAGCATACTGCTTAGCACAGTGATCAATGTTATTTCCCATGCCAATCAATTTCAAAATCCTCTCTACTCAACACTGGCCTAAAACTTATCCATTCAATAAACACTGAACCTCCTGGGATGTGGTAGGTGCTAACTAGATCCTGGCTACATGAAGATGAATAAATTGGAAAATGGGTGAAAAAGTAATTAAAAGATTAACTATATACATAACTATACATAGCATTTCCTATACTCTGGCTTAATCCTGCCATTCCCTGGTGCTAGAAATTATGCAAAGTCCTCTACTAGAAGGCTGCTTTCCAAAATTTGAGTTCTGATTTCATTTTCCCTACAATTCATACATAACAGGCTCTCAAATATTAGTGCAATGAGTGAAAATTTAAGCAGATTAACAATCATCTTTTCAAAAAGTAACATTTCAAAATTATATTCAGTACAGAAAATTAAATGCTTGACACAATAAAAAAGAAATTTTTGAACCTTTCAAGAGTCATTCCAAATTACACTGGGGGATCCTGTTTCCTTGTTTAAATGAAGTTCCTACTTAGGGGCCCCTGGGTGGCTCAGTCAGTTAAGTATCCAACTTCAGCTCAGGTCATGATCTCACCTTTGGTGAGTTTGAGCTTGAATGGGACTCTGTCTCCCTCTCACTCTCTGCCCCTCCCCCGTTCACATTCTCTCTCTCTCTCTCTCTCTCTCTCTCTCTCTCTCAAAAATAAAAATAAACATTAAAAAAAAATGTTTTAAAGTTCCTAAACAGAAGAGAACATTTGAGTAGTAAACACACATCATCCTCTTTTTATTACCACCCTTTCAGTCAACAACTTTGGACACACAGATGATCCTCAGGAAGCTTCTGGCATTCAGTTTCTGTTAGTAGAGTCAGATACACAGAGCCTGACCAGAATGTACTAATGTTTATACAGAAAATATAATGTATTAGGAGACTGAGCCACAAGACCTCAGTTACAACTAGCTTTACAGGGTGCCTGGGTGGCTCAGTCGGTTAAGCCTCAGACTTCACCTCAGGTCATGATCTCATGGTTCATGGGTTCAAGCCTGGCATCATGCTCTGTGCTGACACCTCGAAGCCTGGAGCCTGTTTCAGATTCTGTGTCTCCCTCTCTCTCTGCCCTTTCTCCGCTAGCACTCTGTCTCAAAAACAAATAAACATTAAAAAAACATTTGTAATAAAAAATAAAAAAATAACTAGTTTTTCAATATAGTGCCATCCAAATGATTTAATTAAAGTGTGGCTGGGTAAGCCTTTTTAAAAGGTTTCCTTGTAAGTTTACTCCAATTCATGAGAGGAAAAAAAAAAAAACTTTCTCATACCTTTTATTATAATTGACCTTTACTGATTAAGAATAGCTTATTTCCATTTAAAGACAATCTTTTGCAAGAACTGTTTCTTGGAAATTAAGGAAGTGTCTATACAAAATCTTGGGATAGCAAGCTAGCATCACCAGGCTTACATGAGAGATGACACTGTGTTTGGGTGTGCAGGCTGTAGAGCTTCGGTGTCTTGTCTCAAAGGAAGTTAAAAGACTGAGTAACTACAAGCTAGTTACATAACCACTCCGGGCTTCCGTTTCTCCCTCTGTAAAATGGGGATGATATACAACATCTACCTCTCGTGAGAATTAAATTAGTAAATGTAAACGCTTAAAACACTGAATGAAAGGCACCTAGAAAATGCTCAGTATAGCTCTAAATGACGCAAACTTAAGCAAAACAAGCAAAACATGTCTCACATTCGCTCTTCGCGAATAAATTCTTACACCTGACACAGTGACAATACGTAGGGACGCAAGGGGGACGAGTGAAGCCGACTACAACCAACGGGTCGATGGTCAGTGTTCTGGAGGCCCATGACCGGCGCAAGGGTGAAGGTCTCTGGGCCTCTAGCAGGTGTCAGGGACGGCGCGGAGGTGCAGACGGGAACCGCGCGGCGCCTTCCTCCTCACAGTCAGGGACTGAAGAGCGGTGCAGGAGACTGACACCGGCGCTGGCGGACCACTTCCACCCGCCTCTCTGGGAGCGAGGCCAGCCGCCGGCGCCCGCCGCCCTGCCTGTCCGTGCCTCCCCAGGCTGGCCTTCAGCCAGGACCTCCAGCCTCCACAACGTACCTCCAGCCTGCCTGCCGCCCCCTACGGCCCGCAACGACCGAGCTCCCGGCGGCTCTCGCGAAGAGTCCCGGGCGGTGGCTGCCCTAACCGCCGGCGCCTTCACTTCCGCCCGCTGGGAGCGCCGAGAGCGTCGATCCGCCGGGTAGTCGAGCTCCGAGTCCTAGATGATCCAAGCCTCTGCGGGAAGAGCTGGTGGGAGGGTCGGAGCCGGCTTCCGGTAGGGCTGGGACTGGCGCCGGGGCCGCAGGACACAAGGCGTGGCTGGGGACGCTGGAGGGTTGGGGTGGGGAGGCCAAGGGGATCCGCAGCTTGCAGCGTCGGTTCGGTACCCTCGGATCTCCTCTAGGAGGATGTAGGATGAGACGGTGCGTTTCTGGTTGGTTCTGCACCGAATCGGGATGTTGTAGTTCCTACCGAGGCTTTTGGAAGCTAGGCAAGGCACAAAAGCCACAGGACCTTGGATATTGTGGAGGAGGATGCCAGGCTACAACCTGGAGACTCTGAGACTTGGTGACTGTTGTAGTTAAATTTAAGGAACAACTGCATGGGCTAGGCGCTGTGCAAGGCATTGGAGATATAAAGGTGAATTAAAGGCAGTCACTTCCTTTCGGGATCTGGCTGGGCTGAGGATAAATCAGAGCCTGGTTAGAGGAAAAAGAATGGCACTTAGGGAGTGACTACAACAGCCTAGGCAAGAAATGACTGGTTTGCACTGAAAAGACAATGGTGGGGATGAAGGGAAAGTGGTGATAGGAAACTGAGAAAATAGAATTCTGGTTGTTTCTACTTTATTAGCAGAAGACTCATTAAGATCATCCATGAAAATGGAGGATGGGAGGCAAGGGAGGTTTAAGAAAAAAATGTGAAATCTTTGTCTTGGATACTGCGAATCAAATTACTAAGAAAATATGGCAAGATTTCCAGGCAGGGCTGAGAGCTTTCTTGGGATGTGTAGTCCTAAATTTAAAATGGAATCAGTCAGCATGCTTGGTTATGCTTTGGCTGCTCTGGTGTAGGTAGAGAAATAGTAGAAAATTATTTCTAAGTGAGGATGGAGTTTTACAAGGCAAAAGGAACAGGAAACAAAGGAGTTGAAAGTCTGTGCAAAGAAATGTTATTATGGAGGACAATGGAGTTTAAGCTTGTGTAACAGTATTTAGAGGGATTTTTCTGGTTGTCCTGGAATTTAAATTGGCCACTTAGACTATTAAGGTATCAGATAACTAGGATGATCATTTGTCCCACTCTGCATGAGATAGCTCTGGTTTTTGTCTGTTATCCTGGCTTAACTGTTAAGAGTGTCCCTTTCATTGTCAAAAATGCCTCTGTTTGGACAATATGTAGTCACACTAAAGTCACACTGCTTTATAAAGAGAGATGCAAACAATTGAGATCAGACATCTCTTCAGGGCTTAGAAGGGATTCCCTCACCTGGCTCTAAGCAAAGTTAGTACGTGCTGATCTGAGGTATACAGGAGCCTATGTTTGCTATCAGAGTGGAGCTGAGCATAGGAACAAAGTTCTTGGAAGAGTTGGCCTGCCATTGGCACTAAACATAATTATGAGTATGCTAAATCTGCTTTTGGTCTAGAAATTCCCAAAGATATGAGACCTGTTGGAGTCACCAGTTACAGCTAAATAGAAAGGAGGATAGCTATGAAGCAGAGGCACAACCATGATAAAGGTTTTGCCATCTCTCACTCTAAGAACTCAGACATGTGCTTCACCCAAATTTCATCTTTGGTCAATTTTTATGTCTCACATGAATGCCCACCAGAGAGCATCCACAGCAGAGGAGAACTCAGTACCCAGGATGATTTGACCAACACCTTCAGTCCTGGGTCACACCAATGTTTATGCAGTGGGCCTGTGAATGGTATAGCCATAGTAGCAGGGATGGAGCTCCATGGACCCCTTTCAACAAGGCAGATCCAGATAGTGTGTCTACTCCCTCCAACTGCAAAGGCCAGTGCAACTACTTGGCAAATTACAAGAGTGAAACAAGTCTGACAAAGAGGACAATACAAGATCTACTGGTTCTACCCTACATCACACACCCAGAAGCTGCCACTCTGAGAGAACTTTAGAATGACCTCTTAAAGGCTCCAGCTTGGAGAACTAAGGCTCCAGCTTGGAGAAAATATTTTGCAGGGTCGAGATGCTATGTTATTCGATGCAATATGTATTTTGAACCTAATGCCAGCATATGGTACTGCACCTCAGATAGAGTCCTGGCTCTTGTGGTGGGAGAGAATGCTCTTCCAGGGAATACAAGGTTCCATTAAATCTAAAGGCCTCTCCTCATTTGGGCTCCTCATTTGGGCAACAAAAAATGACTCTTATGGTCAAGAGGAAATAGGACAGGGAGTATTTTTTCTAGAACTCAGGGCACTCCCTGGGCATCTTTTCCATGCCTGATGATAACAGTAAATGGGCAACATAGTAACCCTGGCCTGACAAGGGCATGGCAACTGGCTCAGACCCCACAGGTATAGAGGTCAGGGTCACTTCATCAAGCAAGCAGTACAGGCCAGCAGAAGTGCTAGTTGAGAATGAGGGGAATCTAGAATGGGTGGTAAAGGAGGAAGGTGATGGAATCACTGTGGCCTCAGGATCAACTGCAACATGAGCCCATATTTCAACGTATCAATACATCTGACGTTGGTATGACTGGACATCAGCATGAGGAATCAGAGACAGAACGAAGTGAACACAACACAGCATGCAAAGGATAGATAGTAGCAGAGGCTGTCAGAGCCCACCCATACCCCTTTGCTGTCCCCTTTACTCTCTAATGGCTACTTTCCTGGAACACATACCTCTTTTTGCCTTAGGGCTTTTTTTCCTAGACACAGGGCAAGCTGGAAGCACTGGAGAATTCATTGGCCCAGATGCAGGCTTCAAAGGTAGGCAAGGATTTTGTATATAACTATCCAGTTGCCTCAATCCTAGGGTAGCTCAAAAGCATGTTATCCAGCATATTCCAGACCTTCCCGTGAGACTGAACTCCAATGCCCTCAGGGACACCTTCACAGTATACCTTTTATTGGCTTCCTTCCCTTTCCCTCCTGGCTTCCTCACTCCCCTTCTGTGTTTCCTTAGTATCATCTCCTAAGTTAAATACTAGCCCTTGAAACCGTATCTCAGAGTGGGCTTCTGGGGGAAATCCAGCTGAGATAGTCATTATCATAGGCCAAAAACAACCTATAGTTATTAGAACTCAAATATCTGTATGTGCTGAATTACAAACCTATTAGAGAAATATATCCTAAGAAAAGGTGATTTTTTTTGTATAGATGCTTTGAGTGGTGGGATTTAGCATGACTCTCTTCTGTCTCTACATCAGAAGACTTGTTAAGGAGCATCTGGGTAGCTCAGTTGGTTAAGTGTCTAACTCTTGGTTTCAGCTCAGGTCATGATCTCACGGTTTGTGGGATCAAGGCCCACATTGATTCTCTCTCTCCCTCTCTCTCTCTGCCCCTCCCCTGCTCATGTTCTCTCTCTCACAAATAAATAAACTTAAAAGAAGAAGAAGACATGTCAAAGTATTGCTCCAGTGTGCAATAACTTGACTGTCCCAGGATGATCCATGTTAAAAGACACAGAAAACATGAGTCAGACACCTGGAAGCAGAAGCTGAAAGGAAATTAAATTTTCTGTATCCCTGACAGTGATACCCTGCTTAAAGTGAAACTAATCCCTGTGCTAATCTTCTCCCCTTTGGGTCTCAGTAACACACCATTTCTCAAATTAGGCAATTCTTCAATTATGCTGGTATGAATGGCTCTTGAGGACTCATAGATCTTTCCTGGATCAAAAGAATGGCAGTACTGTATCCCTGAAACAAAAGCACAAAAGAGGAGAGAATCTTCTGCTAATATAAAAATTACTGGTGGTATTTTCTTTTACTTAAATTTCTGGTCTGTATTCTGAAGCCAGCCTACAAATGTTAGTTCAGTATATGCAGAAGCTGGCAGCAAATAATATCATTAAATGTAAAATTGCAGTGGTAGATACTGAGGCAATTCAATATCATCATATAACTGTGTGTTTTTAATTCTACATCAGATTTAGTTTGACCTAAAGAGAAAAAGGAACTTTGAAGCATGAAATTACTTTGGTTTCAGGCTTGGAAAACACTATGACAGTCCCTGTTTTTTAGATTTTTTTTTTTTTACATTAAATGAACACCTGAAGTGTTTCATACTGCATGGCATATCAGTTTGTAATGGACCATAGTTTTTATAGAATCTAATCCTCAAAACAACTGTAATTTGCCATATCTTAGTGATGCTTTTTATCAGAGACTGATAATTGTTTGCTCTGTTGTTTCATAGATTCTAAGTCCTTTGCTGGCAGATTCCTGTCTTATTCATTGTTATAGACACCACAGAACCTTACATAGCAGGTTTTGAATACAATAGCCACCCAATGGTAGCACTAATCACAGCCTACAAATATATTATTGCCTACTTGTTTACTTTTTTTGTCTCCTTCCACTGGGATATAAACTCCTTGAGGGAAGGGACTTTATATTTTGCACTCATGCCTCACACATTGTAGATACTCAATGAATGTTTAATGAAAAACTAAAACTACTGAAAATAGCAGTACCTTATAGTAGCAAAGCTGGAGAGATGGCTGTTTTTCAGCTATTTTAAAATATGCTTAATGGTCACTTAAAAGCATAAAAGATAAGCAAAATCTGATATGTAAATCTTGACGACATATGAATGTTTGAGATCTTTCACTCAATACCACCCAACTTTGTCATCCTTTGCTGGTGTCTTTTATGGTTTAAAATCATAAGAACAATTTGAAATCCTCCAAGGTTGTAACAATTACAACTCTATTGTACCCGTTCCCGGATTGGGTTTATTGGTTAAGGAAGCCCCTTGCATCATTTTGCTTTTACCTTAATCTCACTATTGTGTAATTCTAGCAAATACCTTTATGTTAGGTTTTAGCATCTATGTTTCTCATCAGCTTCAGAGCTCTTTTTGTGTAAAGTCCTCAAAATAGTCAAATGTCTCCACTCAATTTTACAGCAAAGTAGAGCTCTGTGGTTTTCTATTGAGTTGCTATTTGCATATTTTATTAAGAAAACTGTAAATAAAGCTGGATCTATGTAGGGATATGGTGTTTCAACAGTGTTACTCCAACCATATGGTCATCACTGCCACCCAGCCCAACGATGCAGCTGTGTTTACCACCTGTGTTTATACTGGGGTGCCTCTGGCAGTAGACTGTATTTGTAGGTGGTCTGGAGAACAGAGAGATGAAGGAATGTCACTTAGTACCAAGAGAGATATGAGAGATAATGAACCTGCAGAGAGGGAAGTGGGTCAGAATGTGAAATGACTCATTTTAGTGGCCAGGGGATCTCCCTTCCGTGATAGGCCTACCCTGTTGCTACAGAGAGGGCAGGACAATCTAAGTTCTGTGATTTTCTGTGAATAGGAATTTAGACCTCTTTCTGTTCTGAATGAAGAACTTATAACAACATAATATAACATTTCATTTATTTTAAATTGTTAGACAATAGATGGTTGGCATTTTTGTTTTGGGTTTTATGCGTGTTTGTGGGTTTTTTTCTTTTTTTGTTTTTTAAAACTTTCCACTTGAAGTTTCTGTATATTTCAGGAGGAACAAGGCCAATTTGCATTTTATCAGTAGTGTCTGCAATCACAGAAAAGACTTAGAAAATGGTACCATATTTCCAGTTGATTCCACTGACATGGTATTTCCCCTAATAAATAGATCAGGGCTTAGGGCAGCACACCAGCTTGCTTGCCACTTTATACATCTGCTGTCAAGGAATATCACCCCATTGAGAGCAGGAGCACCAGTTGGGTTTCACTTAAGTAGAGAACCATGTTCCTGGCCTCTGGATTTTTGTGTAGGATTTGAACCCTATTGACACTCCTTTGTGAAGACTTCCCATATCCAAGAAACTTTGGAAATGACTTGCATAACATTTGAGTGTCTGGCTCCATATCTTATTTCTTTTTGTTCTAATATGACACAATTTTTATCTGAGTCCCTTCATCATAAGTCAGATATCACCTTGGTTTCCCATAAACCCAATAAAAGATTTTAAATTCCCTAAGGAGAATTTAAGGAATTTAAAAGCAGGGATGTCTGGCTGGCTCAGTCAGTTGAGCATTCGACTCTTGATTTCAGCTTAGGTCATGATCCTAGGGTCATGGGATCAAGCCCCATGTCAGACTCTGCACTGAGAGTGGAGCCTGCTTGCGATTCTCTCTCTCTCTCTCTCTCTCTCTCTCTCAAGCCCCATGTCAGACTCTGCACTGAGAGTGGAGCCTGCTTGCGATTCTCTCTCTCTCTCTCTCTCTCTCTTCCTCTGTCCCTTTCCCCAGCTCGTCCTCTTTCTCTCCCTCTCTCTCTCTCTCAAGTTAAATGAATGCATGAATGAATAAATAAATGAATAAATAAATAAATAAATAAATAAATTCCTTAAAGGCAGTTTTCTCCAAATTCAATAGATTTCACGTATCTATACTGTTAACTCAGCCGAGTTTGCCTTGTAGTTATTGGCTATAATTCCTGAAGGCAATTACGAGCATCAGTGTGCAAGATGCCCGCTCAGTGTGCCCTCTGTGGCTGTCTCCTGGCTGCTCACAACTGAGTGCCCTGGAGGACTTACCCTGCCCACCTGCACCTAACTGCCTTCCATGAGCTCATCTTCAAGCTGCTGCTGGTATTCTACTGCTGACCAGTATCCCAGGCCAGTCCCCCAACAGGGCAAAGCTTTCTGAGTTCTCTTTATACTTTCTGTGGTATGAAGAGACAAGAAACACACAAAAAATAAAAAGCCAAAGATAATTTTCAGTTCATACTTTGGACAACAGTCTGAACATTGGTTCTTTCTGACTGAACTCATAACAAAAGTGGTAACATAGAGTATAGCCAATTGATTTGAATGTGTACTTATTTTTCCATCCATAGTGGAGTATGTGGAGTGAAATACCAAGAGAAAGAAAAATATCCATAGTTCTTGAAAAATCAACAGCTGACTATAGTGCTGTTGGTTGATAGGTACAGATGATATAGGTTAATTACACTTGCAGTCCAGAAACCCACATTTTGGGTAGAGCCTGATATTGACCCTGATCAGATGTGTTCTTTGACCTCTTGAGAGGTCTAGTTATCTCTTTTTTAAAATAAGGTGGTTAGGAGAGAGAAATTTCAAGTCCCTTTAAGTTCTAAAATCCCATGACTGCGCTTTTCAACAAACAACTATTCTGCAGTGAGTTTTGGCTGAACTACAGGGCCTTCTCTCTGGCAACTTTATCTGGCCATCTGCGTAGGACAGGACATATGAGTGGTGTTAGTGGAGTTTTTCCAAATAACTCTATATGCCAGCAGTAGTGGATCACACTAACTGTTCTTGTTATTCAATTAAAGGAAAATTTTTTTCCTCCTGGATACTTTGTTCTTTGAATTTGTTACCTGTAAAGCAATCCATTTTCACACTGAGAACTTCTTGGTTGCTTTCTCAGACCTTGAAGCACATTGTCCTTTAGTGTTTCTGTAGCTTTTTGCTTTTTTGTCCCAAATGACTTCCACACCTCCTCAGCCCTTGCCCTGTGAACTAATTGCTTTGCTTCTTTGTTCCTTGCTAGGTTATTGTAGTAGAAAGCCAAACCATAGTAGACTGGCTGTGAAGAAAAGTAATAAAGAGGAAAATAGTGTAATGTTAAATACCTATACCGGATCCTGAATGTGTGGGTGTTTGTTGATTTGCATTATTATTATGTTTTACATATATTTAACATGATACATATTCATCCAACTAACATAGATTAAAAGCTCAAATGAATGAATGCATGATTAAAAGATATGAATGATAGATTTTAGCCATACATATGATTTCTTTCTGATAAAGAAAGAAAGCATAGCTTTTCAGGACTGTAGACTTATGAGGATTCCTAAGAAAGTTTTATTTGAGAACAAATGGCAAATATCTCTCTAATGATGTAATTATAATTTTATCCTAGAGATTTGTATACTCTGCTGATTTCAAATTGTGAAAGAAAATTTCATCAATCACTGTTCCTTTCACATCATTTTGTGTTTTGGATATGTTTAAATATGATTGATATTGCTGTTAAGTAGCATCCTGTTTATAAGCATATATTTGTTAAAACACATTACAAGGGAAGTTTTCATTCTTTAGAAAAATCAGTTTGAACCAGAATTTATAGGCCATATTTTTCCTTGGTTATCCTGGCTTGCTTTGAAGTGTCAGTCCTCTGCCACTGTCCAGTGGAAAAATGACCAGCTTTGGTGTGACAAGGCACAATGTTGATTAATATCCAGGAAAAAATATTAAACACCATCTAATTTTCTAATGCTTTGCATAACTATGCTGGTAACTGCTGACTGTAAATATGGCAGCAAATTTTCTAGTAATCATAATTTCAAGCCAGAAACTCTATGTAAAGTAGGATATCATTCAAAGGAAAAGGGGAATGAAATGCATTGCTATACCAGGCTTTGTCCTTCCTCCCAATCCCCCAATGGGTTTTGGCATGCTTTAAGAGAAATAAAAGATAAATTAATTCTCAAAGAATTTAGATTGTTCTTCCCGAACAAGACGAGTCAGCTTTCCACATCAAGCAGAGAGAGGAGCTTTTTGTATTTTTAGTTAATCTTCTATATTTATAGAATTTACACATTGCCTTCTTTTCTTGGTTTATAACAGAGTAATTTTTTCCTTTAAAGATGTCGAAGTCCCAAACTCATCGAATAGTATACATTAAACATGCAATTTTTTGTATATCAATTATACCTCAATAGAGATGTTAAGTTTTTTAAGTGTCTCAGGGATCTGTGTTTCATCCTAGAGGGAGTGCAATTGTAGAAATCATATTCAGAAAAGGTCTATTTCTGCATAAAACTAATTGTCTAACTACTAATTCAGAGAGATCCTTTGTACATGTTATTACAGCAATTCAGGCTTGTTTTTGTGAATCAACAAATATTGACATGGTGCCTCTTATACTTCAGGCACTGATCCTTTTTTCTTCATGTCCTCTCTTGGTTTCTATATATTAAGTTAATCTGCCATTAAGGTAAATATTATAGTTATTATTTTTTCAATATTTATTTTCCAAAAGCAAAATAAAATCATATTTTGAATGGTGGGAAGTAATGAGGATAAATGAAATATCCTATTTTGTATTCTTTTAATTTTTGTGCCTAGGTCTTATTTGATACATGTTTACAATTAGGGCTGATATAAATTGATTGCCTAGGAGAATCTGTTGGGGAAAAACCTTTAAAAAATAAGAAAATATCAGCTAAAACTCTGAAGAATCCATCTTTCCTGCTAGCTTTTCAAGTATACTCTAACACATTTAAATATCAAATTTTGAGTAGAACCAAGTAGAGGACTGTTCTGTTAGTTAGGTTTATGAGTAAATACAATATGTAAGCAATATTTGGAGGTGGAAATAATCCCAGGCACAAGGTTATTGACACAACTAAGGTTGTTACAATGCAAACCTGAATAAACTCACTACTTTAAAAACGTTAAGTGACCCATATACCATTAATCTTTGAAGTTTTTAATATGAACTTATTCATATTGGAAGAAATATGTATATTGTAATTCACATTATGGGTATACATTTACATTATTGTGATCTCTACTGGAAATATAGAAATATAGGCACTTGTAAGCTTCATATGAGAATAAACATGCAATTAAATACACATTATTACTGCTATTTTTGAAAACTGATACTGAGAAATCATTCAAATGTGTTTTGAAACTATATGAACATCCTGATTAGGAATATAATAACTATACATTAAACAGTTTTAAATTACCAGAAATGTTATATATTGCATGACATTTAATGAATCTAAATAACTAGAATACGGACCTTTATAAAGTATAATTATAAACTGTAGTTCTTTTATGGAATCAAAGCTTTCTACTTTATGCAATGAGATTTCATATTATCTTAGCATACCAACTAATAGCAACAGTTAATTAACTTCTATAAACTTGAGAGACTTTATATTTTTTAAAAAGGAAATTAGAATATTTCTCATTGTAGAAAAATTTTAATGAATGACAATTCCAAGAAGGCTACATAAGCACTGTATTTAAATATGAAATAATATAGGGGTGCCTGGGTGGCTCAGTTGGTTAAGCATCCAACTGATTTTGGCTCAGGTCATGATTTCATAGTTGTAAAATTGAGCCCAGCATCAGGCTCCATGCTGGTGTTGGAGCCTGCTTAAGACTTTTTCTCTGCCCTTCTCTGCCACACACCTCCTCTCTCTCTCTCTCTTTCTCTCACTTTCTCTCTCTCAAAATAAATAAATAAATAAATAAATAAATAAATAAATAAATAAATAAATTTAGCGACTTTGATGCATGAACTTATGCTGGCTCATTATCCTTTCAGCATATCTATAATAATTATAATATAATTAGTATTGTTAATAATATTTATAATTAATAATAGTCTTCAACTGCTAAGAAACACTTGGAGACAAAAACCTTCTTTAGTGTATAAAATCTATGGGAGTCTGAAGTATTAAATCTCGATCCAGTTTTGGTCACTGACACATCCCAAGTTCTTATCAGGCCTTTGTAAACATAACATACACAGAGATCCTAATGGCCAGTCCAGGGAGTGCCCATGCTCCAGGGTGGTCAGTAGATGGTGGCCACAGGAACATTGCAGAAGATTGAAGCAAGCAGATTGGTCTGCGAGTAATGGTAGCAATAGATGTCAACTTCTTATTCCTTTTGCATAAATAATTCATCTTAGATTCATAGGGATGGATTATATCCTATGGCTTTTCATTTCATAGTGAGAAGAAAAAGATGTTACAAAGCCACAAATGACCAGCAATAGGCAAGTGAGAATAATTACCTAACTAATCAAAATTTAAGAGAAAAAAATTCAGTGGACCTAGACAGAAGAAAGAATTGAGTCAAGATAGACTGGCTAGTTTCTTGTTTCCTCCTTCCTTCTCTTCCACCCTCTCTTCCTTCTTCCTTGCTTTTATTTTCATTTTTGAACAGAACAAATAGTTCTGAGAATATTAGAAGTTTTTTTTAAAACAACTTCCGTGACATCATTTTATCTTTTACTCTGTTTAAGCTAATGACAGTGGCAGATTAAGGCAGGCCTCCCAAAACCTGAAGAAGAATGTCCCTTATTCAAACTCGAGGGGTCTCCTATTTTCTCTGGGCAAACCTCGCCTGGCAGGCCATCCAAAGGCTTGCAGTGTGGTCAGGCCAGCGGTGAACATCGTGGGTCACTGCCCACCACTGCCTACCACACACACACGTGCACATACTCATACACACCCTCTTAAAACAAGATTGAAAACTTAAACTGAATTTGGAGGTAGCAACTACTGAGAAAAGCTAGAATGGGGTGAGTGGGGGACAGTCCCTCTGGAATCATGTTCCTGATGGTGGGTGTAAGGAACTGGGGGTGGGGAATGGCTGTAGGGACTTGAGGCCTTTTGAATGTTTAGATTCCATTTTGTCTTAGCCCCATTTTAACCCACCGTGTATCAGACTATCTCATCAATCACAGTTTAAATATTTATTTTCCCTACATCTCTTTCATCTTTTCTGTAAATTGAGGTTTTCAGCAGAATTCAATGTAAAAAGAATGCTGACAGCAGCATTCTAATTTTTAAAAAATTCTCTGATTAACACATTCCTCTTTTGTGGCTGACCTACTCATCATAGGAAGAGTGTAAACTGGTACTTTGCTTTCAACAGCTCTTAAGATCATTCATGACCTATGTAACAGGAGAATTGTGTTTGGGAGAATTTGGGCTTCCTAGCCACAAGACATCTTCTCTAGTCTTGAAGTGAGTAGGAAGTCTACACTGGTAGATCCTTAGGCCTGGAGGTCTGTTAGGCACCTTGTTGTCTTAGTTATATAGCCTTTTTTTTTTTTTGCCTCTGTCACAAGAAAGTGTGCAGAAGAACCAGCTTACTTTTTCAAGAAAAAGAAATCTGGAACCTGGTTTATTTTGCCTTATGCTTTGGATAAACCAATCCAAATCAGGTAAGTTGTCAGTTGTTTACAGTTGGAAGTCAGATGTAGAACAGATACCTAGATCCAATAATTCTATTATCCAACATTGTACATCTACCCTAATTTTCTAAGTTTCAAGAGCAAGAAAAATGAGAAAATAGTTCATACTTACACTTTCATTTTGGGGGCAGGGGGTGCACACCCATTTGGCAACCTTGTGCCTCTCCAGCTTGCTCAGCACATAATGGCCCATCCTCTGTTACATAAATCTTGCAGCCCAGACTGTACATTTCTATTAGGAATAGTTTTGAAATTTTAGGAATTAATTTCTTTTGGGAAATACCTAAATTCAGCTATGAATTATGTTTATGTATAAATTGTAAAATATACTCTGTAGTCACACATCTCTACTGAAAGGAAATGGCAGCTCTCTGCTCTATGCCGGAAAGGGTAAGTCACCAGAAATGGGTTTTGTTCTGGCTTATTCTGTCAAGTACATTTGTTTTAAAAAATATTTTAATTTTGCTATTTGACATCTAGGGAAGAAATCATCAGCCATACTAAAATTATTTAAATCTAGCCAAGAGGAAATTAGAGTGGACAATCTTAGAAATGTGTCATTTTTATTTTTTGAGACTTTGTACAAATAATATGTCTTTCCCCAAATATATTCAGATTTAATTACAAAAGGCAAGTCTGTAAATGGACTATATCCCAGATGGCATTTTTATTTTTATTTCCTTGAGGTATAACATAACAAGACAGACACAATAAGAGGCCTACAACTGTGAGAAAAATGATATGGTTATGAAAATGTAATTTGCTTTTAGTATTTTATTTTAAAAAGTCAAATGGAAAGAAAAACTACTCAATAAAATATATTTGAATTTACGAAGTTAACTTCTGCTAGGCTCTCTTCCAAACCGCTCAGAAGATTGAAAGAGCTGCAATAATCCTATTCCTCACTGGATTAAATATTTAGCACAGCCATCTAAGGTTAAGTATCTTCTTTATGTAAACTGCCATATTTTTCCTATTTTTTCATACTTGATTCTATTAGTATGTGTGTCTTTTTAATAAACGTAAACTTATTTGACTTTAATTTTTTTCTTGAGTTTAATATGCTTTTTAAACAAGTGAGCCTCAGAGAATTATAATGAACCTTAATTATATATGTTGAAAAATACTTTTACAGCTTAAGAAGAGCTATACAAATATGAAATGATCATTGTTAATTGCACAGCATGTCTTATATAATGAGTTTCAAATAAATAATCAGTATCACATGAAAAACTGTAATTATGTTATTTAGCTCACATGTATAATTCAAAATAAGTACTTCAGCTAAGTAATATTTGCATAGTCCAAGCAGAATTTTTTTCCTCTTTCACATATTTAATGTTAAGACAAAATCTGTATGGAAAAGAAATCTTGTTTATGAATTATGGTAAGGCATTAAAAAGTTTGTTCAGCTGAGAAGTCAGATACCTGTGTGTACTTATTCTTTATGTAAAGATATGACTTAAGTGTGATTGTCATTGATTTTTTGACAATTTAATGCTAGATCCAATTTATAAAAGTAACTCAGAATAGCAATTTAATACTGTCAATTGCTTGACTAAAATGAACAGATGACATTTTTTTATTTCCCAAAGCAGTTGCTCAAACCAAATAGGACAAATTGGTTTTTAAGATTTTACTTTTGGCTCACAACCTTGGCAACCTTTGGTCTGCAGAAATGTCTTACCATTTTCCCATTTGGAGTTAACTGATGTATAATTAGTGTGCCCATCAGTTATACCAATGGCAGAAATGCTATAAAGCAAGGGAAGGTAGCTCTCACGATTAAGAAAATAATCTAGACTCAGTTCTGTTTTAAAGGTACAAAACTGGAACTGTATTTGCCCCTCAGTTGGCACACTTTCAGGGAGTTGAATTAAACTAATTGTTTTTAGTAAATAACTCTAACGTGTATATATTTCAATCATCCTAAATCTTTCTTTTAATATATTTTATGCAAAAGGTATCACATGTTAAAAATTTACTCCCCCTATATACTCTTAGTTCAGAAATGAGAGATGCACACATCCAGGGTGAAATCAAAAGTCAATTTGGAGGTGTAAATTCTATAAACCATGTATATAAATTTAAGTTTTGCCAAAACTGTGTTTTTATACAAATTCACTGAAATACAGTCCTCTTTGAATGTTAGGCAATACAAAATTTACAGCAGTGGTAGATTATTAGAACAACATAGCATAACATCTTGATAAAATTAAAAGTTTCACTGTTAGCCTTCATATTCCTAAAGAAAAATTCTCATGCAACACATGCAGGCTGTAATCGGTATGAAACTCCAGTGTTACAGGATGGTGAAGCAAGATTTTTGGATTTTGTAAGAATACATTTATTAATCTGACAGGAAATTTGAGCCAGTGCATTTTATGAAGATTTAGATGTGGACAGTCAGTTGTTAAATTTTAGCAAATAATTTTTAATATTACCTCCTATTTATCTTTTATTTTTCCAGTAACTTAGTACATCACTGTGTTTTCTCCTTTTCAAGGAGAAAGTAAACTTGTCTTTTCAGTTGCATAAAAAAACAAAAAAACTGATTGCTTACATTTAGTTACAATTTATAAAGGCAGTACTGCAAATTCAAACGGGTGGGGGGCATACAGTCTTCTTTTGTTGTGTGTCTGTGTGCTGATGGGGACTGGCTTTTCTTCCCATTGTCCTAGTTTGAAATGGAAATGCTGCACTACTGAGAAAATGCCATGAAAATATAACCCACTGCATTCCAGGAAAATAAATAAGCAAGGCCACCCAAATTTTCAATTAGTGCTCATGCTGAATGCAGGAAATGGCAAGAGATCCGTCCAAGGCGCCCTAGGCCGGGTCGTGGACACGGAGCAGTGACAGGAAGGCTGGAAAGGGAATCGCAGGCACAGTGTGAAGATGGCTTGTCTCCAAGGAAAACTGCATGCTAATAGGCTAGTACTGACTTCCTAAAGCAGACCAGTGGGTATTACATCCTGACCAAGGGTAAGCTTCAAGATTTGGAAGTTTAATAGTGAAGTAACACTTGAAATTTCTGGTGGCATTACTTATTTTATGTCATAGGCATATTAAGCACTCTCAGTATTCCCCACAAACAGTTTTAACCACCGGAAACAGCACTATTCTGGACAGTTGGTGAAAATTACAAAATGCTTTTGATTTAAAGTATTAGTCATAAGGATCGATTATTTCCCACTTGGTGGCATTGCTTGCTAACATACCAGAGCCAGCGGGGGTTCATGGGGGAGTGGGGACAACTGGTTCAGAAGCAAAGCAGTTCTGTGATGTCTCCTGAGTCAGCAAGAGATGTAGGAACACAGATTTCTAAGGGAGGTAAAAAGTTATGATTTAAAAGCCCCTTTCCTTGATTGTGTTTTTCTGAAATGCTCAAATCACTAGTTTGAGATTAGTACTTGAAAACCAAAAAAAAGAATGATAGAAAACAGTGGATTCTTCGGGGGATCATGTACTCTCCTGCTTTGTCACTCTTTTACTTGCTTTCTGTTTCACTTCTCAGATCTTCACTAAGCATTTGGAGTTTTACAGCTCATCATATTAAAGTTAGTTAAGGAAAAAAGAAGAAAAGGGGTTAGTTTTTCAGCAGCATGGTGTTGGTTGAGCTTACAAAAAAGCCCCTATCATTTTGGATGGATTTTAACTGTGTTGTGGATCTAATTGTTTTTAACTTCAAGCTACACTAAATTCTTTGATCACCGTTACACCACACTAATGAAAAGTAAATCTACATATTTGATGTATTCTTACAACCAAGAAGTGAAATAATTGAGGAGCTAATATGGACTACAATTATTAAAAGAAGGAATAAAATTCAAGTGATCTCACCAAGCTATAATTATGTGGGCAGAAAGAATGATATGGGTAAGTAGAAGACAAATATTCATCAGTCCAGCTGAAGATTAAATGTGAAATTCAAATTATGCTTTGTAGTTATTTAGATAACAATGCTGTGTAGTAGTGCTAAATTTAGGAGAGTAAATGGAAACAAAAAAAGTACTGACTATTTTTCTCCTTAGCTGAGTCCCTTGACTTGAGAGCATTTTCTTGGCAAATCAACTATTTTGTTAGTTTTCAAAGGCTATCATTTCCTTTTCACAGTAAAATCAGGAATTTCATTTTTATACAATACTGCAACATTTCCTATAATTGAATTCCAACAGTTTCAGAGTGTGCTCTTTACCTAGTTTTCCTATATAAAATAAGGAACAGTAAAAAGCCCAAACCTCCTTCTATTTGCAATAGTTTAAAAGTATATTTGTCTTTAGGTTTAGTAAGCTAAGCAATTTTCAGCCATAAGGAAATGCAGAACTGTACATAATATATGCTTTCAGTCACAGAACTGCTCTAAAAGGAACTACCCAGGAACTGGAGCATTCTCAGCCTTGGTTTTCCAGCTTGCCTTTATCCACTCACGTGCTATGTTTTTCATTTCTGTCTTCCTTCACCACCGCCTGAGGCTCTCAGTGCTCTCCACATTCCATCATTGGAACCTGCTTCCAGAAAATTATCTAATGAATATGCACAAATGTGTAAGTTATTTGTAGGGTTTAGCTTATTTATTTAACAAATGTTTCCAAGCACCATACTTGGTGAGGTCTCTGAGAAATGTAAAAATGGTACTGGCACTTGTCTGTTGAATAAGATAACAAAACAAATAACCATAATGCAAGGCTTTTGGCTCAATGGCAGAGTTGGAAGGGACCTTGATACTATGTAGACCAAACCTCTGATTTTATAGATGAAACAGTTAAAGCCTAGAGTCAGACAATCAACATGATCACATTTTCACTAAAACTCAATAGGAAACTGCTGGTCTAGTGTTCTTTCTGGATTGCTACAATATCTGAATCTTTCTCACATATTGTGGTAGATGAAATTATTGTTTAAAATATTCATTTCTCCTGCTACAGGTTTCTTCCTCTGAGGGAATTATATACTCTTAACACATTAATGTCAATTTTGGTCATGGACTTGTTTTAACAACGAACAGGAGCAAGAGTGACCTGTGCCGTGTCCAAGAAAAGCTGAAAAAGCCATCACATGGTCTGTCACCTACTTCTCCCTCTTTTGGGACATCTGCATTGTTCTGGATAAAGGCTAATTCTTCTAGGTCCTAAGAGAGAATGGATGGAGCAGAGCCATAGCCAAGAAAGATATATTAGGAGTGAGAGAGAAATCTCTGTTGTTGTAAGCCTGAGATTTCAGAGGTGTTTGTTGTTGCAGCAAAACACAACCTCAGCTGACTGATACATTGCATTGCTGCCAAAATAGAGATTGGTTTGCTAGTGGTTACCCATTCCATCTGTATAGTTTAACTTTAATCAGGGAAATTATATACATCATGATGTAACTTTTTTTTTTTTTACTAAGATCAAAAAGTAGATTCATGGGGCGCCTGGGTGGCGCAGTCGGTTAAGCGTCCGACTTCAGCCAGGTCACGATCTCGCGGTCCGTGAGTTTGAGCCCCGCGTCGGGCTCTGGGCTGATGGCTCAGAGCCTGGAGCCTGTTTCCGATTCTGTGTCTCCCTCTCTCTCTGCCCCTCCCCCATTCATGCTCTGTCTCTCTCTGTCCCAAAAAAATAAATAAACGTTGAAAAAAAAATTAAAAAAAAAAAAAAAAAAGTAGATTCATGGAGGGCAGACACCCAGTGCAATGTTCCAGGATTCCACAGATGGTCTCTTCTTTTTGGAGGCCAGACCTGGGTAAGAAGGGCACACCCAGAAAGCTATGGATACCACTGTTCAGTTAGTAACTGAGTCCATATATACCTTGAGGTACATTTATTTGACTGAATTTCAGAAACATCAGCTTATCTGCCAAGAGAGGAAGAAATTCTTCAGGAAAAGGGAGAAAGGTGAACTTTCTCTCTTTGGTAACTTCAGATGGTCTTGACCTGAGCCATGTGTTCTTGAAAGCAAAAATCAGAAAAAATCGCCATGACATAGGTTAAAAAGTGATCTATTTAGAAGTTGGTAGTAAAGCAAGCATACAGCATATTCAGATTAGGGAATCAATAAAATCTTCTTTGAAGGAACAACTTTTCTAGTAGACTTTGAAGAACATTTAGAGATAGGATGTGGCCATTCACCCCACAGGTTCATTATGATCAGAAACACGATGGTAGGGGCGCCTGGGTGGCGCAGTCGGTTAAGCGTGCGACTTCAGCCAGGTCACGATCTCGCGGTCCGTGAGTTCGAGCCCCGCGTCAGACTCTGGGCTGATGGCTCAGAGCCTGGAGCCTGCTTCCGATTCTGTGTCTCCCTCTCTCTCTGCCCCTCGCCCGTTCATGCTCTGTCTCTCTCTGTCCCAAAAATAAATAAACGTTGAAAAAAAAAATTAAAAAAAAAAAAAAAAGAAACACGATGGTAGAAAGGCCTGAAGTGTTTCACAAAGTGTGTTGCCTCTTTCAGAAAAACTCTTTAAATCAAAGAATATTTACTAGGTTTGGACAAGAGTTTTGTTTGTTTTTATTTTTTATTTATTTATTTTTAAATGTTTTTTAAATTTATTTTTTGAGAGAGAGAGAGAGAGCGCGAGCACGGAGGGACAGAGAGAGAGAGAGGGAGACACAGAATCTGAAGCAGGCTCCAGGCTCTGAGCTATCAGCATAGAGCCTGACGCAGGGCTTGAACCCACAAGCTGTGAGATCATGACCTGAGTGGAAGTCAGACGCTTAATCAACTGAGCCACCCAGGCATCCCTCAGCTCATTGTTTTTAAATGATAGTCACAACAATCTAAATTTTTCCTCCTGCTTCAGCTCATGCTAAGGTCTAAGTACATTTCTGAATCATAGAGCTATGATCCTTAGAAGCCTGTAAAGCTATCTATTAGAAGGATGTGCCCTTTGAGAGCATCTCTCTGCTGGCCAGTGTAAACTGGTAGGAATTACCAGAATCATGTCTTTCATTCCTCATGAAAGAAGCCACAACAGTTAGGATGCCATGACTAGGATGTCTAGTGCAATATAGATGTTTAAGAGGTAACAAATTTATTAGTATATAAATGGCCAGAATAATTAATATTAACAAACTAGACACTCTCTCTCATCACTGGAGGCAGTGTGGATAAACATAAATAGATGGAAAGTGGGCTTTGGAATCCAAAAGACTCATGCTTTTATTTTGGTTTTTCCCTGTATTGCCGTGGGAAAGTGGATTAATGTGCCTTATGGAGATAATGTTTTCTGTTTCCAGCATTGTAGTGCACAAAGCAGATGCCCCTTATTTATTTCTTTCTCTTTTTCTGTTGTAAGTATTTATCATATACTATATGATAAATTATTACTATTTTGAGTATTACTGGTTTTGGTAAATATGAAATATTTATCAAGGTCCTTCTGTGTGCAAGGCAATGGGCTCAGCACTGGTTCAGTGCTCATTGTGGGTTTTCTTTTCCTTTCCCTGCTCTTAAGCTTCCTCCCTCCCACCATCCTCTAGATGAAATGCAAACCCAAACCATAGTCTATTTAGAGGTTGCAGCGCATGGCCATCTTCGATGTAGCAGTCCACTCTGAATTTAAATTTGTCACCATTTTCCTTAGAGGGAATGAGAGAGAAAATGAATTTAATTTAGTATAAAAAAATAAACATTTCTGGGCGCTGGAAATGTCTGTGGTGTTTTAAGAGCTGTTATCATTAATCAGTCAAGCATGTTTACCCATACCCATGATTGCTTATGAAACTGAACCGCACACACTGAGCCCTTCAATGAGAGATGGACACCAAAATCTGAGGCAAAGGGTTTATGTTCCCAATACTCATTACATGCCTTGACTGGCTCATGAATGTAACTTCTTTCATACTATGCTTTTCATGGCTAAAAGGTGACATTAAACAGTAGTTCAGAGAATCGTAAAGCAATATTTGTACTGTTGTTACCTTGTGATTCTTAATTTTTCCCCACAGCATTTTCTTGTGTTTGTGCTTTTTAGTAGTTTATCCTGTTATAATTTTGAGAGGCAACACCTTCTTCAGAAATATCTTTATTATAGTTGTAAAATGGCCATGGTAATTATTATCATTGGCTAATTCTTACCACACAAAAGGGTTTGGCATGTGCCTGAGAGGAGAAACTTACTTAGCAGTCAACAAGGCATGGCAGGCTTACAGTATCCATAGTAACCTCGGAATGCATGGGAGTCTGGAGTGGGAGGAGAGCTAGTGAAATATCCCTTGAATGTGCTTCTACAACAAACAAAAGAAACTTTCCTAAGAAGCTAAGGCAAAAGGGAAGCCCAACACAGAAAATATTAAACCTTAACAATAAGTTTTTTTCTAAGGTATTTTCTAAACAGAAAAATAAGGTTCTATTTAGAACAGAATTTGGCCCAAGTCAGTAAGTGTTATTATCATTATTATTTGTGAATTAAGCAACTAGGTGAATTTGGCACCATTTACTGTGATGGAGAAGACTGGAGGAGGAGTAGGTTTGGGGGAAAATATCAGGAATTCTATTTTGGAAGTGTTAAGTCTAGGATGTTCATTAGATTTTGAAGCAGAGGTGTTGAGCTAGACGTAAGAATCTGGAGTTGCAGGGAAGAGGCCAGAACTTGGATATGGATTTGATCTTTAAAGCAAGAGTCCTGAATGAGATCATGAATATGGAGAGGCAGGGGGAAAAAAGGAAGAGCCAGGAGGAGGAGTAAAAAGAAGGAACCAGTGGTGTTGGAGGGAAATAAGAATGCATTTTCTAAGGGAACTAGTAACTCAAGGAAGAAGTGTGGTCAACTGTGTTAGTTCTTACTGAAAATTCAAATGAAGTGGGTTTCAGGCTCGACATGGAATGTGGTAAATGCAGGTAACTGGTAACTTAGATAGGAGGGGCTTCAGTGTCAGATCAGAAGCCTGTGTGGAGTGAACCATGGAAAACAGGGAAGTGAGGAAGTGCAGACAGCTCAGTAAAACACAGCAGCCAAGCACAGGCCCCAGACCCTTCCTATTCTTATTGCCTAGGTCTGTGCAAGCTTGAGCCCTTCAAACCCTTAACCTTCAGATTGGCACTTCTCTGAGGCCCATGGTATTTTCAATTCCTTCCCAATTCTTTAAGAAGGATTGAGAAACAACAGGGATTGTTCTGTTGCTTAAAAGTAGTGAAGCCAACTGACATACTCACCTAAATGATGCACAAATTGGCACAAAGAAATTTGTAGGTGTAATTTGTAAGTTAAGGGATAATGTGTCCTAAAACTGATCTAGATCCTAAATCCTAAAATCAATATAGATTATGCTCTTCAAGTAAACAGAAAATTTTTTTACCCTTTAAAATGATTATAATGTGCTTACTATGTAAAATAAGTAATATATCTGTAACAGCAAAGAAGAACAATTAGACAAATCATGTAATTTTGGAGGTCATCATTGATGCTTCTTAACCTAACAGATCTTCTTTCCTGTTGTGGACTGAATTTTGTACCCCCCCCCGCCCCCCCCCCCCCCCCCATATTTATATGTTTGAAGCCCTAACCCCCAACCTGACTGTCTTTGGAGATAGAGACTTCAAGGAGGTAATGTAAATTAAATGAGGTCATAAAGACAGAGCCCTAATCCAATAGGACCAATGTCCTTAAAGAAGACACACACACACACACACACACACACACACACACACACACCAGTGAGAGGACAGTAAGATGATGGCTATCTGCAAGACAAAGGGAGAGGCCTCAGGAGAAAACACCCTGCCAATACCTTTGTCTTGGACTTCCAGCCTCCAGAACTATGAAAAGCAAATGTCTGTTGTTTAAGAAGCTCGGTCTGTGGTATTTTGTTACGGTAACACCAGCAGACTAAGACATTCCCATTTTCATTTACCTAGCTGATCAATTCTAGTGCTGTAATATCTCTTGAATTTATTCACTCTCCACCAAGCTCACTGCTGGGGACTTATTATCTCTTTCTTGAACAATTAAAATAGTCTTCATATTGGTCTTGTGTCTGCTGTAATCAACTCATCCTTCATACTCTAATTCTTTAGCCTCAGGGACCAAAGCCAGGAATATAGAATTGGAATCAGAGTTTCCCTTTAAGGCACTTCTGGTCTTAGGGAACTAGAGGAAATCTGAGGAGGATACTCACTGGGGCACAGGCTCTGAAGCACTGTGAGTATACCAAGGAAGAAGAAACAAACCATATACCCAGAGACATGTTGGGGAAGGGGCAATTCACAGCATTCATGGCATTTGAGTTGGGCATGTTGCCAGTCACAGGCCAAGGAATTTATTCATTTATTGACTTGTTCAATAAGTATGCTATGTAATGAGCACTTGACACCTAGAATCTAGTGGTGAATAAGCAAGAAGGGATCCCTGACTTTGTTGAGCTTACATTCTGATGGATGGAGATACAACACATACATAAATCAATAAGGTGGTTTATATTTCTAAGTTTCTTTCTTTCTTTCTTTCTTTCTTTGGCTTGTGACCTGAGCCAAATTCAAGAATCAGAGGCTTAAGCAACTGAGCCACCCAGGCACTCCTGACTCTATACTTTTAAAAGGTTTTTCTGGGGGCACCTGGGTGGCTCAGTCGGCTAAGCATCTGACTTCGGCCCAGGTCATCATCTCACAGTTTGTGAGTTTGAGCCCCGCGTCGCTCTGTGCTGACAGCTTGGAGCCTGGAACCTGCTTCAGATTTTGTGTCTCCCTCTCTCTCTGCCCCTCCCCAGCTCATGCTCATACTCTGTCTCTGTCAAAAATATATAAACTTAAAAAAAATTTTTTAAAGGTTTTTCTGGCTGCTGTGGAAATAAACTGTGGAAGGTAACCCAGGGGGAGGCAGGTTTAAAGGGTGCTAGGTTAGAGATGATGGTGATATGCACTAGGGTGCTGGAAGTACAACTGTGAGGAGATGGCAGTTTCAGAATTTATCCTGGTGGTAAAGTGGCCAGGATTTGCCATTGGATGGGATATGCTTGTGAGGAAAACAGAGAAGGTGAATCTGACTCCTAGGATTTTGTGGATGGTGATGCAATAAACTGGGAAGTATAAGCAGGATTCAGGGAACAGAGCTAAAGCTACAGTTTGGCTTTAAATATGAGGTACTTTATTAGATATTAAAGTTAAATGTGTCAAATGCCACTTAGAAAGTAAGTAAAGAACCCAGGAGGGATCTCTGGATTTTGCTAGAAGAAAATAGTTGGTGCTGTTGATAAATGCCAGTTTAGCTGAGTCATAGGAATGGCAACTGCTTTAAACCAGAGTGTGTTAAATAAAGAGAGAATGTGAGATGAGAATGTGGAAATTTTGCTGGGAAGATGAATAGAGAAATAGGGGTAGGGTAGCTGGAGGACATGTAGGGTAAAGAGTGATGCCATTTATGATGAACAAGAATTAAGTTGGTGTGCATGCTGTTGGGAATGGTGTGTTCAGAGTGAAGGGGCTAGGTTCTGAAGTAGGAATGAGAAGGGAATTGGAGCATAAATAATTATGCTGAAAAAGCTAAAGTTGGAGAATTGAAGTTTTCTCCTAAAATGAATATTGCTATTGTAAGGAGCTTGACTGTTTAAAAAGTTGAGTATGTTTAAACCTTTGCAAAGATACATAATTTTCTAAGTCTGTAGATAATCTACTAATTTTGTAGATCAGACCATTCATAATTAAAGCACTAGCTTTTGTATTTCTGTGTTATAAATATTAAACACTGCTTTGATAGTACTATATCAAGATGTATACTATAAGGATTCACATTAAAATTATAATTTTAAGGAATAGTTTAAAGAATGTAATGATATTCAAATATTACATTAGAGATTTAGTAAATAAATAAAAAGTAAATACCCTGTATGTATTTCTAGCAGATTAAGAAAAAGGTGATTTTTTTGTAGAGGGGGGTCAGGTAACAGTAAAAGAGTAATTTTTGAGTTTGAAAATTCACATTAAATTCTGTTGCACAGACTTTGGAAATGCCCTGTTGCTCTCCAGCTCCAAAACTGCCACCACTAGAGGGAGTATGAAAGGCCTCTGAATGGTCAAGGATTCTGAAACTTGGACAAAATTTAAGCAACTTTTGCATCATAACAGTTAAAGCTTACTCATTGCTACCTAGAATTTCCTAGGGTGCAGATTTAATGGTAATGGTCAAAAAGCTAAAGTTGGAGAATTAGTTTTTCCCCTTATTTGAATATTTCTCTTATAAAAGCATGTGTGGTTAAAAAAATTCAATATTTTTAAACTTTTGCAGAGACATATAAGTTCCTAATGTGTATAGAGATTAAAAATTATCTCAGGGTCATGAGTTCAAGTCCCACGTTGAGCATAGAGCTTACTTAAAAAAATATGAAGCGAGATACTGATATGTTTTGAAATAAGCTTCTCTGTTGTATTCTGTATTTAACCAACCTTAATGGGGAATAAAAATATAGGATTTCACTGCTATTTCTTTGTGGAATTAAAGTTATGGATATCCCCTTCCCTTTCTTACCAGTCTGTTCTCTGATTTTAAACATTCAATAAGTTCCCAGCCAAGGAATGCATTTTTTCCCTTTTGATATTTTTCTGTGGTTCCTTATTATCGTTTGTAGAATATACTGTGGTTCTGTTTACCTCTGCCTGCAGCTTCCAGACCTTTGTGGTTTCCTCTACAGCTGTGGGTATTTCTCATGTGAAACCATAGGTCAGTACAGAACCACAAAACTGATCCTGACAATTAGAATTTTAGCCACTGTCCTGTGGGGTTTTCAGAGCCACAACTGACTCTGTATTTTAATCCAGATCCTTAAATTACTACCGTATGATGTTGGGCATCATTATTTTAGAACAACCATGGTTTCTCCAGGGGGCCTAGGTAAGCCTTTCTTCATTTTATTTAACGTTAGTGTGCACCTATCTTTAAATGAAGCTTCACAAATACTCTCACTAGATGTGAGATCTATGAGAATGAGGATTTGGTTTTTGCTGTGTGTTCTGGCACCTGTCCACATCACTTAGTATGTTGCCTTTGTGGCATGAATGCATCTTTACTTAGGTCACATTTTGAGCAATGGGTCTCAAACCTTAGTAAGCACCAGAATCTGCTAAAGAGCTTGATAAAATACAGATTGCTGGGTTCTACCCCCAGAGTTGCTGATTCAGTAGGTCTGGGAGGGGCATTAAAGAAAAAATTGATCATGACATTTGTTAAAAGTGGTAGGAAAGACTTTATTCAAGGGGGCTACTTTAACAGGGTTTTGTAGGAGAGGAGAGAGATTGGGCTTAACTCTGAATACAACAAGGGAAAGTGGGAATTTACAGCTAAGGAGCAGAGTGGGGGTGGTACTCAGTGATAGATATTACTAAAAGGAAATATCAGGAGTGAAGGAAGATTCTGACTAAACCAACCTAACAGGATTCTTTATGAAGGCAGGCTAGAGTGATCAGATATAGGAGGGGCTTGGTGCTGGAACCTGATTAGATATTGAGGGTGGGAGAATCTGGCTAAACCAACTTAGCAGGATTCTTGCTAAAACTGGAAAATGCAGAGAAACACACAGGAACCCAAAATTCAGGGCCTGAGAAAAGAGTTTGGAGGAACCTGACTGAAGTTTGGTCAAGGAGAGAGTCTTTGTAAGGGGGTGAGAATTTGTATTCCTTACATGTTTCCAGGTGATGATGCTCTTGGTCTGGGAACCAAGTTTCAAGACCCACAGGTTTAGAATATTATGAGTTCCATCAGGAAGAAGAGTTGTTTTAGAGTTCGACTCAGACTGGAAGAGCTGGAATTGGTATTTCAGCTTTTGGCTGATCTACTTGCGGAAAAAGACTTTGTTAGAGGTAATATTTAACTTCTAGCTGAGTAGGACATGTAATACCTGTCAATGCAATGGGAGCCATGAGCATGGAGAATGGCAGAGACCCAGTCAGACTGTTAGTTTGGAAGAGAGTGTTAATTTTGTTATTAATAGTGTGACAGTGTTTAAAGTATGAATCATTAACTACGTGTGATTTTTAACAATGGAAGAGTTTGCCTGAATATTATGGTCAGGGAAAGTGTTAATTTCCTCATTCATTTTTGTGGTGCAGGTTTGGTCCTCCCTTTGAAGTAGCAAGCAGGGACTGGTAGGAGAATTAAACTTTGGTCCCCATCCTCACATATCTCTCTGAGCAGCAACCTGAGCTCTTCACCTCTGAGTGAAGTCTGCCTGACCACTCCCTCACTCAGCCTGGGCTCCAGGAGGCTGACCCTGAGTCAAATTCCATAGACAGCCTGGACTTTTTTTTTTTAACCTATTTGTTTGTTTGTTTTTTAACCTATTTGTTTGTTTCTTTAAAGACACCTATATACACAGCTTCTAAATTCATGCTTCTCAAATAGGTTATGTGTGATCCCTGCCATGTGCTAGGGAATATGGGAAAGTACAGGATCAGCATGGCACTTGCTGGAGTGATAATTCTCTTGGAGATTTTTGGTGGAACCAGGATGCCATCTGTGCTCTGTGCCCCACCATCATCCCCCTGACTTCTGCTGCAGGGTGGGGCACTTTCCTTGTGCATGCTTCGCCACCACCCCAGGCTCACTCCATCTCTCAGCTCCTCTACAATGGGCTTTCTCCAAAACAGAAGTTCTTCCTCACCTAGAACTTAGACACTTTGGAAATGCCAAAGGAATTAATGCCCCTGGCATTGACTCTTAGTGAGGGCAGGAATCAGTGCATATATTCCCCAGCTTCCAGTCCTTCAAAAGGTCAATTCTCTGAGGTGCACTCTGTGTAATTTCTCAAAGGATCTCAACGAAGTTCAATTCCATTTGCCCACAGTTGCAATCAGCTCAACAACACACTCTTCATGGCTTTCTTTCCTTCTCCATCTCCTTCCCTCTGCTCTCTCACTTGCATGGGGAAGATTCAAAACTATGATACACAATACTCAATATCACTCAGATGCAAAATAAGTAGTCTGTAAAATTTACACAAAATTTTAAAATACACAATGGCACTTAAAGAATTGAGGATGGAGCTGTAGTGTGGTACTAGGCATTCTCTTTTCTGTCCATGGGGGAAAAAAATAGAGGATGATAGCTCTAAATTCTACAGAAGATTATTTGCTGCCTGTTTTCTTACTGCACATTCACACCTCAAACTCTTGCACTTTGGCTTCAGACCCCACCTTTCCACTGAATCTCCTAATAAGTAACTTCTGATCAGCCAGACCCAGTGGACAGTTTTGAGTTATTTTCCTAGACCTCTATATTGCTTTTGACAGTGATACCTGCTGTCTCCTTGAAATTTCCTTCCCACTTGTTATGTTGGATGTAAACTTTGTGGTCTTTCTCTACATGCTTGATTCTTCCTTTTCTTGTTTAAATCCACTGACATGTAGCTTTTCTGCTCACATTGTCTTATAAATCATGTTGCACTTATTTGGGCTATTTATTTTCAGTTGCCTTAATTTAAAATACAAACTAAAAGGCAAATCACTTAAAAAAATAAATTTTCTTATTCTGTATTGTTTACATTTGTATCAGAAAAGAAATGGGATTGGAACACATAGAAAATTCAGACTTGACTCCAGACATGCTGTAGCACTTCTTATAGCATTCCAAGCACAGAATAAGTGACCAACATGTCAAATGATATGATTTGTCATTTTTGAACCATGTATAAGCAGTGACCTGCTTGATACCTAGTAAATTTAGTAGGTGGTTATATGTATGTAGGTGTAATCTGTGTAAGAGATCATAGTCTAGTGTATTTAATCCTGAGAATAATGATGGGGAAAACATTTGATACTCAAGAAATGAGATTTACATGTCTTAATAAGATTGTAATATTGTTCTCCTGAAGTATATCCAATATTACAAGCAAATGCATTTACACGAGAAGTTTGAAAAATGTATTTTAGCATAATAATCCCAAGCAGGCTATCATTTTCAGGGCAGAAATGCCCAGAGTTGACTAGCCATCAAAATACAGATGTTTTAAAGATAAGAAGGAACAATCTTAACCTGCAGTTGAAAAAAAACTTGTCACGGTGACATGATTATTAGACTTCTTGTTGTTTTCAAAACATGTAGATTGAGAAGTTATAATTTCATCAGAATACATACTTTATTCCAAGTATCTATTTTAATAATCATTTAAAATTTTTGTTCAAAGTAATCAGAAATGTCCCATCTTCTCTAGCAATAATTTATCTTTTATAGGAAGGGCATTCATTTTTCAGAGACAAAGTCACTAATTATTTTACATGTGTTTGTTTTTCTGTATTCATTGATTACCCCCTCCTCTCCTCTGATCTCCCTTCTTTTTCTCCCCTTCCCTTCCTTTTTCTCCTTTCCCTTTCTCTTCTTGACACTCCAAGTGCTCAAACTTTTGTATCAGTTAACTGTTTGTACCTTCCATCTTTATAAACATCATGCTTTTCTCTTTAGCTCATGACTAAGTTCCTTGGCCAAGTGCTTTATGGAAGTGTTGGGAATAGAAATCTCACATAAAAATGGAATGAGTTGTGAAAACAGTCAGTTCCCATCTCTCCTAAGATAGGCAAATCTTTGAATGACCTCCTTGGGAGGAAAGAGCCTAGGGCATATTCTGATTTATAGCACAAAGTTAGGATATTGAATGAAATACAGTTATGACATGATTAAAAATGAAGTGCATTTCAGACATCTTTAAATGTCCAAATGGCACCAAGACAAATTTTACTATATTCATGGTTATTCTTTTTACTATTTCACTTTCCAGTTATTCACCATGAATCTTATGTGAACTCTATGGCAGGATGAGACAAAGCAAGAGCAGGAAAAGAGCTCAATTAATACATTCAAAGCCATTGTCATTTTCCTTGTCAAAGATGGCATTGTTAGGGTGAACATATATAAACTTTCTTTCCCACTGAGTAGACCACGTGGAAAAATGCTTTATTTTTTCTTATAAGAATAAAATTGCAATCTTTCAACAGAACATGTTGATTATGCCATCTGGCACATAATTTCTATGCTTAAATTAAGCTGAGAAATAAATTCAGTGTTGAAAGATATTATCCGTTTAACATTTTTTTTGCCTTCAAGCAATTTGAGAAAGTAGGACAAAAAATAAGTTGTTTTCATTTCTTAGTATGTGAATCATATATTTCTTGAATATTTTCTTCCACATAGAGGAAAATTATAATTTATAAGTGGATAGCTATGATCTACTGGGATTTCTAGTCCTGTAGTTATGCCAAAACTATACTGTATTACAGGAACCTACCCTGAGAGATCAGGTGATTGTCAGTTGGAGATTAGCATCAGTTAATGGATGGTGTAATTAACTGAGAATAAAGAACGCTTGTAAGGAGTTGCTTATATTTTGTTTGGACTTTTCTTTATTAAGCAATTTGTGACTTCAGGTTGTTGCCAATACTAAAGGCACAAATAAATGAGTGTAATATACACAAATTAGGCTGCATCTAGGGCTACCTACCAAAGTTAAGTAACTAGCAGGTGGTGGAAACTCAAAAAGAGTGGAAATGTCTACCTTTTAACTGGGGAAGGAGGACTCCTTCAACAGGATCTCTTTGTCATTTTTTTCTTTCCCTCTCTCTCCCTGTGAAGATATAAATCAATGCTCAGTCACCTAAGAACTTCCTAGTGAACAGTTTAAGTCAAGAATAATCTTTGACCAGCCTATAGCTGCTAAGACAGCATGGAGGTGATCAATGAGTGGTAGTAGCAGGAAGCTCAAACATTTGGAACAAATTGCCAGCAAAAGAGAGCTTTGAACTGAACGTATACATTCATATGGCAGAAAAACTGGGGAAAGATAACAATTAGAATTTCTCCTTTCATTATTTAAAAAATTATCTTTAAAATAATGATTACCTTTAAGTTTTGCTGCCTTTTAAAATGGTTTTTAGGGGGGTTTTATTTATTTTTGAGAGAGAGAGAAAGGCAGAGGCAGAGAGACAATCCCAGGCAGGCTCCACGCCTCTAGCGCAGAGCCCAACACAGGGCATGATCTCACAAACTGTGAGATCATTACCTGAGCTTAAATCAAGAGTCAGACTCCTAACCAATTGAGCTACTCAGGCACCCCCTTCTGCTTTAATTAAGGAACAAAGAATGGGAAATTTACACTTATTAGGGGAGAACGCATCATCTAGGTTTAGCCATCTGGAGTCACACTGTCCTGAGTCTTTGATGCCCACCTGCCTATTGAGGTCTTGGCACATCTGTGGACTGCTGGGGCACTCAGGAGAAAAGAAAAGTTAAATGCTTTCCTATCAAAGGAAGTGTATGAAGTAACTGCAAGCACTGCAAATGGAGATTTTTTTTTTTTTCAACGTTTATTTATTTTTGGGACAGAGAGAAACAGAGCATGAACGGGGGAGGGGCAGAGAGAGAGGGAGACACAGAATCGGAAACTGGCTCCAGGCTCCGAGCCATCAGCCCAGAGCCTGACGCGGGGCTCGAACTCCCTGACCGCGAGATCGTGACCTGGCTGAAGTCGGACGCTTAACCGACTGCGCCACCCAGGCGCCCCGCAAATGGAGATTTTAAGAAAGTCTAGATTCTAGTTCTAGCTCAGAGATAGATTCAGAATAGATTTGGAAAATAGATACTATAATTTTTGCTACAAGGACTTTGCATAATGATAATAACAAAAATGACAATAATAAAAACAATACTTTTCACAGCACTTAGTTTTCAAAGCACATCATATGAACTATGAGCTGTGCTTCCCATTAACCTGTTACAAGCTAATATAGTAGAGAAACACAGAACATAACAGTAGATGCAGAATTGGAGAACGATTCAGGATTTGGGAACTGAGGAAGCTGAAGTACTGTGTCCACTGTGGAAAAATGACATATACTTGGCACATACGCTTAGGATATGCTCTCTCACTATGGTACTAATTGAAAATCATGGGAGAATTTTACAGTTAAAATGTAGAAATACTATGGTCAAAATATTTAATGAAAGGGCCCAAACACATAGTAAATTAAGATTGATTTGCATGAAATTTTGCAGATACCCAGATGACAATTGTTTTTATAAAGGCAAAAATTAACCATGGGAATGAAAGTCCTCTTTGAAGCTGCTCTGTACCTTCATTGAGTCTGAGACATGAGGAGCAGAGAACACATGTATAGAAGCCCCTTTCAAGGCTTTGCACTCTGCTGCTGTCCTGGCAAGCTCCTCGTGACTCTAGAACAGTCCTCCTGAGCATGGCTCTGTGCATTGTGGGAATTGGACCCCATACTCTTGGCTCTCAAAACTGAGAAAGAGAGGGGATAGAGGAGAGAGAGGCAGAGAGAGAAAGGCCAGGCAAGAAATTAGAAAAGATCAAAGGTACATTGACCAAAAAAGATGAAAGGCACTTTGGCAAAGACAAGCATGACCCACTGCTCCTGCTAGAAAACTCAAGCTGATGAAACATTTCAGAAGGATTAGTATATATAAAAGTGCACCTGGGAAAGAATTTCTCTGATGCCTTAGCTTTCAGACCATTTTAGCAATGAATCAACAAGTCCCATTTGTAGAAAGAAGAAAGCTAATGTAATGAACAATAAAAGCACAACTCCAGGACTCACCTCATTACTTCAGAGATGCACAGCCAGACCTTTCTTGCACTTAACCAGCCCTTTAGTTCAAGTGTTCAGTATCATTGAAGCCACCAGGACCTTCTCCAATTTTTCTATTTGTTCAAGAAATTAATTTTAAAAAGTGAATTAGAAGACTTTTAAGTTCAAACTCAATGTGTTTCATCTCTTTGCCATGGTTTATAGTCCTAGCAATGCCTCCCGGCTCTCCTGACCACTTTTGCTAACCATTGCCAAACACTACAAGATACAAAAAATGATAGAAAATGAATTACCCACATTTTTAAGGATGGGGAAAGGCATGAGCTAAAGAAATTCTAATAAAATTCTGACTCATATACAATTTGACCTCCCTACCTTTGCAATATGAAATTTACATTTTATATGCAATTTCCATGGCAATTTACAGGTGTTAAATTAGGAACAGGAGTAGAGTACAGACAAGGGGATAACCTCATATAACAGCAATAGAGTTCAAACAAAGTTTGTTTCCTTTTTTTATATTATCATCTGGGTATCTGCAAAATTTCATGCAAATCAATCTTAATTTACTATGTGTTTTGGCTCTTTTATAAAATATTCCAACCATAGTATTTCTACATTTTAACTGTAAAATTCTCCATAAATGGGGCACTTATTACATTTTTTTAATATGTAGAATGATTCAGTTACTACAAAAGTCCTGAAGAAGAAATATTTACTCCAGGTAGAGTAATCTAGTTTTTTTACCAGTTCCCAAGGGCATTGCTAATACCTTGTATTATTCAGATTTAGAGAAACATACTAGGAAGACAGTGTTAGAGCATGCTGTCCCTAGTATTTCTCTCATATGTTTCTACCACAAATCTAGGTTAATTTGGGCCCAGCTCTACTGATCAACGAATTGTAAAACTAAGTGAGCACTTTGTAAAAACTCTCAGGTAGATTTGGGCTAAATCAAAATATTTTGTCGATAACCCGGTCCTGAGTTTGAAAGAGCCTGGGCTCATTTCTATCTTGAAATTTACTCCTTCACATTCATTTTGGTGGATGGCTGAGGGGAGGCAACTGAGTGATAAGCAAACCTTCCCTGGCCATCATAGTTTCAGTGGTTGGAAGAAAATTAAGGATTAAGCTAGGGAGCTTATTCTCAAATGATGGTTGATTAGGCTGGTCACGTAAGAATCAAATCAGGAAAGCACTGCAAAGTCCAACATTTGGTGTTACTTAGGGAAAGCTTGAAAACTAAGAAGGCTCTTCAACTTAAGTTAGAAGGATTGGGGGTGGCGGCACAGGGATTCCTTGGAAGGCCTCCTGCAAGAAGTTTTTGTAAGTGTGTGTGTGTGTATGCCCTTGTTTTTACAGGAGAATCACATTCTTCAGACCACCCGTCTATCTTGCACAGGCAGAGCACGTCATGGGTCCTGTCTCCCAAAAGTGAGTTGAATGTTATTGGGGCTTTTGCTATTGTATTGACTTGTGACTAAGAGAGATCAGTGTTGCATTATTTGGATTTAGTATGCTCAAACTCATTTCTTTTCCACATTCCACGAAGATTTCTTCCTTAAAAAGGGGGGGGATAGGAAAGCAAATTCCAGTGTTTTTATTCAAACATAATCCCTAATATCCTTTCTGGGAGCTCCCCAAAAGGACAGTTGTTTTTAAAAGGAAAGTATCAGTTAAGACATACCATGTCACTAAAGGGACCTTTAAAAAGTCATTTGGCCTCCTAGCAGGACCACACTCAAAGCAGAGATCACAATCTATCCCTTTCTTTAAAATCTCCAAAGTGTTTTTGAAACAGTTAGTAATAATAAACAAGATAAAGAGAATCCAGGTGGCATGGCCACTGGGGCACCAACAGCAGCTCCTTTATATGTTAGGTGTCAGCCAATTTGCAGAACAAAGCTGACCACATTTTATTAGTAGTATTTTAAGAAGTGAAGTATTATGTACCTTTCAGAACATGTGCTTCTATTTATTCTTTGTCAGCATGCTGGGGCACCTGTGTTAGTTTTATGCCACTGCATGCAGATTTTTTGACAAGTAGAATTCTGGTGAGTTCCAGCTGTTATTTCACCTGTGTGAGCACAAGAGCAAAAAACCCCTGGAACTTTGAATCTGAAGCACTAAAATTATTTGGAAATTACCACCACATTTGTAATATATTAATTCTATGTATTAAATGCCCAATTAAGAAATATTGGTTCTTCTTAAGGGTAACAACAATGACTAAAAATGAGCAAATATATTTGTAAGGTTAATATGTGCTCATTATGGTTGTAGTGAGAAAAAATAAGAACTGGATATCTTCGTGATATATGTTATTTACATAGCTATGATGGTCATTACTTATTATCCATCAGGTACTGTGCTAAGCACTGCACATGCATTATCCAGCTGAATACTTCTAATAACCCTATGATAGAGCTATCAGATCCTCATTATCTAAGACAAAGAAATAGAAACTTTAAAAGGTCTGCCAAACAATAAGTCAGATAATGTACTCAAACCCAAGCAGTCTGATTTCAGAGCCTGAAGTCAAACCACTGCACCAGTATCTCACAGAGGATGGGAACCAGAATGCCAGATGTGAAATACTTTCAGGTAGAACATGGATGAAACATGTACAACTATCAAGAAAGGTTTATTTATTTTTTATATGTATCAGAGAAAAAAAATAAAACTAACTAGCCAATCCACCTATTTCCTCCACCTCCACCATTACTACCATCCCACTCCTCACAGCCCCCTTAACTTTAGAAACCTTCTAAGTGGTTCCCAGAATTTCTACTCCAAGGTCAGTTCACACAAAAGCCTGAGTAATGATTACGAGTGAAAAACACTTAATGCCATTCCCCTGCTAAAAATTCTCCAATGATTTCTCATTATATTCAAAAGAAAATCCAAACTTCTTCCCAGGACCTATGAGATCCTATCTGTTTTGGACCTTGCTTGACCCTGAAGTCTCACCTCCAGGCCTCTCTGGCTTCCTTTCTTTGTTTCAGCACATCAGCCTTCTTGCTATTCCTTGAGTATTTTCACAGTAGGCATTTACCATTCTGTTTTCCATTGCTGAGGCCTTCATGGGTTTGCAGTCAAGTCTCCATTCAAATATCACTACTTCAGAGGTCATTTACTCTACTCCATCTTCTTTTTTCCCCCCTCACTTTCCTTTAGCTTTCTTCATAGCACTTAGCTAACATTGTATTTGTAGAATGCCCTGTATTGATTGATTGGCTGATTGATTACCTTCTTCATTAGAATGTAACTCTCATGAGAGATGGTCTTTTCTTAGTTATAGCTGTATTTTTTAAGCTCCCCAAAATGTGTCACAAAGTGTGTGATAGACACATATTTTTTAAATTAATTCATGAATCAAATGGATGATTTCATAGTTACTATCACTTGGAATGAAGATAAAGGTAGGTTTATAAAGAAATATATTAAGGGAATTTAAAGAGTTCTATTAAGAAGTGATAGTACAATGGAGATGATGAAAATCATGAAAGTAGAATAAGAATACCTAAAGTTTGGACAACATTGTTTACGTTATATTCCATGTAATTAGTTAAAAGTGAGGTTATTGCATTTTCTGTAAACTCTAAATGATGAATAAGATTCATACATAAAATAAGTCCATCAGTTAAAGCTATATACCCGCCTATGTAGACTAGTAAATTTCTGTAGAAAGTTAGGATTGCATTTAGAATTTGAGTAGCTAGCATTATTAAATAAACTGAGAAATCTTATTATAACTCCTTCTGAAATCCCTAGGACAAATGACACTAACTGATCTGCAGATAAATAAGTTTCTATCCCATTTAGAAACAGCAGTGGCTAGTTAATAATATCTTTTGGTTTTCATTTCACTGTGTATCAACTTCTGTATACTATCAAATTCTATAAGCTAGATAAAGTGTTGAATTAATAGTTGGATGAAACCAGTAAGAAACCAGTGTGATAAAAGAGAAAATTGATTATTTTACTTATGTTTATTTTACTATTCAGCCAGCCAAGGAAATTGTTACGGACCAAAATCAGAGTGCAAGTAGATAATTTTTAGTCCGTATAACTCTGTTTCTACAAAGGTGGCACATAGAGGAAACACATGCAAATTACAGTTTTCAATGCTGAGATTGCACTAAGATTTTATAATTCAGCATGTAAAGAAAATATAATGCTAAGAATTAAATTGACTCTTTTGGCGATTTTGAGCTACTTTATGAATATAGAGTTTATTATAAATTAGTAGTAGCTGCATGAGGTTGAACGTCTCCAGTCTTGGTGGGTGTTTAGGTCCATTGCCATCACTCAGTGTTCCTTCACTGCTCACTTTCATCATCACCACAGCATGCTTTAGCTTCTCTCAATCATGATGCTAATTGCCTTTCATCATTCCTGTAGTGAACATGTACTATTAAAAATACCAATAATTAAATCTCTCACCAGAAGAAATTAAAAGAACTTGAAGGTTTAAGGATTTTAAATGGAGAGAAAAAACAGGGTATGGAGAGTAACCTAAGAATGGCAGCTGCTAACTGATTGCTTGACTCATTCCCAGCATTGGGTTTCTTCTTTGGGGAGTGTGTTGAAACATTGTT
The DNA here is from genome assembly GCF_007474595.2 of Lynx canadensis. NCBI lineage: Eukaryota > Metazoa > Chordata > Mammalia > Carnivora > Felidae > Lynx > Lynx canadensis. Next base: position 28,038,668 of record NC_044307.1, on the reverse strand, counting down.
TGGAGGGTTTTGGCAAGATCTATTGGAAATAAGGGATTTTTCTATAATGTTTATTTGATTCAAAAAGTGGTCAAAGGGAGAAAAATCTTTGAATGAATGTACCCTGCTCTATAATTCTGATTTGGTAGTGAGGCACAGAAGACTGAGGGTTGCTGGCAATGCTCCTAAATTACTGCATTGGCAAACCCTAATAATTATAGTAAATAAAAATCTTGACTAATGTCAAGAGTTCTTAGGTGTATTTTTCCTCTCATCATTATTCAAAATAGTTGACTATAGGTGGCCTTCTTTCATTCATTTATTCAAGAATATTTAGTGCATATCTACTATGTGCTAGGTACTCTTCTAAGTGAGACAAAGTAGGAATGAAATGGCAGAAATCCTTGCACCTACACAGTTTACATTCTAGTGGGGAAGGTAAAAAATAAAAACATTAAAAAATTTGTGATATGTTAGATATGACAAATACTATGGAGAAATAAAGAAGAAATAGGGGGTTTAAGCCAAAGCTTAAAGCATGTAGAACATGCTCCTGGATATATTGTATGTTAGACCATAAAACAAGTCTTAGTAAATTTAAGAAGATTGAAATCATATAAAACATCTTTTCTGACCATAATGGTATGAAACCAGGAATCAATACAAGAAGAAAACTAGAAAATTCACTAATAAATGGAAACTTAACATGTTACTGAACAACCTATGAGTCAAAGAAAATCAAAAGGGAAATTAAAAAATATCTTGAGACAAATGAAAATGGAAGCATAACATACCAAAACTTATGGGATGTAGCAAAAACAGTTCTAAGAAGAAAATGATAATGATAAATGCCTACTTTAAGAAAAAAAGAAGAGCTCAAATAAACAACCTGACTTTATATTTCAAGGACCTAGAAAAAGAACAAAGTAAACCCAAAGTCAGTGGAAGGAAGAAAATAACAAAGATTAGAGCAGAGATAAACAAAATAGAGATTAAAATGGCAATAGAAGAAATCAACAAAATTGAGTTGTTTTTGAAAAGAAAAAAATGAAATAGACAAACCATTAGCTAGACTTGCCAAGAAAATAAAGAGAACAAAATAAAATTATAAATAAAAAAGGAGACATTACAACTGATACCACATAAGTACGAAGGACCCTAAGAGACTACTATAAGTAATTATAGACCAAAAAAAAAAAAAAAAGAAAGAAAAAATTGGACAACCTAAAATAAATGGGTAAATACCTACAAACATACAATCAAACAAGATTGAATTGCAAAGAAATAGAAAATCTGAACAGATCAATTACTACTACAGGAGAATGAGTCTGTAATAAAAATACTTTCCAACAAGTGAAAGTATAGGACAAGATGGCTTCACTGGTGAATTCTACCAAACATTTAAAGAAGAATTAATACAAAATGTTCTCAGACTCTTACAAAAAGTATAAGAAGAAACACTTTCAAACTCATTTCATGAAGGCAGCATTACCCTGATATCAAACTAATTAAGGACACTACAAGAGAAGAAAATTACAGGCAAATATGCCAGATGAATATAGTTGCATTGGCGAGATTAATTCAACAATGGATTAAAAGGATCATATACTATGGTCAAGTGAGATTTATCCCATGGATGCAAAGATGGTTCAGCATTTGAAAATCAATTAATACACGACATAAACACAATGAAGGATAAAAATTATATGATCACTTCAACAGATGCAGAAAAAGCATTTGACAAAATTCAACATCAGTTGGGTAAGAAAAGAAAATAAATGGCATCAAAATGTGAAAGAAAAAGTAGAACTGTTTGTAGATGATATGACATTATATACAAAAAATCTCTAAAGACTCCACTGAAAAATTTAGAGCAATAAATAAGCTCAGTACAGTTGAAGGATATAAAATAAGTTGTGTTTTTATACACTAACAATGAACTACCAGAAAGAGAAATCAAGAAAATATTCCTATTTACAATTACATCAAAAGAATAAAATACCTAGGAATCAATTTAACCAATGAGGTAAAAGATCTGTACACTAAAAACTGTAAGACATTAATGAAATAAATTGAAGATGACACAAATAAATAGATTCTGTGTTCATAGATTAGAAGAATATTATTAAAATCTTCATTCTACTCAAAGCAATCTACAGATATGATGCAGTCCCTATTAAAATTCCAATGACATTTTACACAGAAATATAACAAGCAACCTTAAAGTTTGTTTGGTACTGCAAAAGACCCCAAATAGCCAAAGCAATCTTGAGAAAGAAGAAAAAAGCTGGAGGCATCACACTTCCTGATTTCAAAATATATCACAAAGCTATAGGAATCAAAACAGTATGGAATCGGCATAAAAACGGACACATAGATCAATGGAACAGAATAAAGAGCCCAGAAAGAAACGCATGCAAGTATTAAAATTTTAATACTTTTTTTAATGTTTATATTTGAGAGAGAGAGAGAGAGAGAGTGCAAGCATGAGGAGGGGAGGGGCAGAGAGATGGAGACGGAGGATCTGAAGCAGGCTCTGTGCTGACAGCAGAAAGTCTGATATGGGGACTGAACTCACTAACTGTGAGATCATGACCTGAGCTGAAGTCAGACACTTGACTGAGCCACCCAGGCACCTCTGGTCAGTTAATTTACGACAAAGGAGCCGAGAATATAAATAGGAAAAGCATAATCTTTTCAATGAATGGTGCTGGGAAAACTGGACAGCTATATGCAAAACAATGGAACTGGGGACCCTATCTTACACAAAAATTACACAAAAATTAACTCAAAATAGTTTAAAGTCGTGAACATAAGACCTGAAACCATTAAACTTCTGGAAGTAAACATAGAAAGTTCCCTTAACATCGGTCTTGGTGATGATTTTTTGGATTTGATACCAAAAGCAAAGGCAACAAAAACAAAAATAAACAAGTGGAACTACATCAAACAAAAAACTTCTGTATAGGAACGGTACCTGAATGGCTCAGTCAGCAGAGCATATGAATCTTGATCTGGGGTTTGAGTTCCAGCCCCATATTGAGGGTAGAGATTACATTTAAATTTTTTTTTAATAAAAACTTTTTTTTTAATCAAGTCGTCTGTACAGGAAAAGAAACCATCAACAAAATGAAAAGACAACCTGCAGAATGTGAGAAAATACTTGCTAATCATATCTGATAAGGGGGTTAATATCTAAAATGTATAAAGAGCTTATAGAACTCATCAAAAAAAACCAATCTGATTACAAGATAAGCAGAGGAACTGAATTTATATTTTTCTAAAGAAGACATACGGATAGCCAGAAGGTATATGAACAGGTTGTCAATATCACTAATATTCAGAGAAATGCAAATTAAATCCTTAATGAGATATAACCTCATACCTCTTCAAATGGCTATCATTAAAAGGACAAGAGATAATAAGTGTTTTTGAAAATGTGGAAGAAAGAGAATCCTTGTGCGCTGTTGGCAGAATGTAAATCTGTGCAGACAGTATGTATGTCCCTCCAAAAAAATAAATAAAAGCCCAAACCCACATATGACCCAACAATCCCACTTCTGGGTATATATTAAAAGGAAATAAAAATAGGATATTGAAGCAATATCTACACTCCTATGTTCACAAATATTCTCCTATGTTAACATTATTTACAAATGCCAAGATATGGAAACACCTAAGTGTTTATCAGTGGATACACGGATACAGAAAATGTGGTGTATATGTACAAGGGAAAGTTACTCAGCCATGAGAAAGAAAACAAACCTGTTATTTGTTATAACATAGATGGACCTCAAGGGCATTGTGTTATGTGAAATAAGCTAGACAAATAAAGACAAATACTGCATGGTATCACTTAGATGTAGAATCTGAGAGAGAGAGAGAGAGAGAGAGAGAGAGAGAGAGAGAGAAAGAGAGAGAGAAAGAGAGGGAGTGAAGATCCAACCCATAGAAATAGAAAGTAGAAAAGTGGCTGCCAGTAGCTAGGGGGTGGGAGAAATAAGGGGAGGTTGATAAAAGGGTACACATTTTCAACTATAAGATAAATAAGATCTTAAGATCTAATATAAAACATGGTGTCTATAGCTGACAACACTGTAACACTGTATTGTATAAATGAAATTTGTTAAGAGAGTAGATCTTAAACGTTCTCAAGAAAAAAAAGTGAGGTGATGAATGTGTTAATTAACTAAGTGGGGCAAATCTTTTCACAATGTGTATCACATTACCACAATGTATACTTTAAATGTGTTACGATTTTATGTGTCAGTTATATCTCAAAATGAAGAGGAATAAGAAGGATGAGAAGGAGGAAGAATGGAGGACAGGAAATGCTAAGGGAGGGGTTTCAGTGTTAAATGACTTAGCAGGGAAGCCTCACAGAAAAAGATGACTTTAAAAAATGTTTACTTATTTATTTTTGAGAGAGAGAGAAAGAGAGCAAGCAGGGGGCACAGAGAGAGAGAGAGAGAGAGAGAGAGAGAGAGAGAGAGGGAGAGAGGGAGACACAGAATCCGAAGCAGGCTCCAGGCTCTAAGCTGTTAGCACAGAGTCTGACCCGGGACTGGAACTCACTAACCGTGAGATCATGACCTGAGCCGAAGTCAGACATCCAACAGACTGAGCCACCCAGGTGCACCAACAGATCATATTTTAAGTGAATCTAAATTAAAATAGCAAATTCCAACATCTATTTTAATTTCTTCAAGTACTCCAAAGAGAAAATATTAAATTTTTTATTTCAACACCTAGTATTTTCTGTAAGTAGTCTGTGGACTGTCAGAAAAAAAATTCCCTATTAATCAAGCACTATTTGGGTATAATATAAATAAAAGAAATTGATTCTTTAAAAACATAGCACAAAGTTTTGGCATTTGAATGAATGTTGGCCTCTTCTGGGTTGTCAGTTAGGAAGTTGGACATATATTCTGGTAAGTGACCATTCCTCAAAATATTTTGCATTTCCTATTTTGAAATTGTTTTCAATGATTGTAAAATTGAAATGAAGCTTTATTTTTTTTAAGTTTATTTATTTTGAGAGAGAGTGTGAGAGAGGGGCAGAGAGGGAGGGAGAGAGAGAATCCTAAGTAGGCAGAGCCCAAAGTAGGGCTTGATCTCATGAACTGTGAGATTATGACCTTATCCTAAATTGAGAGTGAGGTGCTTAACCTACTGAGCCACTCAGGTACCCCATGAAACCTTATATTTGATCATTCTTTGCTTTGGGTGTATGAATTTGATTTCTGAACTCACAAGTCATTTGCAGTGATCCTACTGATTACAGAGGGTTGTCTGTTGCAAACTGAGAGCAAAATGAAGAGGATGTTGAACTTGGTGCAGAATTAAACTTTAATTAATTGAACAAGCCATGGTTCAGGATTTTCTCTGATTTTTCAAATACAAGATGGGGATAATGAGGCAGAGGAGAAAGGTTATTGTAAAAATGTTGTTTAAGCATTCCTATGGGTGACTTTAGGTCTACAGATATTTTAACATATTAGGTGTGCTTTTTGTGGGCAAAAAAAAAAATCATTTTATAAATTGTAATTACCCTTGATATTTTGACATGGGTTTGAGTTCAGCAAAGTTATTTCAAGTTAAACTAAAACAATTTTATTGAATAATACATGTATAATTTGGGGAAGAAAAAGAAAGTGAGTCCCCATGTACCTATCACCCACCTAAAGAGTAAAATGGCAGTTGCACAACGGGAGTCTCCTCTGTGTTTCTTCTCTATGCCTTCTCTCCTGACTGGTTGGAACCACTGTTCCCCAACTTATAATTCTAGTTTCTAATCTAATCATCTAGGCTGTTCAGGTTCTGGTTTTGTTTTCTTTCTCCTAAGGAGTGGTCCATTAAAATCCAGAACCTAGGCCACCAGGATTGAGCATAGATTGGAAGGCAATCAATCTGTGGCTCCAGTGCTGCTTACTCCTGTGGATAAGAACTTTCCTTCTCAGGCTTCTGAGGAATTCCTTTACTTTCTGCCAGCCCAATCATGTGTTATACTAGTTTTTTTTTTTTTCATCTCCCCATACCTCCTGCATTTTTGTGTTCTACTAAGAGTGGTTTCTGTGAACATCTACTTTACTATATCTTATATTACAGTCAAATAACACACTTTTTTGTATTATATGAATCTAATAATTTTGTGACAAAAGGGGGAAAAAATCTTCAGGGCACCAATATCAGGTGAATGTCCAGTTTAATAAGGAAAAACAAGTTTTGTTTTGTTTTGTTTTTAAATGCTAGAATGCAACAAGGGGAATAAGAGTAAGGAGAATTTAAGTGCCACTAAGACCAAATAATTTTAAAAGTAATAGGCTTCTTTCTAGGGCCAATTTAATGAAAGCATCAAAGCAAGATATTTAATTATTTGGTTTTCCTGATGTACCAAATTAGAAAGAGTCTCGGAAAGTTTCTGGTGGAAAAAAGAAATCCTATACTTATAAGTCAATTTTCTACCTCATGTTAGAACTCTAGTACCTTTGTAGTTTTTAAATGTATCGCCAGTTTATGAAACTTAGCTGATGAACAACATTCTTTTTATATTTGAGGAGACTTAACCTAGAAAAGTGAGTCAATTTACATAATTCTATCATTGTGTTTGAAGTTCTGGCAGAAATGTATTAAATACTGCCTTTGACTAGAATTCATTTGACAATCTGTAGGACAGCCAACTAAGTTCTTCACAATTTAAAATTATAATTAGCAAAAAATGATCTAATAAAGTATTTGCCTTATATTAGCATGTAGAAACCAGTTAAAGAGAAGAGCTTATTAATCATGAGTACAGTATTTGGAAATGGAGAAATACCTTGTTTCTCTAACATGGGTCATTTGGGCTTTTGTTTTCATTAATTCCTTTTAAATAGAAACTGGGCTACACTTGTGAATCCCTTTTTAAATTTTGAGCAAACTCGTCTATATCTGAACATTTTTTCAACAATTTTTCCTATTTCTTCATCTGAATGAAGTCTGACTTTCCCTCCACTCTTTCCCCTACAAATCCTTCCAAAAGGAGTCTGTTCCGTCTCTTCCTCCAGGTCATTCTTTCTCTCTATTTCTCCTGTTTGCATTCATATCAGGTGGCTGTACCTGGCATGTCTTTCTTTCTTTCTTTGTTTCTTTGTTTGTTTCTTTCTTTCTTTCATTAAAATTTTTTATGCACCACCAGATTGACCTGGTGTAGAGCTTATATCAGTAAATGCTATACACATCTCTCCTTTCATGTGTACATCATTCACCACTTCTCCAAAGTTCATGCTGTCAGAACTGATGTTCTGGACACCTTCCTTGATGATCTAGGTAACTAGTCTTCCTCCCTGACTTCTCTGCTGTCATAACTCATCCCACACTTAGGCATATTCCCATTTCTCAACCGTTTAAGCCACAGCTTTCATCTGTGCTGCACTTTGCTCCACAGACACGACCTTATATTCTTTTAGAACTTTTCCCCTTGACACTTTGAACTTTGGAATTCCCATCTAGCACCTTTTAACATTTCCTACTTGCCCAGTCCTCATTAACAGGAGAATGAAGATCATCTGATTAAAATAAATCAGTCTCTGCCTTTGCTTTCTAATAAGATACTGTTTATAAAGAGTTTGTGAGCCAAATATGATCAAAATAAATAAATAAGAATTTTTATTTCTAAGAATTTTTATCACCATTTAGTTATACCTTCTTGCAAGAAATTTTGACAAAAAACATATATGACAAAAACACAATTTATATTTTCTTATATAGAGGTGGCTGTATATTTATATGATTAAACAATAAAAATTGCCATCTTTAGTCTTTGTGTCAGTAGACATGTTCTGAAGAATTGCAAAGTCACTGGCACAAAAACAGACACTCAGATCAATGGAACAGAATAGAGAATCCAGAAATCGACCCACAAATGTATGGCCAACTAATCTTTGACAAAGCAGGAAAGAATATCCAATGGAATAAAGACAGTCTCTTCAGCAACTGGTGCTGGGAAAACGACAACGACATGCAGAAGAATGAACCTGGACCACTTTCTTACAACATACACAAAAATAAACTCAAACTGGATGAAAGACCTAAATGTAAGACAGGACGCCATCAAAATCCTCAAGGAGAAAGCAGGCAAAAACCTCTTTGATCTTGGCCGCAGCAACTTCTTACTCAACACATCTCTGGAGGCAAGGGAAACAAGAGCAAAAATGAACTATTGGGACCTCATCAAAATAAAAAGCTTCTGCACAGCAAAGGAAACAATCAGCAAAACTAAAAGGCAACTGATGGAATGGGAGAAGATATTTGCAAATGACATATCAGATAAAGGGTTAGTATCCAAATTCTATAAAGAACTTATCCAACTCAACACCCAAACAACAAATAATCCAGTGAAGAAATGGGCAAAAGACATGAATAGACACTTCTCCAAAGAAGACATCCAGATGGCCAACTGACACATGAAAAAATGCTCAACATCACTCATCATCAGGGAAATACAAATCAAACCACACTGAGACACCACCTCACACCTGTCAGAATAGCTAACATTAGCAACTCAGGCAACAACAGTTGTTGGCGAGGAAGCGGAGAAAGAGGATCTCTTTTGCATTGCTGGTGGGAATACAAGCTGGTGCAACTACTCTGGAAAACAGTATGGAGGTTCCTCAAAAAATTAAAAATAGAATTACCCTACGACCCAGCAATTGCACTACCAGGTATTTATCCAAGGGATAGGTATGCTGTTTTGAAGGGGCACATGAACCCCCATGTTTATAGCAGCACTATCAACAATAGCCAAAGTATGGAAAGAGCCCAAATGTCCATTGATGGATGAATGGATAAAGAAGGTGTGGTATATACGTACAATGGAGAATTAGTCAGCAATCAAAAAGAATGAAATCTTGCCATTTGCAACTACATGGATGGAACTAGAGGGTATTATGCTAAGTGAAATTAGTCAGAGAAAGACAACTATCATATGACTTCACTCACCTAAGGACTTCAAGAGACAAAACAGATGAACATAAGGGAAGGGAAACAAAAATAATACAAAAACAGGGATGGGACAAAGTATAAGAGACTCTTAAAATATGGAGAACAAACAGAGGGTTACTGGAGGGGTTGTAGGAGGGAGGATGGGCTAAATGGGTAAGGGGCATTAAGGAATCTACACCTGAAATCATTGTTGCACTATATACTAACTAATTGGGATGTAAATTTAAAAATTTTTTTAAAAGGCTAAAAACCATGAAACAAAATAATTGCAAAGTCACATTTCTGGGGTGCAGGTAAAGTAAGTTGGTTAGGGACTCTGGCAAACTAAGGAGTACTTGTTGTAATTGAAGGGAAGTAATTACCCATCAAACAAATGGGCCCCAACTGGCAGATCATCTGAGTTTTCAAGTTGGAAAACTGGATTTTTATATGAAATCTCCAAATTTTTGTATGTTGACAACTAATGCAAACTTTAAAAACATCACTATGCCAAATCAAAATCTTTTGCTCGTAGATCACTGACTTATAACCTGTGTGATAAGTAAAAAAAATAAGTATATATTTATATAGGAAAATAATGATAACATGAAAAGAATTAAAAAATTGACTTTTATTGAGAACAGCTGAAATTTGAAGGCTCGGCTCAAAATAAGTGCTGTGGCCATGCTCATTCTGCATTGGTATTATATCCATGGGCACAATATAGATGTACATCTTTAGTAGAAAAGGTTTCTACTACTTAGACTCTGTTTTAGAAATTCATTCCTTAGAAGTGCAGTCCAATACTGTGTTTCTTCCATGGTTTGGTGCCTACAAGGTTAATAGCTTAAGCATTTCGGCTTGGGTTATCAATTGTTTAATTTCTCCAGTTAATTATATAGTTTTAATATTATTATTTATGGGGTAATTCAGCCAAATAAAGAGTATTTTTCTTTTGGCCATGATTATGATGATGATTGATATCCAAAAATATTAAGCATGTATATTAAGGAAGATTTTAATAGATCCAATTGTGAATAGAATGTAGGACAATATTTTAGACAAATTGATGAAGGAAGATGAATGTTTTATAATACACATTTACAAAATTCATTTTCTTTTTCTTTTAAAGTTTATTTATTTATTTATTTCTGAGCAAGTGAGTGAGTGGGGGAAGGGCAGAGAGAGAGTGGGAGAAAGAGAATCCCAAGCAGGCTCCAAACTGTCAGCATGGAGCCCCACATGGGGCTCCATCTTACTAACTGTTAGATCATGACCTGAGCCAAAATCAAGAGTCAGATGCTTAACTAAATGAGCCACCCAGGCATCCCTCTTTTTACACTTCTAGAATATCATCAAACATTCATGGAAAATGAATTTTGTAGGGGTGCCTGGGTGGCTCAGTCAATTGAGTGTCCAACTCTTGACTTTGGCTCAGGTTGTGAGATTCAGCCCCACGTTGGGCTGCACACTGAGCATGGAGGCTGCTTGGGATTCTTTCTCTCCTTCCACTGCCCATCCTCCCACTCTCAAAACAAATAAATAAATGAACATTAAAAAAAGTGTAGAAAAAGAGTTCCACCCTGTTAATATATGTCACAAGGGAATGTCATTTATTTAATGCCATTAGTAGGTAGCCTTTTACGTTACACTTAGGTTCTTAATCCCAGTAATTACCCAGATATAGTACACTTTCTAAATCAGTTTGAAGGTAATAGGTTATTCAGAAAATTGAGAAGTGAATGAATGAATGAAGTATTCCAAACCATCAGTAAGTTAATATTGTTTTTTTTAATTGTTTATTTTTTTGAGAGAGACAGAGCATGAGTGGGGGGTGGGCAGAGAGAGAGGGAGACACAGAATCTGAAGCAGGCTCCAGGCTCTGAGCTGTCAGCACAGAGCCCAATTTGGGGCTCGAACTCATGAGCAGTGAGATCATGACCTGAGCTAAAGTTGGACACTCAACCAACTGAGCCACTCAGGTACACCTATTCTTTTTTTTAAAAAAGTGTTTCTTTATTTATTTTGAGAGAGAGAGAGAGAGAGAGAGAGCAGGGGAAGGGGCAGAGAGAAAGGAGGGAGAGAAACCCAAGCAGGCTCCACAGACCCCAATGCAGGGCTCAGTCTCACGAACTGTCAGATCATGATCTGAACCAAAATCAAAGTCAGATACTTAACCAACCGAGCCACCCAGGTGCCCCAATATAATATTGGTTCTTTTTATTAAAAAAATTAATGTTTATTTTTGAGAGAGAGAGAGAGCACAAGCACAAGAGGGGTAGAGAGAGAAGGAGACACAGAATCTGAAGCAGACTCCCAACTCTGAGTTGTCAGCACAGAGCACGGTGAGGGGCTTGAACTCACCAGCCATGAGATCATGACCTGAGCTGAAGTTGGATGCTTATCCGACTGAGCCACCCAGGCTCCCCAAGATAATATTTGTTCTTAATGTCATAAGCTACTGAGACCAAAATAGGATTGACGTATTTATTTTCTTAAAATTTTTGTATTCTGAGATTCCTTACATTTGGAGACAGAAAGCACTGCCGAAGCATAAGGGATTTGTAAAGGAAAATACATTAATATCATTTTGGAGTCTCTTCATGCTTAGGTCTTTTTTGTTTCTTCTATTACTTACTGTTAATCTGACTCATTAAATGATTATTTAGGAAAATTTTAACCTGATTTACTAAATTAAAATAGTTTCTTTTACTTTCTTTTATTAATATCATCTTTTATTTAAATCAAGTTAGTTAACATATAGTATAATAATGATTTCAGGAATAGAATATAGTGGTTCATCACATACATATAATACCTAGTGCTGACCCCAAGTGCCCTCCTTAATGCCCATCACCCATTTAGTCCATCCCCCCACCCAACACCCCTCCATCAACCCTCAGCTTGTTCTCTGTATTTAAGAGTCTCTTATCATTTGTCTCCCTCTCTGTTTTTTTATCATATTTTCCTTCCCTTCCCCTATGTTCATCTGTTCTGTTTCTTAAATTCCACATATGAGTGAAATCATATGATATTTGTCTTTCTCCGACTGATTTACCTTAGCATAATAAACTGTAGTTACATCCATGTTGTTGCCGTGGCAAGATTTCATTCTTTTTGATCACCGAGTAATATTCCATGCATGTATGTATATACCACATCTTCTTTATCCATCCATCAGTCTATGGACATTTGGGCTTTTTTTCACACTTTGGCTATTGTTGATAGTGCTGGTATAAACATTGGGGTGCATGTGTCCCTTCAAATCAGCACTTTTATATCCTTTGGATAAATACCTAGTAGTGTAATTGCTGGGTCATAGGGTAGTTCTATTTTTAATTTTTAGAGGAACCTCTGTGCTGTTTTCCAGAGTAGCTGCACCAGTTTAAATTCCCACCAGCAGTGCAAAAGAGTTCCTCTTTCTCCACATTGTCACCAACATCTGTTGTTGCCTGGGTTGTTACTTTTAGCCATTCTGATATGTGTCATCTCAATGTGGTTTTGATTTGTATTTCCCTGATGATAAAAAATTAAAATTGTTTTAATGTGTATATTCTTTTGACAAATGTAATCTACATTCATACTATTTCTAGTAGAAAATGAGCAAAACAGTCTTCATTGAAGCAGAGGAAATTAAGATAACTGTTTTGGTAAGAAATGTAAAAACCCCATTTCCTTTTTCTCAAAGACATAATTGTACTCTTACCCTTTCAATATAAAATTATTTTCATTGAATAAATTAAAATGGAAATGTTTGTAAATATTTTTTTGAAATATTTCACTTGCTTTGAACATGTATTCATAGAAAAACTGTCTAATCTTGCAATATTATTTTGAAATTTTTCTAAAACATACTTACTTCAGCCTCTCATGTCAGACACAGTGGATTCTTACATGTTTGTGTCCACATTACCCTACAGCTGTCTGTGTCTTTGTTCTTTTGAGGGTGTGACTACATAAGCCAAAACATAGGCAAAATTTCTTTGGGTTGTATTTATTATATGTTGTTTTGTAATTTTTTTAATGTTTATTTATTTTTGAGAGAGAGAGAGAGAAAGAGACAGAGTGTGAGCAGGCAAGGCATAGAGACAGAGGGAGACACAGAATCCGAAGCAGATGCCAGGTTCTGAACTGTCAGCCCAGAACCCGATGCGGGGCTTGAACTCATGAACTGTGAGATCATGACCTGAGCTGAAGTTGGACGCTTAACTGACTGAGTCACCCAGGCGCCCCTATTTATTATATCTGTTAATCTTTATGACCTCTTCTTACCCCTTTTCATTTCCCTTCCACTTTCTTATCTGAGTGCAACATCCAAATACTATCTACACTCTCAAATCCCACCCCTCCCCCACTTCAGTGGCCTATCTTGTGGAGTGCAGTGGCCTCCTACTCATGCTTCCAGATCTACCTCCTTCTTGAGTCCACCCTCCCAAAATGCACCTGTCCTGTATAAAATCTCTTCAGGATCTGGTTTTTTGTTGTTGTTGTTGTTGTTCCTATGGTTCCTCACAGCAAAATCCTTTAGCTCACTTAAAATGCCAAACATTTCACCCATTCAAGCCTTTCAGTTGAAGAAACAAATAAGTACATGGAGGTTAAACAACATGCAATCTCCAGGATTATCTTTATGGAGAAAACAGAATTAGTGTTTTAGTCCATCCTGAGAGGGACAGCAAGGAGCAGGGCAAAGAAAGTAATACTGACCTTTGCCTGGTAGTTCTAGGTTGCTCTGTAGAACTGCAAAACTGACTTCTAAATGTCCTGGACATAAGAAACTACTAATAATAATTCTTAGAATATCCAGGAGAAATATGATCACTCCAAGATAACTCTAAAGAGAAATTAATCTACTCTGTTATGTTGGAGAATATACATATTGCCTTTTCCTTCTAAGCCTGAAATGGTGATCAAGGTCTGTTAATTTTTTTTTTTTTTAAATCAGGTTCTGTTTGATACAGATAACAGTCTTACCTGGCATTTCATTAACAAGATTTGTTCATTTTCTGTATTTTTATAATAAATTAACATAATATTTGATACAAAAGAGTATATGTAACATATAGAAACTATGAAGCATAATGTCAGAGTATAAACTCACTCTGAAACTGACACCATTCCCACTAACTGGTGCCTCCCACTTATGGGCCAGAAGTGAGCACTATCTCAATTTTTATTTTTATCATTTTCTTATCCTAAAAAGTAAAATTTTATACTTGTCTAAAAAGTAAAATTTTATACTTATCTACACTTCTAAACAATATATTGTTTAACTTTTTTAAGCTTGACTATTATGTTTTTTAATTTTAAGTGGTCTAGGACTTTCTTTTTATGCTCAACATGAGATTTCCATGAGTCTTCCATGTCACTGCATACAGTTCATTCATTTTCAACTGTAATATAATATAGTCCATTGTGTAAGTAGAAAAATTTCAATTTATCTACCTATCATTGGACATTTGGGGGTGTTTCAAGTTTCTTTGTTACTAGGAACAGTGCTGCTATGAACATTTTTGTACATGTCTCATGATACACATGTTTAAATATTTTCTAGGATGGTTAGCTATGAGGAGTCATTGGGTAAATGTTAAATTTTATAAGATGATGCCACATTTTTCCTCAAAGTGTCTGTGCCATTTTACACTTCCACTGGCAGTCTGCAAGAATTCCCATTGGTTCATTTCTCTCTAACATTTTATATTATCAAATTTCTTAATTCTTGACAATTTTTGAAATCTTATATGATCTTAATTTACACTTCTGTGATTACTGATATTGAGGGCATTACCATATGTTTCCTCTTCTGTGAAACATCTGTTTGAGTCTTTTAGCTATATTTCCACTGGGTTGTTTGTTCTTATCTTGCTGGATTTTTAGAATTTCTTCATATACTTTGTATATGAATATTTTGTAAGTTATATGTGTTACAAATAATTTCTTCTAGCTTAGGAACTGAATTTTCCATATTAAAGTGATGTCATTTGATTAAAAGATGTATTTGGTTTTTATACACATTATGCTTTTTTTATCTTCAAATTTTTTGGAGATTTGCTATTACATATTTATGTTTTTGATCTGTTATTGATTTTTGTGTATGGTGTGAGGTAGGGATCAATTTTTTTTTACCCATATTGATAGCTAATTGCCCTAGCACCATTTATTGAGTAGTCCCTAATTTTCCCACTGATGTATTCACCTCTGCCAATTATCAGAATTCCACAAATGCACAGCTATCTTTCAAGTTCTCTTTTCTGTTATTTTCTGTCAATTTTTAAATCTCTATTGTAATTAAAAAATGGTTATTTATATGTATATTCATTTTCTGGCAAGTCAAGTTCTTCCAATTTTAATTTTTCTTCAGGAGTATTTTATCTTTTTTCAGTCCTTTGTCCTTCAACATATATTTAAGAATTAGCGTATCAAATTCCATGGAAGCTCTGTTGAACTTTTGATTGGAATTGCTTAGAATCTATATATCAAATCAATTCTTTAATTTTTCATTCATTAATTTATTTAAGAAACATTTATAGAGCCACTATGGTAGGTTCTGGGAATAAGAAAATGAAGGAACATAACCTCTGAACTCAACAAACTTGCAGTTTAGTAGGGAGGTAGGCAACCAGACACAACTACAACATAGCAATAGTAGAAAACTCTTATGGGCTTTATCACATCAGGCATGTTTCAAGCAATTTCTATACATTTATTTGTTTAATCCATGAAAAATCATATGGAGTAGATATTATATTTTACAGATGAGGAAATTGAGGAAGAAAAGTAGAAACAGCCCAAATATTCAGTGACAAGAGAATGTATAAAACATTTTTTTTTAATATTGACACAATGAACTATTATACAATAGTTGAAAGTGAATGAAGTATACACAACAACATGGAAGACTTGTAGAAATATAATTAGTTTGGGTAGTCAGCAAAGGTGAAGTGGGAACAGATTACATTGTAATTTAAAAAAGGATAAAGTAAATGATTAGAAGTTGATGTGAAGTATGTTAGAGGAGCCTAGCTTGCTGCCCTAATAAGCAAACATAAGAAAACCATAACCCTTGCCCCAAATCTGGTCTGCTGCCTCTTCTTGTAAATAAAGTTTTATTGGAACAGAGCCATGACTGCTCATGATGACTGTTTTTGCACTATAGCAAGTGGAGCTGAGTAGCTGTGACAGAGAACATCTGGCCTGCAGAGCCTAAAATATTTACTATATGACTTTTTGTAGAAGAAGTTTGCCAAGCCCTGAATCTGTTATAGTTAACTGGGTGAATGAAATGCACTGAGTTTGGAAATCCACAAGATAAGTAGTTTACCTTGGGAGAAGTCAAATTTGAGGTATTGATGTTAACCCAGAAAAATATTTGACACTTGATTCTTGAGTAAGCGTTTATACCTTTGTTCCTTAGGCACATATCACATTCTGATATTTGTGCAGACCATATGATGTTCACCTCAACATTTTACTCTGACCTTAAATTCCCTTTTATATATAGGGCACCTGGAATTTTTCCTTTTCTTACTTTTGAGGTCAGGTATACATTAACATTTTTTAAAAGATCAAATCCAACATTTCTTTGGTTTTGAGGAAGTTGGACAAATCTTCATCCATCTGTCATAGCGATAAGATATTCTAAGTTTTAATTTTTGTTTCTGTTTCTAATACAGATTCTTTTTTTTAATTTTTTTTAACATTTATTTATTTTTGAGACAGAGAGAGAGTATGAACAGGGGAGGGTCAGAGAAAGAGGGAGACACAGAATCCAAAACAGGATCCAGGCTCTGAGCTGTCAGCACAGATCCCAACGCGGGACTCGAACCCACGGGCCGCGAGATCATGACCCGAGCCGAAGTCAGACGCTTAACCGACTGAGCCACCCAGGCGCCCCTCTAATACAGATTCTTGATAAAACCCAATGAGACATTTCTTCGGGGTATTAAAAAATAGAATAATAAAGACAAGTATTTCTGGTGATCTAGCTTGAAACAAGGTCTGACCTTAATAATCTAGTTGAATAAGAAGTTATTATGTTTCTCATATTATTCTGACATAATATGAATTCAGCCCACAGTGTTCAAAGCAACTGTAAAGTGAAGATTAAATTTTCTGCTGAAAGTATAAATTTGGATAGACTCTTTGGAAGATTGTTTATAGTATATTCTAAAGTTATACAGTATATTCTAAAGCTAAACATACATATACCCACTCTTTGGTAATATCCAAGAGAAATGAATGCTTATGTCCACAAAAATATGCATGCTGAATATTTGTAGTAGTTTTATTCATGATAACCACAAACTGGAATCAGCCTTAATGTCCATCATAGGAAAGTGAATAAATAAACTATGGTGTATTTATACAATGGAATACATTGCAGCAATAAGAGACCAAAATACTGAAACATGTAACATCATAGATAAGTCTCGAAAAACAATATGTTGAACAAAAGAAAACAGATGCTAAAGATACTAAATGATTCCATTTGTATTTCAAGAATAGGAAAAGCTAATCTATGATGCTAGAGTTCAGAATAATGTTTATCTGTGGGAGTTCAGGGCAGTGGTTACCAGGTAGATACACAAGGGATCATCTTTAGGTGCTGAAAATGTTCTTTATCTTGATCTTGGTGGTGATAAGATAGGTCTATTATAGCACATGCAAGAATTAATCTAGCTATATATTAAATTTTTTTAATGTTTATTTATTTTGGAGAGAGAGAGAGAGACAGAGTGTGAGCAGGGGAGGGACAGAGAGAGAGGGACACACAGAATCCGAAGCAGGCTCCAGGCTCTGAGCTGTCAGCATGGGGCCCAATGTGGGGCACGAACTTACAAATGGTGAGATCATGACCTGAGCCAAAGTCAGATGCTTAACCGACTGAGCTACCCAGGTGTCCCTCTAGCTATATATTTAAGATTTGTGCACTTTATGAAAGTTACACGTCATTAAACAAGAAAAGAACTAGTTGTTTTGGTAAGTGCCTAGAGTGTATATGATGATGTACATAGGTAAGAGAGACACTGAATATATGAACCTAAAAGTTTATAATCTCTTATGAAAATGATAGATACTTTTATTCTTGCCCCAAAGAGGTTCTATTCCACCTCCTAATACAAATTAGCTGTAGAGGTAACCAAAGACAGAGGTCATTTCTCAAAGAAAGTTTTGGATTTGCTCATATATTTGGGCAATTATTATTTGAGATCTTAGAATTACATATATAGAAAATAGAAAACTATAAGAGCAGGTGTTGATAGTTACCTGTCTGAACTATAGATGAACTTGAGGCTATGTCTCTTGTGGAGCCTGATTTTCTATAGTATCATTTTCTTTTTAAAAAAATTTATTTTTATTTTTTAAATTTATATATTTTTAATGTTTATTTATTTTTGAGAGAGAGAGAGAGAGAGAGAGAGAGATCAAGCAGGGGAGAAATAGAGAGAGAGGGAGACAGAATCTGAAGCAGGATCCAGGCTCTCAGCTGTCAGCACAGATGCCGATGTAGGGCTCAGATTCACAAACCTCAAGATCATGACCTGAGCTGAGCCACCCAGACGTCTCACTGTACTACCATTTTTTAATGGGCATGCCAAGATGAGTTAGCTGCAAAGATATTCCCAGGAAGTTGAAGAATTAATTTGGTTGATATGAATGTGAGTTAGATTTTGGCATAGTTAATATTGAGCTTTCTTGTTTCTTAGTCATTCTTTATTCATAACAGTCAAACTATCTCACGCATACAGTTTGGTTTTACTTTGAAATACGTTTTAGTATTTGATACGTCTTTGAAAATGTATACCTCACTTATGAGAAGTAACAATTATTATTCAGGATAGTTAATTATTAAATCTATATGCTAACCCAGCTGCATATGTTATGTTTTACAATTTTCTGATTTTCCTAAATCTTCCTAAAGGAACATGCATTACTTTTTAATTAGAAGAATAATTATATAGTATATTATATAATTTACTGTAGTTATATATAATTTATATATTATTTATATTATATAATACTAACAACATATGTTTATTTACTTCAGTTATCCTCCCTGAATTCCATAGCCATCTATTAAATATTCAGTTATAATGTTTAATAAGCAAGTCTCCAGTTTATCATATCTCCAATCAAAATCTTCTTCTCTGTATTTGAGACTAGCACCTTCATGGAGACAGCAACCGAAACCATCAACTGGGGTATGATCTCCATCATCTTCCACATTCTACCTAACAAGAAGGCATGTCTGTTTTACCTTTTTAGAGTGTCTCTTACCCACTTCATCTCTTCACCCTTATATTACTGTCCCTCCAGTTCATCTTCCATAAAGCCATAAGGATGAGCTTTCTAAAACACGTACCTGATCATATTACACCCTTGCTCAAAATACTTTTGCCTGTTACATTAAATTCAAACTTCTTAGCATACCTGGGGCCTTGGTTCCCTGACTCCTGCCTACCTAGCTATACTCAGAACTTATGCTCAAGTTGTGCCAAGCTTCTTGCAATGATCTTTACCTGCCAGGCTAATGTAATCTGTTGTACATGATGTTTTTTTAATGCTCTCTCATTCCATCTGCCATCATCCACCTGCACATCTTTCAAGATTAAAAGGAATCTACTCCAACTAGGTTAATCTACTCATTTTTCACCAAATATGTCCTATGGTTTTCAACACCTATACTTGTGTTGTTATGCTTTTCCTTAACTTGAATGTCCTTATCAATTATCTGCAAGTTTCCAGGCCTGCCATTTTCAAGGCTATTTTAATAGATAGATGAGATAATTCAGATTGAGAATCTGTTCTGCGACTGTGGAATTTAGATCTTCCCATTCACTTAAGGCCATTCTAGCACACTAGAAAAGCAGTTATGTGGATGAGCAGAAGGACAGGGATCTGACCTTTTGGCTCCATTTTGTTATGCCATGGCTATACGGAAATATGTTTTCAAGTAATTAAAGCAAACAGGATGCTGAGCAATTTGGCCAACTAGGGACATTCTTGATAACCATTCTGGATATTTAAGATGAATGAATGCCTTCAGACTTGGGCTTGGATTAAGGGAATTGGCTTGCCAACTGTTGCTTTGCTGTGTAGATACAGCTGGTGTTAGATATTTGCATTTGATAATATTTGACTTACTCTGATGTCTAAATCTAATTTTTGACAGGGATACCTAAAAGGAAAAAAAATTGCCTTGAAGATTCCTTGTGAAACACTCAGGGATATATGCAACTTCTTTCTTGTGCATTAATCAAAATTTGCCTTTAAATTAATAAGGAGTTCTCAAGGTTCAGGAGAGCCAAGTTTCTGTCATACTCCATTACACAATAGGAAATGGGAAAGAGAAGAAAGAAATGTGCTGGGAACACAGTAAGCCAGCCACTCTACTGATACTCTTGCTGTGGCCTAATTATGACCAATTTGTGGAGGGTCAGTTGTATAACAGATAAAATTAAGAGATTCTTAAGCCAAAACATTCTGCGTAGAGAAAAAAAAGCCTACAGCAAACTGACAGTACCATATGGAAATTTGTTTCTTTATTTGTGGTATCTTGGATAAACTTACACAAAATATTATGCTTCTGACAATGTTAGAACAAATGGCCATTATATTATGTCTATATTTAAAGTATTTTCCCCTTTTTACTACCACAATAATTTGAAGGGAACCAAGCAGCTGCCTCATTGTTTGAGAAACAGTTGTTTCATGGCTAAATTGATCCCAATTTCAGCAGCCACCAGCTTGTTAGGGATTTACTTTGAATATTTCAATGATAAGTGACAAAGTCCTAATGTCTAAGTATATTATGATGTGAGTCACATCCAGAGAAATTAGGAAAAAACACACTGGTCTAGCTTTTTGTTTGTTTGTTTCAATGTTACACATAAGGTTACTGCCAGATGTTCACATTTCATCTTGCCTGGATAAAAATTTGTATTCAAGCATGTCAATATCATTTAACAGCAAAAGCAATATAATTACAGTATTTAATAAACATTTAATAAGACACAGACATTTTCAGTCAGAAGAGGACTTACCAGAGTGTACCTTTTAGCAATTTAGTAGTTAAATTAGGACCCCCCCCTTTTTTTCTTACAACATCTGGTGAACAGTCTGTAATTTCTAACGTTTTGCAGTGAAAAGCCACTGCAAAAATTCATTCCTATGAACAATCTGCCAGTTGTTTACCTTTATGCCAATCTTATACCCCTATCAGGCATATATATTTCAAATGTGTTTTCTGCATTAAAAAACAAAACAGAACAGAACAAAACAAAAAAAACCAAAACACTAGAAACTTCAGGTTTCTGGGCATAAAGTTAATGCTATTCAGTTCACCAACTGTCATCCATGTTTTAAGATGTCATCATCCTCTCAGCATTGTAAAATAAGCCACATTGGAAAGAAAAATGATTTACTAGCTTTACTTTTGCTTCAATTTGCTATGTTATCTAGATAGACAATGCACCAGGGGAAGGGAGGGAAGAAGGTAGTTTCAATTTTCCCTTCTTCCCTGTGTTGGTAGTTTGAGAAGTTAACATGAATGATCTTAAGAATAGGTTTAAAAATATCTAGCAACCCACAAGAATTGCTATTCCTTCCCACGCTTGTCAATGTCATCACAATGTACAAGATGGCAGTGAGTAGCACTAACAGCCTGAAATACTTACATTGTTCTGTATTTTAATCTACCAGCCAAGGCCCCTCTCTTTTAAATTTTTAAAAGAGTTTTATGGCTGAATTAATTTACATGCCTGGTTTACCCAGACAATATCATGCTACATTTTGCTTTGAAATGTATGACATCAGTCATTGACATATATCAGAGGTCAAAACTTGGATCATTGTTGGAGCAACACCCTGTATTGATTAGATATATTTCTTTTAAGAAACATTAAGTATGTATACGTTCACAATATGAATCCTCATAGAAACCACTTGAATTTTCATAGATAAGTGTAGCTTCAGTTTATAAACGAGAAAATAAAGATTAACGACTTAATTCAAGCCAAAAGGTTGGCCCTTGGCGGGAGGCAGAGCTCTTTAGTGGAAAGAAAGTTGGTCCATAAATCAAAGGACCAGAGTAATAGTCTCAATTTTGCCATTAGCTATGAGAAATTGGACAAACCATCTATTCTTTCAATACCCTTGTTTCTCCATCTGCAAGTGGAAGTGAAATTCAGTTCATTTTTGTATCCTCAGAACTGTAGATTCAGAGTTGCAGTGAGTATGTATTTATATCTTTCTAATAAAATTCTTTGAAAAATTATAATTGAATAAACATTTAATGAGTAAAAGTCTTCTAAGAAAACAGAACTAGACCTTGTTTTTATTGGAGGTACCCCCTGATAGGCTGCTTGTCTGGGGAGATGAGGTCCCTCAAGGGACTGCTTGAAGAAACATAGATTGTCCCTTCAAGGCTGGCTAACTGGTGGTTTTTGGTCTGCTAAGTGGCTTGTGAAAATGAAGACAAGAGTTTAATATGTGGATTTGGCAGAAAGCATTTTTATAGGTCCTATAAGGAAAGAAGAGGAAAGTAGAGTTAGTTGGCAGAGAAGAGAAATTTTGAGGAAAGGAACAAAACTGCTTAATGGAGATTTTGGTTAACTTCCTTTGGGAACTATACAATTTAGCTTTTTATCCATAACTCCACAGGTCCTGAGTGGACAATCCGGTTCTTATCTGCATATTGTCCAGCTGGACTGCTTTGAAGATAAGAGAAATGCTAAGTGTGGTCTTAAGATGGCATACAGTTTTGGCTATGTTGCCCTCTGGGGGCTTGCTTACAGGTTACAAATAAGTCAGGGGGAGGAAATGTCTGATCAGACAACCTAAAGATAGCAAGATTAGCTATAAGGACAGTGTCCTATTGCGGCAGTGAAATGACAAATGACTTAAAATATTTCCATCATGTATTTAAGTTCTTCATAATTACAGTTTCATACACAGGCAGCAAATTAAATAGACACTCATTCAGATGCATTTTTTTTAGTGTGTGAACAAATGAAGTCTTTAATTCAGTCCTCCAGTTTAAATATAACCAAGTAAGTGGACTTTATCTTCTTAAAGAGCAAGAGAAAATGCATAAAGAAGGTGAGATTGCAGTTATATTTATTTATATAGAAGCTGATGTTTTATCATAACTTCCATTACATAGTAAGCACTGGATAAATGTTAGCTAATATTGTTATTATTATATCAAAGGCTAACTTGTCAAAAATATGAAATAAGAGAAATGTATCATCCAATTATAAATAATTTACATCCTAAGTAAACTAAACAAAATCACCTAAGAATTCTGATTTCATTGGCAGGGACATTTTAGAGCTCCCTAGTGATTTAATGTGCAGTGGAATTGGAGGACAACTGCCTTCAATAGATTCACTATTGGACTTTTTTATTAAGAAGTGAGATGAGAAAGAGAAAATACATATAAGAAACTGATAACAGTTCTACTTCTGAAATATTTTTATTATGATGGTGATGGTTGAGGGATGGGCCATATGTGACAGGAAATACGACAAAGTTAGGTTTGGATGTTAAATATTTTATTTGCTGGCTTAATACTCATTTAAGGCTGATTGCTTTTTCCTTATTTTGCCAGTGGTCTGATTGGTTAGTCTGTTTTCTAGTTAGTTCAGATTGTATTTATGTAGACACAAAATCTACTCCCCTTGATTGCTGTTCAAAATCATGCTTTTTTGAAACATCTTATCTAAGTGCAAATAAATCCATGTTTATTCCATAGGTAACTGAGAGAAATCTCTGTGCCACTATGTTTTAAAAATGTTTATTTATTTATTTTGAGAGGGAGAGAGCTCAAGCTGGGGAAGGGCAGATAGAGAATCCCAAGCAGGCTTCATGCTGTCAGTGCAGAGCCCTACCCAGGGTTCAATCCCACAAACTCTGAGATCATGATCTGGAGAGTAGGACACCTCACCAGCTGAGCCACCCAGGCACCCACTCTGTGCTACTATTCTAATTGTTATATTCTTATAGGTGTATAATGATATCTCAGTGTTATTTTAATTAGCAATTCCATACTTGCACGTGATGTTGAGAATCCTTTCATTTGCTTATTTGCCATCTTCTTTGGTGAGTTGTCTGTTCAGATCTTTTGCCCATTTTGTAACTGAGTTATTTGTTTTACACTTTTCCCTATTACTTCATTTTATTTATATATTTTTGATAAAATTATATATATTTAAAGCATACAATGTGATTTGATATACATACACATAGTAAAATTATTATAGTTAAATATAACATATCTCACAGTTACCATTCTTTTTGCTATGATGAGTACACCTAAAATCTACTGTCTTAGCATATTTCCAGTGTTCAGTATGGTATTTTAAGTATAGTCGTCATGCTATAGAGAAGATATCTAGACATATTCATTCCATATAAGTGCAATTTTGTACCCTTTGACCAATATCTCCCTATTTCCCATGCCTCCTCATCTCTGGTAATCACCACTCTACTCTCTGCTTCTTTGAGTTTGATATTTGTTTTCTTATTATTGAGTTTTAAGAGAACTTAGTATATTTTGGATACTAGTTGTTTATCGGATATGTGTTTTACAAATAGTTTCTCCCAGTTTCTGGTTTGTCTCCTCAAACTCTTAAGAATATCTTTTGCTAAGCAGAAGTTTTTAATTTTAATGAGGTCTCACCTATCAACTTTTTCTTTCATGATAATACTTTTGGTGTTGTATCTAAAAAGTTATTGCCAAGCACAAGGCTACCTCAATTTTCTCCTACGTTGTCTTCTATGAATTTTAGGTCTATAGTCCATTTTGGTCTAAAATCCATTTTGAGTTAATTGTTATGAGAGATGTAAAGTCTGTGTCTAGATTAATTATTTTTTTTTTTGCATGTGGATGTCTGAATTTCCTAGCACCATTTGTTGAAAAGATCCTTCCTTTATTGAATTGTCTTTGCTCCTTTGTCAAAGTACAATTGACTATGCAGGTCTATATATTGTTTCTCTGTTCTGTTTAATTGATCTAGTTATTGATTCTTCCACAAATACCACACTATCTTAGTTTTTTATTCTCAAGTTAGTTAATATATAGTGTAGTTTGGCTTCAGGTGTAGAACCCAGCGATTCATCTCTTATGTATGACACCCATTGCTTATCCTGAAAAGTGCCCTCCTTAATGCCCATCACTCACTTTTCTTACTGCATTAGCTACAACTTCCAATACAATATTCAATAAGAGTGGTGAGAGGAGTGGTGCCTGGGTGGCTCAGTTGGTTGAGAGTCCAACTTCGGTTCAGGTCATGATCTCACAGGTCACAGTTCAAGTCCCAGAGCCCTATGCCAGGCTCTCTGATTGTCAGCACAGAGCCTGCTTCAGACCCTCTGTCCCCCTTTCTCTCTGGCCCTCCCCCATTGTTCTCTCTCTAAAAAATAAAATAAATATAAAAAAGAGTGGTGAGAGATGTCCTTTTTTTAAAACAATTTTTTTAAATGTTTTTATTTGAGGAGGGATGGAAGATGGCAGCATAGAAGGAAGCACCTCATCCTGCTCATCACATCTGCCTAAGTAACCCATAAAAATGCCAGAAGACTGGCAGAATGGACTCTCTGGAGCCAAGCAAGACAGGAGGCCCACAGAAGAGGGTAGTAAGAGCAGAGAGTCAGTGCATGCTACATGGACTGGCAAGAGGGAGCCAGGGCAGTGGAGGGGCAGCCCGCCCAGCAAGGCAGAGCCCCTGAAGTCTCGCTTGCAAAAGCAGAGGGGCCAGACTCTGTGAGTTCTGAGCCAGTGAGACTTAACATCTGGAATGTTATAGTCAACAGCTCTGCTCAGAGAGCAGGAGGGTGGCAGGAGGGTGAGAGGACACCGGGAGACAGAGGTGGTGAGCCCTGGAAGACAGAGCTCCGCTCGGCAGGGAACAAAGGCACTGGCAAGTGACTTCTCCCTCTCCCATCCCCCAGTCAAAATCCCAAAGGGAACCAGTTCCTGTCACTGAACTTGCTTGCATGGTGCAAACACCCAACGCTGTGCTTCTGTGGGTCCATGCCTCTGACAACGAGTTAGCCTCCCTCTCAGTGCTGCAGGGCCCCTCTCACAGGGGACCACCAAAGGAAAAGCGAGCTGAGACTACCCCTCCAGCCCCTGTGCACCTTGCGGATCCACACTGGCTAATACGTCAGATCCCATCAAGGCAGCACCGCAACCTGGCAGTGTGCAAATAGCCCAGACAGAGGCCACACCACTCCACAGTGAGTCCTGTCCCTGGGAGAGGGGAAGATAAGGTACACACCAGTCTGACTGTGGCCCCAGTGGTGGGCTGTGGACAGACATTGGGTCTGACTGTGGCCCCACCCACAAACACAAGTTACTCCATACAGCACAGGGGAAGTGCCCGGTAGTTCCGCACCACTCCAGGGACTATCCAAAATGATGAAACGGAAAAATTCTCCTCAAAAGAAACTCCAGGAAGTAGCAATAGCTAACGAATTGATCAAAAATGATTTAAGCAATACAACAGACCATGAATTTCGAATAATGGTCATAAAATTAATCACTGGGCTTGAAAAAAGCATAAAGGATAGCAGAAAATCTATTGCTACAGAGATCAAGGGACTAAGAAAAAGCCATGAGGAGCTAAAAAAATGCTATAAATGAGGGGCAAAATAAAATGGAGGCGACCATAGCACAGAATGAAGAGGCAGAGGAGAAAATAGGTGAATTAGAAGATAAAATATGGAAAAAGAGGAAGCTGAGAAAAAGAGAGGTAAAAAAATCAAGGAGTATGAGGGGAGAATTAGAGAACTAAGCGATGCAATCACACGGAACAATATCTATATAATAGGAATTCCAGAAGAGGAAGAGAGAGAGAAAGGGGCTGAAGGTGTACTTGAACAAATCATAGCTGAGAACTTCCCTGATCTGGGGAAGGAAAAAGGCATTGATATCCAAGAGGCACGGAGAACTCCCTTCAGACGTAACTTGAATTGATCTTCTGCACGACATATCACAGTGAAACTGGAAAAATACAAGGATAAAGAGAAAATTCTGAAAGTAGCTAGGGATAAACAGGCTCTAACTTATAAAGGGAGACCCATAAGACTAGTGGCAGACCTATCTACTGAAACTTGGCAGGCCAGAAAGGAATGGCAGGAAAACTTCAATGTGACGAACAGAAAAAATATGCAGCTGAGAATCCTTTATCCAGCTAGTCTGTCATTCAGAATAGAAGGAGAGATAAAGGTCTTCCCAAACAAACAAAAACTGAGGGAATTCATCACCACTAAAGCAGCCCTACAGGAGATCCTAAGGGGGATCCTGTGAGACAAAGTACCAGAGACATCACTACAAGCATGAAACCTACAGACATCGCAATGACTCTAAACCCATATCTTTCAAAAATAACGTGGAATGTAAATGGACTAAATGCTCCAACCAAAAGACATAGGGCATCAGAATGGATAAATAAACAAGACCCATTTATTTGCTGTCTACAAGAGACTCATTTTAGACTTGAGGACACCTTCAGATTGAAAGTGAGGGGATGGAGAACTATGTATCTACCATGCTACTGAAAGTCAAAAGAAAGCAGGGGTAGCCATACTTGTGTCAGACAAACTAGACTTTAAATTAAAGGCTGTCACAAGAGATGAAGAAGGGCATTATATCATAATTACACAGTCCATCCATCAGGAAGAGCTAACAATTATAAATGTCTATGCGCTGAATATGGGAGCCCCCAAATATATAAAACAATCACAAACATAAGCAACCTTATTGATAAGAATGTGGTAATTGCAGGGGACTTTAATACTCCACTTACAACATTGGATAGATCATCTAGACACAGGATCAATAAAGAAACAAAGGCCCTGAATGATACACTGGATCAGATGGACTTGACAGATATATTTAGAACTCTGCATCCCAAAGCAACAGAATATACTTTTGAGTGCACATGGAACTTTATCCAAGATAAATCACATACTGGGTCACAAAACAGCCCTTCATAAGTATACAAGAATTGAGATCATACCATGCATACTTTCAGACCACAATGCAATGAAGCTTGAAATCAACCACAAGAAAAAGTCTGGAAAACCTCCAAAAGCATGGAGGTTAAAGAACACCCTACTAAAGAATGAATGGGTCAACCAGGCAATTAGAGAAGAAATTAAAAACTATATGGAAACAAATGAAGATGAAAATACAACAATCCAAACGCTTTGGGATGCAGTGAAGGCAGTCCTGAGAGGAAAATACATTGCAATCCAGGCCTATCTCAAGAAATAAGAAAAATCCCAAATACAAAATTTAACAGCACACCTAAAGGAAATAGACGCAAAACAGCAAAGACACCCCAAGCCCAGCAGAAGAAGAGAACTAATGAAGATCAGAGCAGAAATAAACAATAAAGAATCTAAAAAAACCTGTAGAGCAGATCAATGAATCCAAGAGTTGGTTTTTTGAAAAAATAAACAAAATTGATAAACCTCTAGCCAGACTTCTCAAAAAGAAAAGGGAGATGACCCAAATAGATAAAATCATGAATGAAAATGGAATTATTATAACCAATCCCTCAGAAATACAAGCAATTATTGGGGAATACTATGAAATATTATATGCCAACAAACTGGACAACCTGGAAGAAATGGACAAATTCCTAAGTACCCACACACTTCCAAAACTCAAACAGGAAGAAATCTAAAGCTTGAACAGACCCATAACCAGCAAAGAAATTGAATTAATTATCAAAAATCTCCCAACAAATAAGAGTGCAGGACCAGATGCCTTCCCTGGGGAATTCTACCAGACATTTAAAGCAGAGATAATACCTATCGTTCTCAAGCTGTTCCAAAAAATAGAAAGGGAAGAAAAACTTCCAGACTCATTCTATGAAGGCAGCATTACTTTGATCCATAAACCAGACAGAGACCCAGAAAAAAAAAGAACTACAGGCAAATATGCCTGATGAATATGGATGCAAAAATTCTCAAGAAGATACTAGCAAATCGATTTCAACAGCATATAAAAAGAATTATTCACCATGATCAAGTGGGATTCATTCCTGGGCTGCCGGGCTGGTTCAACATTTGCAAGTCAGTCAATGTGATACGTCACATTAATAAAAGAAAAGAACCATATGATCCTGTCTATCAATGCAGAAAAAGCATTTGACAAAATTCAGCATCCATTCTTAATAAAAACCCTGAGAAAGTCGGGATGGAAGGAACATACTTAACATCATAAGCCATTTGTGAAAAACCCACAGCTAATATCATCCTCAATGGGGAAAAACTGAGAGCTTTCTCCCTGAGATCAGGAACACGACAGGGATGTCCACTCTCACCGCTGTTGTTTAACACAGTGTTGGAAGTACTAGCATCAGCAATCAGACAACAAAAGGAAATCAAAGGCATCAAAATTGGCAAAGATGAAGTTAAGCTTTCACTTTTTGCAGATGACATGATACTATACATGGAAAACCCAAGACTCCCAAGACTCCACCAAGAGTCTGCTAGAACTAATACATGAATTCAGCAAAGTCTCAGGATACAAAATCAATGTTCAGAAATCAGTTGCATTCTTATACACTACTAACGAAGCAACAGAAAGACAAATAAAGAAACTGATCCCATTCACAACTGCACCAAGAAGCATAAAATGCCTAGGAATAAACCTAACCAAAGATGTAAAAGATCTGTATGCTGAAAACTATAGAAAGCTTATGAAGGGTTGAAGAAGATACAAAGAAATGGAAAAACATTCCGTGTTCATGGATTGGAAGAATAAATATTGTTAAAATGTCGATACTACCCAAAGCTATCTACACATTCAATGCAATCCCAATCAAAATTGCACCAGCATTCTTCTCGAAGCTAGAACAAGCAATCCTAAAATTTGCATGGAACCACAAAAGGCCCCGAATAGCCAAAGTAATATTGAAGAAGAAGACCAAAGCGGGAGGCATCACAACCCAGACTTTAGCCTCTACTACAAAGCTGTAATCATCAAGGCAGCATGGTATTGGCACAAAAACAGACACATAGACCAATGGAATAGAATAGAAACCCCAGAACTAGACCCACAAAACTATAGCCAACTAATCTTTGACAAAGCAGGAAAGCATATCCAATGGAAAAAAGACAGTCTCTCCAGTAAATGGTGTTGGGAAAACTGGACAGCGACATGCAGAAGAATGAACCTGGACCACTTTCTTACACCATTCACAAAAATAAACTCAAAATGGGTAAATGACCTGAATGTGAGACAAGAAACCATCAAAACCCTAGAGGAGAAAGCAGGACAAAACCTCTCTGACCTCAGCCGCAGCAATTTCTTACTTGACACATCCACAAAGACAAGGGAAAGGCAAAAAAGAACTATTGGGACCTCATGAAGATAAAAAGCTTCTGCACTGCCAAGGAAACAATCAACAAAAGTAAAAGGCAACTAACAGAATGGGAAAAGATATTTGCAAATGACATATCGGACAAAGGGCTAAGTATCCAAAATGTATAAAGAACTCACCAAACTCCACCTGAAAGACAAATAATCCAGTGAAGAAATGGGCAGAAAACATGAATAGACACTTCTCTAAGGAAGACATCCAGATGGCCAACAGGCACATGAAAATATGCTCAATGTCACTCCTCATCAGGGAAATATAAATCAAAACCACACCCAGATACCCCCTCACGCCAGTCATAGTGGCAAAAATGAACAAATCAGGAGACTATAGATGCTGGAGAGGATGTGGAGAAACGGGAACCCTCTTGCACTGTTGGTGGGAATGCAAACAGTGCAGCTGCTCTGGAAAACAGTGTGGAGGTTCCTCAAAAAATTAAAAATAGATCTACCTTATGACCCAGCAGTAGCACTGCTACTAATTTACCCAAGAGATATAGGAGTGCTGATACATAGTGGCACATGTACCCCAATGTTTATAGCAGCACTTTCCACAATAGCCAAATTATGGAAAGAGCCTAAATGTCCATCAACTGATGAATGGATAAAGAAATTGTGGTTTATATATACAATGGAATACTACGTGGCAATGAGAAAGAATGAAATGTGGCCTTTTGTAGCAACGTATTTGGAACTGGAGAGTGTTATGCTAAGTGAAATAAGCCATACAGAGAAAGACAGATACCATATGTTTTCACTCTTATGTGGATCCTGAGAATCTTAACAGAAGACCATGGGGGAAGGGAAGGAAAAAGAAAAGGGTAGAGAGGGAGGGAGCAGAAACATAAGAGACTATTAAAAACGGTGAACAAAGTGAGGGTTGATGGGGGGTGGGAGGGTGGGTGATGGGTATTGAGGAGGGCACCTTTTGGGATGAGCACTGGGTGTTGTATGGAAACCAATTTGACGATAAATTTCATATTAAATGAGTAATAAAATGTTTTTATTTTTTTTTGAGAGACAGAGACAGAGCACGAGTGGGAGAGCAGCAGAGAGAGAGGGAGACACAGAATCTGAAGCAGGCTCCAGTCTCTGAGTTGTCAGCCCAGAGCCTGACATCAGCCTGAACTCACAAACCAAGAAATGATGACCTGAGCTGAAGTGGGACATTTAACTGTCTGAGCCACCCAGGTGCCCCAGGAGATGTCTGTTTTTAAAGATTTTTTTAAATGTTTATTTATTTTTAAGAGAGAGTGAGAGAGACAGAGGGCAGAGAGAGAGGGGCAGAGAGTGACATACAGAATCTGAAGAAGCCTCCAAGCTCTGAGCTGTCAGCCACAGCCCTAGGTAGGGCTCAAATTAACGAATTGTGAGATCATGACCTGAGCCAAAGTCCAATGCTTAACCGACTGAGGCACCTAGGTGCCCCAAGATGAGATGTCCTTGATTGTTACCAATCTTTAGAAGGAAGCATCTAGTTTTTCACCATAAAGTATGATGCTAGGTGTGGATTTTTTATAGATGATCTTTATCAAGTTGAGAATGTTCCTCTCTATACATTTTTAATTAGAAAAAATCATACAGATAATATACATGAGCACATTCTAAGTTCAAAGACCTCAATAAAGAGCTATATGATAAAATATTTCTTTTACTTTTTCTACAGCTCTGGTTCCCACTCCAAATCATGCTTATCATCTCAGAAGTGGTATTAATAGTTTTATGCATATTATTCCACTGAATATTCTACACACACACACACACACACACTCTCAACTCTTTGTGGATTATTGTTTGGGTTTCCTTCTTTTATGAATAAAATGCTATGCAAAAATGACATCTGTTGACTGGTCATTTCATGCTAGGCACAATTCTTCATATATTCATGCACTCAACCCTCACAATACTACCTTTGATGTAGATGTTTTTAGCATTCTTATTTTATAAGTAACTTAAAATATACTTATTTTATAAGTAATAAATAGAGAAAAGTTAAATAACTTGTCTCTATTAGACCAATACTGCTATTTCCAAGGTCAATTCTCAGTTCTCATCTTACTTGTTCTATTAGCTGTTAATAACCCCTACCTTTTTTATTTTGTTTTACATTTGGTTTCAAAGAAATCACCCTTTTCCAGTTTTTATATTTCACTGGTCATTCTTATTTGGTCTTTTTTTGCTGGTTCCACCTATTTTCACTGAATGAATGTTGGAGTACTTCAGGGCACACAATTTGGTTCTTTTCTGTTTTCTGTCTACAGTTATTCTTGAGTATCTCATCTAGTCTCCTGACTGAATACCATCTATATGCTGATAACTCCTGAAGTTATACTTCCGGCTCTGAGCTCTTTTTGAAATTCACATTTATGTGTCCAGTCGCCTACTCCATGTATCCAGTTGATATTTAATAGACAAGTAAAATCAACATGCCTTGAGTTGACCTTCTCATATTTCTCCTCTACCTGCTCCATCGACAATTCCCTTCAAGTTGTTAAAACTTTCTAAGTATTATGCAAGTGCATCTAATTGGCAGATTCTTATACATATACCAGAACCCCAACTTCAGGGGAATATTGAAAAAATTGTTCTTTATTTTATATCTTGTCCAAATAGAAAGGGGCTTAAAAGGAAGTTGAGAGAGCCAAACCAGGCATTTACCACTATCAGTTTACTTATTTATTTAAAAAGAAAAGCAAATTGAAAATTTTATAATTTGTTAACTAATGCCCTTGTTTTTAATTTTGTTTGCTTTTCTTAGGTTTATTGTAATGTTTTTCTTCTAAAGTTTTATTTTATTTTTTATTTTATTTATTTTTAATATTTATTTATTTTTGAGAGAGAAAGAGAGAGACAGAGTGCAAGCAGGGGAGGGGCAGAGAGAGAGGGAGACACAGAATCTGAAGCAGGCTCCAGGCTCTGAGCTGTCAGCACAGAGCCGGATGTGGGGCTTGAACCCATGGACTGTGAGATCATGACCCGAGCTGAAGTCGGATGCTCAACCAACTGAGCCAGTCAGGTGCCCCTTTCTTCTAAATTTTTAAAAAAGTAATCTCTATGCCTATAATGAGGCTTGAACTCATGACCCTGACATCAAGAGTCACATGCCCTACTGACTGAGATAGCCAAGCACCCCATCTTCTAACTTCGTAAATTGGATGCTTAATTTATAGATTTTCCTCTTTCTTATTTTTGTATGTGTAATTAGGGCTATGAATTTCTCACTGCTTTATGTGTATCCCATAAGTTCAGATATGGAGTGTTTCTATGATAATTTCTAATAATGTCTATAATTTCATGACAAGTTAATAGCTTTTTTTCTTTTTTTTTTTTTTTTTTAATTTTTTTTTTTCAACGTTTATTTATTTTTGGGACAGAGAGAGACAGAGCATGAACGGGGGAGGGGCAGAGAGAGAGGGAGACACAGAATCGGAAACAGGCTCCAGGCTCCGAGCCATCAGCCCAGAGCCTGACGCGGGGCTCGAACTCACGGACCGCGAGATCGTGACCTGGCTGAAGTCGGACGCTTAACCGACTGCGCCACCCAGGCGCCCCTAATAGCTTTTTTTCAATTTCAATTTTTATTTCTCTGTGAACAGTTCTGTTTCTCTGTAAACATTCTAAAATTTTGAGGTGACAGGGATTTATTTTTATTTCTTGTATTGTTATTAATATATATATATATTTGTTTTTGTTTTTAATACTGAAACCACTCTTGGTCTCTCACTCTTTTTTTTTAAGTTTATTTACTGAGAGAGAGAGAGAATGAGAGAGAGCAGTTTTACATTTAAGGGGCAGAAAGAGAGGGAAAAGGAGAATCCTAAGCAGGCTCCACTGTCAGTGCAAAGCTCCATAAAGGCTGGATAGGGAGCTTGATCTCATGAAGCATGAGATCGTGACCTGAGCCAGAGTCAGAGGCTTAACTGACTGAGCCACCCAGGCACCCCATATTAATGTATAGTTTTATTTCATTTTGACCAGATATTGGTGCCTATATTATTTATACTTTTAATTTTTTGAGGGATTTTTATGACCTAGTATATGGCCAATTTTATGAATATTCCATGTTATGTGTCAAAATAAGATATATTGTTCCTTTGGGACATAGAATTCACCATATATCCATATATATGTATCTCCTTATATCAATTAGATCTTTCCATATTTTTTATCACTTCATCTGTACTGAACTGAGGCTTGTAAAATAAAGTTTCCTATAACTAATGCATTTCTGTATAGTTCTTTTTAGAGTAATTGTATAATTTGATTTATGAAAGTAGATTTGATAGATAGAATTTAATAAATTTACCTTGGTATAATTTACTACTTTTGCTCTGAAGTCAATCCTAAATAATGTTAAATTTACAATTTCTTTTTTTGTTTGTATTTGCCTAATACCCTCTATCATTTGATGTTTAATATTTAGATTATATATGGCATAATGTTGGATTTTGCTTTGTTGTATATTTTGTAAGTCTGTTTCTGTAATTAAGAATGTTTTACTCATTTACATATGTTGACATAACCCTTTGCCAATTCCTATGTGCCACTATATTTAACACTAAACCTTTGATTTTAATTTTTTTCATAATATGGCTTATATTTTCTTTATTTTTTACTGTTTTTCTGATAACTGAAATGGTTTACATTTTTGTTCTAATGATTAACTTTATAACTTTACTTTTTTATTTCTTTAGATAATATCCTTTGACCTCTTGCTATGGACAATATTATAATTAATGTTTTCCCTTCTTTCTCCTTGTTCCCCTCCATTATTCAGTATTAATTTATTATTGGTTTTATTTTTATACCTATAAGTGTACTTATACCTTTAATATTTGACTCATCAGCTCCAGGTGGCATAATCGTATAACCCAGAGTAAGAGGTAAGGATAAAACCAGCATATTTTTACTTTTTTCCATCTTCTCTTTTTTCTTATATCTTTTGTGGTATTATTTACATATTAATAGGATTTATCAAGTTTACTGTATTTAGTCCATATTTGTTTTAATCCTATTCCTGCAATTTGATGGATTTAGTGTTCACTGCTAGTTTTTGGCCAAACTCCATCCTTTAATAATTTTTTTAGTAGGGGGTCATGGGAACCGAGTTCTTACATGTTCATGAAATTTAACTGTTGTCTTTTTATGTAAATGAGAGTTCAGTTGACTGTAAAATTCTTAGACTACTTTTTATGTCTTTGAAGATGTTGCAGGTATCGTTCACTGTCTCTTAATGTGAAACCTATGGAAAAAGCTGAGGACTGCCTGATAGTTTCTTTTAGAAGGCTTCATTTAGTGTTTTTTTCCTTGCTGTTCAAGATATTCTCTCTAAAATCCAATTACTTTACCAAGATATTTCTTGGTAAAAATGATATTTCTTGGTAAAAATGATAATGTTTGTCATTCTTTGTGAGCTTTTTCCGGAACTTTTTAGTAGGTAAATTAAAATCTAATTTTATTTCTTGTAAGCTTTCTTGAATTATTTATTCTTAATTATAAAATAATCTAAATAAACATAAAAATATAGACAATAAAACAAGCATCTCCATATCTAGCACCCAGCTTTACCAAATCATATAGTTTTACTATATTTGTCTTAGTTTTATTTTATTATTTTATTTTAAATTTCATTTTATGTTTTTGGAAATACAATACAGTTGAAGCTCCAAAACTCATAATTCCACTCCCTCTGACCTCTTCAGGAGTAGTTATTACTCACAATTATGTAGTTTTCATTTCTTTGCACATTTTTATCAATTACCATGTATGTAAATAATACATATGTAGTATTTTGCATGTTATCAAACTTTACATAAGTATTACAGGACACATATTATTCTGTATCTTGTTTCAACAGAACTTTGTTTTAGATTTGGTCACATCAATATATGTGCTGTATACGCCATAATTTATTCTATTATCCTTTTTCTGCATTAAAAACACTGTAATGAAAGAATGCTATAATGAACATTCTTACAGTCTCCTTGAAGATATGTGAACTTTTTTCTTGGCTTTAGCTAGAAATGAAATTGCCAGTGTTTAGTAAATACACATCTTCATTATTTAATGGATATTGCCAAATTTCCCTCAAACGATTTAACATTCCACATTTCTACCAGCGTTATATGTGCATTTCTAGTACTTCATATCTTGGCCAATGCTTATTGTTTTCAAATTTCAAAGTTTTTCCCAGCTGATGAGTGTGAAGTTAATTGTATCTCGTGTTATAATTTGCATTGCCCAGATGTCTAGCAAGAGTGAAAATTATTTTTCATATTGTTAATGTTCATTTGGGTTTTCTCTTTTGTGAATTGCCTGTTCATAAACTTTCTCCAGTTTTTTTATTGTTTGTCACTTTATTAGTAATTCATAGGAGTTCTCTTTGTATTATGGATAATACAAATAATCCTTTGTTTTATTTATTGCAAACATCTCTTTCTAATTTTTGGCTTTAAAATTTTTTTGAAAATCTCTTGTCATAGAAAAGTTTTAAATTTAGATATACTTAAAATAAATCCTTACTCTCCTTTATGAATAACGTATTTTTCGTGTCATGTTGAAGAAATCGTACTACCCCAGGATTAAGAAAATATTCTGCTTTATTTTCTTCAAAAAATTTGCTTTTCACATAGAAGTTTTTTTTTTTGTTAACTTATCTGGAGTGTGTGTGTGTGTGTGTGATAAGATAGGGATATAATTTTGTTTTTTTTCCATATGATAACCCATTGTTCCAGAATTATTCATTAAATAATCTCTCATTTCCCTTGATTTTTCTTGCTCAGTGATGTATATATTTTTTTTTTAATTTTTTTTTTCAACGTTTATTTATTTTTGGGACAGAGAGAGACAGAGCATGAACGGGGGAGGGGCAGAGAGAGAGGGAGACACAGAATCGGAAACAGGCTCCAGGCTCCGAGCCATCAGCCCAGAGCCTGACGCGGGGCTCGAACTCACGGACCGCGAGATCGTGACCTGGCTGAAGTCGGACGCTTAACCGACTGCGCCACCCAGGCGCCCCAGTGATGTATATATTTAATCTTATATATGAGTTTATTACTATATTTATGAGGTAACTTTTGAATACTTTTTTTAAGGCTTGTTTATTTGTTTTGAGAGAGAGTGTGTGTGAGCAGGGGAGGGGGGAGAGAGAGAGAGAGAGAGAGAGAGAATCCCAAGCAGGCTCCATGCTGATAGTGTGGGCTTGAACTCCCAAACTGTGAGATCATGACCTAAGCCAAAATCAAGAGTCCGGCGCTCAACAGACTGAGCCACCCAGGTGCCCCCTTTTCAATACCTTTTATACTGGAAGTTTTGGTAAAAGTAGACAAAGTAATAATGAATACCCATGTACCTATCTCCCGAATCAACAACCATCAACCCTTGGCCAATTCTATCCTATTTAAGTTTTATTCATTCCTCTGATATCATATTATTTTTGAGGGAAATCGCAGCCACCCTATACTTAATATCAATGCTGTTATATATCAACTTTTCATATACTTTCATTTATATTTCTGTATTCTGCTTCGTTTGTATATTACACAATCCAGATGACAATAAAACACTATGTTAATTATAACAGCTTCATAAGCTTTTCTATCTGTTAACAAAATTTCCTCTTCCTTGTTTTTCAAAATTTCTTAGCTCTTCTCAGTCCTTAATTTTTCCATATTTGTTTCAGAATCAGCTTGTCAAAATCCCATAAAATCTTGTTAAAATTGTTATTGTAATTTTTTAAATTTATATTTTAAATAAGGAATAATTGATAACTTTATGATTTTGAGAATCTTTCCTTCCATGAATGTAGTTCAAATTTTAATTTATCCAATTCTTCTTGCTCTTTAGTAATGTTTGGTAATCACTGACAAAAAAACCTTTTACAACTTTTGCCATATATATATATATATATATAGTTATAGTTTTCATTGCTGTTAGAAATAGGATATCTTGGGGTGCCTCGGCAGCTCAGTCAGTTGAGCAACAACTCTTGATTTTGGCTCAGGTCATGGTCTCGCAGTTTGGGAGATCAAGCCCCATGTTGGGCTCTGTGCTGACAGTGTGGAGCCTGCTTGGGATCTCTCTGTCCCTCTCTCTCTCTGCCCCTCCTCTGCTCATACTCACATGCTCTCTCTCTCTCTCTCTCTCTCTTAAAATAAATAAATAAACTTAAACTAAATAAATAAATAAATAAATAATAAATAAATAAATAATAAATAAATAAATAAATAAGAGACCTCTCTCTCTCTCTCTCTCTCTTAAAATAAATAAATAAACTTTGTATGGTATATTGTAATATTTTATAAGTTGCTGTTTTATTCCATAATTTGCTGAAGTTTCCTATTAGTTTTAATAATATTCTGTGGATTCTCTTAGGTTTTCTATGAGACAATGTATCACATGCAGAAGAAAATGTTTGAGTCCTTCTTTTGTAATTTCTACACCTATTATTATTATTATTATTATTATTATTTGCTATGATACATGGTTAGGGCATTCAGTCTAATATCAAACAGAAGTTTTAATTAGTTTTATAGTTTATTATTAGTTTTAATAATATTCTGTGGATTCTCTTAGGTTTTCTATGAGACAATGTATCACATGCAGAAGAAAATGTTTGAGTCCTTCTTTTGTAATTTCTACACCTATTATTATTATTATTATTATTTGCTATGATACATGGTTAGGGCATTCAGTCTAATATCAAACAGAAGTAGTGATAGGGGGAATCTTTGCTTATTTCTGATTTTAATATAAATGCTTCTACATTTTCATTATTATATGTGATATTAGCACTACTTTGATAACTATCTTTTATTAAATTAAAAGATAGCTCTTCTATTACTACTTGCAAATAATGCTTTTTACTATATCATATATATAAATGTTGAATTTTAGTAAGTGTTTTCTCCCCATTATTAAGATGATAAGATAGTTTTTCTTTAAACAGTTAATATGTATTAATATATAATAAATAATATAAATATAACTATATTTATTTTATTTTTATTCCTGGGATAAACTCTACTTGGTTGTTTTTGGTAAATATTGTTCAATTTTATTTATTTATGATTTTTTCATCTGTATTAATCAGTGAGATTAATGAATATCTTTTAAGATAGAAATTTGGCAGCCCATTTTAAAATATTGTGATTAGTTGTTAGAGATGTATCCTTGTTTTGTCAAAGATAGAAATTGCATTTATGTTTCTTCTTACTGCTTTTGAGCAATTTATGTGGACAGCTATTTTATAGGAAAATCCTAAGTTTTTCTTTTTTTGTGCTTTTTTTATTCAGATTTTAATATCAGTATTCCTTAGAATGATAAAAGTAATGCAAAGCTTTTCTTTCTAATTCTGTGACAGTTTAAATAGAATTAAAAGTATATACATTTTGAATAACATTTGAAATGATTTAGTGATGGGGTGCCTGGATAGCTCAGTCTGTTAAGCATCTGACTTTGGCTCAGGTCATGATCTTGCAGTTCATCCCCACATCCTGCTCTGAGATCAGTGCTGAGCCTGCTTCAGATCCTCGTCTCCCTCTCTCTTTACCCCTCCCCATGCTTCCTCACTCTCAAAAATAAGTTAAAAACATTAAAAAAAAAGAAATTGGGGCACCTGAGTGGCTCAGTCGGTTGAGCGTCCAACTTCGGCTCAGGTCATGATCTCATAGTTTGTGGGTTCGAGCCCCACATCAGGCTCTGTGCTGAGGGCTGGCTCAGAGCCTGGAGCCTGCTTCAGATTCTGTGTTTCCTTCTTTCTCTGCCCCTCCCCCGCTCACTCTTTGTCTCACTCTGTTTCTAAAAAATAAGTAAAATGTAAAAAAAAAAGAAGAAAAAAAAAAAGAAATGATTTAGTGGTGAAATGGTTTGGACCTGGTTCACTTATAAGGAGATTGCTCTTTGAGAGTGTTCTCAATTGAGTTTGTGTCTTACCCATATATGCATTTCTAACTCCTAATGGGGTACCTAGTAGGCACCAGATACATATTGTGTATATTTGATTAGAATGTTAGTGACCAACCTTCAGGCACAGGAATATCCTTCCTGACACTTATTATTGCCTAAAATTCCAAAATTATATCACTTTGACCTAATTTCCTTAAAAAGTCAGGGGTGCCTAGCTGACTCAGTCAGTTGAGCCTCTGACTCTTGATTTTGGCTTAGGTCATGAGATCCCCGCTTGGGATTCTCTCTCTTTCTCTCTCTCTCTCTCTCCCTCCCCCTGTCCCTCTCCCTCTTGCTCACATGTGCACATGCACACTCTCTCTTTTAAAAATAAAGTCATTGTCTTCTGTGAAATGATAGCAGCTCATAAAGTTAAAACATAATAAGCCTTGTTTGTCATTTTTACTTTCAGTGTAAATGACCTGCTTAGATACTTTCCTAATTCTTGAAATTAGAATTTAAATGGAGTGTGAAATTTAAATGGACTACATAGGTTATAGCAGCCATTTTAAAAGAAATAGGGATGAGAAAGAAATAGGGATGGGAAAGAAATAAGGATGGGTTTGGGAGAGAGAAAGAGAGAGAAGAGGAGGAGAGATAAAGGATGAGAAGAAGGAAACACAGTGTCTATGGAGTTAAGGAATGCTTGCTAACAAGTGGAGAAAGAACACAGAAATCAAATAAAATACCAACTTTGCAACTTTGTTTATTTCACAGTTTTACCCAGAATTGACCTTATGCTATATGGCATTGGATTTCTTGATTAGGTAAGGCAAATATTTTTCCCGGGAATATTCAATTTCAGCCATTTTGTTTTTCTAAACTTCCTGCCTCAAACCTTCTTCATTCTGTTCTTCTTCTTGACTAAATATTTCCCCCTTCCTACTCTATTATAGGCAGACGACTTAACTTTCCAGAACATGACTTTTTAAAGCCAAATTATCATAATTCGCAATGAAATTTTACCTTCATTTAGAAGAGTTTTAAAAGGAATGTAATACTGGAATTTTTTTAGATGAGCTTCCTACTAAAATCAAAAAAGATATTGCTTTCATTTTATTGAAATTTTTGGTCAGTTTATTTTTTCTAAATAAAGTACTTTGAGCTATTTTATCTCATGAACTTTAAAACCACTATATGACCATTTCAAGGCCAGAGGTAGTTCTATTCCCAAGGGGATGGCACTGAAAAAAATCCCTCTATAGGGGCTAGGGCACCACCCAACAAGTACTATCTCCTTTATGCACTTGTACAATATAAAAAATGGATGGAGTCAATAGCATGAGTTAGCTCATAAACACACCTGAATTGATCAGATTAGCCAGTCACTGACAACAATGATAGTTCTAGGGAAATAGAACATAGAAGAGGTCAACATGTGTTCACTAATAGGACATGTTTGTTTGCAATGAAAATTATGAGAGTACTGAATAACATTTTCTTGTCTTTGTCAGAGCATTTGAGGGCTGTGGGGGTTTTAATGGGAGAGAAGTGAAGTGGAGTGAGAGGGTGGCAGCAACAGCAGTAGGCCCCCACCCTCCTTGACCTGCTTCACCTTGTTGTCTGGCTCTGGGTGGCGATTTTCTAGTGATAACGTCA
The DNA here is from genome assembly GCF_007474595.2 of Lynx canadensis. Classification (NCBI taxonomy): domain Eukaryota; kingdom Metazoa; phylum Chordata; class Mammalia; order Carnivora; family Felidae; genus Lynx; species Lynx canadensis. Next base: position 27,996,787 of record NC_044307.1, on the reverse strand, counting down.
AGGAAAGGTTTTTATTTCACAGTGTTCTGGGTATCTTTTGTTGGGCCTCCAGGTCCTCTCTCCACTCTTTTCCCTGCTGCCCTGCTCCTAAGAAGGTAAGCCATCTGTCCTGTGTCAAGGAAATTGCTTGTGAAAACACCAAAAGAGTGAAGTTGGGCTGTTCAGAGCCTGGAGCCTGCTTCAGATTCTGTGTTTCCTTCTTTCTCTGCCCCTCCCCCGCTCACAATATAAAAAATGGATGGAGTCAATAGCATGAGTTAGCTCATAAACACACCTGAATTGATCAGATTAGCCAGTCTATCTTCCAGCTCCATTCAGGACCACATGATTTGGCTGTATCAGCTTATCAAGGCCACAGTTCTTTCTATATAGCTCTCTCCATATAGCTATTCTCTCTGCTTTCCTGTAATAGAACTTGCTCCTTGAAAGCTAGGAGTGGTAATGGCTGTCTATTGTTGTATGTTGAAATGAGATACTTCATTATTCCTAATGGGCTTATCTAAACTACTCCCATGCCATCCATCTGTCTATTTATCTATTCATCAATTATCTATCTACTCATCTATTTATCTATTAATCATTTATCCTCTATGTATCTATGTTTTTGAAAAAAAATTATGTTTATTTATTTTTGAGAGAGAGAAAGAGAGACAGAGTGAGAGCAGGGGAGGGGAAGAGAGAGAGGGAGACACAGAGTGTGAAGTAGGCTCCAGGCTCTGAGCAGTCAGCACAGAGCCTGATGTGGGGCTCGAACCCAGGAGCTATGAGATAATGAACTGAGCCGAAGTTAGAGGCTTAACCGACTGAGCCACCCAGGCGCCCCTGTATCTCTGTTTTTGTTCAAATCTTTTGAAGTAGTTCTTTCATTTTTTTTTTTTTATTTTTTTTTTCAACGTTTATTTATTTTTGGGACAGAGAGAGACAGAGCATGAACGGGGGAGGGGCAGAGAGAGAGGGAGACACAGAATTGGAAACAGGCTCCAGGCTCTGAGCCATCAGCCCAGAGCCTGACGCGGGGCTCGAACTCACGGAGTGCGAGATCGTGACCTGGCTGAAGTCGGACGCTTAACCGACTGCGCCACCCAGGCGCCCCTGAAGTAGTTCTTTTATTAAACTTCCCTCAATTTCTCCATTTGAGTATGATGTCTATAACATCTGATTGACATAGTAATTGGTGCCAGAAATGGCCCTGGGAACAAAACCCTCAAAACGAAATTCTGGCATTGGTTTGCTCATATATTAGAGGGCTATACAACAACTTTGCTAGGAGGAAATAAGACTCTGGTCAGCTGTAGCATATTGTGACATCACAGTCACTCAAATTCCCAGTGGTGGCATGAGATGAAGTACAGGTGGAGGACTAGCAATGGGGAGATCAAATGGCCCTGGTCATTATGGCAACAGTGATACTAAGGATTGTAAGGTCAGCTGGCTGTTTCTGTTGGCATTAGAAAATGTAAAAAGAGAAAAGGAGAAATTGAAGATTGTGATTATTATCACTATTTACTCAGAACACACTCAGACAATTAGAAAGTTTGGAAGCTTTATAGAAGTTCATATTTTGCAGACACACAGCAGATATGGCTGAGGTACAACCCTGATGATGTATGGGTTGCAGAATTGCAGCACCAAAGGGTGTATAGCCCTATGGGTCTTTAAGTTAATGGCACTTGTGGGGAATAAGTGGGGCCCCAAGATAAGGAATGGGGCCATTTGGGCAGACACAGAGAAGGCTAAGAAGTTTAAACCTCCAAATCCCCCTGAACTCTTGCCATTAGGCAACCCCTTCCCATACATAAGTGTTCTCTATGAATGTGCCCAAGGAATTTGCTAATAAAAGGATACTGATTCTCCTCAGCTATATGTTCCTACCAGCCCTGATTGCCTCCAGGCCCATATGAGAATTAGATCCCAGTAGAACCCAGATGGAGGAACACAAAACCTATTTTTGTAGGAGATAGCCTATCCACCAAAAGAGTTATAAGATCTTGCCAGTTTTTATCTGCTAGAGCTTGGGGGGAATGTATGGGAATGTATTTTAAGGGTATGAGGCCAATAAAAATGAAACATAAGGGTTGTTTAGGCTGTATTTATTGTAATAGATGTATACATTTGTGATTTGGAATTTAATGTGTTGGCTTGAGTCTACTAGATTGAGTAATTGAAACCTGGACTCAATAGTGACCTGGAGTTAGAGAGATTCTAATACTTCCCTAATGGCTCAGGAAAATAAAAAAGTTGAAATGTACCTATTGAGTACAACTTGATTAGTTAGCTTCTAATCAGGTCTCTTTCTCCCTCCTTCTCTGCCTCTCCTTCCCTGGCAGGGCCTAGAGGATGTTCCTTTAATGGAGACATTTAGCTAGCAAAGGAGAACCAGCATTTTTGAAAAACTCTACGTGACTGTCATCTATAGGCCAGAGATGATGGTGGAAGTGGCAGAGGCAAGTTGGGCAGAATTACAAAGAAGCCACAGGATGAGTGGTAGCCATGGATCTACAATAATGGCTAATTGATCTAACTGCTACAAATGAAATTGATGGGAAGCATATCAAGGATATAATGTATATCAGAGGAAAAATTCTAATTTTGGTGGGCAGAAATCCAACCTAAATCATTGTGGTGGGGATCCATGTCCTAATACTAGTGCCTACACCTAAGGCAGTTCCCAGACCCAAGCTTCTAGAATGAAGGAAAAAACATTCTCTTAAAGGAAGGATCTGTCTAGGTGGCCCTAGACATATTTTGTCATTCTCCCCCCAGGCTTTCCTAAAAATACCTGTGCATTCATCAGGGCGACTGGACATTGGGAGAAATGGAGATATCCAGATGTCTTGTAGATTATTTGATAGTGGCTTCCAAGTGACCTGAAACCCCACCATGGTCCGCCAGTTAGAGTGGAAGTTTAAGAAAGTCAGGTAATTGAAGAATCTTGGTCCAAGTCTGTCCCAGTGAGGCCAGTAGGACCACAGTTTTTCCCCCAGGCCAAGAATGTATATAGAGAAGAATATACTTAATTATATATATAATTAGTATCTGACAGAATATTCACTTTTGTTCTCTGGTGAAAAGATGAAGTGGAAGGGCCTGGAAATGTGCCTATTTTCTTGTTCATTGCATAAAAAAAACAGTATAAACCAAAATCAATAATGGAGCTCTGGGTGAATTTCAGAGATTTCAAAGACTTGAAATATGTATGATAGTGATTTCCACTACATCCCAATTTAATTAGCCTCTTAATCTTAATTCTGCTATTGCAAAATCCAGATGATTCATGGAGAATACCTGTAGATGAGTTGTAATTGAACTTTAGTAAGCATCAGAATCACAGCAGGGTCATTAAAACACAGATTCCTGGGTTCCATCCCTAGAATTTCTGATTTAGCAGGTCTGGGGTAAAACCTAAGAATTTCCATTTCTAACAGGTTCTAGGTGATAGTAATCTTGCGGGTCCTGAGACCACTCTTTGAAAACTTCTGTCAAAGGTACCCAAATTTATTAAGATGGAAATGCTAATTTCATTTGCTTATTTCCTGCCATATGATATACAGCATTAAGCTAGATTAAAAAAAAAATTCTCCATTCTTGAAAACAAAAGTACTCAAAGTAATTTGCCTTTTTGAGGTCATATATCCTTTCTCTCATGCTTCTGCTCACTGTCATAATGTAAACTGAAGGGAAATTCATTATTCTGATATCCCATAGACCAACAAGGTGGCTCATCATATTGATGATATTATGCTAATATATCTAGAGGGCAGGAAATATCAAGCATTCTAGATACCTTGATGACACATATACGTGGCAGAGAGTAGGAGATAAACTCTGCAAAAGATAAGGAACCTAATAAATTAGTGATGTGTTTAGAGATCTTGTGGTCTGGCATATATTGGAATATAACCACAAGAATAAGAGATAAATTGATGTACCTTATACTGCCTACCATGAAGAAAGAATTATGGTGCTAGTGGGATTTGAAAACTTTGTGCATCACATTTTAGGGTGTGGTTATGGCCCAGTTAGTGGGTAGTCCATAAATAAACCTTTTGTTTTTTCAGCCTGGTTGAAGTATAATTTGTACAAGGTAAAATTAATTAAATTGATGAATTTTTACAAATGTGTTCAATTGTGTAACAACCACAAGACAACCAAAATCATGATATAGAACTTCTCCATCATCCTGAAATGTTCCATTGGGATTTCAATCCCCTTACCCCACCCACTTATCCCTCATCTGCCTTCTATTTATGGTTTTGGCTTTTCTAAACTTCCATATAATGAGATCACACTGCATGTAAATCCTTTAAATATGACATATTTTTCTCAGCCTGGGTTTCTGAGCCTGGGTGGCTCAGTCAGTTGGGCGTCTGACTACAGTTCAGGTCATGATCTCACGGTTGGTTCCTGGGTTCCTGAGTTCGAGCCCCACATCTGGCTCTGTGCTGACAACTCAGAGCCTGGAGCCTGCTTCAGATTCTGTTTCCCTCTCTTTCTGCCCCTCCCCCGCTAACGCTCTGTCTCTTTGTGTCTCTCAAAAATGAATAAATGTTAAAAAAAATTTAAAAAAATTTTAAAAGAAATTCACAAGCTGATTTTCTTTTTTTCTTTTTTTAAATGCTTATTTTTGAGAGAGAGAGAGGGCAAGGGGTAGAGAGAGAGGGAGACACAGAATCCAAAGCAGGTTCCAGGCTCTGAGCTGTCAGCACAGAGCCCTATGTGGAGCTCAAACTCATGAACTACGAGAACATGATCTGAGCTGAAGTCAGATGCTTAACCGACCGTGCCACCCAGGCGCCTCCACGAGCTGATTTTCAACATGGCTGTAGCACTTTATACTTTTATTTTTTTTTTAAATATTATTTATTTTGAGTGAGGAAAAGAGAGCAGGGAAGGGGCATAGAAAGAGGAAGAGAAACAGAATCTCAAGCAGGCTCCATATGCCATGTGGAGGCCCGATCAGGGGCTTGATCCCACCAACTTGAGATCATGACCTGAGCCACAATCAAGAGTCTGACACCCAACTGAGCCACCCAGGCACCCTGGATGTAGCACTTTAAATTTTCACTAGCAGTGTATAACATTTATAGGTGCTCTACATTTCCATCAGAATATGGTATTGTTAGTTTATTATTTTTTAAAATTTCAGTTATTCTCAAAGATGTGCAGTAGTATCACATTTTGGTTTTTATTTGTATTTCCATAATAACTGAAGATTTTGAATATCTTTATCATCTATATATCTTCTTTGGTGAAATGTCTGTTCAATTTTTGTATCTATTAAAGTTTTCTTATTGTTGAACTTTGAGAGTTTGTTAAACATTCTGGATACACATCCTTTGTTAAATACATGATTTGCAAATATTTTCTCCTAGTCTATGGCTTGTCTTTTCATTCTCTTGACAGTCTTTTACAGAGAAAGTTTAAAATTTTGATGAAGCCTAATTTATGGATTTTTTTCTTTTATGGATTATGCTTTTGGTGTCATGGTTGAAAAGTTTTTGCCTAACCCCATGTCATGAAGATACTGTTCCTGTATTTTCTTTTAAAAGTTTTACATTTAGATCTATAATATATTTTGAGTTAATTTTCAGATAAGATGTGATGTATAGGTCAAGTTTCATTTTTGTTTTTTTTATATGGATGCCCATTTGTTCCTGCACAGTTGGTTCAAAAGATTCATTCTCCACTGAATGGCTTTTGCACTGTTATCAGTTACCTATTGACCACCTTTGTGTACTATTTTCAGACTTCCTATTTGAATTCATTGCTATAGTTACCTATCCTGTCACCAATTTCACACTGGAATGATTATAAATAGTAAGTCTTTAAATCAGGTGGTGTGAGTTCTTCAAGTTCGTTATTATTTTTCAAAATTGTTTTGATCATTGTTGTTCTTTTGCTGTTCCCTATAAATTTTAAGATTAGCTCATCTATGCAAAAGTCCCCACTGTAATTTAGATTGGGGTTATATTGAATATATATATCATTTTGAGAAGAACTGATATTATAGCCATATTGAGTCTTCTGATCCATGAGCATGGTGTAACTTTCTATTTATTCAGGTGATCTTTAAATTATGTCAGCAATGTTTGGTTTTATAGTTTTAATGTATAGACCTTGCACATTTTTGTTAAATTTATTCTTAAGTATTTCACACATTTTAATGCTATTATAAAATATTAAAAATTTTCAATATCCAATTGTTTGTAATTAGTATATAGAAACACAACTGAGTTTTGTATATTGACCTTGAATTCAGTGACTTTGCTTAATTCATTTAATAAGTCTAGAAATATTTTAGTACATTCATGGGGTTTTCTATGTAGACAACCATGTTGTCTGAAAATAGGGAGAATTTCTTTCATTCTTTCCAATATGATTGTCTTTTGTTTCTCTTCCTTGCCCTAATGCATTGAGAGAACTGGTTGGGACTTCCAGTACAATGTTGATTAGGAACAATGAAAGAAGACATCTTTATCTTGTTCCTGTTCTTAGAAGGAAAGCATTCATTCTTTGTCCATTAAGTATTATGTTAGGTGTAGGTTTGTCATTGATGTTCTTTATCACATTTAGGTTATTTCCTTCTATTGCCTATCTGCTAAGTTTTTAATGTGAATGAAAGTGGAATCTTAAATACATTTTCTTCATTTAGATAATTATGGTTTTTCCTCTCTGCTAATGTGTTAAATTACATTGATTGAGTTTTGAATGTTCAAACTTGCATTCTTGAGATTACCACCACTTAATCATGTTGTCTTACTTTTTTTTTTATATGAAATTTATTGACAAATTGGTTTCCATACAACACCCAGTGCTCATCCCAAAAGGTGCCCTCCTCAATACCCATCACCCACCCTCCCCTCCCTCCCACCCCCCCATCAACCCTCAGTCTGTTCTCAGTTCCCAACAGTCTCTTATGCTTTGGCTCTCTCCCACTCTAACCTCTCTTTTTTTTTTTTCCTTCCCCTCCCCCATGGGTTCCTGTTAAGTTTCTCAGGATCCACATAAGAGTGAAACCATATGGTATCTGTCTTTCTCTGTATGGCTTATTTCACTTAGCATCACACTCTCCAGTTCCATCCACGTTGCTACAAAAGGCCATATTTCATTTTTTCTCATTGCCACGTAGTATTCCATTGTGTATATAAACCACAATTTCTTTATCCATTCATCAGTTGATGGACATTTAGGCTCTTTCCATAATTTGGCTATTGTTGAGAGTGCTGCTATGAACATTGGGGTACAAGTGCCCCTATGCATCAGTACTCCTGTATCCCTTGGATAAATTCCTAGCAGTGCTATTGCTGGGTCATAGGGTAGGTCTATTTTTAATTTTCTGAGGAACCTCCACACTGCTTTCCAGAGCGGCTGCACCAATTTGCATTCCCACCAACAGTGCAAGAGGGTTCCCGTTTCTCCACATCCTCGCCAGCATCTATAGTCTCCTGATTTGTTCATTTTGGCCACTCTGACTGGCGTGAGGTGATACCTGAGTGTGGTTTTGATTTGTATTTCCCTGATAAGGAGCGACGCTGAACATCTTTTCATGTGCCTGTTGGCCATCTGGATGTCTTCTTTAGAGAAGTGTCTATTCATGTTGTCTTACTTTTTAAAAAGTGTTAAAACTGAGAATAAACTGAGTGTTGATGGGGGGGGTGGGAGGGAGAGGAGGGTGGGTGATGGGTATTGAGGAGGGCACCTGTTGGAATGAGCACTGGGTGTTATATGGAAACCAATTTGACAATAAATTTCATATTAAAAAATAAAAAATAAAAAGTGTTGCTTGATTCAATTTGTTACCATTTTGTTGAGAATGTTTCCATCTATGTCCATAAAAGACATAGGTCTAGATTTTTATTTTCTTGTTAATGTCTTTGATTTTGGTATTAGGTAATGTTGGCCTTATAAAATAAGTTGGGAAGTGTTCCCTCTTCTGTTTTCTGGAAGAGTTTATGTAGAATTGGCATTACTCATTCCCTAAACGTTTGGTTGAGTTGAATAATGGAGATATCTAGGCCTGTATATTCTCTCAAGTGTATTTTATTAATTTGTCTTTCAAGGAAAGATATTTCCTTGTCCATTCAAGTAAAATTTTAAAATTCATTTGCATAAAATTGTTTATAATATTCCTGTATCATCCTTTCAATGTCTGTAGGATTTATAGAAAAGTCCCCTCTCTCATTTTTATTGTTAGTGATTTGTGTCTTCTCTTTTCTTTCTGATCAGCCTAACTAGAGGTTTATTAATTTTGTTGAGTTTCTCAAATTGACTTTTGTTTTCACTGAATTTCTCTTTTGTGTTTGTTTTCTATATTATTGCCTTATAATTTACCAATATTCTTTCTTTTCTTCTACTTCTTTTGGACCAATGGGAAGAAAAGTTGGAGAAATTGGAGAAATTCTTCAGGAAATTGGAGGAGAATGAAGTCCCTCTACCTGTTTGCACCTCCTGTCATATATCATTCTCTGAATTCTAGGAATTCCTCTTCAGGTAAAAGAATAGTGAGAACTTCCCGCTGTCATTAGCACTAAGATACTAAATCACCCCTTGTTGACATTCCTAAACACCATCCACACATTTATAATGGCCTCTTCATTAAACTCTCCTTACCCAGTAAGTATTTGATTTCTTGATGTTTCCTGTCTGCTGATACAGATAAGTTTTTACAATTAATTAATTAGCTAATGGATTTCAAATAGGATGTTTTCAGGTTCACAGCAAAATTGAGTGGAAGGTACCCATCTGAGCCTGGAACTTTCTTTTTTGGGAGGTTATTAATTAATGTTTCAATTTCTTTAATGTATGCTGGCCTATTCAAATTGTTATTCTTGTGTGAGTTTTGGTAAACTGTTATCAGGGAATTCCTAAATTTTATGTAGGTTATCAAATTGATGGGCATAGAATTATTCATGATATTTTTTTAATGTTCATAGGATCTGTAGTAATGACTTCTCTTTCGTTTATTTTTTTATTTTATTTAAAGTTTCTGTTTGCTTTTGTTTTTATCAAAGTAATATAAGCACAGAAAAATAGAATTGTGCAAATAGGAAAAGCAGAAGTATTCCCACTCCATTCCTCCTCAGACACCCTTAAAGCAACAAAATTCTTTTATAATTATTTACTTCATTCCATTATGTGGATGTATCATTATTTAATAAATTTCCTAAAGAAGTTTGGATCATTGACATTCTTCCCCACCCCTGCATTTTATTTTGGAAATTTTCAAATAAATCGGAATGTTGAAAACTTTTACAGTGGGCACCCATGTCTGCACTACTTAGGTTCTTCCCCTTAACGTGTTACTATACTTGTTTTATTATATATACATCTACTCAATGATCCATCCTCTATCCACCCATCAATCCATCAATTTTTTGATGCATTTCAGACTAATTTAGAGACATTATTTATACTTCCTCCCAGATGCTTCAGTCTGTATGTGATTGACAGGAGTTCAATATTTGTCCATGATTCTTTTTTGTTTTTGTTTTTGTTTTTTAATATGAAATTTATTGTCAAATTGGTTTCCACACAACACCCAGTGCTCATCCCAACAGGTGCCCTCCTCGATGCCCATCACCCACCCCTCTCTCCCTCCCACCCCCCATCAACCCTCAGTTTATTCTGTTTTTAAGACTCTCTCATGGTTTGGCTCTCTCCCTCTCTAACTTTATTTTTCCCACTCTTATGTGTATCCTGAGAAACTTAACAGAAGACCATGGGGGAGGGGAAGGAAAAAAAAATTTAGAGAGGGAGGGAGCCAAAACATAAGAGACTCCTAAAAACTGAGAACAAACTGAGGGTTTATTGGGGGTGGGAGGGAAGGGTGGGTGGGTGGGTGATGGGTATTGAGGAGGGCACCTGTTGGGATGAGCACTGGGTGTTATATGGAAACCATTTGACAATAAATTTCATTAAAAAAAAGGATCATACCCATGATAGTGTAAGATTTATTTTAGGGATGAATAGATGGCTCAACACTAGCAAATCAGTCAATGTGATACACAACCTCAACAAAATTAAGGATAAAAATCATATGATCATCTCAATAGATATAGAAAAATCATTTGACAAAATTCAACATCAATTTATTATAAAAACTTTCAACAAAGTGGGTGGAGAGGGAATGTACATCAACATAATAGAGGCTATATATGACTAGTCCACAACTAATACTCAATGGTAAGAGGCTGAAAGTCTTTTCTCTAAGATCAGGAACAGACAACGATGCCCATCATTGCCACTTTTTTTTTTTTTCAACGTTTTTTATTTATTTTTGGGACAGAGAGAGACAGAGCATGAACGGGGGAGGGGCAGAGAGAGAGGGAGACACAGAATCGGAAACAGGCTCCAGGCTCTGAGCCATCAGCCCAGAGCCCGACGCGGGGCTCGAACTCACGGACCGCGAGATCGTGACCTGGCTGAAGTCGGATGCTTAACCGACTGCGCCATCCAGGCGCCCCCCATCATTGCCACTTTTATTCAACATAGAATTGGAAGTCTTAGAGCAATTAGGCAAGAAAAATAAATAAAAGGCATCCAAATTGAAAAGGAAGTAAAACTGTCACTATTGTCATTTTTAAATAAGTTTTTAATTTTAATTCCAGTATAGTTAACATACAGTGTAATATTAATTTCAGGTGTATAGTATACTGATTCAACAGTTCTATACATTGCTCAGTGCTCGTGATAAGTGTAATCTCTAATCCCCATTGCCTATTTTATCCTTCCCCTTACTTACCTTCTCCCTGCTAACCATCAGTTTGTTCTCTATAGTTAAGAGTCTGTTTCTTGGTTTGTCTTTCTTCTTTTTTCTCCCCTTTGCTTGTTTGTTTTGTTTCTTAAATTCCACATAGGAGTGCAATTATATGGTATTTGTCTTTCTCTGACTGGCTTATTTCACTTAGTATTATACTCTCTAGCTCCATCCATGTCATTGCAAATGGCAAGATTTCATTATTTCTTATGGCTGAATAATATTCCATTACCTATTTATATCACATCTTTATTCATTCATCTTGGACTGCTTCCATAATTTGGCTATTGTAAATAATGCCATAATAAGCATAGAGGTGCATGTATTCCGTTGAATTAGTGTTTTTGTATTTTGGGGGGTAAATACCTAGTACTGCAATTACTGGATTATAGGGTGGTTTATTTTTAACTTTCTGAGGATGCTCTGTACTGTTTTCTACAGGGGTTTCACCAGTTTGCACCCCCATCAACAGTGCACCATGGTTCCTATTTCTCTACATCCTCGTCAATGCTTGTTGTTTCTTGTGTTTTTTATTTTAGCTATACCAACATGTGTAAGGTGATATCTCACTGTAGTTTTGATTTGCATTTCCCTGATTATGAGTGATGTTGAGCATCTTTTCATGTGTCTTTTGACTGTCTATATGTCTTCTTTGGAGAAATGTCTTTTCATGTCTTTTGCCTACTTTTAAATTGGATTATTTGTTTTTGGGTGTTGAATTGTATAAGTTCTTTATGTATTTTGGAGACTAGCCCTTTATTGAATATGTCATTTGCAGATATCTTCTCCTGTCCGGTAGGTTGTCTTTTAGTTTTGTTGATTATTTCCTTTGCTGTGCACAAGCTTTTTATTTTCAAGAATAAAGCTGTCACCATGTTCAGGTGTTAATTTTTCTTTAACTGTTTGGTAGAATTCACCTGTGAAGCCATCTGTTACTGAGGTTTTCTTTGTTGGGAGGTTTTGATCACTGATTCAGTGTCCTTACTTTTTATTGGTCTGTTCAGATATTGTATTTCCTAATGATTCAGACTTGGTAGGTTGTATGTTTCTAGGAATTTACCCATTTATTCTAGGTTGTCCATTTTTGGGTGTATAATTGTTGATAGTAGTCTCATGACCCTCTGAATGACTGTGGTGTCAATGGTAATGTCTGCTTTTTAATTTCTAATTTATTTGAGTCCTCTGTTTCTGTTTCTGTAAATTTATCTAAAGTTTATTTATTTTATCTTAAAAAACCCATCTCTTAGTTTTGTCTATCTTTTATATTTTTCTCTGTTCTATATTTCAATTATTTCTGCTCTCATCCTTGTTTTCTCCTTTCTTCTGTTCATTTGGTAGCTTGTTATTATTTTTCTTGGTAATTGACATATAAAACTAGGTTCTTTGAACTCCTTCTGTTTACTTAATGTAAGCATTTATTGTTATAAACTTCCCTCATAGCACTGCTTTTGCTAAATCTCATAAATTTTGGTATGTTGTGCTTCCATTTTTATTTGTTTCAAGATATATTTCGATTTACCTTTGATTTCATTGTTGATTCATATGTTGTTCAGGAATGTGTTGTGTAGTTCCCACATGTTTGTGAATTTTCCAAACTTCCTTCTGTTACTGATTTCTACTTTCATACCATTGTGGTTGGAAAATATACTTGGTATAATTCAATTTTCAAAAATTTCCTGAGACTTGTTTTGTGACACAACATATACTCTATCCTGGAAAATATTCCATGTACACTTAAGAAAAATTTATATTCTACTGCTATCAGATGGATTGTATGTGTCTCTTAGTTTCATTTGGTCTAAAATGTATTTCAGGTCCAATGTTTCCTTACTGATTTTCCATCTCAATTGTCCAAATGTTGTTGAAAGTGGAATATTTAAGTCCCCTACTATTATTGTATTGTCTATTACTAACTTTAGCTCTGTTTGTGTTTGCTTAAGATATTTAGGTGCTCTGATGTGTGAAGATATATTTACAATTTTATATCTTCTTGATGAATTGACTCCTTTATCAATTTATAATGGCCTTAGTCTCTTATCACAGTGTTTTACTTAAAGCATATTTGTATAAGTTTGGCTACCCCTCCTCTCTTTTGGTTTCTGTTTGCATGGAATATCTTTTTCCACCTCCTCACTTTGATCCTATGTGTGACCTTATAGGCAGCATATGTTTGGGTCTGATTTTTTAAAAAATCAGTTCAGTCAAACAAATAAATAAATAAATAAATAAATAAATAATCAGTTCCACCATTCTATACCCTTTGACTTCAGAGTTTAATCCATTTACACTTAAAGTAATTATTGGGGTAAGGACTTAGTACTGCCATCTTGTTAATTATTTTCTGGCTGTATTGTAGTTCCTTTGTTCCTTTCTTCCTCTGTTGTTGTCTTCCTTTTTGAATTGATGATTTTCTGTAGTGGTATACTTTGATTATCTTATCTTTATCTTGTTAGAACCTACTATCCGTTTTTATGGTTACCTTGAGGCTTCCTTGAAATACCTTATGGACAAATCAGTCTGTTTTAGGCTGACAACAACTTATCTTTGATTGCATACCAAAACTTTCCCCTTTTTCTTCCTTTCCACATTTTGTTTTTCAGGTAGCAATTTAAAATTTTTTATATTTTTTATATTGTTTATATTTTTTATAATATATATTATAAAATTATATATATAATTATATATCTTATAAAATTATATATATAAATTATAAAATTATAATATATATTATATATTATATTGTATATTATTATATTATATTATATATATAATATATATTATATTATATTATTATATATAATATATATAATTAGATAATATATATATAATTATATACTATATAATTTTTTATATTGTTTATTAACAGGTTATTATGGCTATAGTTATTGTTAATACTTTTGTCTTTTAATCTATGTACTAGAGTTAAGTGGTTAATACACTGCATAATACAGTATGAGAGTGTTTTGGATCTGACTATATCTTTACCTTTTTATCAGTGTGTTGTGTGGTGTCATGTGTTTTCATGTTACTAATATCATCCTTTTTTTTCAGCTTTTTAAAAAAAGTTGATTTACTTATTTTGAGAGAGAGAGAACACAAGCAGGGGAGGGGCAGAAAGAAGAGAGAGATAATCCCAAGCAGACTCCATGCTATCAGCACTGACTGAACCACCCAGGGGCCTCTTGTTTCAGCTTTAAGAAATATGTCAGCAATTGTTATAAGGCAGATCTAGTGGTAATGCTTCTCCTCATTTTTTGTTTATTTTGGAAAGTCTTTATTTCACCTTCCTTTCTGAAGGACAACTTTATTGGTTACAGTATTCTTTGTTGGCAGTTTTTTATTTCTTTTAGCACTTTGAATATATCATCCCATTGTCTCTGAGCCTGCAAGATTCTTGCTGAGAAAACTGAAAGTCCTTTGTAGACTCTCTTGGATGAGAATTTTTTTCTCTTCCAATTTTTTTTCCTCTTGATATTCTCATTCTCTTTTTGCCTTTGATTTTAGACAGTTTTATTATAATATATTTTGGAGAAAATTGTTTTGGATTGAATTTTGCGGTGACCTATTAGATTCATGACCTTGAATGTCCAAATACCTCCTAGGTTTGGGAAGCTCTCAGCCTTTCGTTCTTTCTTTCTTTCTTTTTTTTTTAATGTTTATTTATTTTTGACAGAGAGGGAGACAGAGAGTGAGCGGGCAAGGGACAGAGAGAGAGAGGGAGACACAGAATCCAAAGCAGGCTCCAGACCCCAAGCTGTCAGCACAGAGCCCGATGCAGGGCCTGAGGCACAAGCCCTGAGATCATGACCTGAGCCGAAGTCAGACGCCCAACCAACTGAGCCACCCAGGCGCCTCACAGCCTTTATTTCTTTAAACAAGATTTCTACCACTGTTTCCACCTCTCTTTCTTTTCAGAGTCCAATGACGCATACATTGTTTCTGTTAAAGGTGTTCCATGAGTCCCAAAATATTTATTTATTTTTCATTCTTTTTTGTCTTTTTGTTCCTCTGATTGGATAATTTCAATTGCTCTTTCTTTGAGCTCACTGATTCCTTTCTACTTAGTCAAGTGTGCAGTTGAAACTCTCTATTGAACTCTTCAGTTCAATTATTATATTCTTAAGCTCCAAAATTTCCATTTGGTTCCTTTTTTTTTTTTACATTTTCTATCTCTTTGTTGAAGTTCTCATTTTGTTCTTGTATTGACTTCCTGATTTCACTACACTGTTTATCTGTGTTTTCTTGTAGCTCTCTGTGAATCTTTATGGCACTTGTTTTGAATTCTATGTCAAGCAAGTCCTGGATCTCCTTTTCTCCTTTTCACTTACTAGAAGTTTATTGTGTTCCCTTGGTGGTATCACATTTGCTTGATTCTTCATGATCCTTGTAACTTTGTGTAGGTGTCTAATATTTGAAGAAGCAGTTGCGTCTTCCAGACTTTATGGACTAACTTTAGAATGGAAAGATCTCACTTGTGGATGGAGGCACACTGGAGCATGTTGTGACCCCAGGTTTAGTTGTGCAGAATGCCAACTGCAAGGGTGTGTTGTGGCTCCAGATTTAGGAGGGCATATTGTATCTTTGGCTCAAGCCACTGGGATATACAGCATTGACAACCCTTAGTCCTTGGCTAGCATTTTGAGTGTTTTCGGTGGCTGCTAGGGCTATTGGTGTCCTCAGAGGTGCATTCAGGTCTAATGGTTAGGGTCCAAGACAGGCAGTGGTAGTGACTGGAGCCAGTGGTGTTCATACTTGGCTGTGAGAGCTGTGAGTTTCTGTGTGGTGGTAGGGGCCTGTTGCACAACATATGTAATAGTGGCAGCCAGAGCAGGCAGCAAGACCTGGGTACAGAGAATGCAATTTAGGAGACCTTGGCTATTAGCGTGCTTTACTGTGGCTGCTGGGTCTCACCACAGGCACACAGCAGTTTAGGCCAGTATTGGAAGTCAGGTCAGGGACATACAATTACACAGCCCTTCAGGGGCTACCTGCAGGTGAGCCCCATGGTGCTAACCAGTGACAACAGACAAGGTCTGATCCAGATCCACAAGCAACTGTAGGATCTTTGGTTCTGAGTATATACCCCTGTGGCTACACTGTCTTCCCATGGGCACATGGCATTGGAAATCTATGATAGGTTTTAGGTTCCTTGCACATGCACAGTTGGAGGGGCTAGCCCCATGGATGTGCATATTGTTGTGGGATAGCTGCAGGGGTCTAGCCTAGCCTCTTATACTTGTGCAGCCTCATTTGGCAGGTGTGGGTGCTGGTATAGGTTCTGGCTCTGTCAGGGAAGGGTATGAGGGAAGAAACCAGGAGACACTTGGGCATCTGCCATACACAAATGCAAAAACCAGATAAATTTCCAACGGGTGTGCCACAGCTATGCTGGCTGTCCATTGGTTTCTTCAGTGGTGAAGCTTGTTGGAGTCAGCCTTAGGAAAGATCGTTTGGAAGTTCAGTTCTTCCTACCACACATATACATCTCAGCATTGGCAGTCTCTGGGTGGGGTAAAGTCATAGTGGGTCCTTTGTGTGGTGCTCCAAAAGGCTGGGGAAACTGGTAGCTCACTCTGTTCTCTTTTCCAGTGGGAGGAACTCTCTAGCTGGGAGTTTCCTCTTGGTGCTGAGCAAGGCCAGCCTGGGGGTTGGGGGTGGGTGCTGGCAAAATGAAGCTGTTTCTCTTCCCTTTTTGTGCAGTTATTTTTTGTTTGTTTGTTTGTTTGTTTGTTTGTTTCGCTATTGTTTTTCTACTGTGTTGCTGAAGTTTTTTAAGTGGACTCCATGTATCCCCTAGAGCTGTTTTTGTTTGTAGATAGTTACCTATTGATCTTTGTGGTGGGATGGATGTTGTCTGCCTCCATCTCATGTTGCTATTTTGGTGATAACACTCTTTCCTTCACTTTTGAGGGATAATTTCATAGGGTACAGAATTCTAGGTTGGTTGTTTTTTCCTCTCAATACCTTAAATATTTTATTCCACTCTTCTCTTGCTTGCGTGGTTTCTGGGCAAAAGGTGAATGTAATTCTTATCTTTGTTCTTTCATAGGTAAGATATTTTTCCTTTTCTGGGTGCCTGGGTGGCTCAGTTGGTTAAGCATCAGACTCATAATTTCAGCTCAGGTCATGATTTCACAATTTGTGCCATCGAGCCACACACTGGGCTCTGTGCTGACAATGTGGAATCTGCTTGGGATTTTCTTCCCCAACCTCTACTCCTCCCTCACTCTCTCTTATCTCTCACTCAAAATAAATAAATAAATAAATTGTTTTCCTCTACCTTTTTCAATATTTTTTCTTTATCTTTTATTTTCTGCAGTTTTTTTGTTTTTTTAGAGAGAGAGCACACAAGTGGGGGGAGGGGCAGAGGGAGAGAGAATCTTAAGCAGGCCCCACACTCAGCATGGAGCCCAATGTGGGGCTCTATCCCATGACTCTGAGCCAAAATCAAGAGTCTGGTGCCCAACTAACTGAGCCACCCAGGCTCCCTTGCAGTTTTAATATAATATGTACAGGTGTAGTATTTTTGTTTTTGTTTTGTATTTTTCATGATGAATCTTCTCTAAGTTTCATGGGTCTGTGGTTTTGAGTCTGACACTTATTTTGGGAAATTTTTTGTCATTATTGTTTCAAATATTTCTTCTGTTCTTTTTTCTCTCTTTTTGTTCTGATACTCCTTTTATGCATATGTTATACATTTTGTAGTTGTTCCACAGTTCTTGGCTATTCTGTTCCATGTTTTTTCATTCTTATTTTCTTTTTACTATTCAGTTTTATAAGTTTCTATTTTCATATCTTCATGTTCAGAAATTCTTTCCACAGCCAAGCTCATTTTATTAATGGACCCATTGAAGCATTCTCCACTTCTCTGAGTGCTTTTAGTCTCTGGCATTTCTTTTTTGTTCTTTCTTAGGATTTGTATTTCTCTACTTACATTACCCATTTGTTCTTGAATACTGTTTACTTTTTACATTAGAGCTCATAGC
Organism: Lynx canadensis; assembly: GCF_007474595.2. Taxonomy (NCBI): domain Eukaryota; kingdom Metazoa; phylum Chordata; class Mammalia; order Carnivora; family Felidae; genus Lynx; species Lynx canadensis. The sequence continues at coordinate 27,979,045 of NC_044307.1, read as the reverse complement.
ATATTCATTAGAGTTCTTTTAAATTCCCAGTGGATAAGTACAACATCCCTGTCATGTCTGATTCTGATGCTTGCTCCATCTCTTCAAAATGTACTTTTTGCCTTTTGGTATGCCTTTTAATCTTTTTTTCATAGGTAGTCATGCTGTACCAGGTGAAAGAAACTGCTATGAATAGGCCTTTAATATGTGCTATGAAATGTGAAAGGAGAGAAATGTTCTATCATCCCATGATTCAGTCTTTTAGTGAGCCTGTGTCCCTGGACTGTGAATTTCATAAGTATTTCTCAGTTTCTTTCTCCCCACTTAGGTGAGGCAGGATGTATTTCCCTCAGGTTGGTTTGGTTCTGAAGAAACCCAAATAGTTAGGCTCTGATTAACCACTTTCTCTTGAGGACAGACCTTGTTAGGAAAAACAGCTCTAGAGTAATTCAAAATAGTTACTTCTTCCCTTCCCCTGCTGCATGCACAAGAGGATTTGTTTTTGGTATTCACTGTGATGATCTGGTCAAGCTCTAGGTAGTGAAACTCACAAAAATGTGAATGCCCCATTGTTGGGTCTCCCTGAAGTTTTTAACTTTCATGGTCGTCCATAGTGAGCCTCCAACAATTTGTTAATTATAGTTCAGGTTTTCCTACCTCATTCCTGGTTCCTGGGGAGAATCAGCTCATGGGTTTCTGCTCCAACAAGTTGTGATTCTCTGTATTTGCTTGTCTATCTCTTCCATTTTGGGGGCATCAGTTTGTCTTGTGACCTTCCTTCTCTGATAGGTATAAGAAGAGCTGATTTTTCAGTTTGTTTAGCTTTCTAATTGTTGTTAGAATAGAACGATGACTTTTAAGCAACTTACATACCAGACCAGAATTCAGAAGTCCAGAATTTGTTTTTGAATTTTAACACATATTTATAATTTTAAAAAAGACTGGTAGAAAAATTGCAAAAATATTCTATTATTATGGTTCTGTTGCTAAAGTTAAGCTGGTTTGGTAAAGTCAGTCTGAAATTGTTAGCCTTGGAATCCATTGACTTAATTTTCCAGAGATCTTATAAAATGGTAGAATTTACTGGAAACATTCTTTGACCTGTACTGATAATTTATTTTTCACTTAATCTCTTTAATAATGGCTTTGTGACCATCTGTTGTACTTGCTGTGGCTCTATAAAACTAATTGACTCTGCAGCTCTCCAAGAAAATTATAGAGAAGGCAGAATTTTCAATAGTTAGGGAAAACACCAATTATTGAAAACCTTTTTGCCAATGTGTGGACCTCATTTCAGGAGGCACAGATATGTTTAGAGTGTGGTTCCTGCCCTTAAGGAGCAAGTAATGAAGTGGAGAATGCATTTGTAAGAAAATAATCATATAAGTCAGTCTGTTTTGAGGAGTATGGTAAACAAAAACTAAACATTACAGGGACACAGGAGCTTCACAGGTAAAGTGCTATTGCTATATGTGGTAGCAAAATAATTTCTCCTCCTCCCCAAGCTCCATGAAAAATTTCCACATCCTAATACCTAGGACCTGGGAATATGTTACTTTACGTAGCAATTGAAGTTACAAATGGAATTAAAATTGCTAATTATCTGACTTTAAGGTAAGGAGATTATTTTGAATTATCTAGGTAGGTTCGGTATAATCACAAGTGTCCTCAAAAGTGGAAGACAGGCTTAAGAAGAGAATCAGAAGGAGCAGTCATGACTTGAAAAGTGATCAGAGAGATGCAATTCTGTTGTTTTTGAAGATGGAGGAAAGAGGCCATGAACCAACGAATGTGAGGTTTTTAAAAGTTTGAAGGAAGAAAGAATAGATTCTCCCCTAGAATCTCCAGAAGGATCCTAGCCCTGTCAAATGCCGTGATTTTAGCCTGGTGTCATGTCAAACTTCATGCCTAATGAACTGTAAGATAATTAAGTTGTGATAAGCCACTATATTTGTGGTATTTTGTCATAAAATCATAGGAAGCTATTATATCATTTCTGGGAAGAAGAGAAAAAGACATTGTGGGCAAAGGAACAGCAAAGGAAAGAGATAGAGGAACAAACCCTTACCTTTTCAGAGAATCAGCTGAGGGTCAGGTGTGGTTTGGGGCCAGTTTTGGGAGAACCTTAAGTACCATACAAGAATCTGGCCTTTAATCTTTAGAGCAAGAAAAGAATCAGTAAAGTTTTTGATTACAACATTGAAATTCTTGGTTTTGTCTTTTGAAAAAAAAAAGTGGTATTTCCTAACCCAGAGTAGACTATAGGGGATAGTTGCGAAAGATACTCACTTTTCTGTTTTGCCTGAGTGATGTCTTTATAGTGAGGCTTTATGTTCTGTTTGAATTCCCAGAATAAAGGAATATTGATATGTAAAGCCACGTTGTGAAGACATAACAAATATCTGCCATGTTCACTCATAAGGCCCCTCCATTACTAGAGTGTTTGGATTGTTGTCTGATCCATTCTGTCACACTTTATAATATATTAATGTAAGTACAACTCATTTTAAAGTCAATTCTTTGATTTTTTTTTAACAATCTGCCGTTTTGGATTATCTCTATCTCTAGTTTCTATCATTAATGTAAATAAGCATAAACTGCATGGTTAACCAAATTGATTGTGGAGGAATTGGCCATTAAAATAGCAAAATATAAAAGAGAGATTAAGTTAAATATCCACGCTTTCCTTTTCCTAGCTGTGAAAATTTCAAAACCAGCTCCCTACCAAAAATACTCAAGTTGCAGTCCTCTAGGTTCTGTGATAACGTAAGTTTGGAAAATTCTGGTTAAGTAAATTTATTTAATTATAAATCTCTATGAGTTAAAGATGCTATACAGCCTAATAAGTTTCTAGACATGGAATCCTTTTACTTGGAGTGGTAAAGGAGGTGAGGGAAAAGAGCACTACATGTTGTGTACAGAGACTGACTTTCTGGAACTGTTGATGACTCCAAGGAGCTCAGAATTTAGAGGAGAGACTTTACATTTTGGGTCCTCAGTTTCCAGGTTCTGTTAAATCAACTTATTATCTTTAATTCTGCAGTTTCTTAAAATTAAATATGAAAATCTTGTTTTACATATGATTTCATAATCATTGGTAGGTTTTTATCAGATTTTTGTAATCCATCATTAGAGTTTCCTACTAACGCTGTATATGAGTGCTAAGCAACATGAGATTATCTCAAAACTTGATGGCTGGAATAGAAAGAGTTTCAGGAGAGTATTTCCTGAAGAGTTTCAGGAGGTGTATTTCTATACATATTTTCATCCTTATATCAAAGTTATAATGTCAGAAGTGCAGGAAATGTGCCCACATCACAGTGAGAAACTAGAGTCTTATGAAGACAAACATACTCAGGTTATGTAGCCAGTGAAGTTCCATGTGTCTAAATCTGCTGATACTATGACATCTTGCTGCTTTGGATGGAAAATAGGTTTTTATTTAACAGTCTTTTGACATCTGTTCTAAAATATGGATTTTGATGCACATTGGATTTTTTCTGAAGGATCTAATTTCACCACAAATTAATAGAGACAATTATTGGGAAGGAAAAGGGGATTTATGAACCAGAAGTGTGATGTGTGATAATGATATATCTTTTTATTTTTTATTATTTTTAAAAATTTTTTAATGTTTATTCTTGACAGAGAGACAGAGAGAGAGAGAGAGACAGAGCGTTAGCAGGGGAGGGACAAAGAGAGCGAGAAGGAGACAGAATCTGAAGCAGGCTCCAGACTCTGAGCTGTCAGCACAGAGCCTGATGCGGGGCTTGAACTCATGAACTGCGAGATCATGACCTAAGCTGAAGTCATACGCTTAACCGACTGAACCACCCAGACGCCCCCATATATTTTTTTTATATATAGGTCTGTGTCTGCATGTGTGTGTCCATACGGATGCGTGTATCTATGTATATACACATATATTCTATATTATATATGTGTATATGTAAATATATGTAGGTATACACCAAAAGGCATACTTGAAGGAAATACACTGAAATGTTAACAGTGGCTCTCTTTGAAGTGGAATTATAAATGATTTTTCTTCTTTTCTTTCTTGCATTTTACAAATTATCTAAAGTGAATATGTATTATTTTTGTAACCAGGAGAAACAGAGATTGTTTTAAAAAGGTAAAGAAAACAAAGTATGCTATGCTATATGGTGCATGCTCTTTTTTTTTTCTTTTTTGGACTCAAGACAAACATTCCACATTTTCATATTGGATAGGAATGCCTTTGTCTTACATTTCTTCAATCCATTTACCTAGTTAAGCTGTATAAACCAGGGTAAGTCAGTGGTTGTCCATTAACATTCTGTTTGTCTTCACTGTATTTATGTCTGAACTTTGACAGGAAAATATGATACTGTTGCCCCTGAAAGTCACAAAACAACTTAATTTTAGTTCAATTGAATCTTAAAAATAAGTAAAATAGTGACCAATGAAATATAGACAGGATATTTTAATTCTTGTTGTTTTATAAGATTGGGGCTGTGTGATAGTTTTATGTGTCAACTTGGTTAGGCTATAGTACCCAGTTGTTTAATTAAACAATATCATAGGTGTTTCCATGAAGATATTTTGTAGATGTGGTTAACAACTACAGTCAGTTGAATTTAAAAAGTAAAGGAGAGATGGCCCTGGATAATGTAGGTGGGCTTCATTGAATCAATTGAAGGCCTTAAGAGCAGAACTGAAGTTTCCTAGAGAATTTATGCATCAAGATGATAGCATCCTGCCAGCCCTACACATTTTGGGCTTTCCATCCCCCATAAGTATCTGAGCTAACTCCTTCAAATCTCTATCTACCTATCCAAAAGAGATACTTATCTATCTATCTATCTATCTATCTATCTATCTACCTATCTCTTTTATTAAGATAGATTGTTTCTCTAGAGTACACTGACTGATACAGATATTGGTGTGAAAGTTGCTTTGGCATTGGATAGTAGGTAGAGGTTGGAAGAATTTGGAAGCACATCTTAGAAAAAGCCTAGGTTGCTTTGAAAAGAGTGCTGGTAGAAACATGGGTGTTAAAGTCTCTTTTGATAAAGTCTCAGAAAGAAGTAAAAACTATGGTAGAGAAATTTTCCATTGTCTTAAAAAATACATATATTATCGTGATCTGAATGTTGCCAGAGATGTGAACATTAAAGGTGCTTCTGGTGAAAACTTAGAAGAAAGTGGGAAAATGTTGGACACTGAAAGCCTTGTTATACAATGGCAGAAAATTTGGCTGAATTATATTCTACCATTGGGTGAAAAGTAGTACATATAAAGTGATGAACTTGGATATTTAGCTGAGAAGATTTCCAAAGTGTGGAAGGTGTGGTCTAGTTTCCCCCTGCTGTTCATAGTAAAATATATGAGGAAAGAGATAAACTGAGAAAGGAACTGGTAAACAAAAAGGGATGAACATTTGATGATTTGAAAAATTCTCAGCCCATTCATACATGCCAAAGATGTGCTCTGGAGAAAAGGCCATGGGTGAGGCTGTACAACCTTTGTGAAGAGATTAGGTATTTCCTTATGGAACTACTTAAACATTTCAACCGAAGCTAGAAATAGGGATGGAGTTATCCAGGAAAAATTTATGAAGGACCCTTGTATCTAATAGCATGGATACCTGTGATAGCCATAGAAGACCAATGAGGTTTTTGAGAAAGCTATACCAGCAGACACACTGGCAGCTTGGACTGCAGTGCATGAAATGCACTGGAATGCAGGATGAAATGACAGCTGATTGGCAGACTTCTGGGATTTCACAAACAGAAATGAACTGCTCTAATAGCAAACCTGACTGGACTTTACCTGGGGTCTGAACAAGCCTGAAGAATAAAGCATGGAGACACAGAGAGTTATTCCCTTCAAGGCCTCCACAGGCCTTGAAACCTAATGGAATCTGCCCTGTTGGGTTTTGAACTTGCCTGGGACAGTGACCTTTTTATTCCTTCTATTTTCCCTATTTTGGAAAGAGAATGCCTATCTATGCCTGTCATACCATTTTATTTATTTATTTGTTTATTTATTTATTTATTTATTTATTTATTTATAAATTTGAGTATAGTTAACACACGATGTTACATTAATTTCAGGTGTACAGCTTAGCAATTTGAAAAGTTATGCTATGTTCACCACAAATGTAGCTACCATCTGTCACCATACAACATTATTACAATATAATTGACTTATGCTGTGCTTTTTATTCCCATGACTTATTTATTCCTTAACTGGAAGCCTGTATCCTCCACTCCCCTTCACCCATTTTGGCCAACCCCCCACAACCATCATTTTGCTCTCTGTATTTATAGGTCTGATTCCACTTTTTGTTGAGTGTATATATATATACACACACACACATATATATGTATATATATATACATACATATGTATATGTTTATATATATGTATATACATATGTATGTATATATATATACATATATATATATATTAGATTCCACATATGAGTGAATCATATACTATTTGTCTTTTTTAGTTTGACTTATTTTACTTAGCATAATAGCCTCCAGGCCCACTTCCTTACACCATACACAAAAATAAACTCAAATAGATGAAAGGCCTAAATGTGAGACCTGAAACCATAAAAATCCTAGAAAACAGAGGCAGTAATTTTTCTGAGATCGGCCATAGCAACATTTTTCTAGATATGTTTCCTAAGGCAAGGGAATAAAAGCAAATATAAACTATTGGGACTGAGTCAAAATAAAAAGCTTTTGCACAGCAAAGAGATCATCAACAATATCAAAAGGCAAACTACTGATGGGAGAAGATATTTGTATATGATATATTTGATAAGGGGTTAATATCCAAAATATATAAAGAACTTACACAACTCAACACCAAAGAAGAAATCTGATTTAAAAAAAAATAGTCAGAGGACCTGAATAAACATTTTTCCAAAGAATAGAAATGGCCAACAGACACATGAAAAGATACTCAAAATCACTTACCATCAGGGAAATACAAATCAAAACCACAATGAGATATTACCTCATACCTGGCAGATTGACTAGAATCAAAAAGATAAGAAATAACAAGTGTTGGTGAGGATATGGAGGAAAAGGAACTTTTGTACACTATTGTTGGGACCATCATTACATTTTAGAGGCAGTTAATTTGTTTTCTATATCAAAGGTCCACAGATAGAACCATCCCAGGATGGTTCATATCAAGGTTCTCATCCATATCTGATTTAGATGATTTAGATGATGAGATTCGGGGTTTTTTAAGTTGACGATATTTAATTGAGATTTTGATGTGTTTATTTATTTTTAATGTTTATTTATTTTTGAGAGAGAGGCAGACTAAAAGTGGGGGAGGGGCAGAGAGGGAGGTCGAGAGAATTGCAAGCCGGCTACAGGCTCTGAGCTATCAGCACAGAGCCTGATCTGGGGCTTGAACCCATGAACCGTGAAATCATGATCTGAGCCAAAGTTGGGTGCTTAATGGACCGAGCCACCCAGGTGCCCTTTTATTTGAGATTTTGGACTTAGAGTTGGAATGAGTTGAAGACGTTTTGGGGAAGAGATGGGGTGACTGTATTTTGCACATGGGATGAACATACATTTTTGGAGGCTAGCAAGTGGACTCTACAGATTTGAATAGTGTCTCCTCAAAATTCACGTCCACTTGGAATCTCGGAATGTGACCTTATTTGGAAACAGGGTGTTTGCTGATGTCATTAGCTGTGTTCATACTTGAGTAGGGTGGACTGTAAATCCAAAATGACTGGTGTCAGAGACACACAGAGAGAAGATGGCTATATGACCACGGAGGCAGAGATTGGAGTGATTTATCTTCAAGCCAAGAAATGGCAAGGATTGCTGACAAATACCAGAAGTCAGAAGAAGCAAGGAAAGATTCTTCCCTAGAGTCTTCAGAGGGATAACAGCCCTGTTGGCATCATGATTTCAGACTTCTAGCTTCCAGAATTATGAGGACATAAATTGTCATTATTTTAAATTACCCAGTTTGTGGTAGTTTGTCTTAGCAGCCCTAGGAAACTAATCCAGAATGGTTATGCATTTTACGCCCAGGTCTTGGCAAATGGATAGGAAGCACTAAGAAAGAAAATGGAAGCTCAAATTACTTTTTCTAGCCTGGAAGGCATATTTCTCATATATATAACCTCTACATGTTGGATAGCTTCTTCAGTCACTGCAGTGACTATTAAAAGTGAAATAGGGGCCCCTGGGTGGCTCAGTCGGTTAATCATCCAGCTTCAGCACAGGTCATGATCTCACAGTCCGTGAGTTCAAGCCGTGTGTCAGGCTCTGTGCTGACAGCTCAGAGCCTGCTTCGGATTCTGTGTCTCCCTCTCTCTCTGCCCTTCCCCTGCTCATGCTCTGTCTCTCTCTGTCTCAAAAATAAATAAAAACATAAAAAAACCTTTTAATAAAAAATATAAAAAAATTAAAAAAAGTGAAATGAGTACACTTACCATTATAAGCATTTTGTAATGTATATAATTGTTGAATCACTATGTTGCACACCAAAACTAATATAATATTGTATGTCATATACATTGCAATTAATTTTTTTAAATTAAAAAAGGAAAAAATTTCTAAAAAATGAAATGAGGGACATCTGGGTGGCTCAGTTGGTTGAGCATTCAACTTTAGCTCAGGTCATGATCTCACAGTTCATGAGCTCTTGCCCTGCATCAGGCTCTTTGCTGTCAGTGTGAAGCCCACCTTGGATCCTGTGTCCCCCTGTCTTTCTGCACCTCCCCTGCTCAAGCTCACATACTCTCTCTCTCTCTCTCAAAAATAAACATTTAAAAAAATGAAATGAGATATTGAGAAATTTGATATAATTGGTAGCAGTGTTCTGTATGAGTCATTTGCTAACTAGTCTAGCCAAAGTAGCTTGGAGAGGTATGGAAGCACACCCCAAACCTGAGAGATTTCCAGATTTTGAGGAACACATGTCTTCTCCAACCATCTATAGTTTCAGCCCCAGGAGAAAAACAAGTTCTTTGTATTTAGGTTTCTAATTTTCATTTTATTGCTTTCTAGCTCTAATTGCTTTTATCACATTTTTACTTTTATGGATTCATGTATATGAGCTGTGGGGTAGAATACTTGGCCACCCACACAACCCAGTCATTTCTCACTCTGGTCAGAGTGTGTTTGCTCTTGGCAAAATACAACTTCTTTTTTTCGGAGAAAAGGATTTGAAAAGGCTTTTTAAATGGCTCCCAAGACTCCTTGAATAGTAAATAGCTTTTAAAGACAACACTTTAATGGGCCATGGATAACCAGTTCAAAAACAAAAGTATTGAATATCCCTTTATATGTCCCTTTATATGGGTTTAAAGAGAAAGAGGGAGATAGATTTGGCAGTTTCTTTTCAATTTTACAGAATTCAAAATGTTTGAAAAATTTCGACATACATGCCCATACACAACTGCAAAAATTTTATAAATGACCTGGGAAGATAACAAAGATGATAGATGCCAATCCAAACAGTATACAGCTTATGCATGATGGAAATAGTTATTTCTTCTATAAGCGTTTCTCTGTGGAAGGGGAATGGAGAAGGCAGGGACAAAAGGAAGGAGGAAGAGAACTACACTGCAGGAGTATCATGGCTTCTCTAAATAGTCACTGGCATTGTTCTATAAATGGAACCATTTGCTACACATTTTGAATTGCTAACATTTGGGAGAATAGTGGACAATGGATCATCATGTAAATTATAAATTTTATAACAGTAAATTAACATGTTCATTTAACAGAGAGTAAACGAATCTTAGTGCAAAATGTATTGAGTGTATAGCCTCACTTTTCCACTGCTTAATAAGTGGCGGTGATAAAGCCAAAACAAACAGCTTTATGCTTTGTAAAGCACAAGGAAAAATACTTCTGGGTTTAATTACTGCATGGTCAGTGACAGGCTGGTACCTGCTTGGACTAAAGTTTTCTAAGTTTGTAGCAACTATTCCTTAGCAACTTGGATGTTGAACAAATTATTACACTGGCTTTGGAATAGACAAAGAAAAAATAGATACAATGAATTCTGGCAACCTCCCAATATCTGTTAAGCACCTACTGTATGCCAGGTACTGGGGATATAAAATAATGATAATGAGATGGAGGCACTTGAATTGCCCAGAACTCCAGGAAGTGTGGAAAAAGATAGGGCATGATTATTTCAGTTTGGAATCCCCAGAAGCAGACACTGAGACAAAGATTTGAGGACTACTAGTTTATTTAAGAGTGATTCTGGGAAGCATGCACAGGAAAGTGGACAAAATGAGACAAGGAAGGCAAGGAAGACAACTAAAGCTAGCCACCACTGTAGGCAACAGGTAATTCTGCTGGGAAATACAATACAACCTGATGTTACTCTACCCAAAAGTAAGGGAGACCGGTAGTTATCTTCTAAGTCCTAGCCATCATTAACTAGGGTTGCTCCTGAGAGCATTTACTCCCCAGCACTTCTGGTTTTCCCTGTGCAGTCAGGACAAAGCCTTCAGCTGGAGAGTTGCAGTTTCTTGCAGTAAAATGGTCTCAGCAGGTACTAGTGAATACCAGGATGAGGCATCCACAACATCTGCTGTAATAATTGAGTGGGTTAAGAGTGGTCTGGCAATAAGTATACGAGGAGCTCAGAGGAGAAAGAGAGTACTATTGGATGTAGCAAGAAGGGAGAAATTTATAAAAGGGTTTTGGAATTGATCTAGGCTCCGAAAGGTGGGAGGGGGCACAATGAGCCAGAGTGGTAGAGTGAGTTATTTTAGGGGCTTCTGAAAGCCTGAGCTGCTAATGAAAGATTGAGAAGGTTCTGCTCAGGAATATCCTGTAATGCAAGCTGCATGGTCCATCATCAACTATATTTATAGAACTGTAGATACTCAATGTGACATTTTGAGAGGAGACATATGAAGTATTTTGGTATTACCATCTCCTACTTGTCCCCCAATGTCTGTTCTTTCATCTCTCATCACAGTATAATTTTTAGCTTTTAAGAGCTGAGCAGAATATAGACTTTATTCCCAGACTTTCTTGTGGGTGGGTGTGGCCATGCAACTAAGTTCTGGCTGGGGAGGATGTGAACAGAAATAACGTAAGCAATGCCCATGCTTTGCCCTTATTAGACATGCTCTCCTCTTTCACTTCCTTTTTTTTGTAGTGGCTTGAATGTGAGCTTGATGGAGAAGGTCATGGATAAAGACAACACTTTTGGGAGAATAGAATATCAGGGCAGATGGAACCTAAGCCCATAGACACTTTATGGAGTAGAAGCACATACCATTATTTTGGGTCTTTGTCAGCAAGGCTAACTCTATATTGTAATTAGTAGATTAGGGAAATTAATCTGGCAGTAATATTAAGAGTAAATATTGGAGGGGCACAGAGGTCCTTCTGTGTACAATTGTACATATGTTGCACAATTGTCATGATTCTATGGTTAGTGTTCTCTATTGTGTTGAGCTTTTTCATGGTTCTGATACTTAACTCTTAGATTGTTACTTCTTTTAGACCTCAGCTTTCATATTTGAAAACTAATATGGTGACAAGAGTTCCTATAATATTGGAAGGTGGTATAGCCTGACAAAGTGGAGAGAATGTTAATGGGGGGTCTTGGGTAGATGTGATTTGAAAAAAGGAAAGAAACTTGAAATAACATCCTTGGAAAATATTAAAGGAAAAATTTTAATGAGTATGACTCTAAGCACATTTCTTTATATGTGAATGCTTATCTTTAATGTCAGTTTGAACGTAGGGTAGAGGAGGGGTATCTGGTTGAGAAAATGAATTGAGTTGGGCTTAGAGTTGCAGTAGTAATCATCTTAAACAGATTAAGTTGATATCTGGCAATTAATAAATTGTATATTGCTCATTTACAATCACATCAAATAGTCCAGATTTATGTAATATAGCCAGAGATTAAAATCAGATGTATATTTATGCTTGGTTGCTTTGTGATGCTGTGCTTGGTGCTCAATTCTCGGCCAGACACAACAAAATAACATCATCTGCCTGCATCCTAAGGATGGTCCCAGGCCAAAGAACAGCAGGGGGTGCCCCAGAAGGCACTTTCAAAGACTCAGAAACTATGTTTCACAGAGGAATCAAGCCTCTTCCATAGGGTATACCTTATGAATTGTACTCCTTAGTCACACTCCCTTGGACTATTCAAGGAGAGGTGTCAGTGTCATGAATTGAGCTACATTTTATTGAGACTTTTGTGCATAGCCACAAAAAACCTTCCCAGTGATTACGATGTCAGGCACAGGGTAGATACTCAATAAATGTGTGTGGAATAAATGAAAAAAATAATTGACCATAAACTTGGCACCAAACATCAATACCTATGTAATAGAGTGTTGAGCATCCCAGAACTTTAGTAATTATGTGCTCGTTAGAAACTCGGTCTTCCAGGGGGATGTCAATCCTTACTTTTGTCCAAGTTTTTTTCTTTATGAAGTCTATGCCCTGTCCCTTGTCCTAATCAGCCTCTTTCTGTAGATCAATATGTACATTCATATCTTTAGCTTTTATTGGGCAGCAATTTTGCAACCCATATGTAATTCATTAATGTATGTAAAATGCTCTGCTATTTGAGCCAAGATAATATACAAGCTGTCTGAAAAGTTTGGCAACAGAGAATAAACTTATTTCAAATAATTTATTAGTTACATTTTCAAATAACATAATATACTTTCCCTCAACCTCCAGACACCTTTTTAGGTAAAGTAACTCTAAATTTAAAGCAATAGGTCTGATCCTTAGTCTGAAAAAAGTACAATAAATATATTATTTCCCCTTTGTTTACAAAATATTTGCACACTCTGTAGGATACTTACTGTAATTTTGTTTCAGATTAACACTAGGATTATTGCCTAAATTTAGAGGTACTTCATCTGAAAAGTTATCTGGAGGTTGAAGAAAAACACACTGAATATATCTCTTTTTTTGATATTGCAAATAACATGCTGTTTAAAGGTAAGATTTTCATGTTTTTGCAGAATTATTGTAATTCCTGTAATTTATAAGCATCTTGGAAAGTTTATTTTAAATTCTTTGTTATGGATTAGTTAAAAGAGAACAAGTGTTTCAACATTTATTTTCAAGTGTCTACCTAACAATATGTTCAAAAATAAAATGCAAAGATTGAGGTCTTGGCTTGATCCAAACTTTACTCTCTGCAAAAAATATTTTAAAGGGAGAGAATAATAAATTTAAAGTAGGAAATAGGGGAAAAATGCATAATATTCTCCATCAACAAATCTGTCTTTGCAATATCCCAAGAAGCCAGCAAGTTCCATATGCTCTATAAACTCACTTTACAGGGGAACTTAATGGGTTGGATTTGCAGCAAGTTAAATGAGATTTTTTTTTTAACTGATGTAGTTTTCACAGGCTGACGCCCTTCACTCTTTGAGTGAAACCATCTTGGTTTTGAATTCTTTGGCACATTTCACCATCAGCCTTGTGTCAAATGACCCTGAATTTGAAATGAAAGCACCCTTCAGATCTTCATTTTGGGTTGGTGTCATAAACAAATCTGAGTTTTGTTCTCATGGCTTATCATGATCTCTTCCAAACCTTTGATGTATTTATGTCCAAGTTGAAGGATTATATGAGAAGCTTTGCACATTTATTCTTCTTTCCATTATGAATGGGCATGAGGCAGAGCCTCTGCCTCCAGCTCCTATGCTATCTGTGATGATGGTTCAGGACTAAAATCTTTATCTGGGATCCCCTTTAGAAAAAAATGTTGCCTTGGTATATGTAAGCCTATTACAGAAATATCAGTCTTAGTGGGGATATGCTGATAGAGTTCATGATCATTAACCACATTCTTGGAAATTACCAAGATAGACAAACTTCAGATTTCAGCAAAAAGTAGGGCTTAGAGAAAATCAATAGAAAGAGTAATAATGCATTAAAAAATTCTAGAAGAAATTTGCTTCCAAGACAAAATAGGCTGATTAATGTGAAAACCTGCTGGCACTGTTATTTTCCCTCCTGAACCACATTCTTTCCATTTTTGGGGAGCATAGCACTGTTTCTCTTGAGGCAGACTTGCTTACAAGTTTTAGTTGTACAGCCAGCACCTCTTTAAAAGTTTTTGCACCAGCCCTTACTGGGTTTAAATGTAATATATTTTATACTTACATTTTACTCTCGTTTTGTCTACATAAGCCTCAGGGGGAAAATGCTTATATATCCTCCTGACCTTTTAATAAATTATTTTTGGGCACTGAAACACATTTTTTCTCCTCACCTAGTTTTCCTGTCCTATGTATTGAGATGCTGGGTTGTGAATACATTCTCTTTGTGTGCATTATCTTAGACACCTGTTAACATGTGGGGGTGTAGGACCATGACAGTAATGGTGTTTTTATTTTAAGGGACTGATTCATGTAGACTGAAAAATGTCAGTCTGGAAACACAAAGCCTGATTATCCCAAGGTATTTGTAGATTAACTTCACATTGATATAGAGCTTTATAACTGGTTAACCAGTTCATATTCAGTATAACATTTGACATGACGGATTGCAACTCTTCCTCCCTAGTAGTTAAGTAGTTAGGCTAGCACACCCCATTTTGGTCACTACTATCTTTCATCTCTCTCTCTGATTTTCCCTCCCTCTCTTCCTTTCTTGTGCGTGGCACAAACAAACTTGCTTATATTACAAATGCAAACTATATTTTAAAATATAGTCTATGTCTTCAGTGGCCTACAAAGTTGTTTAGGATGCCATGAAATGTAACAAATAAGGCTTATACAAGACACTATCTGATAAGACCTATGAGAGGTATAAGGACTAAGTACCACTAAGTCCATAAAACCCAGAGGTCAACAAGATTATTTCTTCTGGTGAGGAAAGGAGACTAATGCAGAGTAAGCAAGATTTGAACTCAGTCTTCAAAATGAGTAAAGTTGTTATATTTTCAATAGATTAAATGTGAGAAAGACTGTGTTAAAGGTAAGCAATGCCTATTTGATCGACTAACATCTGGGAGATCAGCAGGGTTGGAAAAATGAAACTTATGGGAAACCATGGCAGCAAAGAAGAAGAATGTGGGAGGGAGGGATTGCAGGACAGGTGGCCAGTGGTCTGTTCTGGCACATGAGTGAAGAGAACCTGAAGGGTTCTGGGGTAACATCTGTGTGCCCTATTACCTGTCTTGGTGTGGACTTCATGTTTCTATGAGTGAAGCTTAACCCTGGCTCTATTTTTTTTAAAGATATTATAACTTATTCTCAGGCCTTTCTTTCAAAAATCACTCAAGCTAGATGTTATTTACCCTGGGTTTAATTGTGAATATCTGAAGTCATAATTTCACATTTTCTTAATTTTATTTCTAATACATTTTATCTATTTGTTTTTGGCTCTTTATTCTAGGCCTGGAAATCATTTTTCATGTAAATTCTGTCACCTAGCATATTAGTTATCCCTACAGCTTGATTTTATGAGACTTTCCTCCAGGCTAACATCAATTGATGTGTCAACACCTTTTGGTGTGAACACCATTGTCGTTACATCAAATACAAACACATCTACTAACACTTTATTCAGCCCTCTCTTCTTCATCAAGTAAACACTTTGCAGGAATCACACTGCTGATGTTCTTCTTATCTACATGTGTAGTGAGTCCATCAAAAATTAAATAGTCATTGGTTGGATGAATTCTTTAGTTCTTTTTTAAGTATAATCAAGTTGTCAATAAATTGACTATTCTATAATATCTTTTCAGGTATCTGAATCAAATATACCAGGTTAGAACCCTAAATCCATCTTCTTGTTCTTTCTTATATAAAATTAGCCCATTTATTTGTCTCCAGTGTTCTGGTACCTCTCTTTATAGCATGATTCATCAGATATTACTAAAAGTGGTCAATTTAAGATTTCCTGAGGGGGATTATATCCAATAGCCCAATAAAATCTCCCCAAGTAAAGGATTTTCACGTATCTGAGAACATGAAAGAGGACGTTGGCCACTGCAAGGCCTTGAATTTATACCTCTTCATGCTTATTACTTTCCCTTTAGATGATCTTCCATGGCACAAGTAAAATCCAAGGAATTGCAAGTGCTCTATTGCTGAGTATTCCTTCAGCTTGTTACTCAGGAGACCAGGGGAAAGGAACAGTGGTTGGAAGAGTCACACCCTGGTAGGAACTTTTCAATGCGTTCAGTAACTATTTTCATAATGCCTAAAAGAAGAGGAGTCTGGAATCAATTTGTAGCCCCTTTTCCTGCCTTCCCACTCTGCTTACTTTTTGGATGGGAAGTTTTATGGTAACTACTAACAGAAGATTTGCCCTGGTTGGGCAATCTGTGCTCCAGGTCACTGCTACCTGGAGAGTGTGTGCCTGTGAATAAATCAATTAATTAATGTCTCTGGGTTTTAAATGTACTAACTGTGAAATCAGGATCCCTCTGGCATTAACAACTGTAACATCCAGTAAGTAGGTGTGCCATATTTGTAATAAGAATAGCTTTCCTTGTGTGATAATTGTGTTTCACGATTAATATCACTTGGAAGTGATCCAGTGCCATACTTGTTCTCTCCACTTCTTTCCAGCTTATTGCCAACTTCTTGTATCCATCTCCTAAGGTTTGTAAAAGTTCTCTGGGACTTTCACCCTTTGTGCATTCTAAGTCCAAGTTCTAGTTAAATTTTTCAAAAATGTTAACATTACATTCTCCATTGCTGGGAGAAGCTGAAGGAATTTATGAAAACACACCTATATGGCAATTCTTCTATACCCTAATAATGAGATTTTGATTTGTTTTCCTGATTAAAATGCCTATTCTCTTTTGTCCAGTTCTTCTGCACACACTTAAAGTGGCTTTTCTTGGTGTGTGTCCTCTTTTGTTTAACCACCCGGAAATTGAAGTGCTTCAGGCCTTTTCATTCGTGCATAAAACCTTGGCTGCTTTTTCTTCCAATATTTGGAAAAGTCAAGGTATCATGTGAGCTGCCAAGCACACTGGGGTGGGATTTGGAAAAGATCCAGGGCCATATTAGTTCTCTCCACTCCTTTTCAGCTCATTGCAAACTTCTTGTATCAGTCTCCTAAGATTTGTAAAAGTTCTCTGGGACTTTCATCCTTTGCACATTTTTCTTCATACCCTCAAAGAGTTTAATTCCAAAATCATCCATTAGTATGGATTCAGATTAGCAGTATACCAACTGGCAGGGAGGCATTTGAAAATAACCACTTCCCTGGTAGGAGCATTGGCTACAGAGAAACTTGTTAAGACCTCAGACTTATACTGATTGGCTGTTAGGTGAATGGCTGAGACCTATTTCCCCCTTTTGATTTAATGGGAACAGGTCAAAGGGCCTTTGAAAAGTATGCAACACTTACAGTTTAAAATAGATCTTGGAAGACATTGAAAGAAGAAGGAAGAATGTGGGAATGCAATGAGACAGGGTTCTTTGATCCTAAACACAGTCAGAATTTTAATTAGCAGTATATGTAAGACCAAAGAGAAGGACCTCCCATAGAGCAGGCCAAGTGAAATGGAAGTTCCAAGAAATTATTGAGTTGTCCTATTTCCAATTAGATCCATCATAAAATCCTGGGAGGTTCAGAATGAGGAATCTTCCTTGTCTCCATGTATTTTGAGTAAAATTGTTGGTAATACAGATGATGTCCTTGAAACACAGAGAGAATGTTACCTATGAATTATGTACTATATGTTATACATACACTTAGCATAATGGGAAGAATTTACTACCCTATTTCCTTTCCGCTCTTCCTCTATCCAATTTCCCCTCAAG
Organism: Lynx canadensis; assembly: GCF_007474595.2. Taxonomy (NCBI): domain Eukaryota; kingdom Metazoa; phylum Chordata; class Mammalia; order Carnivora; family Felidae; genus Lynx; species Lynx canadensis. The sequence goes on along the minus strand of NC_044307.1, from coordinate 27,961,290 downwards.
AGTTCTGGAGAATTCACCAGTGAGGATTAGGAGGATGAAGAGCAGCTCCAGGAAAGAATGGAGGGACCTTCCAATATTTGGAGGTTGAGGCAAGAGGAAAAACTAGCAAGGGAACTTTGAGCCATGAAGGTAGAAGGAAAATGGAGAGTAGAGTATGGCCTAAGTTAAAAGACAAAAACATCTTCAGAGGTAATTGGTGTGAAAACTGTTGAGAAGTTGAGTAAGATGAATCAGAAAAGTAACCACTATATTTGGCAATAGGGAAGTCCTTGCTGAACTTGACAAGAGTAATTTCTGTGAATAGTGAAGTAAGAACTCCATTTGCCAGACTTTACGTAAAAATGTTTAGTTATTCAAGAAATAGGCATATTCGTTGTTTGCAATAATGAGAAATTTAGGGAAAAAATGTGATGTGGTCTTCAAGGTCTTTCTAGACAATGGGACAGGATCTCTGGCCCTCATTCCCAACTACCTCCTCTTGTGGGACTTACCTATAAAGGAGCATTACCAAATCCTGGACCAAAGCTCTCAGATGTCTATGAGACTAGGTGACATGGATTAAGGTAATTTGGAGTAGGAATGTACTTCCAGGGGAGTGTGATTCTTACACATAAAACTGGGGTTTATGGAAGGATATGGGAGGGAATTCCCATCAAGACACTATACTAGAATTTCTTTTTGTAATCTGTTCCAATTCCTACTTCTATTCCTTCTTTCATTAAAAAAACATTTTGGACCACCCATTAGTTATCAGTATTAGTGATGATGGGAAGTAAAGTAATATGTAAAACTGCCAAAGTCCCTGCCTTAATCAGTAATCATATTCAAGTAAAGATATCTATATATATTCAAAACTTGATGCAAATGAAGACACAGGATGTCAAAGGAGAAGGGAAGACCTGCTTAAGGCACTGGAATAGTAGTTTTCAACTGTGGATACACATTAGTATTGTTTGAGTGCTCAGCCCCCTCTCTGATTATGTCTGGGGATAGACCCAGACATCAGTACAATCTCCCCAGTTGATTTCAGATTTCAATATGCACCCAAAGTTGGGGACTGCTGCATTAGAGCAGTGGCTCTCCAAGTGTGCTCCTGGACCAGCAGCAACAACATCACCTAGGATTTGTTGGAGATGCAAATTTGCTGGCCTCACCCCAGACCTGTGGAATCAGGAAATCTGGGAGTGGTGCCCAGCATTCTGTGTTACCAAACCCTCCAGGTCATTCGGATGTGGACTAAAGTTTGAGAAAAGACTGGGTACAGCAATGTCTCAGGTCATAGTTTATTTTTAAGGATATAAATATTTAACAACCAATTAACACAGTGTGAAGAATGTTCTGTGTCCTAGTTCTATGAAAAGCAAGAGAAAAATTCTTGCCTTCAAGGAATTTACAGTCCTCACTGGGAACATACAGAACAATTAGAAATCAATAAGTAGTATGGAATTATGTATAAATAATTATACATTTAAGTTTATACATTTATGGGTGGTTTTCTGGTAACATAGGTGACATTACAGAGACTACTTAAAAAACTTTAACAGGGATCTTAAACTTGAATAACAAGTTCAATGCATGAATATTCATAGTCACATTTCTCTCCTACAGAATTTTATAGACTTTCTTCCATCGTCTTCTGGCATTATTTGTTGGAAAACTCTGAGCTTAAAAGGAATTTTCCCCTTTGTAGGTGAATTTCTTTTCTTTGCTTAGATATTAGGATAAAATGTTCATAATTTTTACAATTTAACTGAAATTCAATAATCTAACCAGGATGTGTCTCAATGACTAATCTCTATTTTGTTTTCTGAATGAAGGTGTACTGTTTTCATCTGCAAATTCAGTACTTCACTCATTTCAGAATTATTTTTGTATTGTATTATATCTCTGATTTTTAAAAACACAATTGAATAATTATATGGGCTAGTTAGTCCTAGTCTCCCATGACTATCAAAAGTTGCTAGAGGTGTTTAGAGTAGAATATTATCATAAGCTGGAATTGGCTTCTTAGATATGATACAAAGAGGACTAGCAATAAAAGAAAAAAAAAAACAGATCAATTAAACTTGACCAAAGTTAAAAACTTTTGTGCCTCAAAGGATACCATCATGAAAGTGAAAGACAACTCAGAATGGGTGAAATATTTGTAAATCACATATTTGATAAAGGTCTAGTATCCAGAATGTACAAAGAACTCTTAAAATTAAACAATAAGGGCCCCTGGGTGGCTTAGTCGGTTAAGCATCCAACTTTGGCTCAGATCATGATCTCATGCTCCATGAGTTCGAGACCCGCATGGGGCTCTGTGCTCACAGCTCAGAGCCTGGAGCCTGCTTCGGATTCTGTGTCTCCCTCCCTCTCTGCTCCTCCCATGCTTGTCTCTCTCTCTCTCTCTCTCTCTCTCTCTCTCTCTCAAAAATAAATAAACATTAAAAAAATTTTAAAAAATTCAACAATAAAAAGACAACCCACTTTTAAGGATTTGAACATTGTTTTCAAAGAAAGCATATCTGAAAAGGTACTCAACACAGTCATTAGGCAAATGCAAATCAAAGCCACAGTAAGATACCATTTCACATACACTATAATTTAAAAAGATGTAAAAAGACACCTGGGTGACTCAGTTGGCTGAGCATCTGACTCTTGATTTTGGCTCAGGTCATGATCCCAGGGTTGTGGGACTGAGAGCCACACTGGGCTCCATGCTTAGATTCTCTCTCTCTCTCTCTCTCTCTACTGTTTGCTCTCTCTCTATAAAATAAATAAACAAAATAAAATAAAATAAAAATAAATAAATAACTTAAAAAAGATGGGCGAGGCACCTGGGTGGCTCAGTCATTTAAGCAACAAACTCTCAATTTTGGTTCAGGTCATGATCTCATGGTTCATGAGATGGAACCCCATGCTCATGGCACAGAGCTTGCTTGGGATTCTCTCTGTCTCTCTCTTCCCTTCCCCCCACCATCAAAATTAATAAATAAACATTAAAAAAAATGGACAAATAAGAAGTGTTGCTGGAGATGCAGAGATATTGAAACACTTACACATTACTGGTGGGACTGAAAAAATGGTGCAGCCACTTTTGAAACCAGTCTGGTAGTTACTCAAAGTTAAATACAGAGTTACCATATAACCCAGAAATTGCACTCCTAGTGGAATACTCAACAAAATTGAAAATATATGTACACACCAAAATTTGTACATGAATCTTGATACCAGAATTATACACAATTGGAAAAAAATAGGAAAAACTCAAATGTCTATCTGATGACTGTAAAAACATGATGTAGTATAGCCATACAGTGAAATGTTATTCAGCCATAAAAAGGAATGCTCCATAAGAAGGAATTTTGCAGCATGGATGAATGTTAAATCATTATGTACATGAATGAAGCCAGACACAAAAGACATACTGTATGATTTCATGCATATGAAATTTCCAGAATAAGCAAATCTATAGAGACATTAAATAGATCTGTGGTTACCTAGAAGAGGGTTGGTGAGGGGATGGTTGGGAAAAATCCAATGAGTATGAGGTTCCTTTCTGTGGTGAGTCAAGTGTCCAAAATTGATTATGGTGATGATTGCATAATACTAAATTGGCAATTTTTGTAGTATGTGAATTATGTATTCATAAAGCTGTTAAAAACTTAGTAGGTTTCTAGCTTGTATGCTTCCAGTCAGTTCCATATGCCATTAGCCACACTCAAAAGATATTTTAAGAATGATTCTCAAAGTTGTTTAATTTCTTTGCTTTCTTGTCTCTTTAGCTCCCCCCACTCTCCTTAATCTCAGTCTGGCTCTTGCTCTCTGTCTCCTTGTTTCATCCCTGGGGTTCACTGTAATAACTGTGTAACTGTGGAGGCCACACCTTCCATGTGTTCATTGCCCTTAGTCATTTTACTAAATTGAAAGGTTTATTCACCTTTGCTCTCAAAATCTCTTTTAGTTCCATCTGTTAATGCTTGGGATTTAGAAGTATTTGGTATTTCCAATCCTTTAAGACTCTGAATTTATGGATTTTTTCTATTTACTTTTATATCTGCTTATTGCACACTGGATGAATCATTCCTGAGACTATTTCTTGAAACACCTCCATGATTGGAGCCAGTACAGCCACATATAGCACTCACCACCAGTTTTCCTACATTTCCCCTCCAGTTTTGAGGAGTAGGCATTGGCCTGTCCCCTCTGTCATTACAGGCAATATCTCTCCCAAACTCCTAACTTCTGGGTAACATGAAGTTCTACCTTTCCTGCCTTCCATATTAGTTTCCTTGCCTGCTGTCCAATGCCCTATATTTTAGATGTATGTTAGTTAGGGCTGGTATCCTTGGTCTATAGTGAGGTACCAGTGGGGATTTTTGAGTGAGGGGAAAAAGTTCAGAATACAGGTGTGTTGTTGTTTAACATAACATTCCCAAGGAAGCAGAATTGTCTCTATTATTTAGCTCTATCTGTCTGTAACAACCATTTTTAGAGTTGACTTTGTAAGTGAAGTAACATAATAGAGATACAAATCAGCTCTGAAAGAATCACCGGTGCTGAACATTGGTCAGGGTCAGCCCAGATTTTTGCTTCTACCCTTTTCCTCTTGTCATGCTATGTAGTATTTGGGCACTTTTAATTATAAGTTTCCAATGAGGAGCTATAAAGGAAGCTAGTCGGCTGGAGGGAATGAGAAGAAAGGTGGTTTCTAGCCTTTTCATATTGGAAGAAAATAATTCTGGGATCCAAGGAGATCAAGATGAATAAAGACTGAGCATAACATTTCTTTACACTGTTTCAATTTGAAAATGGAAGGGAAAAGCACCAGAAAGAAACCACATGAACACTTTCCTATGGAGAGGGTACAGAAATTTTGGTTCAATGAAAGTGAAAAGATGTTTTTCCTTTTTAAAGCAATATTTCTTAAACATTTCCCCATGTTTAACCATGACTACATTGATTTAACCAAACCCCTACTGTGAGACATTCTCATTGTTACCAACTTTTTAAAAAAGTCAGTTTTGTTGGGGCACTGGGGTGGCTCAGTTGGTTGAGTGTCTGACTTTGGCTCAGGTCATGATCTTGAGACTCATGGGTTTGAGCCCTGCATTGGGCTCTGTGCTGACAGCTCAGAGACTGGAGTCTGCTTCAGATTTTGCCTCCATCTTTCTCTTTGCCCTTCCCCTGCACTGTCTTTCTCTCTGCTCTGTCCTCATGCACTGTCTTTCTCTCTCTCTCTCTTTCAAATATAAATAAACATTTAAGAATTTTTTTTTAAAAATGTGAACTTTGCCTTTAAAACTATTTTATTTTGGGAAAAAAAGAGCAGAACTAGTACAATCTGCTTCCATAACCCTAAAACTAAATTCATAATTTCTTAACAGTTTGCCCTATTTTTTTTACTGTTATCAATGTGGCATTATGAAAAGAAGAGGTCATAGTAATTTTCTATACTAGGCAACCCCACTAACAATATAAGTATACCAAAGCACCAATCAGCCAACTAAGACTTCGTTTCAGGGACACCTGGGTGGCTCAGTCAGGTGAGCACCCAACTCTTGATATCAGCTCAGGTCATAATATCATGGTGTGTGAGTTCTAGCCCTGCATCAGGCTCTCTGCTCTTAGCAGAGAGCCTACTTTGGATCCTATGTCCTCCCACTCCCTCTCTCTGTCTCTCCCCTGCTCATTCTATCGCACTCTCAAATACATTAATAAAAACTGAGGATACAAAGAGAAAATGAACTATGGCACCTATTTTCAAGAAGCTTATAATGTAGGTGGAGAGAAATACTAACTTAACATGAAATGATGTTAAATAAGAAGAGACTAATAGAAGTTCACAGAAGCCTGAAAGAATTCTAAAATTATTAGTTACAAGGAAACTTAGAACTTATCTCTCCAACCTTCCTATTTTATGAATGATTCCTCTCTACATCATTTCTTTCTAGAAATCCTACAGTCTTAGCTAAAATGTTTTCAGTGTGAAAACATACCACCTTGCAGCAGAGCCCATTCTATGTCAGCTCTGTGTCAGTGTTCTTCCTTATACTCAGCTAAAAAGGGGTTTGCTCTAGCCTTCACCTCTTGGTCTCAGTTTAGCTCCAGTAAATTGTACCTGGTTAATACCATCAGGTATTCTTGGGTGGAGTTTGAATGCAAAAGGCAGAGCAAAGTCTAGACTTAGAGCCAGGAGGAATATGAGATGCTGTCTAATCTCCTTCACCCCCAGCCAGCTGGCAGTTCTGGATTCTCTGTTACTTTCTGTACTTGATTAGTCTGATTTTAGCCTGAAGATTCTGAACCCTAGAGGAGCAAGCCAAGTCTCTCCTGAGAATGCTCTGGAGGTTGCTAAAGGCACTGATGCCACAAATTTCTAGATTGGAGGAAACCTGATCTGCCAAGCTAGCCCCATGTCCATGTTGCATTCCAGGTTGCTTGTCTGTCCTCAGCTTCTTCCAAAAGGATCAAAAGCTGTGTCACAGGTAAGATCCTCCTCCTCCTTGGTCTCCATATCTCACTTCACAAGAATCAAGGTGGAGCCATAGGGATCAGCATTTCAGAATTTAGAACAGAGCCCTAATGACCTACAACTCAGACCACTCTTATGACCCTGTATCACCACTATGAAATGAAGAAGTGGCCAGGACTCTGGGTTGTTACCACTTAATGATTCTGCCACTCCTATCCCCCATTGCCAAATGCTATTACTGATGTTTGCCTCAGACCACTAATCTCTTTATCCCATCCACATTATCTCCACTGGAAGCTCAGGCCTCTGGAGTCACCATCCCTATCCCCACATGGTTTTGTACATCCTCTCTTCTTTTTAAAGTTTTAAAGTTTATTTATTTATTTTGAGAGAAAGAGAGGAGAGCATGAGCAGGAGAGGTCAGAGAGAGTGAGAGAGAGAGAATCACAAGCAAGCTCTGCATTGGCAGTGCAGAGTCCAATGTGGGGCTCATACTCATGAACCATGAGACCATGAACTGAGCCAATTTTCATAGGTGGACCCTTAACCAACTGATCCACCCAGGTACCCTGTACATCCTCTTTTCTGACTCTTTTCCTTCTCTCCCCAACTCCTGAAATCCAGAAATGGATTTACTATGATGCCAATAAAGTTTAGGTTTCAGGACCCCTCATGTCCCTTCCAAGGCTAGCTCCTCTAGGTCAAGGGAAAGAAAGCCACTGTGACAGTCTGATGTTGAAGGCCTGGAGTGCTGCTTCCCCACAGGTGACCTCTCTATATACCCTGGAGGGGGTCCTCACCACCTGCACTTAGAGACAGTCTGTTCTTGTAGACATCTTGGACATCCACACCCTAGGAGAATAAAATGAATGTTATGTGGCTGATGGGACCCTTCCCAAACGAACCACAAAGGCTACAGTTTTTAGGGCATAGGCCCCTGAACAAGAGCCTCTGAATAGGAAACTGGAAGATGCTTCAGTTGTAGCACTACCATTAAGGAAATTATTGAAATTGAAAGAAAAAAAACCTATCAATTATTAAGAAAACACAAACTATAAATGTTAAAGAACCCCCAAATTTCAATCAGCTACACTTGAGAAAAGACAGAATTATTTTGATATTCCCTCTATAGAAAATATTACAAAATCACTGTCATGTGAAAAGATAACTAAAGAGGATTCAGGCAAATAACAGGAATGTCAGGCAGTTAATGCTACTAATAATAGTAAGGTTTTCTCTTGTTCTGGGTTTTTTGATGTTTACTTGTCATTTTGTATTCATTTTATAAAAGAAAGTTCTCCAAATTGTATAACATTGTCTTGACAAGACATGTATTTACTCCAGAGTATTCCTTGAAGTTTTCAGCTACTGTCTCCTTATTCATCTCAATGCTATTCTGATCTTAAACTTGATTTTAATGCCTATGGATATAACTTCTCTAATATCCTGGCCTCTTACTTCCTTACCATTTTCTTCTTCAAAGACAGTTTCCTTCACTCAACCTCAGTCACTCATTCCCTTGATGGCCCCTTCAGACATTTTTGCTATTGATAAGGACAACCCCTCCATCATCTCAGTTCAAGCACCTCTCCACTCAGACTCTCATCTTTGTGGTGCATATGCTTTCTATCCAAGCTCCTACAAACTTGGACCTTACCCAGACACCACTGATTCCACCACTTTTACTACCTCACACCACCCCATCTACCTATGTCCCTCTTTACCCAGTGTGAAGTCTGTGTGCCACCATTATAATCCATCCCTCACATATACCCTAAAACTCCCCTTTTCTTCTCTTTTTAAAATCAGAATCATTTGGTCAAAGCCAAATCCAGCCTAACATGAACTATCTAGCTCCAAGTTGTGGAGAACATTCAACCATGTTGACAGGTCTCCTTAAACTTTATGACTAATCATCTCCAGTGGGCCCTTATGGGGTTGAACTGTCCCTTCACTCACTCGCTTTCTTCAACTCCTTCATATCTTCTCTACCTGCCTCAAGCATGCAACACTTTCTCCTTCATCCTCACTCTCAGCTACTTTTCATTTCACAAAAAAACATAAAAACACACAGAAGATATCTTCCAAATGCTCCCACCAGGAATGTACCTACTTTCCTGCATCTGCTTTTTTCTTGCACACTGTCTTTTGGTGGCCATAGGTTACATTTTCCCTTCACTGATTGAATGCACAGAATTCCATTCTCTTTTATTTGCCAGTAGATATCTCTACAACAATCTCTCCTCTGTCTCTGTACCTTTGATCTCTCTCTACTGAATCATTCCTGGTCATGTACAAACTTTTGGCTGTTGTATCCTTCAGCCTAACAGTCATTCTTCGATTCTCTTCTACAGAAAATCTCTTCAAAAATTGTCCATATTTGCTATTGTGATTACTCTCCTCTTATGCTTTCTCAAATCCACTCTGGTCAAGTTTTTTCCTTATTAAGATCACCAAAGACAAATATTGCTAATCCAGCCATCAAATCTAAGGCTTTCTCATACCTTTATGGTCAGAGACATTTTACATAGTCAATCATTCCTTCTTCATTGAAACATTTGCTTTGCTAAGCTTTCAGAAGATGACATTTCCTTGGTTTCCTCTAAGCTGACATCCTTCTCCTTCTGTTTCCTGTGCTGGTCTTTCTTATCTCTCTGTCCTCTAAATTCAAGTTTCTCCTGAGCTAAATGTTTGGATCTCTTCTCTTGAATGAATATACTCAAATCTTGGACTTCTTACACAGTGTTGTAGCTTTCAATAGCATTTGATGTCCTAAAAGCTCTCCAAATTTGTCTCTAGCTCAGATCTTTCTTTTAGAATCCAGATTCAGATATATTGTCATCTCTCTGACATTTCCAATAATATCTAATAAGCACTTAAAATATACCACCTCTAAAAGCAAATTTCTGATTATGTCAGTAAGTTGCAAACTTGTCCTTCTTGTTTTTTGCCCTAGCATACTTAGAGTCATTTTTTTTTTAATTTTTTTATCTCACACTTCACATCAAATCCATGGATAAATCATGTTTAAAATGCATCCCAAATCATACCTCTTACCTTTCCACCATGCTTTTTCATTTGAGGGCTTGGAATAGCTTCCTAACTTATTTTCTTGCTTCTGTTCTTCAATCACTGCTCCTATATCCCCCAGTGGTGTTTTCTCAATAGAACAGCCAGACTGATTCTTTGTATATGTAAATCAAATCATGGTTCTTGTTGACTCAAAACCTTCTAAGGCTTCCTATCTCTCAAAAGGAAAATTTAAGTGTATGTGCCCTACACAAGCTGGCATCCTATTGCCTCTCTGACCTTCTCCTACCATTCCACCATTCACTAACTTGGCTCCACCTTGGCTTCCTTATTCTTCCATTCCAGGCACACACCACTGCCTTGGGGCCTTTGCACTTGTATTTCCTCTGCCTGGAACTCTCTTCCTCTAGGCAGTCTCAAATCTCATTCCCTCATCTCTATCAAATCTTTGCTCAAATGTCACTTGCCTGATCACCCTCTCTAAAATTGCACCCTTCCTGCCCTAGAAGTCATCACTTTCTTTGCTGACTTTCCTTTTTCATGTAATAATTTTCATCATCTACACACTATTTTTTGTATTTACTCATTTTGTGTATTGCTTTCACTAGAATGCAGGCTATAGTTTTGTTTAATACTGTAGGCCAAGTGCCTGGAGGAGTGCCTGCTACATATAAGGTGCTCAAAAAATATTTTTTTGAATAAATAGGTAAATGGTACATTGGTGCTAAAGTGAAGAGATCAGCAGAGATAAGAAGGTGAGCAACAGCTTTGCGTTAGTTGAGGCAGCAGATTCCATTAATGGGAGCAGAGAGGATAGAGAGAGGAGAGTTGGTTGTGGCAGAATTTGGAAGAGCAGGAATACAGACAGGGAGCAGCTGTGCCATTTGGATAGTCCATCAACTATAAGAGGAACAAGCCTTGGCACTGTGGGAGGGAGACTTCTAGACACACTAGGGAGTCAGGGAAGCTAATGTCAAACCACAAAGCAATTCTTTGTTTTGAATGACATTTCAGTCTCTGTTACTTCTGAGATTTCTTTTTGTCTCTTTTACTTTTACATATGCTGTGTTTGATAATACAGAAGATGCATTATTTTCCCCCCAAATAATTATAACAGTGCCTGTGTTATGAATGGAATGTTAAAAATTGAAGACATAAAAGAAAGAATTGGCCTAAAGGCAGAAGGAAGTTCATATTATCCCACTGTCTCTACTTAACAGTATACATAGCTCACATCAGAATAATTTATTAAATTAATTGCTCTGTTAACTCTGATAAACACTTATGCACACTACGAATGAAAAGTATACCTGGAAAGGTTTGGGAAATGTTGATAGAAAGTCCAATCCATAAGTCTATTATTTGCAAAGAATGCATGAAGGACAATGCCCATGCCGTGACCTCCTAGTGGTGGGATGATATAACAAAGTAACTTAGCCAAGCCTAAGGTTTCACATCCATTTTTTTTATTTGAGAGAGAGATGGGGAGAGAGAGAGACACCACAAGCATGAGTGGGGGAGAGGAGAAGAAGGAGGAGAGAGAATCTTAAGTATCTTGAGTGTGGATCCCCATGCAGGTGTCAATCCCACAACCCTGGGATCATGACCTAAGTGAAAAATCAAGAATTGGATGCTGAACCAACTGAGCCACACAGGTGCCCCCATTTTTTTTAAAAGGAAAATTGCACAGCACTTTGTTATAGGTAGAATTTTGGTTATTCCTTTATCATTTTAGTTTTATATTTACTGGTACCATAATCCACAGCTCAAATTAATAGATATATTGATCTAATATTAGGTAAATGCTCCTTATTAATGATTTAGTAAAATAAATTAGGAACAAGTTTGCTGAGTAGCCTTTTTCTTATTGAAACCTGAATAGACAATGAAGATTCTAGAAATCAAGAAGAGAAGCTGGTAGATGTAACAATACCACAAGAACAAATGAAACAATCTTCACAGTGGCCACAACCACATCTTATAAGCTTGCATATTAGATAAAGGAAACTCAGAATTTATTAACCATTGAAATGAAAATATACCAACTATTGGTAGAAATACACAGATAGATCAACTCTTTTTTTTTTTTTTTGCTACAGATTAATGAGGAGAATAGAGTTATATCAAGCACAAAATACACCTAGTACATAGTAAGTTAAAATCATCAAATTAAATAAATTATAATTCTAGGAGAAAAACTAAATTTTGCCTTTCATAGATCAGATATATAGCCAAAGTTCTTTTGATATTTATTGTGCATAGCAAAAGAAAAAAAAAAGAGGTGGACTCTTTTAAAATGTACAATATGTGCCTGTTAAAACTTCTGGACATGAGAAGGAACACTACAGAGTTGTGTTAGTATGTGCCAATTTCATGAAAAGTCGTTGTGTCTGATTATAATAATAAATATTGTATCAAAAGCATCTCAAATGAAATTTATATGTGTGTCCATGCAAATGGTGGATGAACAAGGATGGAATAAAACTGTAATCAGAGAGAGATCCAGGCAACCTGTTGGGCTTTTTAAAATCTTGACTAGGAGGGGCGCCTGGGTGGCGCAGTCGGTTAAGCGTCCGACTTCAGCCAGGTCACGATCTCGCGGTCCGTGAGTTCGAGCCCCGCGTCGGGCTCTGGGCTGATGGCTCAGAGCCTGGAGCCTGTTTCCGATTCTGTGTCTCCCTCTCTCTCTGCCCCTCCCCCGTTCATGCTCTGTCTCTCTCTGTCCCAAAAATAAATAAACGTTGAAAAAAAAAATTAAAAAAAAAAATCTTGACTAGGAATTTACCCAAGGCATACAAAACTGCTGATGCATAGGGGCACATGTATCCCAATGTTTATAGCAGCATTTTCAACAATAGCCAAATTATGGAAAGAGCCCAAATGTCCATCAACTGACGAATGGATAAAGAAGATGTGGTTTATATATACAATGGAATACTACTTGGCAATGAGAAAGAATGAAATATGGCTATTTGCAGCAATGTGGATGTAACTGAAGGGTATTATGCTAAGTGAAATAAGTCAGGCAGAGAAAGACAGATACCACATGTTTTCACTTATATGTGGATCTTGAGAAACTTAACAGAAGACCATGGGGGAGGGGACAGGGAAAAAAAAAGTTACAGAGAGGGAGGGAGGCAAACCATAAGAGACTCTTAAACACTGAGAACAAACTGAGGATTGATGGAGGGTGGGGGAGCGGGGAAAGTGGGTGATGGGCACTGAGGAGGGCACTTGTTGGGATGAGCACTGTGTGTTGTATAGAGAACAGTTTGACAATAAATTGTATTAAAAAATAAAAAAAGTCAGTATCAATAATAAATTAAAATAAAATCTCGGCTTTATTAGTCTGTACCAACTGTTCAGAGGATACACTTATGTAGCTGTAATTCTGAATAGGCAAAGGGCAGTGTAAGCTTCAGATGTGACTGTCCTTGTGTATTTAAAGGATTCATAAAGAAGGAATGGAACAGGTGGGTATATGGCAGGGCTTCTGAAATGACCCTGACAGGGGAAAGGAAGTGACCCTCTTTGATAAGCGTGTAAATGAATTAGGACGTCATGGTATGTTGAATAGCAAGAGGTAGTGCTAAAGTCCCTTAAATGTATGGAATTAGCAATGTCTCCAATTCTATGTAGAATGATTTATTATTTGAAGAGAGTGGTGGTTCAGTATCCGTAGAGAGAAGCCAGTGATGATGAAAGAGAATTTTCTGGATTCTAGCAGTAAGAATGGATTTCTAGGAGGGTCGTTTCTCTGCTTTTGAAGATGAGGGCTTTACTCTAGTCTTTGAGGATGAGAATTGAAACTTTTGGTACTTTTTTTTTTTCATACTAATTCTGCTTATTACATATGTACAAATGATATTGAAACACCAGTTTCTATTATAATGCATTATATATTATTTTATTTTCCTATTTAAGGCTGGATTTTCTTTCAGTCATGCGGAAGCATGACGTATTTTATTCAAGATTATTTTTCTACATTTTTGTAACTTAAAGGATATGTCTATATATACTAAAAACTACCTGTTTAGGAATTCCTTCAATTTTATTTTGCTGCTTGTTTGTATAAGTTTTTACTGCTGTATTTGCCTTTAGTGTTTTCCATTAGAACACAAAGTTATTTTATAATGTGGCTTGCCTTTTAGTCCCTAATATGCACTAAAATACAATAATGTTATTTGCTCTGATAGTGCCTGTGTATAGTGTGAAACGTAATTTTCTAGCAAATATGCTCTGTTTTGTTACCTAGTCCATGTCCATATTAATACATTTAATTACATATTAATACATTTTCTTTAGCTTTGGGATTTAATATTTTCCTTTCAGAATTAATAGCTTACATCACATATCCAGAACTTTGAAATCACTTTAAATTTTTTCAAAAAAATTTCTTATAAAATTGAGGTGCATCTTATATATCTGTACATTACATATGAAACTAAATATGATATTTACAACAAGTAATTAATAGCTAGGTGATGTAAGAGTATCAATTTTCCAGTAACCTAAAATTATTTAATTAATGTAAACATATGCACATTGAATTATATTTATTTTAATGTAGTTTTAATCTTGATGTACTTGGTTTGACAATGAAGAGATTGGTAATAGAGAATTTGAAGAATTAGGGACATTTGTATCTATTATAGCTATTGTAGAAAACCAGAATATTAATTTAGTAGCAAGCACAACTTTGTCATTTCTGAATTCTTCTATCTTTTTTCCAGGAAAGAAATATTCAATTTATTAACAAATTTAGGGATTAGAAAAATAAAATGCATATGTGATTTCAAATTTACTAAGTAAGTTTGTTAAGATTTCTCAGGAAATCTTAAATTTTTTGTCTTGGTATTTTGTGTTTAATGTCTTGTGCTGCTTTTTCTATCTGAAAATTAAAAAAAATATAAATACTGAAAATAATATAGCAAAAACTCAGGTGTTGACCTTTCAAGATTATTAAATGTTAATGTTAAAGTATTTGCTTCAGTTCATTCTTTATATAGAATAAATAAACCATGTAGGTAAAGTCAAAGTCTCTTTTATATCCCTTCTCTACTAAACTATTATAATTGGAGAAGAATAATGATGGAGGGAGAAGCTCCCTGTTGTTTGCTTTTCCTGCTCACAAATGGAAGCATTGAAGGCACTGCAGAATTTGATTATGTTAGAAACTATCACTCATGTCATCTCCACGTTGATTTTGCAGACTGTTGGGAAAAAACACAACCAAAAAGAGATGAGTGAAGATTGGGATGATCTAAAACTCTGAGATGCTTCAACATTGGGGTCTAAGTAATTTGGATCCAGACCATTTTGCCACTTGCTCTCCTCTTTTAGGGTTTATTCAGGAACGTCCCACAGTCCCATGTGGGTGTCAGAGAGTGGTGGGCTCAAAATTCTATTTACCAAAATCATGGATTTGGAAATTCAAGTCTTGGGATTATATGGCAAACCATCTTCATTTTACAATTGAGGAAACTGATGTCCAGACAGTAGGAGAAATGTCTTCAAGACACATGGCTAATTGGTGAATGAACAAGGCCTGATTCCATATTTCCCCGTTTCCTTCTCCCAATTAATTCAGCTGTTTTCTAATCAATTTGAACCAGAGCCAGCTATCTTAATATTCAGGAAGTTTCAAGATCATATTTCTTATACCAGGTTTAGAATGGAGGAAAAACTGAAGACATGCTTTAATTTGCCTACTGTCTAAGAGGACTTAACTTCTAAGAGAAGTTGCATAAAACAGCAGAAAAAAGTCCTTTGGATATAAAGTATCTTTTTCCAAGTGAATATTGTGTGATTAAATGGTTAACAGAGCAAAACTTCCCAGATGTCATGGACTGCCTTCAAAATACTCTTGGGGATGAAAATAGCATTGGTTGAATACTCAATGATAGAAAAACATTTTGTGCTGCTTGCTAATTCTAGAATGTCCCTATGCCCATGGAGACGTCTTTTATGTAGGTCTTGTAAGAGAATACTGTGTCTTCATGCATATTTCATCAACGTTTCTTATCATTAATGTAGCCTTAAAGACTGGTCCTCATAGGCGGAAGAGAGGAGCAGCACTATGTCAGGAGGGTCACATGAGTTAGCTCATTTAATCTTCACAACAGCCTGGAAGTGCATATTATTTAGCAGACTCATAAGAATTTTAGAGACAACAGCCTAAAGAGACTTCCTTCAACATTAAAAATGACTCCTACTCAATTTGAGAGTTTGTGCAATAGGGCATATTTTCTACCCTCTGGAATTTTGGTTTCTGTGCTCTAGATTTGAAAATAGGTTATGATAGTAATATATTTGGGTACTTCCTCCAATTTTACCATTTGAAAATGTGATAGAGTTATAGTAGCTAAGCTCAGAATAAGATAGAACTGGCACAGTTACATAAAAGCTGGGTGCCCTTGAGTTTGTTGTATAGCTCCTCATCTGTAAAATGGGCACAATGACATGTTAATTATTGTGAAAATTAAAATGGGAGCTATTATTGCTATTATGCATATAGTAATACAAAGTAAGCATGGAAGGATGTATTGTATGCCTGTGTGGTGGAAACCCATGGGTGGGCTGTAAATCCCCATATCCAGAAAATCCTGGCTTAATTCTCTATAAAATTATCCTGTTTCCTCACTTTCCATTTTCTGCTCATTTCCTATTGAATTGGGCCTATTGAGGAGATCTGTTTTTCCTTCAGGTTTTGCACTGTTTCCTTGAGAGTTACAACTATTGACAAAATCCTGTAGTGCTATTCTTACTTTGTCATGTTTCGTCATTCTATATGGCTCACAGTGGATGAGCTGACTTGTGTTAACTGAGGGCTAGCATGGAAGTTTCAGATCACTGCAGCTTTCTCAGCAAATTAGTTGCAACCAGAAAAGCTGAGATTATGATGGAAATCAATCACAAACTCATTTAGGGCAACCAGATATATCACAACATTTGAAACATTGATTTAAGCAACAAGCTTTCTTTGGAAATAAGACAAATCCTTAAAACTCTTGACAGGGTTTGTTTTCATCTTGAAAAGGAAGTGGGTTGCTCTGTTAATGAGCAATCAGCCCATTTATTTTCTTGGATAAGAAAAATAAATTATAAGAAAATCTGTTCATTTTCATTCATTGCAGCAAATTAATCTCTTCATTTCTTAACTAAGGAAAAAAATCACAATAATAATTCAACGCAATGAAAATCCAGAAAAGTATTTATATTTGACTTTGGGATTTATTTTTCGTCTTACATTTTAATATGTGCCTGAAGTTCTGTCTGAAATTTCACTCTTTACGCAATAAAGAAGCCACTCCTCCTCCCGTAAAGCTGAAGAACAGGAGAGGGTAAGAAGCTGTTCAACTTTTCTTTCAGCCTCGGTCCAGATGCTCCCTGGCCTCTCAGCCAACTCTGAAATAGGCAACATTTTCTTTCAGACCTAAACTAGCCAAGCAGAACTGCCTGTTCTCCCTCTCCTCTCTCTCAAACATCCCACCTCTGCTTCAGAAGGAAGAAGGAAGAATAAACAGACTGTGAGATGCAAACAAAGGACTAATGTAAACAAATGATGCTATAACTAAAAACTGAAAACCAAGATTCGCTCCAGGTATTTTGTGATCGATGTAGTAGATGTGGCACAGGACTATTTGCTATTAGAAACATGCATTTCATTTTCTGACCACTCCATTACTATTTGAGGATCCCTACGGGGCATTTTAGTACTCCACGAAAGCTTTAACGAGCTCCAACACGTGTATAATAAACGTAAGCTCTGACATTCAATTTTGACTCAGCTTTTAAAATGGCATTAAATGTAAAAATGCAATTTCTTTTCCATTTCAGTTTTTAGCATTTTATTTGTAAG
The DNA here is from genome assembly GCF_007474595.2 of Lynx canadensis. Taxonomy (NCBI): domain Eukaryota; kingdom Metazoa; phylum Chordata; class Mammalia; order Carnivora; family Felidae; genus Lynx; species Lynx canadensis. The sequence continues at coordinate 27,943,939 of NC_044307.1, read as the reverse complement.
TTTTACCACAAAAATGAGGTTTTCTTAGATCATAGAATCTAGAAATTAAAATGCAGTTTGAAAGACTTTTGTGGGTAACATTTCTAAAGTATTTTTCTTATTATTCACATTCTATTTTTCATTCATATACTTAGACTTTTTTGTACTTCTCCTTTTTACTTAGACTTTTTAATAGAAATAATTTATTCAATGTTTTTCATCAGGATTTATTTTAGAGTATCTCAAGAACCTAGCATCCAGGTATATGCTGCTTGAAAAAAAGTAATTTTCTTTTAAAATTGTATTTATAAACTATTTTGATACTTTTAACAAAGTTTAAATGAGTTAATTATATCATTTTCATACATGTACATAAATACATACATACATATAATTCTTTGTCATATATGTAGAAAGCATTTAGTGTTCAAAGCCAGCTTAATTTAGTAAAGTGCACCTGTGATCTGGAATGTGTAACAAAAATGCTCTGATAAGTTTCTAGCTTTAATCCAATCACTGGATCTTTTTCACAAATTCATAGTGAATTTGGTTAGATGCCCACTTAATGCTGAAAGTTGGGACATGTTTTTTGTGATAGTGACTTCATTTTTATTCCTTGACTTGGCTAGCTCTGTTGAATAGGGGGAGAGAGAGCACTGTGGCGGGGTGGTGGTGGTGGTGGTAGGCTGAGATGACCTTGGTAGTCTAGCGAGTTTAGAAGACTGCATATCTAATTTTAGGAGACAGTGGTTAAGTCTTCTGGAGGAGGACATCTTAATGGGAACAACTGCACCACACTCAACACACACCATCCCTGAGGAGGTTTCTTTCTCCAAGATCCTTCCTATCTTCCTTCCCACATTATTTATCTGTTAAGGGGGAAGCAGTGAGGAAAAGTTTCTTATTTTTCTCTAGCTGAGCATTTCCCAGTGAACCCTAGATATTGTTCAGCCCCAATCCCCAATTCCCAATCCTTTGGTAGTAAAGTTAGTAAAGAGTAAGAGAATAAAATTTTGAATATATTGTATATATATAAAGGTGACAAAGGTCACCTACAATTAAATAAATGTGAAAAAAACTTTGAAGGTAATAATAATTTTGTCAGGAAATAAAAAAATAAGTTTCTTAATAGGTATAATGGCATAGAGGGCTTTTTATCTAAGTAAGTATTAGATAACTTAAAATGTTCATGGAAAGTTTTTAGGAAATATCAGATTCACACATTTCATCAGTTTACAAAAAAAATGCAAAGACGTCTATTGTATAAAGTAAGACATTTAATCATAATAACCATGTTAGGAATATCCCCAGTTGCCCCTGGGAACACTGCCTCCCAGACTGGAGATGTGCCTGTTACTGCCATCTGTTTTAAGGTCTCCATTTGGATGCTTCTGATGATGGATTCCTGTCCAAGACTTAGAAGCAGGTAACAAATCCAGACTGATAAGAAATGGAAGCTATAACTATAAAATCTTAGCACAGAAACAAAAGGCTTTCACTGTGTCTGGCAGTCCTCATTACCTTCTCAGGGTCAGGATGTGGCTCCAGGTTTCCTACTGTAATGAAATTATATGGGGCTATCACTGGAGCATATGGCCACCATAGAGGGCAAAGCTGGGATCAGGCATGCAGGTTCTAATCAGGTGTCCTGCCCAAGTCTGTTTCCTATAAATTTGCTTTACCCAAAGCATCTACCTTACTGATCTCTAACATCTTCATTGCCTTAAGAGAAGGCACTTGGAGACTGCTCTTAATTTGCTTTTGTCACCAATGGTCTTTTGTCTTTTTCTCTAACCTCTGCAACATGGGAGCTGAAGAGCAGAGGGATCAGGTTTCAACTGAACATGTGTTTCACTGTATTGAAATGTGCACTGCTTAATAGAGTAAACATCAATATATCTGAGGGCCAGGAGACTGAATTCACTGATCAGTATCAAAGAGTGCTGGAGCTGTAAACAGTAATTGGCTATTTTCCAAGGAAAGGTAGAACTCCTTTAAGACAAGTTCTATTCTCAAGGAAGATTAGAAATCATCATCTAGTATCACCAGGCCAAGAGAATAAATCATTTTATAATTTTTTATTTCTTTTCTTTTGATAGGAAAGAGGAGTTGAGCTAGCCTCTTATAAAATGTAAAACAAACTTAGAAAATGCCTTGTGGCCATTTTAAGGTTCTCTTTGATTTTTTGACAAAGTAAAGGTAAAAGATCCTATAGTACAAAAATAAAGGTCATCTACAATTAAATAAAGGGTATCAGAAACCCCGTGAGAAATGAGGAATGATAATATTCTTGAAATATATGAGAAATTAAGGCTGTTTTATTAAAAAATCAAGAACTTGGATCAAGCTTGCAGGAAATGTTATATAATAAAGAGGGAAAGGAAAGTGTACCCAGCATTATTTTTTTCTGTTAAAATGTGTAAATTTTACCATTCGAAAGAGGTAGCTGCACTAGTGAATACAAAAACATGCTTTATACATGGCAATAATGATCAATGTAAACATGTTCCCCTCATCCAGTTTTTCTTTACTCATAAGTCCTGTTGATAATCCTGAAAATAAGATATTCTCCTTTGTAATGATGGATGAAGACCAACTGCCCTTTCCCTTCCTTCTCCCTTCTAACAGATGATGAGATCCCTATGTTCAAAGCCCTGTGATGCATTTCCTGTGACTGATCATGCTTTGTTAACCTTCGGGAACCAAAGCTTTTTATCTAAATGCAGGTTTAATGCAACATTCCTTTCTTCATTGTACTCTGCATAAGTGTAAAATAAGTGTAAAAGACATAATTTGTTCTCCATATCTTCCTTATACATTTCCTTTTAAAATATTTTATTAAAAAATTAAATACAGTAACCCAGTTTGCATTCTTTAACTCAAAAGGTTTATTTATTTACACATAACTGATTAAAAAAATTCTTTGCCCTATGTGGCACATGGATATGTTTTGAAATTCCAGAAAATGGAATAAAGTACTTTCTGTAAACTTACCCAGCACATATAAATAATAGCAAATTAACTGAAAGTCTAATAAAATACACTCATTCATCTGTCCCAAATTAATTTTTTAATGTTATTTCTTCTTCTTTTTTTAAATCAGGAGAGAAATTTGGGGTAATGTATATTAAATGAAACATTCGCTTCTGAAAATTTCTAAAACTTTCTCTAAGACTAGAGGATAATGGTATAAAAATGGCGGAATGCCTACTAAGACTTTTAAATATGTTTTGAAGCATGAGATGGCATTTTATTGACAATTTAAAAATAATTATAATGTTTATTATGCTGGAACACTAAACTATTTTGTTATGAAGACCATAGAAAAATTTTTATAAATTTTACCTACTTTGATTTAAAAAAATGAAAGGAAACTTAATATTGGGGAAAATATTGGGTAAATATTGAAGTTTCAGTTTGAAAGACACTTAAAAATTGAGTAATACTCAAAGAGCAATATGTATGTTTAGTAATTATATTAAAAATAATTTTTGCATGGTTCTAAGCCTTAGAGAAACTTTATTGTTATTTATACATGTGTTGAATTTTTATATTTATTTTTTCCATTTTTATTAGTCTACACACATTGCTTTAGCAAAATCTTTATCACTTGTATGTTTTATTCTTTTCAGAAGTCTTTCAGCTTTTATGTTTTTGTTAGGATTGAAATGAAATTTTTTAAGATTAAACATTTTCCTTGTGAAAAATAAGAAGTGTTAAGAAGGTAAATATTTTGGACAGCGTTTTGATTAGGCCTAATTCAAAGATTTATAATTTCTAGGAAAAGAATAAGATACACTCAGCAAACAAATTCAAATGACATTTTGTAACAATAATTATGTGCTCTGTTCAGTATTTTAAGATTTAAGCAAGGAAAAGAGTTCCAAGGGACTGATTTTGAAAATACATTAATACATTCAGCCAGCAGGGGGCACAAAAGAATATGCAATGACTTTGGAATACTTTCTTCTATAGAGTTCCAGTATGGCAAAACATTTATCATGCTCCTGATGATAAAACTAAAACCACATTTTCAAAACTGGGAAAAATGAAGTTTGAACTAAATTTGCAAAGTCCCCCTTGAAAAAGAGACAAAAAATAGAGATTTGAAGAAATGCCTCTATGGATTTTTTTTTTTTTTAGGTCTTTAAAAAATGTGTTTAACTAGTTATAAAGGACCACATATTGTTTGATTACATTTACATGAATGTCTCAAATTAAAAAATAGAGAGAGACAGAAAGTAGATGGTTGCTTACTGCTGTGGTGGAAAGGAGGTTTGGGGATGATGGCTCGGGGGAGTAGGGTTTCTTTGGGGTAAAAGAACATTCTAAAATTGTGGTGATGGATTTAAGAGTCTGAATATATTAAACATTGAATTGTACACTTTAAATCAATAAATTATATGGTATAAAAACTATATCAATAAAACTGTTGGCTTTAAAAATATGGTACTTTTGGGGCGCCTGGGTGGCGCAGTCGGTTAAGCGTCCGACTTCAGCCAGGTCACGATCTCACGGTCCGTGGGTTCGAGCCCCGCGTCGGGCTCTGGGCTGATGGCTCAGAGCCTGGAGCCTGTTTCCGATTCTGTGTCTCCCTCTCTCTCTGCCCCTCCCCCGTTCATGCTCTGTCTCTCTCTGTCCCAAAAATAAATAAAAACGTTGAAAAAAAAATTAAAAAAAAAATATGGTACTTTCAAAATCTTAATGTGGAAAACTAAATTTATTTTCTAATGAGTATTAGTGGGTTTTTGGATAACAAAATATAAGAAGAATTAATCATTTAAATTTCTGTCAGTTATTTCATTTCAAACAAATGTAGATTGATTTATATTATTTCATGTGAACCCAAAATAGTTATCAGGAGTCCTGGGAGAGAATAGGTCTGCCAGGAGAAACTCCCTGGAGAGAGGAGTTTACAAAAGGCTTCAGGTTCTGAGCCTGACTTTTGTACAAGCTCACAGGTGGCTTTGGGTAATTTGCTTTTCCGTTCTAGATTTATTTTTCTTATTTGTAAAATGACTGGCTGAGTTTTATCCTTCAGGTGTCATTTTAGTTTTCCAAATCACGTAGAATCTTCTCAGTCCACTGCTTATTTGGGACTTAGTGAAAACTTAGAAGCCTTTCTGTTAATTTCCAGCAACCTCTGTATAACATTTACACATTATTTGAGTGTGGGTGGAGAAACAGTTTTATTGTCTAACATTTGCTAAGCCTGCTTTGGAAGCAGATGTTTGAACCTTGCTAAATTACTTGGATTTGGACATCTGAATAAAACATTACTTATATTTTAAAGCTTTAATAAAATTAGCTTTTTATTAAAAATACTTAATTAAAATTATAAGAATTTCCAAAACTGGAATTTTATGTGTAATAAATGATAGAGCAGGCAGTCAGATTCATATATGTATTTAATAAATTATAGTCTAATTATGCCCCTTGACTTTTTAACTTAGCAGTTTTAAATGTAGAGAAGTGGTGATATGTATTTTTTCAGACATAGGAACATTTTCAGAGAAATGTGTTTTGAATCATAGAAAGAAAAATTCCAAACTGATTAACTTTACGCTCTTCACTTCTTTATGATGATAGACCTCTTGTGGTTCACACTTGAATTCTCTCATTTCATTAAATCTTTATACAGCAAGTATTTGTAACATACTAGCTTTTTATTTTTGTTTTTTATTTTTTCCTCTTCAGGATAGCACTTTAAAGATATCAAAATGGAAAGCTGTCTGTCTGACTTTCTCAAATATAGACAATCTTATAGTATTGTCTAGCTCTCACAACATACTGAGATAAGATGATAAGGTAGGTGAAGTATGTCCTGACATTTTTTACTTTGCCAGTTTTAACTGAGCTCCTCAAATCCTTTCCTTTCATTGTCTTCTTACCACCAGCGTCCAGTATGCAAAAAGAAGGTTGAAAACCACCAAAAACATCAAAGTAGAAAAGCTGCAAAGCCTCGAGGAAATGGCCTTCCTTGATCATGTGTTGGTTTGCTTTTCTTTAGTTCATAGGATCTGAGACTAGTGACCATGTCTGTGTCATCTCTCTTGAGGCTTATTTCTTTGCTGTTAAACATTTCAGCTCTTTAAACATAGAGCATCTCTCATTTATAGGGAGAATCTAGAATCTTAGAATTGGCAAAGTACTTTGAAGCTATCTGGGTCAATTTCTCATCCATCAAGTAAGACAAATGCTACTTGTTATGTTGAGCACTGGGTGTTACATGTAAAGTGACGAATCACTAAATTCTACTCCTGAAACCAATGTTACACTGTATGTTAACTAACTAGAATTTAAATAAAATTTGAAAATTTTGAAAAACTTGAAAAAAATAAGACAAGTGCTTTTATTAAATTTTTCTGCATTAAGGATATGGTATTTTTTCCAGGAACAAGTGGCCACTACACCGCTTTAGAGCAATGAACTGCTTTTGTGTTATCATAGCTAGACCTGTCTCATAACACAGGTGTGATTCTATAGCTGTCCAGTCTGCCTATCCAGTGCTCAGGCCATTTAACTCCCCTGCTGAAGTGTCCCACCATTTTAGAGCCCTGCTGAAGTGTCCCACTATTTTAAGTCCAGTTTCATTCATATGTTGTCTTAGACTGGAGACCCTGGATGCCTGTCCAGGTACAAAACTGTGCTCATCTGAGCAGTGATCTTATATTTACATATAGTACTTATAGTATAATATATGAGTAACAAGGCCACCAACCCTATATCTTCTTACTGTAGGATTATGAGCACAGATACATTAGGCACTTGCTGAAGGCAATTCCAGTATATTTTATCAGGAATAATTGATTTAAGAAGTTTCTTTTTTACAATCAAAAAGCAATCATTAAGCAGTTAAAGGATCTATGATACCTTGTGGTTAAAAAACAGAGTATTGCTTAGATTTGAATTCTCTGGTTCCTTATAATTTATACAGTAAGGAGCTTTGGAATTATATTGTATCTGAATCATCAGAGATGGAAAAATAACAATTTAAAGTGGTGTATAATTAAATATTTATATAAAAATCATCTTACTGATCTAATGCAGAGATGGTGACTGTATCCTTTTCTCTTTCTATTCTGCCTTCCAGGTTTTTAAAGTGAATGAAAGCTAAATCATAGAGTGAATGAATCAATGAGGGAATAAATGAGTGAAAAAGTACTTTGTGTACATACATATATATGAGCAGACAGACATAAACACTTTGCCTTCCTGATACCCATGCAATATGAGTTATAGGGGTTACATTTTCCTGACTGCATTAGAGAAGCTCAACACATGGAACCTAATGTTAAAAAGTGACAGGAAAAACAAAGTGATTAAGGCATTAGTCTAAGCATTTCAGCATTTAAGTTTATATATTCAGATTTCAGTGTAAGCAGCTGGATGTTAGAGGTTCATTTTTTTTACTACTATTTATTTACATGTTTTAACTGACATAGATAGAAACTATGCTCAGAGAGAACAAAAATAATGAACACCTGACTTTTTAAAATCAGGATTAGAAGAATCTTTGAGAAGTAGAAGTAGTGTAATTAGGTAAATGTTTTTTTTTTGTTGTTTTACTATTTTTAGGACATGAAAATTTTTTTTAATATATGAAATTTATTGTCAAATTGGTTTCCATACAACACCCAGTGCTCATCCCAAAAGATGCCCTCTTCAATGCTCATCACCTACCTTCCCCTCCCTCCCACCCCCCATCAACCCTCAGTTTGCAGAACATGAAATTTTATTATATATTTCTTTACAATATCCTTTTTCCCAGTTTTATTGAAAAAATAATTAGCATACATCATTGTATAAGATTAAGGCATACAGCATGATGGTTTGATTTACATATATTGTGAAATGATTACAATAGGTTCAGCTAACATGCATCTTTTCATATAGATATAAAAAGAAAAGAAAGAAGAGAATAAAGAGGAAAACATTTCTTATTGCAAAGAGAACTCTTAACTTTCCTGCATATCACACAGCAGTGTGAGCTATAGTCATCATGTTGAACATCGCATCACTAGGACTTATTTTAACTGGAAGTTTGTACCTTTTGACAACCTTTTTCCAATTCCCCCATCCCATCCCCTGCCTCTGGGAACCACAAATCTAATTTCATTTTCTATGTTTTTATTTTATTCCACATATAAGTGAGATCATGCAGTATTTGTCTGACTTATTTCATTTAGCATAGTGCCTTTAAAGTCCACCCCTGTTGTCAAAATGGCTGAATAATATTCCATTGTGTATGTACACACACACACACACACACACACACACAAACACACATGCATCTATACCATAACTTCTTTATCCATTCATCCATCAGTGGACACTTACTATGTTTTGACAATCGTGCTACTGTGGACATGGGGGTACAGATATCTCCTCAAGTCAGTGATTTTGTTATCTTTAGAGTTATTCCCAGAAGTGAAATTGCTGGATAATATGGTAGCTCTGTTTTTAATTTTTTGAAGACTCACCACTATGTTTCCCATAGTGGATGTACCAATTTACAATACCACCAATGGTGCACAAGGGCTTCCTTTTTTCCATATCCAGGCGAGAATTTTTGATGTTGGCCATTTTAAAAGGCATGAGGTGATATCTCATAGTGATCTTAATTTGCATTTCCCTAATGGTTAGTGATGTTGAGCATCTTTCCATGTACCTATTGGCCTTTTGTGTACCTTCTTTGAGGAAATGTCTATTCGGGTCCTTTACCCAATTTTATTAAATTTAAATTTTAGTTAACATACCTTTGCCCACTTTTTAATTAGGTTATTTGTCTTTTTGCTATTGAGTTGTAGAAGTTCTTTATATGTTTTGGATATTAACCCTCTATCAGATATATGGTTTGCAAATATTTATTCTCATTCCATTGGTCATCTTTTCATAGTTGTTGATGGTGTCTTTTGCTGTGTAGAAGTTTGTGGTTTGATATAGTCCCACTTGTTTTTGTTTGTTGTTGCATGTGTAGGTGTCATATCCAAAAACTAATTTCCTAGATTCATGTCAAGAGGATTTCTTCCTATGTTTTCTTCTGGGAGTTTCATGGCTTCAAGCCTCACATTGAAGTCTTTAATTCATTTCAAGTTAATTTTTGTGAATGGTGTAAAATATGGGTTCAGTTTCATTCTTTTACATGTTAATATCCAATTACTTCTGCATCATTTATTGAAGAAACAGTCTTTTCTCCACTGAATGTTCTTGGCTTCCTTGCTGAGTACTAGTTGACTGTTTATACTTGGGTTTATTTCCAAGCTCTTGATTCTAGTCTGTTGCTCTATTTGTCTGTTTTCATGTTTTGATACTGTTTCAATGACTGTCATTTTATAGTCTAGCTTGAAATCAGAAAGTGTGATAAGTCCTGCTTTGTTTTCCTTTCTCAGGATTTCCTTAACTATTTCTTTGACGATTTCCTTGAATTTTTTGGTTACATATAAATATTAAGAATATTTTTTCTATTTCTGAAGAAAATGCAATGGAATCTTGACAAGGACTGCACTGATTCTGTAGATGGCTTTTAGTATTTTAACAATATTAATTCTTCCAATTCATGAACACAGGCTACCTTTCCATTTATTTGTGTCTTCTTCAATTTCTTTCATCAATGTCTTATACTTTTCAGCATAGATATCTTTCCTTAAATTTATTTTTCTGTATTTTTTTTGATGCTGTTGAAAATGGCATTTATTTCTTTTCAGAAATTTCATTATTAGTGTATAGAAACACTACTGATTTTTGTGTGTTTTGTGTCCTGTGACTTTACTGAATTCATTGATTTTATGTAATATTTTTTTTGTTTGAGTCTTAAGGATTTTCTATTTATAAAATCATGTCATATGCAAATTATTTTGCCTGATTGCTCCACCTAGGACTTCTAATACTATGTTGAATAGAAGTGATGAGAGTGGGCACCACTATTTTGTTCCTGATCTTAGAGGAAAACCTAACCTTTCACTATTAAGTATGATATTAGCTATGGGAGTGTCATAGATAGTCTCTATTATGTTGAGATATGTTCCTTCTGTGCTTAATGTGTTAAGAGTTTTTATAATGAATGGATGCTGAAGTTTGTCAGATGCTTTTTCTGCATCTATAGATATGATCATATGATTATTTTCTTTCATTCTATTAATGTGATGTATCATATTGATTGACTTGCATATGTCAAACCAGTTTTTCATCCCAGGAGTAAATCCAATTTGATCATTTTGAATAGTTTTTTCAATGTGCTGCTGAAATCAGTTTTCTAGTATTTTACTGAGAATGTTTGCACCTATACTCATAAGAGACATTGGCTTGTAGTTTTTTCTAGTGGTTTCCTTTTCTGGTTTTGGTATCCAGATAATGCTGACTTCATAAAATGAATTTGGGACTGTTCTCTTCAATTTTTTAGAAGAGTTTGAGAAAGATTGGTGTTAATTCTTTGTTTCTTTCTTTTTAAATATAATTTATTGTCAAACTAGCTTACATACAACACCCAGTGCTCATCCCAACAAGTGTCTTCCTCAATGCCCATCACCCATTTTCCCCTCTCCCTGCCCCCCCATTCACCCTCAGTTTGTTCTCTTTATTTAAGAGTTTCTTATGGTTTCCCTCCCTCCCTCTCTGTAACTATTTTTTCCCCTTCCCTTACCCCATGGTTTTCTGTTAAGTTTCTCAAGATCCACATATGAGTGAAAACATATGATATCTGTCCCTCTCTGGCTGACTTATTTCACTCAGCATAATACCTTCCAGTTCCATCCATGTTGCTGCAAATGGCATGATTTCTTTCTTCCTCATTGCCAACTAGTATTCCATTGTATATATAAATCACATCTTCTTTATCTTGGTAATAATTCTTTAAATGTTTGGTAAAATTCATCAGTGAAGCCATTTGGTCCTGGATTTTTCTGTCTTGGGAGATTTTTGACTACTGATTCAGTCACCTTACTGGCAATTGGTCTATTCAGATATATATATATATATATATATATATATATATATATATATATATTTATCTCTTCCTGATTCAGTCTTGGTAAGTTGTATGTTTCTAATAAGTTTTCCATTTTTTCTAGACTTTCCAGTTTGATGGCAAATAGTTATTTATGGTTGCTTCTTATGATTCTTTGAATTTCTGTGATGTTAGTTACAATTTCTCCTTTTCCACATAATTTTGTTGATCTGAATCCTTTCTCTTTTGTCCTTGGCTATTTAGGTAAGAGTTTGTCAATTTTACTTATTTTTTCAAAGAACAAACTCTTAGTTTAGTTATTCCTTTCTATGGTTTTTCAGTTCTCTATTTCATTTATTATTTTTTCCTTTTTAAGTAGGATTCACACCCAGCAGGGCTTGAACTCATGACCCTGAGATCAAGACCTGAACTGAGATCAAGAGTCTGACACTTAACTGACTACCACCTAGAAGCCCCTCATTTATTTCTGCTTTAGTCTTAATTATTTCCTTTCTTCTGTTAACTTTGGGCTCAGTTTGTTCTTCTTTTTCTAGTTCATTAGGGCACTGAGTTAGGTTGTTTATTTGGGATCTTACTGTAGGCATTTTAGTGTTATGAACTTCCATCTTAGAACTGCTTTTGCTGCATCCCATAAGTTCTGATATATTGTTTTCTATTTTTGTCTCAAGAAACTTTTATTTTCCCTTTAATTTTCCCTTTGATTCTTGATTGTTTAGGAAAGTGATTTTTAATTTTCATGAGTTTGTGAATTTTCCAGTTTTCCTTGTTATTGATTTCTAGCATGGCCAGAGAAGATGCTTGGTATGATTTAAATCCTTTTGAATTTGCTAAGACTTGTTATGTAGTCTAGCATATGGTCTATTCTAGAAAATGTTCCATGTGCACTTGAGAAGAATGTTTATTCTTTTGTGATTAGACATAATGTTTTATATATGTCTATTAGTTCCATTTGGTCTATAGTGTTATTCATATATGCTGTTTCCTTATTGATTCTTGATCTGGATGATCAATTCCTTGTATAGAGTGGGATATTAAGGTCTCCAATAACTTTTGTATTACTGGTTTTCTTCCTGTTAGCTCTATTAGTTACTTCACAAATTAAGTACTCTCATGTTAGGCACATAAGTATCTACAATTGTTATATCTTCTTGATATATTGACCCCTTTATTATATAATGACTTTGCTTCTTTTTATAATTTTTAGTTTAAAGTCTATTTTTCTTGATATAAATATAGTGAATCATGATTTTTTGTTGTTATTATTTGCTTGAAATGTCTTTTTCACTCTCCTCTTATGTATGTCTTTAAGGCAAAAATGAGTCTTCTGTAAGCAGCATGTTTTTGGACCTTGTTTTTTCATAATTTAATTAATTAATTTTTATCCATTCAGGCATCCATCGTATGTCTTTTGATTGGTACATTTAAATCACGTATGTTTAAAGTAATTATTGATAGGTAAGGACTTACTATAGACATTTTGTTAATTATTTTCTGGTTGTTTTGTAGATGCATTGCTCTTTGTTTCTTATCCTGCTGGGGTTTTTTGGTGTGTTTTGATATAAACATGGTTTGACTTCTTTATTGTGTTCTTTTGTGCAATTACTACTAGGCTTTTCCCTTATGTTTAAAGTAATTATTGATAGGTAAGGACTTACTATAGACATTTTGTTAATTATTTTCTGGTTGTTTTGTAGATGCATTGCTCTTTGTTTCTTATCCTGCTGGGTTTTTTTGGTGTGTTTTGATATAAGCATGCTTTGACTTCTTTATTGTGTTCTTTTGTGCAATTACTACTAGGCTTTTCCCTATTTTAAAATTTATTTATTTTTAAATTTATATCCAAGTTAGTTAGCATATAGTGCAGCAATGATATCATGAATAGATTCCAGTGATTCATCCCCTATGTATAACACCCAAGCTCATCACAACAAGTGTCTTCCTAAATGCCCCTTACCCATTTAGCCCATCCCCCCACCCACAGTGCCTCCAGCAACACTCTGTTTGTTCTCTATATTTAAAAGTCTCTTATGTTTTGTCCTCCTCCATGTTTTTATATTATTTTTGCTTTCCTTCCCTTATTCTCATCTGTTTTGTATCTTAAATACCTCATATGAATGAAGTCATATGATACTTGTCTTTCTCTGACTAATTTCACTTAGCATAATACCCTCTAGTTCCCTCCACATAGTCACAAATGGCAAGATTTCATTCTTTTTGATTGCTGAGTAATACTCCATTGTATATACATACAACTTCTTTATCCATTTATCCATCGATGGACATTTGGGCTCTTTCCATACTTTGGCTATTGAGAGGAATATGATAGTGCTGCTATAAACGTTGGGGTGCATGTGTCCCTTTGAAACAGCACTCCTATATTCCTTGGATAAATGCCTAGTAGTGCAAGTGCTGGGTGTAGGGTAGTTCTATTTTTAATTTTTTAAGAAACCGCCATACTGTTTTCCAAGTGGCTGCACGAGTTTGCATTCCCACCAGCAGTGCAAAAGACATCCTGTTTCTCCACATCCTTGCCAACATCTGTTGTTGCCTGAGTTGTTAATGTTAGTCATTCTGACTGGTCTGAGGTGGTATCTCATTGTGGTTTTGATTTGTATTTCACTGATAATGAGTGATGTTAAGCATGTTTTCATGTGTCTGTTAGCCATCTGGATGTTTTCTTCAGAGAAGTGTCTATTCATGTCTTTTGCCCATTTCTTCACTGGATTATTTGTTTTTTGTGTGTTGAGTTGGATAAGTTCTTTATAGATTTTGGACATTAACCCTTTACATAATATGTCATTTGCAAATATCTTCTCCCACTCCATCAGTTGCCTTTTAGTTTTTCAGATTGTTTCCTTCACCATGCAGAGACTTTTTATTTTGATGAGGTCCCAATAGTTCATTTTTGCTTTTGTTTCCCTTGCTTCCAGAGACATGTTGAGTAAGAAGTTGCTGTGGCTGAGGTCAAAGAGGTTTTTGCCTGCTTTCTCCTCGAGGATTTTGATGGCTTCCTGTCTTACATTGAGGTCTTTCATCCATTTTGAGTTTATTTTTGTGTACGGTGTAAGAAAGTGGTCCAGGTTCATTCTTCTGCATGCCGCTGTCCAGTTTTCCTACCAGCATTTGCTGAAGAGACTTTTTTCATTGGATATTCTTTCCTGCTTTGTCAAAATTATTTGGCCATACATTTGTGGGTCCATTTCTGGGTTCTCTATTCTGTTCCATTGATCTGAGTGTCTGTTTTTATGCCAGTACCATACTTTCTTGATGATTACAGCTTTGTAATACAGCCTGAAATCTGGGATCGTGATGCCTGCAGCTTCTGTTTTCTTTTTTTGGATTGCTTTAGCTATTCAGGCTCTTTTCTGGTTGCATGCAAGTTTTAGGATGACTTGTTCTAGCTCTGTGAAGAATGCTGGTGTTACTTTGATAGGGATTGAATTGAATATGTAGATTGCTTTGGGTGGTATCAACGTTTTAATAATATTTGTTCTTCCAATCCAGGAACATGGTATGTTTTTACTTTTGTTTTGGTCTTCTTCAATTTCTTTAATACGATTTCTACAGTTTTCAGTGTACAGATTTTTCACCTCTTTGGTTGGGTTTATTCCTAGGTATTTTATGATTTTTGCTGCAACTGTAAGTGGGATCAATTTCTTTATTTCTCTTTCTGTTGCTTTGTTATTGGTGTATAGAAATGTAATTGATTTCTGTGCATTGATTTTATGTTCTGCGACTTTGCTGAATTGATGGATCAGTTCTAGCAACTTTTTGGTGGAATCTTTTGGGTTTTCCATATAGAGTATCATATCATCTTTGAAGAGAACTTTGACTTCCTCTTGCTGGTTTGGATGCCTTTTATTCCCTTGTGTTGTATGACAGTTGAGGTAAGACTTCCAATACCGTGTTGAATAACAGTGGCAAGAGTGGACGGCTCTGTCATGTTCCTTACCTTAGGGGGAAAGCTCTAAGTTTTTCCCCATTAAAGATGATATTAGCAGTGGGTCTTTCATATATGGCTTTTATGATCTTGAAGTATGATCCTTTTATCCCTACTTTCTTGAGGGTTTTTATGAGGAAAGGATGCTATATTTTGTCACATGCTTTCTCTGCATCTATTGAGAGGAATATGCGGTTCTTGTCCTTTTTTTATTCATGTGATGTCTCAGTCACATTGATTGTTTTGCAGATATTGAACCAGCCCTGCATCCCAGGTATAAATCCCACTTGGTCGTGGTGAATAATTCTTTTAATGTATTGTTGGATCTGGTTGGCTAGTATCTTGTTGAGGATTTTTGCATCCATGTTCATCAGGGGAATTTGTCTGTAATTCTCCTTTTTTGTGGGGTCTTTTTTCTGGTTTTGGAATCAAAGTAATGCTGGCTTCATAGAATGAGTTTCAGTTTTCATTCCATTTCTGTTTTTTGGAACAGCCTCGAAAGAATAAGCATTAACTCTTGTTTAAATGTTTTGTAGAGTTCCCCTGGAAAGCCATCCACCCCTCAACTCTTGATTTTTTGGGAGATTTTTGATTACTAATTCGATTTCCTTACTGGCTATGGGTCTGTTCAAATTTTTCATTTCTTCTTGTTTCAGTTTTGTAGTGAATATGTTTCTAGGAATTTGTCCATTTCTTCCAGATTGCCCATTTTATTGGCATATAATTGCTCATAATATTCTATTATTATTGTTTTCATTTCTGCTATGTTGGTTGTGATCTCTCCTCTTTCATTCTTGATTTTATTTATTTGGGTCCTTTCCTTTCTCATTTTGATCCAACTGGCAAGGGGTTTATCAATTTTTCAGTTTTGTTAATTCTTTCAAAGAACCAGCTCTTGGTTTCATTGATACTTTCTACTTTTTTTTTGTTTTGATAGCATTAATTTCTGCTCTAATCTTTATTATTTCCTGTCCTCTGCTGGTTTGGGGTTTTATTTGCTGTTCTTTTTCCAGCTCCTTAAGGTGTAAGGTTAGGTTGTGTATCTGAGATCTTTCTTCCTTCTTTAGGAAGGCCTGGATTGCTATATACTTCCCTCTTATGACTGCCTTTGCTGCATCCCAGAGGTTTTGGGCTGTGGTATTATCATTTTCATTGGCTTCCATGTACTTTTTAATTTCCTCTTTACCTTCTTGGTTAACCCATTCATTCTTTAGTAGGATGTTTTTTAGTCTCCAAGTATTTGATATCTTTCCAACTTTTTTCTTGTGCTTGATTTGACTTTCATAACGTTGTGGTTTAAAACTATGCATGGTATGATGTCAGTCTTTTTGTACTTGTTGAAGGCTGATTTGTGTCCCAGTATCTGTTCTTTTCTGAAGAATGTTTCATGTGCACTGGAGAAGATGCTTTAGGATGAAATGTTCTGTATATATCTGTTAAGTCCATTTGGTCCAGTGGGTCATTCAAAACCATTGTTTCCTTGTTGATTTTCTGTTTAGATGATCTGTGCATTGCTGTAAGTGGGGTGTTCAAGTCCCTACTA
Organism: Lynx canadensis; assembly: GCF_007474595.2. Classification (NCBI taxonomy): domain Eukaryota; kingdom Metazoa; phylum Chordata; class Mammalia; order Carnivora; family Felidae; genus Lynx; species Lynx canadensis. Next base: position 27,927,511 of record NC_044307.1, on the reverse strand, counting down.
TTATGGTATTCCTATCAATGAGTTTCTTTATGTTTGTGATTAATTGATTTATATATTTTGGTTGTTTCACATTTGGAGCATAAATGTTTACAATTGTTAGATCTTCTTGGATAGACCCCTTAGTTATGATAGAATGCCCTTCTTCATCTCTTGTTGTAGTCTTTATTTTAAAATCTAGATTGTCTGATAGAAGTATCAGCCAGTATCTGGCTTTCTTTTGATGACTATTAGCATGATAGATGGTTCTCCATCCCCTTACTTTCAATCTGAAGGTGCCTTTAGGTCTAAAATGGATCTCTTGTAAACAGAGTATAGATGGATCTTGTTTTCTTATCCATTCTGTTACATTATGTCTTTTGATTGGAGCATTTAGTCCATTGATATATAGAGTGACTACTGAAAGATATGAATGTATTGCCATTATGTTGCTTGTAGAGTTGGAGTTTCTGGTGGTGTACTTTGGTCCTTTCTAGATTTTGTTGCTTTTGGTCTTTTTTTTTTTTTTTGTCTTTTCTCCCCTCAGATAGTCCCCCTTAAAATTTCTTGCAAGGCTGGTTTAGTGGTCATGAACTCTTAGTTTTTGTTTGTCTGGGAAATTTTTATCTCTCCTATTTTGAATGACAGCCTTGCTGGATAAAGAATTCTTGGCTGCATATTTTTTTTTATTCAACACATTGAATATATCCCGCCACTCCTTTCTGGCCTGCCAAGTTTCTGTGGATAGGTCTGCTGCAAACTTGATCTGTCTTCCCTTGTAAGTTAGGGCCTTTTTTTCCTTGCTGCTTTCATGGTTCTTTCCCTGACTTAGTATTTTCTGAATTTGACTATGATATGCCTTGTTTTGGTCAATTTTTGTTGAATCTAATAGGAGTCCTCTGTGCTTCCTGGATTTTGATGTCTGTGTCTTTCACCAGGTTAGGAAAGTTTTCTGCTATGATTTGCTCACAATAAACTTTCTATCCCTTTTCTCTGTCTTCATCTTCTGGGACTCCTGTGATTCTGATATTATTCCTTTTTAACGAGTCAATAAGTTCTCTAATTCTTATATAGTGCTCTTTTGCCTCAGTTTCCCTCTTTTTTTTTTTTGCTTCATTATTCTCCATAGGTTTGTCCTCTATATCACTGAATTACTGCTCTGCTTCACCCATCCTTGCCTCTGTGACATCCATTTGAGATTGCAGCTCCGTTATAGCATTTTTTATTTCATCCTGATAAAAGAAGTTTTACTTCTTTTATCTCTGCAGAAAAGGATTCTAATCTATTTTCAACCCCAGCGAGTATTCTTATTATCATAATTCTAATTTCTGGTTCAGACATGTTGCTTGTATCTGTGTTGATTAGGTCCCTAGCTGTCATTGCTTCCTGTTCTTTCTTTTACAGTGAATTCCTTTGTTTCATCATTTTGAAGGAAGAAAAGGAATTAATAAAGTAAAAAAAATTAAAAAATTTAAAACAACACAAAAAAATCAAATAAAGGAAGCTAGATCTTAGGTGTGTTTTGGTTTGATTGTTGAAAGAAGCTTGATAGAATAGAGAAAAAAGGGAAAGAGAAAAAAAGGGAAAACATGAAATTTGAAAAAATGAATAGAATAAATCAGAATAAAATGAAATGATGGAAGTAAAATAGAATTTTAAAAACTTACAAAAAAGTGAAAAATAAAGTAGAAAAAATTAAGGAAAAATCTTTTTTATAAAAATGGAAAATAAAAATAATTTTTTTCTCTTTCCGTATTTATGAATAAGAAAGAAAAAGGAAAAAAAAATACTGACTAGATGGACCAGCAAACAGAATGAAATACGATTGAAATTACATCCAGTTTCCCCTAGAAGTCAAACTATGAACCACTTTATAATCTGTAAACTAAGCAGGCAGAGAGACTTAAAGTGTTCCTCAAGAGCATGATTGGCCCAGTTGGGCAGGACTTAGTGTAATGGCTCCATCCTTCAGGAGATGGCGTTGCTTAGCTTACTGGGGTGGATTGTTGTGGCGTGTGTAGGCTTGTATGCACATGTGATGCGTGGGAGGGGTGAAAATGGTGTCACCCAGCTACCCAGTCTCTAGGATCAGAATTCTGTGCTCTCCCCAACCTGCAATCAAGCACTGCCCCCTTTGTCTCTGACTTCTGTCACTCCCTGCTTCTACACTATCCATGACCAAGTTGTCAGGGTGCCAAGCAGCACCTCTTTCCTGAGTTTTATCTCAGATGAGGCTGTGTTTCCCACCCCCCACTTCTGAGGGACTGTGGCTTTGATCTGCTCTAACCCTCCATGGTGGAGGGTCTCACTGAACAATGGCTGGGTGCCAGCCTGCCCCCAGGAATATTCAAGCAACTGTTCTGCTGCCAACATCCAGAGACTGCAGCTGGATGCCAGCCTGCCCCAGAAAAAGTTCACAGGATCATGTAGTAGCAGCATTTCAGGGATCGTGGTAACTCATAAGACACATCTGGCACCAAGCTTCACTCTTAACATTCTTGTTCCAACACCAGTGAGTGTGGCTGATCTCTAGGGTCCACTGGAACCATTGTCTGCTAAGTTCTGTGGTTCAAGTTGTGCAGATTGTTGTGTTAATTCTCAACTCAGTTTTCTAGGTGTGCAAGATGGTTTGGTGTTGATCTGGCTGTATTTCAAGGACAAGAGATGCAAAAAAAAACCTTTCATGCTGTTCCACCATCTTGACCCTTTGTACAATATTTTCTAAGATGGTTACCATGAGGTTTACACAAAATATCTTAAACTTATAACACCTTATTTTATTTTATTTATTTGTATATTTAACGTTTTTTAAAGATTTTATTTTTTAAGTTATTTCCACACCCAATGCGGGGCTCAGACTCACAACCCTGAGATCAAGAGGTACACTCTGTACTGACTGAGCCAGCCAGCTGGCTCTTTAACACCCTATTATAAGGTGATAACAACTTAACTTTAATAAAATTTGTTTGCTTTATACTTTTACTTCTTTCCTTCATGTTTTAGGTCATTACTACTATATTTTACACTTTCTTAAGTGTAACTAATAGATTATTTTGCTTGTAGTTATTTTTGCTATATGTGATTTTTTAAACTTTTAAACTACCATTGTAAATCTATTACTACATATTGAGCATTACCCAATGATATTTATGCTACATTTTTGTGTTCTTATGATGTTAATTAGGTGCTCTTTTACTTCCATTCATAGATCTCTTTTTAGTATTTCTTGTAAGCCAAGTCTAATAGTAATGAACTCTCAGTTTTGTTTGTTCAGAAAACTCTTTATTTCATTTCTGAACAAATTAAGGAGGCTTCATTTCTGAAGGAGAGCTTCACTATGTGTATAATTCTTAGTTGATAGTTATTCTTTTTCAATATTTTGAGTATATCATCCCATTATCTCCTGGACTGGAAAGTTTCTATTGAGAAATCTAGCAGTAATGGGGATTTTGTATGTAATTTCTCTCTTTTGCTGCTTTTAAAATTCTTTCTTTGCCCTTGACTTTTGACATTTAATTATAATGTGTCTCATGATAGCTTTATTCAGGTTCAACATACTTAGGGTCCTTTGGGACTCATGGATCTAGATGTCCATTTCTTTTTCCAGGTTTGGAAAATTTTTAGCCATATTGCTTTAAATATACTTTCTGTGTTCTTTCTCTTTTCCTTCTGGGATTCCCATAGAGCAAATATGCTTTCCTTTCATTGTGTTCCATAATCCATCTAGGTTTTCTTCATTCTTTTTTCTTTTCACTCCTCTGACTGGGTAATTTCCAGTGTCCTATTTTCCAGGTCCCTGATTCTTTCTCTTACATGGTCAAGTCTACTTTTAAAACTCTCTATTGAATTCTTCAGTTCAATTATTAATTTAATTGTTTAATTAAACATCATTTAATTAATTAATTAAACTCTAAGATTTCTGGGTTTTTTTGTGATTGCTATTGCCTTGTCAAATTTCTCATTTTGCTCATGCATTGCTTTCTTATTTTTGTTTAGTTGTCCCTCTGTTTTCTTGTAGGACACTAAAGTTCCTTAAGAGGATTTTTCTGAATGTTTTTGTTTGATAGTTCATAGTTCTCCATTTCTTTAGAGTCAGTTATTGGAGCATTATTAGTTTCCTTTCATGGTGTCAAATTTACCTGATGTTTTGTGATCATTGATTTCTTATGCTAGTATCTGCACATTTGAGTAACAGGGTTCTCTCTTCCAGACTTATAGGTATGTGTTGATAGAGATAGACTGTCACTAGTTACCTCAGTTTGGATTTTTGGATGTGTTTGCTAGTAATGTCTTTGGGCAGGTGGGGCCTGCTATGATGAGGTAACTATTCAAACTCTTAGGAAAGGGGTGATGGGGGGTATGCCATTGTCTAAGAACAGTTGGATAGGACTGCTGGCCTGGTAGGATGGACACCACAGTTGCCTGAATTCTCTGTTCAGGTTTACTTGAGGGTTGGGACTGGGAACCATATTTGGTAATAGCTGAAGCTATGAATTAGCATTCCTGGTATGACAGGGCAGCAGACTATGACCTAGAGCCTGTACAACACATTGTTTGGGGGTCCAAATCAGGCCTGAGTATGCACTGAATTCCCTAGTCAGTTAAAAAAAAGTCTTCAACCATTATTGCTTTAAATATATTTTTAAATATATGGTGTCACCAGCTTTTCATGCAGATGGGGGAAACCAAAATCTGTACTCTCTTTTCAAGTTCCACTGTACACAGGATGTTGAATGTCTATGCAGCTTCCTATTTGCTCTGGTTAGGTTCCCTGGTTAGACAGACTGAAGGCTGTGTTCAGAGATGAGCTATGAATTAGATTTCCTCCTCTAATGCAGTGGGAGAAGCAGTTCTAAAGCTGGGAAAGCTCTTTTGTTGTCTTAACTCAAGTTGATTTGCACTCCAAATTCTTTGGCTGAATAGGCCAACTGGCTTTGTTCTGCAAACTATTGGTTCTGCCCTTCTCTTGGCTCCAGCTCCACTGGGCTGCACAGCTTTCAGTAGTTTTTGACAGCCCTTCTGGTCAGATGGGACCAGAAGACACTCTCTACCACGGGTGGGGCTATGTCCCCGCTTCCCTGCTTAGGTGCAAGAGAGACAGATCACGCCAGACTACTCTCAATTTCCCAAACAGAATATCCAGTTTGAAGGGGTTAGGAGCTATTCTCATCTTTGAGAATTAATCCCACTGCTTGTGTATAACATGGAAAGACTCCACTTGCTACAGGCTTTGCTCTGGAGTGATCAGCTCTGCTACCCACTTTTCAGCACAATCACCACTGGGCTGCTCAGCTACTACTAAGAGTTGTCACTAGGTCTTCTGGTCAGATGGGATTGGCTGCGCTGTGACTCAGAATTTTGTCTGGGTGTGGGCAAACCATGCTCTAGGTCTGGAAGAACTCATTTGAGGACATAAACCAGGCTTATCTGCACTCTACTGAGTTCCATGGTCCGAATGCATCTCCGACTTTTTTCTGGAGATGAGAAAAACCTATAGTTGGCGTTACTATTTAGGCACTGCAGATATGAATTTGGTCTACCAAGATCCATGTGCTGGTTGTTGCAGACCCCTCCTCCCTTCTCTGTAACAGATTCCCAGTGATTGGGCCATCTAGATTCCCCTGCAATCCCCATGATGCAAGATCAGAGTAGGACTTCCCATAAAGTTACACAATGCTAGAACAGGAGCTGACACTAGTTGTCTCCCCTGGGTTCTCTTTTCCCACTGGGATCTGGAGGTTCAGGGGGGCCTCCTTGTGTTGCTACACTGCCCTGGGGAAGGGGGAGTGTGGTCAATGTGTCACCATTTCTTTTACCCTTCTAATGCAGTCTGTCTTGGTCTCTGATTTGCAGGAAGGTACTTCAGCCTCACTCCCATGTTCTAGGATTTTCTCAGTGGTATCTTGTTCTTAAATAGATGTTAGTTCTTCTTATGAGGGAGAGCAAAGTCAGGAATAATCTATGTCACCATCTTGATGATGTCACTATGTGAACTAATTTTACATAAATATTTGTAGTAGCTTTTAAAGTTAACACTAAAATAAATCCATGAAAGAGAATGACAGAAGTAAATTTTCCTTTGTATATTATACAGTAAATTTATGTTATACGTTGCAGAACAATGGTAACTTTTAACAATATCTAACCATTCATGATGTTCCCATTCAACATCTGCATTCAACCAGTGTAGTAAAATCTGTCATATTTTATTTATCAATTCTATATCACACAGTTTGCTATAATTTAACCCAATTTAAGAAATTATATTTTTCATATCAATAAATATGTAAACTTTTCCCTCTGGGAAAAGACAACTGAATTTTTTAGAGTTCCAGATGTCCAGTTTTAAACCATGCTGTCTGGTATTTGAAGTTTTATACCATAAACAAATTGAGAAAACTGTGCATATAGTTATGGCAAATACATTCTAATTAAATCATCTTCATCATTACATGACATAACTAGCTCTGCTCATTCTCTTGAAGTTGAAGTTCTCAGGCAACTGGCCCCAAGGCACAGAGTCAAGTCCTCCTGGCACCTGGCCACACTGGTATAACCTGAATTTAAGTTTACACTGCCTTCCCTGCCAGAAAACAGGCAACTTCATGAAAGAGCAGTGTGTTCTCATTATAAAATTGTGATTCATTGGAGAAAGTTTTCATTTTTCTAGTATATAGCAATATTGTTTTGTGGGCAAAGAATGCCTGATAGCTTTCTTTAGAAAAAAATACTGATTGCAATACAACAAATCTTTCTTTTCTGCCAGAGTTTAAAATGTTTTCTTTAATTTAAAAAATATTAATGTTCTTTTTAGTATTTTCTTGTAAAAGTAAAATGTCTGGCAGTGCTTAGTTAAATTAAATATACACTTACTCATTTACACAGAAATTCTGCTCCTGGGCTTATACACCAAAGAGATCACACCTAGCTTCATGAGGCATTATTGAGGAGACAGGGAGTTAGGGCAGCCTGGATGTTCATTCTTGGGAGGGTGAATTGATTAAGCACAAGAAGTCATGCCATGGAGCAATTAGAAGCAATAAACAAGCTGCATACAACCTGCAATATGGGTAATAGTAAAACTATAGTGCTAGATTAAAACATGAGGGTCAGAACAGATAACAATATCATTTATATAAATGAAGATATATTAGTACAAAACACACAAAGAACAATGCATATTAAAGGCATGAATATGGCTGCCCATAGGGAAAGGCAAAGAGGGGATGAATAGGGAGAAAAGGGAGAAACTCATAAATATGCCACAAAATGAGAGACAAGCCTTGAAGGATCAATGATAATAACATGCTATAAATGGAGGGCACTTGATGCTCTGAACCTTAGGTTAAAAAAAATGCAACAATACATAAATGCGTAAATACATAAAGCTAAATGTAAACCTGTCTTGTTAACCCTGGCCCAATTCCAGTTTCTAGAGGTAGCAATTGTGAGCAGTTTGAAACAGTTTGTTCTAGCCTCATTTCTGTGCATATATACAATCTAATTTTGTTTTTACAAAAATGGGATCATGCTATGCTTACTGTTCTAAACTTTGCTTTCTCTCTCTCACACACTATTACACTCTCTCACACACAGTTACACTATATATAATTGTTCTGTGCCTACAGGTATGGATAGGTTTCCTTCCCCCTCCTTTTCTTCCATCCTGCTCCACCTTCCTTCTTTTTTTTTTTGATTTAACTTTTTTATTTTTTAAAATTTACATCCAAATTAGTTAGTATACAGTGAAGCAATGATTTCAGTAGATTACTTAATGCCCCTTACCCATTTAGCCCATTCCCCCTCCCACAACCCCTCCAGCAACCCTCAGTTTGTTCTCCATATTTATGAGTCTCTTCTGTTTTGTCCCCCTCCCTGTTTTTATATTATTTTTGTTTCCCTTCCCTTATGTTCATCTGTTTTGTCTCTTAAAGTCCTCATATGAGTGAAGTCATATGATTTTTGTCTTTCTCTGACTGACCAACTTCACTTAGCATAATACCCTCCAGTTCCATCCACGTGGTTGCAAATGACAAGATTTCATTCTTTTTGATTGCTGACTAATACTCCATTGTATATATATACCACATTTTCTTTATCCATTCATCCATCGCTGGACATTTGGGCTCTTTCCATACTTTGGCTATTGTTGATAGTGCTGCTATAAACATGGGGGTGCATGTGTCCCTTCAAAACAGCACACCTGTATCCCTTGGATAAATGCCTAGTAGTGCAATTGCTGGGTTGTAGGGTAGTTCTATTTTTAGTTTTTCGAGGAACCTCCATACTGTTTTCCAGAGTAGCTGTACCAGCTTGCATTCCCATCAACAATACTAAAGAGATCCTCTTTCTCCACATCTTCGCCAACACCTGTTGTTATCTGAGTTGTTAATGTTAGCCATTCTGAAAGGTGTAAGGTGGTATCTCATTGTGGTTTTGATTTGTATTTTCCTGATGATGAGTGATGGTCAGCATTTTTTCATGTGTCAGTTGGCCATCTGGATGTCTTCTTGGGAGAAGTGTCTATTCATGTCTTTTGCCCATTTCTTCACTGGATTATTTGTTGTTTGGGTGTTGAGTTGGATAAGTTCTTTGTAGATTTTGGATACTAACCCTTTATCTGATATGTCATTTGCAAATATTTTCTCCCATTCTCTCGGTTGCCTTTTAGTTTTGCTGATTGTTCCTTCTCTGTGCAGAAGCTTTTTACTTTGATGAGGTCCCAGTAGTTCATTTTTGCTTTTGTTTCCCTTGCCTCAGGAGACGTGTTGAGTAAGAAATTGCTGTGGGCAAGATCAAAGAGGTTTTTGCCTGCTTTCTCCTCAAGGATTTTGATGGCTTCCTGTCTTACATTGAGGTCTTTCATCCGTTTTGAGTTTATTTTGTGTATGGTGTAAGAAAGTGGTCCAGGTTCATTCTTCTGCATGTCACTGTCCAGTTTTCCCAGCACCAGTTGCTGAAGAGACTCTTTATTCCGTTGGATATTCTTTCCTGCTTTGTCAAAGATTAGTTGGCCATACGTTTGTGGGTCCATTTCTGGGTTCTGTATTCTGTTCCATTGATCTGTCTGTTCTTGGGCCAGTACCATACTGTCTTGATGATTACAGCTTTGCAGTATAGCTTGAAGTCTGGGATTGTGATGCCTCCAGCTTTGGTTTTCTCTTTCAAGATCACTTTGGCTATTCAGAGCTTTTCTGGTTTCATACAAATTTTAGGATTATTTGTTCTAGCTCTGTGAAGAATGCTGGTGTTACTTTAATAGGGATCGCGTTGAATATGTAGATTGCTTTGGGTAGTATCGACATTTTAACAATATTTGTTGTTCCTATCCAGGAGCATGGAATCTTTTACGTTTCTTTGTGTCTTCTTCAATTTGTTTCATAAGCTTTCTATAGTTTTCAGTGTATAGATTTTTTCACCTCTTTGGTTAGATTTATTCCTAGGTATTTTATGGTTTTTGGTGCAACTGTAAATGGGATCGATTCCTTGATTTCTCTTTCTGTTGCTTCATTGTTGGTGTATAGGAATGCAACTGATTTCTGTGCATTGATTTTATATCCTGCAACTTTGCTGAATTCATGAATCAATTCCAGCAGTTTTTTGGTGGAATCTTTTGGGTTTTACATATAGAGTATCTTGTCATCTGCGAAGAGTGAAAGTTTGACCTCCTCCTGGCTGGAGGAGGCTATTTCTTTGTGTTGTCTGATTGCAGAGGACAAAAGACTTCCAATACTATGTTGAATAACAGTGGTGAGAGTGGACATCCCTGTCTTGTTCCTGACCTTAGGGGGAACGCTCTCAGGTTTTCCCATATTGAGGATGATATTAGCATTGGGTTGCTTGTATATGGCTTTTACCACCTCGAGGTATGATCCTTCTATCCCTGTTTCTTGAGGGTTTTTATCAAGAAAGAATGCTGTATTTTGTCAAATGCTTTCTCTGCATCTATTGAGAGGATCATATGGTTCTTGTCCTTTCTTTTGTTGATGTGATGAATCATGTTAATTGTTTTGTGGATATTGAACCAGCCCTGCATCTCAGGTATAAATCCCACTTGGTCATGGTGAATAATTTTTTTAATGTATTGTTGGATCCGGTTGGCTAATATCCTGTTGAGGATTTTTGCATCTGTGTTCATCAGGGAAATTGGTCTATAGTTCTCCTTTTTAGTGTGGTCTCAGTCTGGTTTTGGAATCAGGGTAATGCTGGCTTCATAGAATTTGGAAGTTTTCCTTCCATTTCTATTTTTTGGAACAGCTTCAAGAAAATAGGTGTTAACTCTTCCTTAAATGTTTGGTAGATTCCCCCTGGAGAGCCACCTGACCCTGGACTCTTGTTTTTTGGCAGATTTTTGATTACTAATTCAATTTCCTTACCGGTTATGAATCTGTTCAAATTTTCTATTTCTTCCTGTTTCAGTTTTGGTAGTGAATATGTTTCTAGGAATTTGTCCATTTTTTCCAGATTGCCCATTTTGTTGGCATATAATTTCTCATAATATTCTTTTATTATTGTTGTTATTTCTGCTGTGTTGGTTGTGATTTCTTCTCTTTCATTCTTGATTTTACTTATTTGGCTCCTTTAATTTTTCATTTTGATCAAATTGGCTAGTAGTTTATCAATTTTGTTAATTCTTTCAAAGAACCAGCTTCTGGTTTCATTGATCTGTTCTGTTTTTTGGTTTCAATAGCATTGATTTCTGCTCTAATCTTTATTCTTTCCTGTCTTCTGCTGGTTTTGGGTTTTATTCGCTGTTCTTTTTCCAGCTCCTTAAGGCATTAGGTTAGGTTGTGTATCTGAGATCTTTCTTCCTTCTTTAGGAAGGCTTGTATTGCTATATACTTTCCTCTTATGACCGCCTTTGCTGCATCCCAGAGGTTTTGAATTGTGGTGTTATCATTTTCATTGGCTTCTGTATACTTTTTAATTTCCTCCTTAGCTTCTTGGTTGGCGCATTCATTCTTTAGTAGGATGTTCTTTGGTGTCCAAGTATTTGTTAACTTTCCAAATTTTTTGTGGTTGATTTCGAGTTTCTTAGTGTTGTGGTCTGAAATTATGCACAGTATGATCTCGATTTTTTGTACTTCCTGAGGTCTGATTTGTGTTCCAGTATGTGGTCTATTCTGGAGAATGTTCCACGTGCACTGTAGAAGAATGTGTATTCTGCTGCTTTAGGATGAAATGTGCTGAATATATCTGTTAAGTCCATCTGGTCCAGTGTGTCGTTCAAAGCCATTGTTTCCTTGTTGATTTTTTGATAAGATGATCTGTCCATTGCTGTGAGTAGGGTGTTGAAGTCTCCTAGTATTATGGTATTACTATCAATGAGTTTCTTGATGTTTGTGATTAATCGATTTATATATTTGGGTGCTGCCACATTTGGTGCATAACTGTTTACAATTGTTAGGTCTTCTTGGTCTATAGACCCCTTGTTTATGATATAATGCCCTTCTTCATTTCTTGATACAGTCTTTATTTTAAAGTCTAGATTGTCTGATATAAGTATGGCTACTCTGGCTTTCTTTTGTTGACCATTAGCGTGATAGATGATTCTCTATCCCCTTATTTTCAATCTGTAGGTATCTTTAGGTCTAAAGTGGGTCTCTTGTAAAGAGCATATAGATGGGTCTTATTTTCTTATCTATTCTGTTACCCTATGTCTTTTGATTGGAGCATTGAGTCCATTGACCTTTAGAGTGAGGTGAGTACTGAAAGATATGAATTTATTGCCATTTTGATGCTTGTGGATTTGGAGTTTCTGGTGGTGTTCTCTGGTTCTTTCTCATCTTTTATTGTTTTTGGTATATATATATATATATATATATACCATCTTTTCATCTTTTCTCCCCTCAGAAAGTCCCCCTTAATATTTCTTGCAGGGCTGGTTTAGTGGTCACAAACTCCTTTAATTTTTGTTTCTCTGGGAAACTTTATCTCTCCTTCTATTTTGAATGACAGCCTTTCTGTATAAAGAATTCTTGGCTGCATATTTTTCTGATTCAGCACACTGAATATATCCTGCCACTCCTTTCTGGGTGCCAGGTTTCTGTGGATAGGCCTGCTGCAAACCTGATCTGTCTTCCCTTGTAGGTTAGGGACTTTTTTTCCCTTGCTGCTTTCATGATTGTCTCCTTGCCTGAGTATTTTGTGAATTTGGCTATGATATGCCTTGTTGATGGTCAGTTTTTGTTGAATCTAATGGGGTTCCTCTGTGCTCTCTGGATTTTGATGTCTTTGTCTTTCCCCAGGTTAGGAAAGTTTTCTGCTATGATTTGCTCACATAACCCTTCTTCTCCTATTTCTTTCTTCATCTTCTGGGACCCCTATGATTCTGATGTTGTTCCTTTTTAATGAGTCACTGATTTCTCAAATTCTTAAATTTTGCTCTTTTGCCTTCATCTCCCTCTTTTTCTCTGCTTCGTTATTCTCTGTAAGTTTGTCCTCTATATCATTGAGTGTTCTGTCTTGTCCATCCTTGCTGCAGCTGCATCCATCCATGATTGCAGCTCAGTTATAACATTTTTAATTTCATTCTGGCTATTTTTTATTTCTTTTATCTCTGCAGAAAGGGATTCTATTTCTAGAATCCAGCTAGTATTCTTATTATTGTGATCTAAATTCTGGTTCAGACATCTTGCTTGTGTCTGTGTTGGTTAAATCCCTGGCTGTCGTTTCTTTGTCCTCTTTCTTTCGGGGTGAATTCCTTCGTTTTGTCATTTTGAAGGGAGAAAAGGAATTAATGAAGTAGAAAAAAATGAAATTAAAAAACTTAAAATTACAATAATATTAAAATTAAAAATTAAAAACACACTTACACAAAAATCGAATAGATGATGCTAGATCCTAGGTGTGTTTTGGTCTGGGTGTAGAAAGTGGTTTGACAGATTAGAGAAACAAACAAAAAAAGGGGGGGGAGAAAAAAAAGGAAATCATTTGAGGATTTGAAAAAATGAATAAACTAAAAGTAGACTAAAATACACAAAAGTAGAGAATATAGTAGAAAAAATTATTGAAAAATATTTTTAACAAAAATTAAAAAGAAATATGAATTTTTTCACTTTCTGTATTTATGAAAAAAGAAAAAAGAAGAAAAAGAGAGAAAAGATAAAAAAGGAAGACAAAAAAAAGAAATCGTTTGAAAATTTGAAAACGTGAATACACTGTAGTAGACTGAAATAAAATGATGGGAGTAAGATAGAATTTGACAAAAAATTAGATAAAAGCAAAAAATACAGTAATAAAAATTAAATAATATTTTTAAGAGGTTGAAAGTAAAAATGAAGTTTTTCTCTTTCTGCATTAAAGAAAAAGAAAACAAATGAAAAAGAGAAAAGTAGAAAAGAATGAAAAAAAGGGAAATTTTTTGAAAATTTGAAAAGGTGAGCACACTGAAGTAGACTAAAATAAAATGATGGAAGTAAAGTAGAATTTGAAAGAAAAATTACACAAAAGTAAAAAATATAAAAATAAAAATTAAAGACATATTTTTAATAAAAATTGAAAATAAAAATGAGTTTTTTCTCTTTCTGCTGAATTCTATGGTGCAGATTTTGCAGATTGTTTTGTTAATCTTCCACTCAGTTTTCTAGGTGTGTAGGATGATTTAGTGTTGGTCTGGCTGTATTTCATGGACTCGAGACACACAAAAACCTTCTATGCTGTTCCATCATCTTGGCTCCTCCCTCCCCCTTCCTTCTTTATTTCCTTTTGGACCCTGTTTTTTGGTAACAGGAACCCACTTTATAATATGTACATATAATATGTACATTAGTCTAGCCTAATGTACTTCTCATGTTTGCTATTTTCAGGGTCCAATTTCTGTTAGTAGCATTATTATTTTTACAATGTCAATGTTTGTAACACTTATGTTTGTTTCCGTAACTATAATTAATACAGTTACTCAGCCTTAGTCCTATAGCTTTGTTGATTCAGTATATACTTTTCGTTGTTTCCTAGTAGTGTTTCCCTTAACATCGTCTGGCTTTTAATGTTGAAATGTTGATATAGAAAAGGCTGAGTCAGCCTGAGCGTTAGCCTGAGTTTTCTTACTTTCATATGAATTATTTTTGCCTAATTTGTCATAGATTCTTTCTTTTCCCTTGGAGATAGGTAATTTTACCAGAAAATGTCTAAGTCAGCCTTTGCTTCTTTTGTTTTATGCATGGTTGATGAAAGGAGCTCAGCTCATCATGATGCCAGGACAGATAGGATGTGCCAGAATAATGTAGAGTCTGACTCAGTGTCTTGAAGTTAAGGCCTCAACAGATCACAGTGTTGGTAGGTTACTGTTTGTCTACTCAAAAGCAAGTCCTGTTTTTATTTCTTTTTTTAAAAAATTATTTTTGTATCTTGAGAGAGAAAGAGATAGAGTGTAAGCAGAGTAAGGGCAGAGAGAGAGCGAGAGCAAGAGCTAGAGAGAGAGAGAGAGAGAGAGAGAGAGAGAATCCTAAGCACAGAGTCTGACATGGGGCTTGAACTCATGAACTGAGATCATGACTTGAACCAGTATCAAGAGTCAGCTACTTAACCCACTCTTAACCCCGGTGCCCCCTCTTTTATTTGTTAACAGAAGACAAATTTTATGTAGATGGCAGTATGCCTAGTACTAAGGGATAGTTATGATTGCTCTCTTCTGGCAAGTTTCTCTTTCCAGTCAGTGATAGGTATTCACATACTCCTGCTTCTGAGACTTAAAGATAAGTCAGAAGAAAAAGTTTCCTCCTTGTTACAAAGCTACATGATGATAAAGCCATTGACCCCTTCTGACTTTGTCTACTTTGAGCACTCCATGGTAATTTTGGCTTTGCCATCATCCATGTATCAAACTTTTTTCATGGATTCAAGATGACTACCAGCAACAACTGGGGCAAAAGATTTTTTGTTCATATGAACAAATAAGAGGTACTTCTTTCTGTTTCCCAGAAATTCCCAAACAAACTTTTCCATACACTCACTGGCCCAAATGGAAATAGAGGGTCAGCATTACTGCAATTGGGTTTTACTACTTGGGGTAGAAAAGATGTTGAGAAATCAACCACATTGTCCACTCAACACCAACTGTTGAAGACTTTAAAAGGGGGAGGCTTGCTGTAGGAAAGACTAGAGAGATACATTTTGTTTCTCTCCTAATCAGAGAAAAACTGGAGAACAAGAGATTGAATTCTTTGGTGATTTTTAGGAGAGCACAAAACCTCACATGGAAAGTTTTCTGGAAGAAACTGACAAAATCAGAGTCAGACAGACTCTTCTCCACAGATACTTAAATTTTTTTTAAAATTTACATATTACATATTTTAATATGTTTAAAAGTTATACATTCTGTCTTTTTATTTTTAGTGATTACCCATAGGTTTATTTATTTTTTTTAATTTTAATTCAAGTTAGTTAACATACAGTCTTGGCTTCAGGAGTAGAACCTAAAATTATCCATAGATTTAAAAACAGGATACAAAGTGGAACCACAAAAGACCCCAAATAGCCAAAGTGATATTGCAGAAGAATACCAAAACGAGAGGCATCACAATCCCAGACCTAAGTCTCTGCTACAAAGCTGTAATCATCAAGACAGTTTGGTATTGTCACCAAAACAGACACATAAATGAATGGAATAGAATAGAGACCCCAGAGTTGCACCCACAAATGTATGGCCAACTAATATTTGACAAAGCAGGAAAGAGTATCCAATGGAAAAAAGACAGTCTCTAGCAAATGGTGCTGGGAGAATTAGATAGCAACATTCAGAAGAGTGAAAATAGGCCACTTTCTTACACCTTACATAAAAATAAACTCGGAATGGATGAAAAACCTAAATGTGAGACAGGCAGCCATCAAAACCCTAGAGGAGAAAGCAGGAAACAACCTCTTTGACCTCAGCTGCAGCAATTTCTTGCTCAACACATCTCCAAAGGCAAGGGAATTAAAAGCAAAAATGAACTACTGGGACCTCATCAAGATAAAAAGCTTCTGCACTGCAAAGGAAACAATCAACAAAACTAAAAGGCAACAGATGGAATGGGAAAAGATATTTGCAAATGACATATCAGATAAAGGATTAGTATCCAACACTATAAAGAACTTACCAAACTCAATACCTGAAAAACAAGTAATCCAGTGAAGAAATGGGCAGAAGACATGAATAGACACTTTTCCAAAGAAGACATCCAGATGGCCAACAGACACATGAAAAAATGCTCAACATCGCTCATCATCAGGGAAATGCAAATCAAAACCACATTGAGATACCAACCTCACACCAGTCAGAGTGGCTAAAATGAACAACTCAAGAACGGAAGTTGAGAGAAAAAAGAACCCTCTTGCACTGTTGGTGGGAATGCAAACTGGTGCAGCTGCTCTGGAAAACAGTGTGGAGGTTCCTCAAAAAAATTAAAAATAGAACTAACCTACAACCCAGCAATAGCACTACTAGGAATTTATCCAAAGAATACAGGAGTGCTGATGCATAGGAGCACATGTACCCCAATGTTTATTGCAGCACTTTCAACAATAACCAAGTTATGGAAAGAGCCTAAATGTCTATCAACTGATAAATGAATAAAGAAGGTGTGGTTTATATATACAATGGAATACTACTTGGCAATGAGAAAGAAAGAAATCATGCCATTTGCAGCAACGTGGATGGAACTGGAAGGTATGCTGAGTGAAATAAGTCAGTCAGAGAAGGACAGATATCATATGTTTTCACTCATATGTGGATCTTGAGAAAATTAACAGAAGACTGTGAGGTAAGGGAAGGGGAAAAATAGTTACAGAGAGGGAGGGAAGCCATAAGAGACTCTTAAATACATAGAAAAAACTGACGGTGAATGGGGGGGGGTCAGGGAGAGGGATAAATGGGTGATGGGCATTGAGGAGGACACTTGTTGGGATGAGCACTGGGTGTTGAATGTAAGCGATGAACCGTGGGAATCTACCCCAAAAACCAAGAGTGCACTTTACACACTGTATGTTAGCCAATTTGACAATAAATTATATTTAAAAAAACAGGATACAAAGAAAGAGGATAAAAAAGGATACAAATTAACTTTCAGATTTTGTTGAAAAATATACATTGAAGACTATTAAATTAAAAGTGCATTGGTAACCCGTGCCCTAAACTTCTGAGTGTCCCTTAGCATTGCCTCCTGAAGGATCTTTGGATCACCCTTAATCCAGCAACTAGAGGGATAATGCCTATCTCAGCAAGGTACCTTTTCCAAACTAAAACAAATGTCCATTATATTCATTCAGTTGATTACCTGGTTACCTTGCATTATATAATGCAATTACAGAGAATTTTCATGTGTGTGTGTGTGTGTGTGTGTGTGTGTGTGTTTGGGATGTTTATATTTTGATTGGTAGTTTTTCTTTTTTTAAATAAATTTATTTCTTCTGTTATATATTTATGTAGTTGCCATAATATTTGGTAACTCTGTCCTGACATTCCTTTCACTCTTCTGTAAAGAGGGTAACTTTTGTTCTTTTTCCACAAAGTTACTATAAGCAGCAAAAAGCTTGTAAATTTTTAACATTTCTTTATCATGAGTAACTCAGTGAAAACAGTTGGAGGAGGGGAAGAATGCTGCTTAAGAGGTAGATATCTTTACTAGAAAATGTAGAGCCTAGTCTTCTTCTGAGGCATTGTTAAATATATACGCTATGGTTTAACCCATACCCAATTTAAACAGCTTTTTAAAAAGTTTATTTATTTATTTATTTATTTATTTAATTAGAGACAGAGAGAGAGAGAGAGAGGGAGAGACAGAGAGAGAGAGAGCTGCGAGGAAGGAGCAGAGAGAGGGAGACAGAATCCCAAACAGCCTCCATGCTGTTGGCACAGAGCCAGAGGCAGGGCTCGAACTCATCAACCGTGAGGTCATGACCTGAGCCCAAATCAAGAGTCACACAATCATCTGAACCATCCAGGCACCCCTAACCCATACCCAATTTAAAACAACACTGGGGGCACCTGGGTGGCGCAGTCGGTTAAGCGTCCGACTTCAGCCAGGTCACGATCTCGCGGTCCGTGAGTTCGAGCCCCGTGTCAGGCTCTGGGCTGATGGCTCAGAGCCTGGAGCCTGTTTCCGATTCTGTGTCTCCCTCTCTCTCTGCCCCTCCCCCATTCATGCTCTGTCTCTCTCTGTCCCAAAAATAAATAAACGTTGAAAAAAAAATTTTTTTTTAAAACAACACTGTACTGTGTTAAAAACACTTAACACAAGACATACCCTTTTAACAAATCTTTACGTGTACAGTACATTATTGTTGACTATAGGCACAAAGTTGTACAGCAGATCTCTAGAGTTTATTCATCTGGCTTAACTGAAATTTTATGCACATTAATTTGTAACTCCTGATTTTCCTCTTTATCAGCCCCTGGAACCACTATAATATGATTCTATGAATTTGAATATTGTGTATCTTTCATACACATGAATTATACAGTATTTGTCTTTTGTAAATGGTTTATTTCACTTAGAATAATGTTTTCAAGTTCATCCATGTTGTAGCATATTCGGAATTGCCTTCCTTTTTTAAGTCTCAGTAGTATTGCATTGTGTGTATAAACCACATTTTCTTTAACCATTCATCTGCCAATGTACATTTAGGTTGTTTTTACATCTTGGCTATTGTGAGTAATGCTGCAATGAACATGGGAGTGCTAATATGACTTCAAGATCCTGATTTTGCTCCAGGGATGCAAGGATGATTCAATATTTACAAATCATGTGATACACCACAACAGCAAAACAAAGGATGAAATCATATGATCATCTCAATAGATGCAGAAAGAGGATTAGACAAAATTCAACACCTATGTATGATAAAAACTCTCAACAAAGTAGATGTAGAGTAAACATAGCTTAACATAATAAAGGCCATATATGAAAAACCCACAGCTAATATCATACTCAATGGTGAAAAATTGGGAGTATTTCCTCTAAGATTAGGATCAAAATACTCTCACTACTTTTACTCAACATAGTACTGGAAGTCCTAGCCACGACAATCAGACAAGGAAAAGAAGTAAAATGCATCCAAATTAGTAAAGTAGAAGTTAAATTGTCACTATTTGCAGATGCTATGATAGTATACATAAAAAAACCCTAAAGACTCCACCAGAAAATCATTAGAATTAATAACTGAATTCAGTAAAGTTGCAGGATACAAAATTAATATGCAGAAATCTGTTGTGTTTATATGCTAATGATGTATTAACAGAAAGAGAAATTAAGAACACAACTCCATTTACTGGGGCACCTGGGTGGCTCAGTTGGTTAAGCATCCAACTTCGGCTCAGGTCATGATGTCAGCACTTGTGAGTTCAAGCCCCACATCAGGCTCTGTGCTGACAGCTCAGAGCCTGGAACCTGCTTCGGATTCTGTGTCTCCCTCTCTTGCTGCCCCCCTTCCCCCACTCATGCTCTGTCTCTCTCTCAAAAATGAATACATGTTAAAAACATACATATAAAAAAAAACACAACTCCATTTACAATTGCACAAAAAAGAACAAAATCTCTAGCAATAAACCTAAGCAAAGAGGTGAAATACCTATACTCCAAAAACTATAAAACATTGATTAAAGAAATTGAAGACAACACTAACAAATGGGAAGATATTGCATGATCTTGAATTGGAAGAATTAATATTGTTAAAATGTCCGTACTACCAAAAGCAGTCTACAGATTCAATGCAATCCCTACAAAAACACCAACAGCATTTTGCCCAGAAATATATCCTGAATAGCCAAAGCTATCCTGAAAGCAACAACAACAACAGCAACAACAACCACAAAAACCAAAGCTACATATATCACATTCCCAGATTTCAAAATATATTAAAAAGGTCTAATAATCAAAACAATATGGTGCTGGCACAAAAATAAATACTTGTATCTATGGAACAGAATAGAGTCCAAGATAAAACAACACTTATATAGTCAATTAACCTATGACAAAGAGGGAAGGGTATACAAGGGGAAAAGAGAGTGTCTTCAATAAATGGTGCTGGGAAAACTGGACAGATACATGTGAAAGAATGAAACTGGACCACTATCTTACACCATACACAAAAATAAAGTAAAAATGGGTTAAAGACCTATCTGAGACCTGAAACCATAAAACTTCTAGAACAAAACAAAGGCAATAATCTCTTTGACATTGACCTTAGCAACATCTTTCTAGATCTGTCTCCTCAGGAAAGGGAAAAAAATAAACCCTGAGACTGAATCAAAATAAAAAAGCTTTTTGCCAGCAGACACACAAAAATATGGTCAACATCACTTATCATCAGGGACATTAAAATCAAAACCACAATGGGATATCACCTCACACCTGTCAGATTGGCTGAAATAAAAAGGGCAAGAAATAACAGGTGTTGGTGATGATGTGGAGAAAAAGGAACCCTCCTGTA
This sequence comes from Lynx canadensis, assembly GCF_007474595.2. Classification (NCBI taxonomy): domain Eukaryota; kingdom Metazoa; phylum Chordata; class Mammalia; order Carnivora; family Felidae; genus Lynx; species Lynx canadensis. The sequence continues at coordinate 27,907,126 of NC_044307.1, read as the reverse complement.
CTATTGGTGGGAATGTAAATTGAAGTCACTGTGGAAAACAGTATGGAAGTTTCTCAAAAATGTAAAAATAGAATTACCATAATCCAGTAATTCCACTGCTGGGTATTTACCCAAAGAAAATGAAAACACTTATATGAAAATATACATGCTCCCCTATGTTTATTGAGGCATTATTTATAATAGTCAAGATATGGAAGCTACCCAAGTGTCCATAATAAATGGACAAACAAGAAGATATGGTACACACACACACACACACACCATGGAATATTAGTCAGTCATAAAAAAGAACGAGATCTTGCCAGTTGTGACAACAGGATGGACCTAAATGTTAAGTGAAATAAGCCAGACAAAGACAAGTACTATTTAATTTCATTTATATGTGGAATCTAAAAAAAAAAAACCACAACAAAAAATGTAGCAACAAAAAGCAGATAAAAACACATGAATACATTGAACAAACCGATGGTAGCAAGATGGGTGGGGTGGGGGAATGGACAAAATGGGTGAGGGGGTGAGGGAGATACAGGCTTCCAGTTATGGAATAAGTCTGAGGATAAAGGGTACAGAATAGGAAATATAGTCAATGTTATTGTATTAGCATTGTATGGTGACAGAAGGTAACTATACTGTGGTAAGCATAGCATAACATTATAGACTTGTCAAATCACTATATTGTACACTTGTAACTAATGTAATATCATGTGTCAATATGCTGTAATAAACAAACGTGTATTTCTATTGTTTTTTTTATATATATATGAAATTTATTGACAAATTGGTTTCCATACAACACCCAGTGCTCATCCCAAAAGGTGCCCTCCTCAATACCCATCACCCACCTTCCCCTCCCTCCCACCCCCCATCAACCCTCAGTTTGTTCTCAGTTTTTAACAGTCTCTTATGCTTTGGCTCTCTCCCACTCTAACCTCTTTTTTTTTTTTCCCTTCCCCTCCCCCATGGGTTCCTGTTAAGTTTCTCAGGATCCACATAAGAGTGAAACCATATGGTATCTGTCTTTCTCTGTATGGCTTATTTCACTTAGCATTACACTCTCCAGTTCCATCCACGTTGCTACAAAAGGCCATATTTCATTTTTTCTCATTGCCACATAGTATTCCATTGTGTATATATACCACAATTTCTTTATCCATTCATCAGTTGATGGACATTTAGGCTCTTTCCATAATTTGGCTATTGTTGAGAGTGCTGCTATGAACATTGGGGTACAAGTGCCTCTATGCATCAGTACTCCTGTATCCCTTGGATAAATTCCTAGCAGTGCTATTGCTGGGTCATAGGGTAGGTCTATTTTTAATTTTCTGAGGAACCTCCACACTGCTTTCCAGAGCGGCTGCACCAATTTGCATTCCCACCAACAGTGTAAGAGGGTTCCCGTTTCTCCACATCCTTGCCAGCATCTATAGTCTCCTGATTTGTTCATTTTGGCCACTCTGACTGGCGTGAGGTGATACCTGAGTGGGGTTTTGATTTGTATTTCCCTGATAAGGAGCGACGCTGAACATCTTTTCATGTGCCTGTTGGCCATCTGGATGTCTTCTTTAGAGAAGTGTCTATTCATGTTTTCTGCCCATTTCTTCACTGGGTTATTTGTTTTTCGGGTGTGGAGTTTGGTGAGCTCTTTATAGATTTTAGATACTAGCCCTTTGTCCGATATGTCATTTGCAAATATCTTTTCCCATTCCGTTGGTTGCCTTTTAGTTTTGTTGGTTGTTTCCTTTGCTGTGCAGAAGCTTTTTATCTTCATAAGGTCCCAGTAATTCACTTTTGCTTTTAATTCCCTTGCCTTTGGGGATGTGTCGAGTAAGAGATTGCTACGGCTGAGGTCAGAGAGGTCTTTTCCTGCTTTCTCCTCTAAGGTTCTGATGGTTTCCTGTCTCACATTTAGGTCCTTTATCCATTTTGAGTTTATTTTTGTAAATGGTGTGAGAAAGTGGTCTAGTTTCAACCTTCTGCATGTTGCTGTCCAGTTCTCCCAGCACCATTTGTTAAAGAGGCTGTCTTTTTTCCATTGGATGTTCTTTCCTGCTTTGTCAAAGATGAGTTGGCCATACGTTTGTGGGTCTAGTTCTGGGGTTTCTATTCTATTCCATTGGTCTGTGTGTCTGTTTTTGTGCCAATACCATGCTGTCTTGATGATGACAGCTTTGTAGTAGAGGCTAAAGTCTGGGATTGTGATGCCTCCTGCTTTGGTCTTCTTCTTCAAAATTCCTTTGGCTATTCGGGGCCTTTTGTGGTTCCATATGAATTTTAGGATTGCTTGTTCTAATTTCGAGAAGAATGCTGGTGCAATTTTGATTGGGATTGCATTGAATGTGTAGATAGCTTTGGGTAGTATTGACATTTTGACAATATTTATTTTTCCAATCCATGAGCAGGGAATGTCTTTCCATTTCTTTAAATCTTCTTCAATTACCTTCATAAGCTTTCTATAGTTTTCAGCATACAGATCCTTTACATCTTTGGTTAGATTTATTCCTAGGTATTTTATGCTTCTTGGTGCAATTGTGAATGGGATCATTTTCTTTATTTGTCTTTCTGTTGCTTCATTGTTAGTGTATAAGAATGCAACTGATTTCTGTACATTGATTTTGTATCCTGCAACTTTGCTGAATTCATGTATCAGTTCTAGCAGACTTTTGGTGGAGTCTATCGGATTTTCCATGTATAATATCATGTCATCTGCAAAAAGCGAAAGCTTGACTTCATCTTTGCCAATTTGGATGCCTTTGATTTCCTTTTGTTGTCTGATTGCTGATGCTAGAACTTCCAGCACTATGTTAAACAACAGCGGTGAGAGTGGGCATCCCTGTCGTGTTCCTGATCTCAGGGAAAAAGCTCTCAGTTTTTCCCCTTTGAGGATGATGTTAGCTGTGGGCTTTTCATAAATGGCTTTTATGATCTTTAAGTATGTTCCTTCTATCCCGACTTTCTCAAGGGTTTTTATTAAGAAAGGGTGCTGGATTTTGTCAAAGGCCTTTTCTGCATCCATTGACAGGATCATATGGTTCTTCTCTTTTTTTTTTGTTAATGTGATGTATCACGTTGATTGATTTGCGAATGTTGAACCAGCCCTGCATCCCAGGAATGAATCCCACTTGATCATGGTGAATAATTCTTTTTATATGCTGTTGAATTCGATTTGCTAGTATCTTATTGAGAATTTTTGCATCCATATTCATCAGGGATATTGGCCTGTAGTTCTCTTTTTTTACTGGGTCTCTGTCTGGTTTAGGAATCAAAGTAATACTGGCTTCATAGAATGAGTCTGGAAGTTTTCCTTCCCTTTCTATTTCTTGGAATAGCTTGAGAAAGATAGGTATTATCTCTGCTTCAAATGTCTGGGAAGCCATCTGGTCCTGGACTCTTATTTGTTGGGAGATTTTTGATAACCGATTCAATTTCTTCGCTGCTTATGGGTCTGTTCAAGCTTTCTATTTCCTCCTGATTGAGTTTTGGAAGAGTGTGGGTGTTCAGGAATTTGTCCATTTCTTCCAGGTTGTCCAATTTGTTGGCATATAATTTTTCATAGTATTCCCTGATAATTGTTTGTATCTCTGAGGGATTGGTTGTAATAATTCCATTTTCATTCATGATTTTATCTATTTGGATCATCTCCCTTTTCTTTTTGAGAAGCCTGGCTAGCGGTTTGTCAATTTTGTTTATTTTTTCAAAAAACCAACTCTTGGTTTCGTTGATCTGCTCTACAGTTTTTTTAGATTCTATATTGTTTATTTCGGCTCTGATCTTTATTATTTCTCTTCTTCTGCTGGGTTTAGGCTGCCTTTGCTGTTCTGCTTCTATTTCCTTTAGGTGTGCTGTTAGATTTTGTGTTTGGGATTTTTCTTGTTTCTTGAGATAGGCCTGGATTGCAATGTATTTTCCTCTCAGGACTGCCTTCGCTGCGTCCCAAAGCATTTGGATTGTTGTATTTTCATTTTCGTTTGTTTCCATAGATTTTTTGATTTCTTCTCTAATTGCCTGGTTGACCCACTCATTCGTTAGTAGGGTGTTCTTTAACCTCCATGCTTTTGGAGGTTTTCCAGATTTTTTCTTGTGGTTGATTTCAAGCTTCATAGCATTGTGGTCTGAAAGTATGCATGGTATAATTTCAATTCTTGTAAACTTATGAAGGGCTGTTTTGTGACCCAGTATATGATCTATCTTGGAGAATGTTCCATGTGCACTCGAGAAGAAAGTATATTCTGTTGCTTTGGGATGCAGAGTTCTAAATATATCTGTCAAGTCCATCTGATCCAATGTCTCATTCAGGGCCCTTGTTTCTTTATTGACTGTGTGTCTAGATGATCTATCCATTTCTGTAAGTGGGGTATTAAAGTCCCCAGCAATTACCACATTCTTATCAATAAGGTTGCTTCTGTTTATGAGTAATTGTTTTATATATTTGGGGGCTCCGGTATTCGGCGCATAGACATTTATAATTGTTAGCTCTTCCTGATGGATAGACCCTGTAACTATTATATAATGTCCTTCTTCATCTCTTGTTACAGCCTTTAATTTAAAGTCTAGTTTGTCTGATATAAGTATGGCTACTCCAGCTTTCTTTTGGCTTCCAGTAGCATGATAAATAGTTCTCCATCCCCTCACTCTGAATCTAAAGGTGTCCTCAGGTCTAAAATGAGTCTCTTGTAGACAGCAAATAGATGGGTCTTGTTTTTTTATCCATTCTGATACCCTATGTCTTTTGGTTGGCGCATTTAATCCATTTACATTCAGTGTTATAGAAAGATACGGGTTTAGAGTCATTGTGATGTCTGTATGTTTTATGCTTGTAGTGATGTCTCTGGTACTTTGTCTCACAGGGTCCCCCTTAGGATCTCTTGTAGGGCTGGTTTAGTGGTGACAAATTCCTTCAGTTTTTGTGTGTTTGGGAAGACCTTTATCTCTCCTTCTATTCTAAATGACAGACTTGCTGGATAAAGGATTCTCGGCTGCATATTTTTTCTGTCTAGCACCCTGAAAATCTCGTGCCAGTTCTTTCTGGCCTGCCAAGTTTCAAAAGAGAGATCAGTCATGAGTCTTATAGGTCTCCCTTTATATGTGAGGGCACGTTTACCCCTTGCTGCTTTCAGAATTTTCTCTTTATCCTTGTATTTTGCCAGTTTCACTATGATATGTCGTGCAGAAGATCGATTCAAGTTACGTCTGAAGGGAGTTCTCTGTGCCTCTTGGATTTCAATGCCTTTTTCCTTCCCCAGTTCAGGGAAGTTCTCAGCTATTATTTCTTCAAGTACCCCTTCAGCACCTTTCCCTCTCTCTTCCTCCTCTGGGATACCAATTATGCGTATATTATTTCTTTTTAGTGTATCACTTAGTTCTCTAATTTTCCCCTCATATTCCTGGATTTTTTTATCTCTCTTTTTCTCAGCTTCCTCTTTTTCCATAACTTTATCTTCTAGTTCACCTATTCTCTCCTCTGCCTCTTCCATCCGAGCCGTGGTGGTTTGCATTTTGTTTTGCATTTCCTTTAAAGCGTTTTTCAGCTCCTCGTGACTGTTCCTTAGTCCCTTGATCTCTGTAGCAAGAGATTCTCTGCTGTCCTGTATACTGTTTTCCAGCCCAGCGATTAATTTTATGACTATTATTCTAAATTCACTTTCTGTTATATTATTTAAATCCTTTTTGATCAGCTCATTAGCTGTTGTTATTTCCTGGAGATTCTTCTGAGGGCAATTCTTCCGCTTGGTCATTTTGGATAGTCCCTGGTGTGGTGAGGACCTGCAGGGCACTTCCCCTGTGCTGTGGCGTATAACTGGAGTTGATGGGCGGGGCCACAGTCAGTCCTGATGTCTGCCCCCAGCCCACCGCTGGGGCCACAGTCAGACTGGTGTGTGCCTTCTCTTCCCCTCTCCTAGGGGCGGGATTCACTGTGGGGTGGCGTGGCCCGTCTGGGCTACTTGCACACTGCCAGGCTTGTGATGCTGGGGATCTGGCATATTAGCTGGGGTGGGAAGGCAAGGTGCACGGCGGGAGGGGGGGCAGGCTTAGCTCGCTTCTCCTTAGGTGATCCACTTCGGGAGGGGCCCTGTGGCAGCCGGAGGGAGTCAGATCCGCTGCCGGAGGTTTGGCTCCGCAGAAGCACAAAGTTGGGTGTTTGCGGGGAGCGAGCAATTTCCCTGGCCGGAACCGGTTCCCTTTGGGATTTTGGCTGGGGGATGGGCGGGGGAGATGGCGCTGGCGAGCGCCTTTGTTCCCCGCCAAACTGAGCTCTGTCGTCCGGGGGCTCCGCAGCTCACCCTCCCTTTGTCCTCCAGCCTTCCCGCTTTTCGAGCAGAGCTGTTAACTTATGACCTCCCAGAAGCTAAGTCGCGCTTGCTGTCGGAACACAGTCCGTCAGGCCCCTCCGCTTTTGCCAGCCGGACTCAGGGGCTCTGCTTTGCCGGCGAGCCGCCCCTCCGCCCCGGCTCCCTCCCGCCAGTCCGTGGAGCGCGCACTGCCTCGCCGCCCTTCCTACCCTCTTCCGTGGGCCTCTCGTCTGCGCTTGGGTCTGGCGACTCCGTTCTGCTAATCCTCTGGTGGTTTTCTGGGTTATTTAGGCAGGTGTAGGTGGAATCTAAGTGATCAGCAGGACGCGCGGTGAGCCCAGCGTCCTCCTACGCCGCCATCTTCCTGTCTCTCCCTATTGTTTTGAATAAATGTCTAAAAGTGGGATTACTGGATGATATAGTAATACTATTTTTAACTTTTGAGGAGCCCCCATAATATTTTCCACAATGATTGCCTCATTTAGCATTCTTACCAGCAAAGTGCAAAAATTCCAATTCCTCTGCATGCTGACCAACGATTGTTTTTTTTTTTTTTTTAAATAGCCATCATGTCAGTTGTGAGATGATCTTTCCTTCTTGTTTTGATTTGCATTTCTCTGATGATTGATGACATTGAGCATTTTTTTCATATGCTTGTCCATTTGCATGCTTTCTTTGGAGAAATGTTTATTCAAGTCCTTTGCCCATTTTAAAAATCAGTTTCTTTAGTTATTGAGTTACATATTTCTCATATATTTTGGAGGTTAACTCCTTATCAGATACATGTCAGGAAAATATTTTCTCCCACTCTGGAGGTTGTATTTTTACTCTGTTGATTGTTTCCTATACCATCCAGAGGCTTTTTAGTTTGATGTAGTCCCATTTGTGTATTTTTGTTTTTATTGCCTGTGATTTTATGTCATATCCAAGAAATGATTAAGACAAATGTCATGAAGATTTTTCACTGTTTTCTTCTAGGAGCATCAAATTTTAAGGTATTTAATCCATTTTCAGTTTATTTTTGTGTATTATGTAAGATAAGAGTCCAATTTTATTCTTTTGACTGCGGATACTCTTTTTTTCAGCACCATTTATTGAGAAACAATCCTTTCCTCCTTGAGTATTTTTGGCAGCTTTGTTGAAGATCAGTTGACCTGTATGGACTTATTTTTGGCTTCTCTATTCTGCTCCTTTGGTCTATATATGTGTTTTATGCCAGTATCATACTGTTTCTTAAAAATCATTATTCTATATTATTATACTTTATTTATTTCTATTTTTATTTTTTAAATAATTTATTGTCAAGTTAGCTAACATACAGTGTATACAGGATGCTCTTGGTTTTGGGGGTAGATTCCCATAATTAATTGCTTACATACAGCACCCAGTGCTCATCCCAACAAGTGCTCTCCTAGAACCATACTGTTTTGATTACTGTAGCTTTATAATGTATTTTGAAATCAGGAAGTGTGATGCCCTCTGCTTTGTTCTTGTTTCTTCAGATTGATTTGGCTATTCATGATTCTTTCTTGTTTCAAATGAATTCTTATTTTTTGCTATTTCTTTAAAATATGTCTTTGGGATTTTGATAAGAATTGCATTGAATCTGTAGATTGCTTTGGGTAGTATGGACATTTTAACAATACTGAGTCTTTCAGTTTATCAACACAAGATATGTTTCCATTTGTTTGTGTCTTCTTTAATTTTTTCATCAATCTTTTGTGTTTTTCAGCACACAAGTCTTTTACCTCCTTATTCCTACATCCTTACATCAGGGATATTGGACTGTAGTTTTCTTTTTTGTGTGACATTTTGTCTGACTTTGGTATCAGGGTAATTCTTGCCCCAGTTTTACTTAACTCCTGATTCTGAGGCAGTATTGAAAATTCTAAAAAAATTATTATTTTTTTAATTCTTTAAAATTCTTTCATTTTTTTAAAAATTTAAATCCAAGTTAGTTAACATATGGTGTAATAATGATTTCAGGAATAAAATTTAGCAATTCATCACTTACTTATAGCACCCAATGCTCATCCCAACTAGTATCCTCCTTAAGGCCCCTTGCCCATTTAGCCCATTCTCCCACCCAACACCCCTTCAGCAACCCTCAGTTTGTTCTGTGTACTTAAGAGTCTCCTCTTATGGTTTGTCTCCTTTTCTGTTTTTATATTATATTTGCTTCATTTCCCTTATGTTAATCTGTTTCGTATCTTAAATTCCACATATTAGTGAAATCATATGATATTTGTCTTTCTCTGACTGACTTGTTTCACTTAGCAAAATACACTCAAGTTCCACCCATGCTGTTGCAAATGGCAAGATTTCATTCTTTTTGATTGCTGAGTAATATTCCAGTGTGTGTGTGTGTGTGTGTGTGTGTGTATGTGTGTGTATCCCACATCTTCTTTATCCATTCATCATTTGATGGACATTTGGGCTCTTTCCATACTTTGGCTATTGTCAATAGTGCTGCTATAAACATTGGGTGCATTTGCCCCTTTGAAATAGCACTCCTGTATCTTTTGGATAAATACCTAGTAGTGCCATTGCTGAGTCATAGGGTAGTTCTATTTTTAATATTTTGAGGAAGCTCCATACTGTTTTCCATGTGGCTTTACCAATTTGCATTCCTACCAGTAGTGCAAAAATGTTCCTCTTTCTCCACATCCTTGCCAACATCTGTTGTTGCCTGATTTGTTAATTTTAGCCATTCTGACAGGTGTGAGGTGATATCTCATTGTGGTTTTGATTTCCCTGTATTTCCCTGATGATGAGTGATGCTGAGCATTTTTGCATGTGTCTGTTAGCCATCTAGATGTCTTCTCTGGAAGTTTCTAGTCATGTCTTTTGCCCATTTCTTTACTGGATTATTTGTTTTTTGGGTGTTGAGTTTGATAAATTCTTTGTAGAGTTTTGGATACTAGCCCTTTATCTGACATGTCATTTGCAAATATCTTCTCCCAGTCTGTCTATTGCCTTTTAGTTTTGTTAATTGTTTCCTTTGCCATGCAGAAGCTTTTTACTTTGATGAGGTCCCAGTAGTTCATTTTTGCTTTTGTTTCCCTTGCCTCCAGAGACATTTCAAGTAAGAACTTGCTGCAACCGAGGTCAAAATGTTTGTTGCCTGTTTCCTCCTCGAGGATTTTGATGGCTTCCTGTCTTACATTTAGGTCTTTCATCCATTTTGAGTTTATTTTTGTGTATGGTGCAAGAAAGTGGTCTGGGTTCATTCTTCTGCATGTTGCTTTCCAGTTTTCCCAACACCATTTGTGAAGAAACTATCTCTTTTCCATTGGATATTCTTTCCTGCTTTGTCAAAGATTAGTTGGCCATACTTTTGTGGGTCCATTTCTGGGTTCTCTATTCTGTTCCATTGATCTATGTGTTTGTTTTTGTGCCAGTACCATACTGTCTTGATGATTACAGCTTTGTAATGCAGCTTGAAGCCTGCATTACATTTTGTGATGTCTCCAGCTTTGGTTTTCTTTTTCAGGATTGCTTTTGCTATTCAGCCTCTTTTCCAGTTCCATGCAAATTTTAGTATTGCTTGTTCTAGCTCTGTGAAGAATACTGGTGTTATTTTGATTGGGATTGCATTGTATATGTATATTGCTTTGGGTAGTATTGACATTTTAACAATATTTTTTCTTTCAATCCATGAGCATGGGCTGTTTTTACATTTTTGGTGTGTGTTTTCTTCAATTTCTTTCATAAGCTTTCCATAGTTTTCAGTGTGTAGATTTTTCACCTCTTCATTTAGGTTTATTCCTAGGTATTTTATGATTTGTTGGTGGGGGCAATTGTAAATGGGATTTTCTTGATTTCTCTTTCTGTCGTTTCATTGTTGGTGCACAGAAATGCAACTGATTTCTGTACAATGATTTTATATCCTACGACTTTGCTTAATTTGTGGGCCAGGTCTAGTAGTTTTTGGTGGAGTATTTTGGATTTTCCACATGTAGTATCATGTCATGTACAAAGAGTGAAAGTTTGACTTCCTCCTTGCTGAATTTGATGCCTCTTCTTTCCTCCTTCCTTCCTTCCTTCCTTCCTCTTTCTTTCTTTTTTCTTTCTTTCTTTCTTTCTTTCTTTCTTTCTTTCTTTCTTTCTCTGATTGCTGAGGCTAGAACTTACAATACTATGTTGAACAACATTGGTGAGAGTGGTCATCCCTTTCTTGTTCTTGGCTTTAGGGGGAAAGCTCTCAGTTTTTCCCCATTGAGGCTGACATAAGCTGTGAATTTTTCATATATGGCCTTTATGATTTTGAGGTATGTTCCTTCTATGCTTACTTTCTTGAGGGTTTTTATAAAGAAAGGATGCTGTATTTTGTCACATGCTTTCTCTGCATCTATTGAGAGTATCGTGTGGTTCTTACCCTTTATTTTTTTAACGTGATGTATCACATTGATTGATTTGTGAATACTGAACCAGCCCTACATCCCAGGAATAAATCCCATATGATCGTAGTGAATAATTCGTTTAATGTATTGTTGCATCCAGTTTGTTAGTATCTTGTTGAGAATTTTTGCAGCCATGTTATTCAGGGAAATTGGTCTGTAGTTCTCCTTTTTTGTGAGGTCTTTGTCTAGATTTGGATACAAGGTAATGCAGGCTTCGTAGAATGAATTTGAAAGTTTTCCTTCCATTTCTATTTCTTGGAACATCCTCAAAAGAATAGGGGCTAACTCTTCTTTAAATGTTTGGTAGAATTCCCCTGGAAAGCCATCCAGCCCTGGACTCTTGTTTGTTGGGAGATTTTTGATTACTGATTCAATTTCTTTACTGGTTATGGGTCTGTTCAAATTTTCTATTTCTTCCTGTTTCGATTTTGGTAGTTTATATGTTCCTAGGAATTTGTCCATTTCTTCCATATTGCACAATTTGTGGGCATATAACTGCTCATGATATTCTATTATTACTGTTTATATTTCTGCAGTGTTGGTTGTGATCTCTCTTCTTTCATTCTTGATGTTATTTATTTGGGTCCTTTATTTATTTATTTATTTATTTATTTATTTATGTATTTATTTTTTATCAATCTGGCTAGGGTTTTTCCATTTTGTTAATCCTTTCAAAGAACCAGCTCCTGGTTTCATTGTTCTGTTCTGGTTTTTTTGTTGTTTTTTTTTTTTTTGGTTTTTGTTTGTTTGTTTTTGATTTTGATATCATTGATTTCTGCTCCAGTCTTTATTATTTTCCTTCTTCTGTTGGTTTTGGGCTTTATTTGCTGTTCTTTTTCCAGATATTTTAGGTGTAAGGTTATGTTGTATATTTGAGACCTTTCTTCCTTCTTAAGGAAGGCCTGGATTGCTGTATACTTCCCTCTTATGATTGTCTTTACTGCATTCCAGAGGTTTTGGGCTGTCGTGTGTTCATATTCTTTGGCTTCCATATACTTTTTAATTTCCTCTTTAATTTCTTGGTTAACCCATTCATTCTTTAGTAGTGTGTTCTTTTTTTAAAAAAAAATTCTTAAATGATTATTTATTTTTGAAATAGAGAGACAGAATGTGAGTGGGGAAGGGTCAGAGAGAGGGAGAAACAACTTGAAGCAGTCTCCAGGCTCTGAGCTGTGAGCACAGAGCCCGATGAAGGACTTGATCTCACAAACCATGAGATCATGACTTGAGCTGAAGTCCAAATGGTTAACGACTGAGCCACCTAGGTGCCCCAGTTGTGTGTTCTTTAACCTCCAAGTACTCATGGTCTTTCCAAATTTTTTTTTTGTGGTTGGTTTCGAGTTTCATAGCATGTTTTGAAAATATGCAAGGTACTTTTTCCCATCTTTTTGTACTTGTCAAGGACTGATTTGTGTCCTGGTATGTGATCTATTCTGGAGAATGTTACATGTGCACTAGAGAAGAATGTGTATTCTGCTAAAGTAGGAGGAAATGTTCTGAATATATCTGTTAAGTTCATCCAGTCTAATGTGTCATTCAAAGCCATTGTTTCTTTGTTGATTTTTTCCTTAGATGAATTGTCTTTGCTGTAAATGGGGTGCTGAAGTCCCCTACTATTATGGTACTATTTTCAATGGGTTTCTTTGTGATTAGTCGATTTATATATTTGAGTTCTTTCATGTTGGGGACCTAAATGATTACAATTGTTAGTTCTTTTTGGTGGATAGTCCCCTTAATTATGATAGAATGCCCTTCTTCATCTCTTGTTACAGTCTTTTATTTTAAAATCTAGTTTGCCTATTATAAGTATGGCTACTCCAGCTTTCTTTTGATGACCATTAGTGTGATAGGTGGTTCTCCATCACCTTACTTTCAATCTGAAGGTGACTTCAGGTCTAAAATAGGTGTCTTTAAGCAGCATTTGATGGGTTTGTGTTCTTATACATTCTGATACCTTATGTCTTTTGATTGGAGCATTTAGTCCATTGGCATTTAGAGTGAGTACCAAAAGGTATGAATATAATGGCATTGTGTTGCTTGTAGAGTTGGTGTTGTTCTCTGGTCCTTTCTAGTCTTTGTTGCTTTTGGTCTTCTTTGTTTTGTTTTAAGAAGCCCTTAAATTTCTTGCAGGGCTTGTTTAGTGGTCATGAACTTGTTTAGTTTTTGTTTGTCTGGGAAACTCTTTATCTCTCCTTCTATTTTGAATGGCAGCCTTGCTGGATAAAGAATTCTTGGCTTCACATTTTTTTCTGTTTCAGCACTTTGAATATATCCTGTCACTCCTTTCTTGCCTGCCAAGTTTCTGTGGAGAGATCTGCCGAAACCTGATCTGTCTTCCCTTATAGGTTGAGGACTTTTTTTTTTTTTCCTTTGCTGCTTTCAGGATTCATTCCTTGTCTATATATTTTGTGAATTTGACTATGATATGGCTTGGTGGTGGTCTGTTTTTGTTGCATCTAATTGGAGTTGTCTGTGCCTCTTGGATTTTGATGTCTGTGTCCTTCCCCAGATTAGTAAAGTTTTCTGCTGTAATATGCTCACATAAACCTTCTGCTCCCTTTTCTCTCTTTTCATCTTCTTGGACTCCTATGATTCAGATGTTATTCCTTTTAAAAAAGTCACTGAGTTCTCTAAATCTTGTATTGTGCTCTTTTCCCTTTGTTTCCCTCTTTTTTTCTGCTTCATTTTTCTCCATAATTTTTTGTCTTTTATATCGCTGATCACTGCTCTGCTTCATCCATCCTTGCCGTCCTGGCATTCATTCGAGATTTCATCTCAATTATAGCATTTTTAATTTCATCCTGACTAGATTTTACTTCTTTTATCTACACAGAAAGGAGTCTATAATTTTTTTTTCAACCGCAGCTAGTATTCTTATTATTGTGGTTCTAAATTCTAGTTCTTACATCCTGCTTATATCTGTTGATTAAATCCCTGGCTGTCATTTCTTCCTCTTCTTTCTTTTTGGATAAATTTCTTTGTTTTGTCATTTTGGAGGAAGAAAACAATTAATAAAATAGAAAATTAAAATTAACAAATTAAACACAAAACAAAAAATCAACTAAAGGGAGCTAGGTCCTAGGTGTGTTTTGGTTTGCTTGTTGAAAAAAGCTTGATAGGATAGAGAAACAAGGGAAAGAAAAGGAAAAAAAGTAAGAAAAAAATTAACAATTAGAAAAATTATATAATGACATAGAATAAAATTAAATAAAGAAATTAAATAGAATAAAAATTAAAATATAAACTAAAAAATAAAAATAAATAAAAAATAAAAAGTAAAAGTGAAAATAAAAATAAAATTTCTCTTTCTTTATTGGAGAAAATAAAATAAAGGAAAAGAAGAAAATATTTAAACAAAAACAGAAGGAAAAAAAGGAATAAATGAACCAGAAAACAGAATGAAACCCAAATTAAGTTATATCCAGTTTCCCCTTAGGACTGAAACTATGACGCACTCTATTGTCTATACACTAGACAGGTAGAGGGACTCGTGATGGTCTAGGGAATGTCCTTGGAGGGCCCAGCTGAGAGGGCCTTAGTGTAATAGCTTTCATTCTCCACTAGGTGTGCTGCTTAGCTTACTGGGGTGGATCAGTGTGGCATGCATGTGCATCATGCTCGGGAGAGGTGGAAATGGCTTAACCCAGATCCTTAGTCTCTGGCACAGGAACTTTTCTCTCTCACTGACCCATGATCAAGCACCCCTCCTTTGTCTCAGGCTCCACTCCCTGCCTCTATCCTGGCTGTGTCCAAGCCATCTTCTTGGCAGCCAGCACCTCCCTCCATGTTTTATCTCAGATGGGGTTGTTTCAAAACCCTACACTTCAGGGACCCCTGCAGCTTGAACCTGCACCAACTCTCTGGGAAAGAGTCTTTCTGAGCAATGGCCAGGGGCTGGCTTGCCCCGCAAAATGTTCATGCCATTGCACAGTGGCAGAGGTTCAGCGATTATGGCAAATCATAACACACAGCAAGCACCAGGTTTCACTGAATTCTGGCATCTTTTCTCTAATACCAGTAAATGTGGCTACTCTCCAGGATCTACTGGGAACTTTGCTTGTGGGGAAGCTGTATGGCCTCTACCAAATGCCCTCCAAGCAGGGGAACTGCTTCTACCTGTGTGGCACATGGACCTGTCAGATCTTTATACCCTTCTGCCTGCCCTTGGGGATTTGCCTTACTTCCTTATTGGAGCACAGTGAGGCACTGGGCTCCAGAACCTCAGACTCTGCTCCACTGTTTATAGAATCCTGTTAGTATTGAAAACCTCTCCTTTCTTTCCATAAGTAGTTTTGGGGAACAGATTTGTTTTTCAGTCCCCTGTGATTGTTTTCACTCTCTCTCTCTCTTTCCAGATACTTTTGGGGGAGTATTGCTCTTGCACTTCCCTGATGCACCACACTCTCCTCCTTTCTCTATCCTTTTTCCATAAAAAGAGCTCCCTACCCTCTGCAGCTTTTCTCTCCCCCAGTCCACCTCTCCACACCATGTACCTTCTCAGTTCTGTGGCCCAATTTATGCATATTGTGTTAATCCTTAGATCAATTTCCTAGGTGTGCAAAATGGTTTGGTGCTGATCTAGCTGTGTTTCAGGGATGAGACAAGCTCAGGGACTCCATGTGGCTCTGCAATCTTGATCACTTACAGTTCTAAAATTCGGAGTCTGAGGACATGGTGAACCAGTTAAGCTTGACTGTGTAGTGCAACCAAGATCAGGTAAAAGAAGAGAGAAAGCATAGGATGGAACCAGGTCTTTGTGCAGGGCGTGCAGGACTCAGCCCTTATGGACATCAGCTGTGGGATCTGAAATGGTGCCTTGGGTGAGCTGTTCTGCAGTAAAGAAGGGAAAGAATTTTTGTTTTGGCTACTTACCTGAAAGGGTTTTGCTGCTTCTCTAAAAAAATTATTGACTCATCCATATAGCTTCTTATGAGGAGAGATGAAAGAGGTAAGATTAGGATTCATTGTGAACTTTGATGCTTTTTTTCCAGAAATGTATATTTCTTTGATTGGTTGCCCAGTTTTGAAATGTATAGAATTAAGCTATTCTGTGGGTGAATTTTTACTGTGGTAATAGCACATAACATTTGCCCCTTTAAAAATTTAAATGTACAGTACAGTATTGTTAACTATAAGCTCAAAGGTTGACAGCCAATCTATACAAAATGTTCATCTTGTATAACTGAAACATTATAACTGTTGAATAGCAACGCCCATTGCCCTCTTCCCTAATCCCTGGAAACCACCATTCTGAATTTTGCTTCTACTAGATTGAATATTTTAGACACCTCATATACATGGAATCATCCAGCATTTATTCTTATGTAACTTGGTTACTTCCCTTAGCATAATGTCCTTAAAGTTCATCCATGTTGCTGTATATGGTTAAATTTCCTTCTTTTTCTTCTTTATCTTGTTGTCACCATATGAATATTTTTTTAAGTTTTTATTTTGATTCCAACTAGTTAACATACAGTGTGATACTAGTTTCAGGTGTACAATATAGTAATTTAACACTTCCATACATCGCCTGGTACTCATCATGACAAATGCATTCCTTAACCTCCATCACCTATTTAACCCACCCTCCCCCAAACACACATCCCCTCTCGTAATCATCATTTTGTTGTCTAGCATTAAGAATTGGTTTCTTGGTTTGAATCTCTCTCTCTCTCTTTTTTCCCTTTGCTTGTTTGCTTTGTTTTTTAAATTCCACATATGAGTGAAATCATATGTATTTGTCTTTCTCTGACTTATTTTATTTAGCATAATAGTCTCTAGCTCTATCCATGTCATTACAAATGGCAAGGTTTTATTCTTTGTATCACTGAGTAATATTCCATTGTGTGATATCTATCCATATCTATCTCTATCTCTATCTCTATTTATATCATCTATATCTATATCATGTATCTAATCTATATCTATATATCTATATATATCTATCTCACATCTTCTTTATCCATTCATCAATCAATGGACACGGGCTGTTTCTCATAGCTTGGCTATTATAGATAATGATGCTATAAATATGAGGGTACATGTATCTTTGAATTAGTGTTTTTTCATTCTTTGGGTAAATTCTTAATAGTGCAGTTGCTGATTGTAGAGTATTTCTGTTTTTAGCTTTCTGAGGAATATCCATGCTGTTTTCCAGAGTGGCTGCACCAGTTTTCATTCCCACCAACAGTATAACATTCCTTTTCTCCACATTCTTGCTAACACCTATTGTTTCTGGTGTTGTTGATTTTAGCCATTCTGACTGGTATGTAGGGATACTGCATTGTAGTTTTGATTTGTATGTTCTTGATTATCACTGATGTTGAGCATCTTTTCATGTGTCTGTTGCCCATCTGCAGGTCTTTGGAAAAATGTCTATTAATGTCTTCTGCCCATTTCTTAATTAGATTATTCCTTTTGTGGGTGTTGAGTTTTATAAGTTCTTTATACAGTTTGGGTACTAATCCATTACCAGATATGTCATTTGCAAATATCTTCTACCATTCCATTGGTTGCCTTTAAAAAAAATATATATGCTTTATTGTCAAGTTGGCTAACATACAGTGTATACAGTGTGCTCTTGGTTTTGGGGGTAGATTCCCATGACTCATCAGTTACATACAACACCCAGTGGTCATCCCAACAAGTGTCCTCCCCAATGCCCATCATCCATTTCCCCTTCTCCCTGCCCCCCCCCCCCCATCAACCCTCACTTTGGTCTCTGTATTGGAGTCTCTTATGGTTTGCCTCCCTCCCTCTCTGTTTGTAATTATTTTTACCCTTCCCTTTCCCCATGGTCTTCTGTTAAGTTTCTCAAGTTCCAAATATGAGAGAAGATATATGATATCTGTCTTTCTCTAACTGACTTATTTCAATTAACATAATTCTTATTCCCATTCCATCTGTTGTCTTTTAGTTTTGTGGGTTGCTTTTGCCACCATGCAGAAGCTTTTTTTTTTTTTTTTTTATGAAGTCCCAGTAGTTTATGTTTGCTTTTGTTTCCCTTGCCTCAGGAGACATATATAGAAATAAGTTGCTACTGCCAATGTCAAAGAAGTTACTGCCTGTGTTCTCCTCTGGGATTTTTATGGTTTCATGTCTCATATTTAGGCCTTTAATCCATTTTGGATTTATTTTTGTGTTTGGTGTAAGAAAGTGGTCCAGTTTCATTCTTTTGCATGTTGCCGTCCAGTTTTCCCAACACTATTTTTTAAGAGACTGTCTTTTTTCCATTGACTACTCTTTTTTGTTTTGTCAAAGATTATTTGGCCACATAATTGTGTGTTCATTTCAGGGTTTTCTATTCTGTTCCATTGATCTATGTGTCTATTTTTGTGCCAGTACCATACTTTTTTTATCACTACACCTTTGTAATATAGCTTGAAGTCTGGAATTATGCCTCCACAATTTTCAAGGTTGCTTTGGCTATTCAGGGCCTTTGTGGTTCCATACAAATGTTTGTTCAAGCTGTGTGAAAAATGCATTAGTATTTCGATAGGGATTGCATTAAATGTGTAGATTGCTTTGGGTAGGATAAACATTTTAACAATACTTGTTCTCCCAATCCATGAGCATGGAATGTCTTCTCATTTCTTTGTGTCATCTTCAATTTCTTTCATTAGTGTTTTGTAGTTTTCAGAGAATAGATCTTTCACCTCCACAGTTAGGTTTATTCCTAGGATCCTATTGTTTTCCTGCAACTGGGAATGGGATTGATTTCTTAATCTCTCTTCCTGCTGCTTCATTATTGGTGTATAGAAGTGCAGTGGATTTCTGCGTGTTGATTTTGTGTCTTGCAAATTTACTGTATTTGTTTCTCAGTTTAGCAGTTTTTTTGGTGGAGTCTTTGGGTTTTCTATATAGAGTATCATGTCGTCTGCAAATAGTGAAAGTTTTACTTCTTCCTTTTCATTTGGATGCTCTTTATTTCTTTTCATTTTCTGATTGCTGTGGCTAGAACTTCTAGTACTATGACAAATACCAGTGTGATAGTGAACATCCCTGTCTTGTTCCTGACTGTAGAGGGAACGCTCTCAGTTTTTCCCCGTTGAGGATAATATTAGCTGTGGATTTTTCATATGTGGCCTTTATTATTTTGAGGTAAATTCATTCTAAACCTACTTAGTTGAGGGTTTTTTTTTGTGCATCTATTAAAATGATCATATGGTTCTTGTCCTTTCTTTTATTAATGTGGTGTATCACATTGATTGATTTGGGAATATTGAACCACCCTTGCAACCCAGGAATAAATAAATCCCACTTGATCATGGTGCATGATTCTTTTAATGTACTGTTGAGTTTGGTTTGCTAGTATTGTACTGAGAATTTTTGCATTCATGGTCATCAGGGATATTGGCCTGTAGTTCTCTTTTTTAGTGGAGTCTTTATCTGGTTTTTGTTTCAGAGTAATGCTGACCTCATAGAATGAATTTAGAAGTTTTCCTTTCTTTTCTACTTTTTGGAATAGTTTGAGAAGAATGCATATTAGCTATTCTTTAAATTTGGTTTGGTAGAGAGCGAATTGGGGCGCCTGGGTGGCTCAGTTGTTAAGCATCTGACTTCAACTCAGGTCATGATCTCACAGTTTTTGAGTTCAACTTCTACATTGAGTGAGCTCAAGCCCCACTTTGGGTGAGCATGAGCCCTGCTTCCAGTAAAACACAAGCCCCAGAGAGCCCCACTTCTCTCTCTCTCTCTGACCCTCGTGGGATTCTCTCTCTCTCTCTCTCTCTCTCTCTCTGCCCCTCACTCACTTGTGTCCTCTCTCTGTCTCTCAAAAAAAATTGGGGTGCCTGGATGGCTCAGTCGGTTGAGTGTTTGACTTTGGCCCAGGTCATAATTACATGGTTCATGGATTTGAGCCCTGTGTTGGGCTCTGTGCTGACAGCTGAGCCTGGAGCCTGCTTTGGATTCTGTGTCTTGCTCTTTTGCTACCTCTGCCCTGCTCACACTCTATCTCTTTGTCTCTCAAAAATAAACATTAAACATTTATTAAAAAATAAATAAAATAACAAAATAATAAAATAAAATAAAATAAAATAAAATAAAATAAAATAAAATAAAAATGTTTGGTAGACTTCCCATGTGACGCAATCCGGCCTTGGAGTTTTGTTTTTGGGGAGATTTTTGGTTCCTGATTCAATTTCTTTGCTGGTTATTGGTCTATTCAAGATTTCTACTTCCTGTTTCAGTTTTTGTAGTTTATATATTTCTAGGAATTGTTTCATTTCTTCCAACTTGTCCAATTTGTTGACCCATAGTTTTTCATAATATTCTTTTATTTTTTAATGTTTTATTTATTTTTTTTAAATTTTTTTTAACGTTTATTTATTTTTGAGACAGAGAGAGACAGAGCATGAACGGGGGAGGGTCAGAGAGAGGGAGACACAGAATCTGAAACAGGCTCCAGGCTCCGAGCCATCAGCACAGAGCCCGATGCGGGGCTCGAACCCACGGACCGCGAGATCGTGACCTGAACCGAAGTCGGCCGCTTAACCGACTGAGCCACCCAGGCGCCCCAATGTTTTATTTATTTTTGAGAGAGAGAGAGAGAATGAGCGGTGGAAGGGCAGAGAGAGGGAGACAGAATCCACAAAGCAGGGTCCAGGCTCTGAGCTGTCAGCATGGAGCCTGACGTGGGGCTCATATCCCCACAAGATCATGACCTGAGCCAGAGTCAGATGCTTAACTGACTGAGACACTCAGGCGCCCCCATAATATTCTTTTATAGTTGTATTTCTGTGGTGTTCGTTGTTATTTCTCCTCTCTAATTTGTGATTTTATCTATTCGGCTCCTTTCTCTTTTCTGGCTGGAGTTTTATCAATTTTATCAATTTCTTCAAAGAACCAATTCCTGGTTTCATTGATCTGTTCTGTTGGGTTTTTGCTGGTTTTTTGTTTGTTTGTTTAGTTTCTAGATCATATATTTCTACTCTAATCTTTATTATTTCCTTTCTTTTGTTTGCTTTAGGCTTCATTTGTTCTTTTTCTAGCTCCTTTAGCTGTAAAGTTATGTTGTTTATTTTAGATTTTTCTTGCTTCTTGCAGTAGACCTGTATTGCTATATATTTCCCTCATATTACCACTTCAGCTGCATCCCAAAGATTTTGGGCACCTATGTACCTGCCACTGTCTTCATTTAACCATAAGTCCCCCAGTGCATTTCTTAATGTTTTGTATCCTCAGGGATCCTCCCAGGGGTTATGTTTGGGGCTAGCTCAACTCTTTGCAATGATAGAAGCATTCCAACATTCCCATCTCCCTTAGCCTTGTATTCTTTCTCTACAGCATGTTAAGAAAGTTCTAACATTTCCTTCTCATTTAGATAGACACTATGCAGTCCAGGTTTCAGTGATCTAACCCAGTAGAAGTAAATACTACTCCTAGGTGTTTAGGTCAACACATTACCTCTAAAATCTCAAGTAAATGCTCTCATGCAGATAAACTTTATCCATTCCTATCTCATATTTTGTCTTCTTTATTCTTACACATTGAGAATTCTTTTGCATATGCACTACTTGCATCCCTGAGGATACTAGTTTGGCAAGATCCCTCAACACCTTTGGACTCTGCCTGTGCTCCTGGTGCTTGGAGGAATGAGGGGAGGTGGAGGTGGATCCTGAGGATAACCAGAACCTCCTTTTACGGCAACTGCCCCAAGTGAAGTCATTAAAGATTTGTTGTTTCTTTTTATGCAAGGTAAGTCTAGTTCCCTCAGATGGTAGAGAAGTTTACTTTTACCATCAAAGAAGGTTTAGGGACATGTGCCTGTCAAATTTCTCAACCTAATCAATTCAAGCCCAAAGATTTTCATTCTATATCTCAGAATCACACTCACATTTAGCAATGTTTTTATCTTAGAATAAGAGACCTATTAGGTTAAGCATTGAATTGATACTGGAATCCTTCAACCTTTATAAGTAAGCCTTCATCTTGAAACTCACCCAAGTCTGCCTTGCAAGCACATGAATTAAGGAATTCTTCAAAGCCACCATACACACCTTCCTATTCTCTATCAGTCACTTGGGCTGGAAATGTAAGACTTCAGTTTTACTTATATATGTTCTGTGAAGTAGTTGCCTAGTCCCACCTACAGAATTTCCACTCATTGTTGTCATTATAACCACTAAAAGCAACAGCAGTTTGATATCCAGTGTTCTGCTCTGTACCTGAACT
Source organism: Lynx canadensis (assembly GCF_007474595.2). NCBI lineage: Eukaryota > Metazoa > Chordata > Mammalia > Carnivora > Felidae > Lynx > Lynx canadensis. The sequence goes on along the minus strand of NC_044307.1, from coordinate 27,885,261 downwards.
TTATTCAATATTACCAAGAGTGATGATTTGAGAAATTATGGTGCTACAACATTCCACAAATTATGAATACCTTATCCTCCCCAAAGAGATTATAGGAGTGCTCATAAAGTATACAAGTAACCCAATTTTGAGGGACTATTTCTTGAGTCTGAACCCATTACTCTGTCAGTCAAGCCTTTCAAAATAATAAGGTACACTCAATAGGTATAACTGAAGATAATTTAGTAAAGGCACTATTTTAAAAGTACTGGCAGAATTAAAAAGCAACAACAACCAAAGGTGATGAAGCACCCAGGGACTAGCAACAGCAGGGGAAATGTTAGCACCCTAGGCCATGAGAGAAAAGGATTAAGATCAGGACTTCCAAAATCTCAGGAAAGCTGTGACCATAGGTGAGAAGACTTCTTCCAGGAGCTAGGATCATAAGTAAAGGACACAGCAATTCACTACAAAACCACAAGCAGTCAGGGAGAGAGTGGGAGATACAGACCCAACTCCTTCATTTCTGGCCTTCTTATTTGTTGCCAATGGCTTGTAAGATTTAGCTTATAAGCCACAGCTAGTTGATCAGTGCTTGTTTTCAACAGTGCAATAAAGCAGAGCATGTATTCTTTCTGGCTTCTGGAAAGAAGACTATCATATATTTGTAAGAAATAATTCTATGCATGTGTAGAGTTTTTCTAACATAGATTATAGATATGGATAAATGATAGATAGATAGGTGATAGATAGATATAGATAGATGATAGATAGATATGGAGGAATGGAGACACACAGAGAGAGAGAGAGAGATTTTCAAAAAAACACAAAACAAAACTGTCAACTGGTATTATTGAGGAGGGTATGGTTTGTTGGCAGGAACAGTTATTAATGTCCTATAGGACATAGCCCTACTGCATCATCCTAAGGGTCCAGCTTCCCACTGGGAAATATTCTAGGAATGGGAGAAAGGGCTCTGGTAAAATAATTGAAAGATAAAAATTGACAAAAACAAAACATTGTATTTCCTGCATGCTGGATCACTTTACTTCAAAAAGAGAACTATGATACTGTATCACAGTTCTCACGTATCACAGCTGTGGAATTTGAAAAGTAAAGCCTAAAACAGTGAGTTAAGGATGATTAGAACATATTGGTACTTTAACTGATCATACATACATTAGCTTGCACTTGTCAGGAGAATATGGTGGGATACTTGGAATAATTACATACTTCTTTCTGTTATTGTATATATAATGTAATCTATATTAGTAGTAGGTAATTCTATTCTAAAACAAGATAAATACAAAATAGCATTTTTATTACAAATGCCAACCCTATTCATTTATTTATCTACTCAGAAATATATATTGAGCACTTATGGAATTCCAAACTGGAAATGCAAGTGATACTCACACAAGGTTCGACTGCAATAAGCCACCTCTTACAACTTCATACTGATGGAAAGGTGATTTTTCAGATATTGCAGAAAATGTAAAGATTTGAACCTTTACTTTGTTAAAAAGCAAGGAAACATCAAAATCATATTAAATTAGCAGATAGATAATGACGTAAAAAATTTTATTTTTAAATTTATTTGCCTTGTAATTTTGAGGAACAAACCAAGGTGTATGGTATATATGCCAAATAGTAAATTGACTTTGAAAATATAAAGCCCTAAAGTAATTAGCATTACTTCCCTTTCAATGTTCATAAAACTTTTCTCTTTTTTTAATGTTTTTTTAAAATTTATTTTTGAGAGAGAGAAAGACAGAGTATTAGTGGGGGAAGGACAGAGAGGGAAACACAGAACCTGAAGAAGACTCCAGGCTCTGAGCTGTCAGCACAGAGCCCAACGCAGGGCTCAAACTCATGAACCACGAGATCATGACCTGAGCCAAAGTCAGATTCTCAACCTACTGAGCCACGGAGGTGCCACAAAAAACTTTTCCTTTTTGTAATAAGTTTTTCCTGTTTTTGACTTTCTAGAAATCAGAGCTCTACTAATGTCATTCAAATCCATGTGAATGTTCTATAGCAATTATTGTGAAAGCTTGTTCTGATTTTCAGCAAAGTGTCTCCCTTATAGTAGGTACCAAAAAAGGCAAACAAATTGGTTATTCAGAACTTTTATTTTGTTTAATGCATAATACTACTCTAAGCTTTAGTACGTTTTTTCATATTTGATGTTCTGAGGTATGTACTAGCTTAGTACAGACCATAATATTAGCTCTTCAGAAATCTAGCTTGCAAGATTTTCTGTTCCTTAGTTAAATATACCCTTTCTGCTATGTGCACATTTGCATTATCTTTATAGAGAACATGGGATAACTGTTGCCATGCTTTCTCTGATGGCAGTCACCATACGGTTGTAGTTGAGGATTATAAAGATAGAGAGATGGCAACTCTCTTTTTTCTTAATCAATATATGAGTTATTGCTTTTTATTTTTATCTCTGTTTTTTTTGGAGGGGGGAGGGGATAGAACGAGAGAGAGAGAGAATCCTGACATCAGCCTGTTTTCTTTCCTCTACTTAGCCCCCCAGGGTCCCAGAGCCAGACTATCCTTACTTTGGGTCCTATTGATCTATACAAGGAAGCTTGGTCCCAAACAGACTATAGATCTAGAAGTGACCTAAGAGAACATCCATTCTAACTTCCCCCACAGAGGATGACAGAGGCTAAGCAGTTACCAAGTTCATGCTCGTTCTGCCTCAGAGTCAGGTGATCCAGCATGGGTCCATCAGCAGTGTCACCAAGCTTCCTTCTGAGACATCCAGCTTCAGAAATTTCCAGATCTTCAGCTTTGCTATCAAGCTCCTCAAGTCAATTATATCCTAAATTCTGTGTTTTTTTCCTGTATCTAGGAGTAAACAAAGACTTAGAAGAGTATTTCCTGCAATTTCACCTAGTACAGTTTCTCCAAACCTGTCTAATCATCAATATCACTGTGGAAAATTTAGAAATCAGATTCCTAGTATAACTCACACCCCCAGGGTGCTCATCCTGGGCAACAGAGGCCACAAACTCAGGAGAAAGTCTTCAATTTCCCTCCAAGCTATGGCTAATGGAACCAGGATGTTCAGACAGAAATATTTCAACCTGGAACATTCTGTCCTCATTCGGAGGTAGGCCTAGTTGGAATTCTGAGCCTGAATTTCCAAGATTTCTAGCGTGATGGCTCTAAATGCACAAGTATTCCTTTTTGGCACTTGGCTGAATATAAATGAAACATATATTTTTTAATGTTTATTTATTTGGTTTGAGAGAGAGAGATGGGTAGTGGCAAAGAGAGAGAGAGAGAGAGAATCCCAAGCAGGGCTTTACACTGTCAGCACAGAGACTGACACAGCTAAATCCCATGAACCATGAGATCATGACTTGAACTGAAATCAAAAGTTAGACACTCAACCAACTGAGCCAGGCACTCCTATAAATAAGACATATTAAGCGCTGAGTCTACAATAAAAGCAAACTTTTAGCCTGAAGAGAGAATGTGTGTGGCCTCTGCCTGAACTTGGTCAAGTCTAATTAATATCTTAATTGAGTTACAAGTCCAATCCTATGCAGGTTCAGCTCATTCTTTCTTGGGTAGTTAGTTGATAATTAATAATCTAGAATGTCTGCCAACTCTAAGTGGTTTGTGCCTGAACAAAGTCTAAGCACCAGACCCTTGGAAAGACAGAATTCTGGGAATTAAATACTATCAGGAAAAGAGCCTGGCCCCGAAAAGGTGGCAGGCAGCAGAGGGACCTATTTTTGATTTCCTATAACTTACCTTCTACTTGGAGGAGGGAGCTAACTCACACCTGTATATCTAAATAATTTATATAATCTTTTTCTTCTCAGACTGTGTAAACAAAAGTGATCACATTAACATTTTAAACATTAGAGATAGAAACACTTCATAGCTTCATATGGGGAAGGGGAAATGAAACAAAGAGAAAGTGAATAATTATCCCAAGGAATGAAGCACAAAGAAAATAATTATTTTGAGGTTAAAGAAGAATTTGTCCTCTGATTATAGAAAAACTGTCTTCCTTTAAAGTGACCAAAGATTCTTATAGAAACAGAGGAATGTTATAGCAGACGTGGAAAACATGAATAAGAATAAAACTGCAACAGTGGCAAGTTTGAGGCAACAAATGTGGGTCATTGACTGATATAGATGCCAAATGTATGTTTAAAAAAACTGGAAACAACTCAGATGTCCTTCAGTGGTTGTATGATTGTCATGGTATGGTACATCCGTACCATGGAATCCTATTCAGCAATAAAAAGGAACAAAATATTTGTATACACAACAGTTTGGAAGGATCTCAAGCAAAATATGTTGAATAAAAAAAACCCTCAAAAGGTCAAATACTGTAGTATTAGTCCATTTATATAACATCTTGAAATAACAAAATTATAGAGATGGAGAACAGGTCAGTGGTTGCCAAGAGATAGGGAAGAGAGTGTGGTGGAAGTCAGTTGTGGCTCTAAAATGGCAGCACAAAGGATCATTATGATAAAACTGCTATCCACTCTGTATCCTGATAGTGGTTCTGGTCACAGAAATCTACACGCATGATGGAACTAAAATGCACACACAAAAAACAGTGCAGGTAAAACAGTGAAATCTGAGTAAGATTTGTGGATTGTACCAGTGTCAATTTCCTGGCTATGATATTGTGCTGTAATTTTTCAAAATGTCACCATTGGGAGAATTTTGATGATAAGCACATGGGATCCATCTGCATTGTTTCTTACAATACAACTCCATGTGAATTTACATTTGTCTCAGAATAAAAAAATAATGAAAAAACAAACAGTGGGTATATTTAAGGAGAAGATGTCAAACAGGAAAGTCTTTGAAAGAAAGGTAGGTTACATATGAATATTAAGTCTATCTAGAATACTTCAGAATACCCCAACCCTCACTTTCAGTACACCAGAAATCTTGCTAGTAACAAAAATACATTTAAACTTTAATCCTCATACTTACAAACTGTGTTCTAAGGCAGGAGGAGAAGGGTGTGTTTTTAAATGTCAGTTTTATTATTATTTAGGTACAGTGAGGCCAAAGATCAAGAGATAATGGCCACTGAAGAGACAGTTTATTACTCACAGTTTCTAAGAGTAGAAGGCATGCCATGCCATGTAGGACCAATCACCAGGATTGGTCAGGAGACAGGAGGAGAAAAAGGGATACATGGGCAAGAGCCTTTACTGGGGTTTCCACAGGGAAAGAACATACCAGGCAGGGTTCATAGGCTTAGGATTTTCTAGGGTGAATCAGTGAGCAGTGGGGCACAGTGGGCATATGGCAGGCTCTTGATCGGTTGTTTTTCATGTGAAAGGCATACTCCCTAGAGAGTTGTGTACTATCTCTAAGAATTAGCTAACCCTAGGAAGGGCAGTCCCTCAGTGAGGCCCCATATATCAAATCATCAGAATCAAAAGACAGACTTAATATAGAGCATTGTTGACCATCACTTATGAAGAACAGACCTCTTTTTACCACAGTTTTCACACTTAATCAGGCAGGAAAAAATGTTTATGTGAAAAGACCTCCTGAGGTATGTAGTAATCATTTCTTCTATACTACAAAACTTACAGCTTGTAACTGCTGATTTTGTTAACAGTAAGAGCATATCCAGATATGTAAATTTTCATGTATGTATATTATCTGTCTGACCAGATACTTTTTACAGGCCAGAATGCTTTCTGTTACCTTTGTTATCTGTAGTATTTAGATCTGTGCTAACCCCACAGTCATGGTTCACTAACCAATTGAAGGATTAATGATGACCTGCTATCATTAGTATAGATTCTTTGAAATACCTTTCTTTTCCCCAGAAGTAGCACCTGATCAACATAGGTTCTCTCTGACCCAGCCCTCACTCACTCCTCTCCTTGAAGGAGAAGCTGAATTATCAGATTAGTGAGGTTGGGAGAAAGAATTGAGCCAGTTCTGCTCAGCTGTCCCTTATATCTTTGAAGTCTTTCTGCCTGCACTTGATGGGAGTCTTGTCCATGTGGTACACTGAAGGGGCCTATAGCTGTCCAGCTGTGCCTGAAGTGAGTAGGTACATTTATAATCAAGCCCATTTGGCCATAAATCTAAAGCTCTGCCTCCAGTCTGCTCCTTCAGCAATATATCTGGCACTCTAATTATTACCTGAAAATATCCTGTACCTTATCTCACTTGGTTCCAAACACAGAAGTGGGGGGGGGGGGAATGGTAAAAGGTGTTATTTCTGGCCCTTCCCAAAATGTTAATAGTTATAACCAAGTCAAGAAAAAAATCACCACCTCTCAGCATTTGCCTTTACAAGACTGGCTGGCTGTAGGAATAACTACATTATCTTATGATACTTTGAAGTAGAAATCCTAGATTGGTCCAACAAATAAACAAAACTTAATTTTAGAACTTTCCAGTTCTTCACCATTTGAAATAAAGACATCTGGAGTAACAAAATTAACATTAAAGCTCCTATTTAAGTTTTTAAATTCCTGAAAGTGTTGCTATTATATAAATAGTTTAAGATTTTTACGCAAGGTTAGGTCACAATGTTGCAGTTTCCAACTTGCCCTCTCTTGGATCACTCACTCTGGAGTAAACCTGCTCCCCATGTTATGAAGACACTCAAATAGCCCTATGGAGAAAGGTCCATGTGGGGAAGAACTAAGGCCACCTGCCAACAACCAACTCTAACTTGCAAGGCATGTGGATGAACCACATTGGAAGTGAGTCCTGAAGTCCCAGTGAAGCATTCAGAGAACTTCTTCCTCAGTCAACATCTTGACTGCAACCTTATGAGAAACCCTGAGACAGAACCATTAAACCACTCCTGAATTCCTGACCCTCAGAAACTGTGTGAGATAGGGGCATCTGGGTTGCTCAGTTGAGCGTCCGACTTCAGCTCAGGTCATGATCTCCCAGTTGGTGGGTTCGAGCCCCGCGTTGGGCTTTGAGCTAACAGCTCAGAACCTCCAACCTGCTTTTGATTCTGGGTCTTCCTCTCTCTCTCTGCCCCTCTCCCTCTCCCTCTGCCTCTCCCCCACCCACTCACGGTCTCTCTCTCTCTCCCTCAAAAATAAATAAACAAAAAAAAAAAGAAACAGTGTGAGATAATACACATACATTGTTTTAAACTAAAAAGTTTTTGTCAATTTGTTATATGGTAATAGATAGTAATAAAATTGTAAATAACTACATAAACAAATTTTTTAAGCCAAGTGAAAGAAATTAAGGCATTATGCTTAAAAATCTCCTGCTAAAACTTATTCTTATAATCCTTAAGCACTGAGGGTCACCAGCTTTGAGTTAGGTGCATGGCCATAGCACCCTGCAGATAGTCCAAGTGCAGTCATGGTACTCTGGATTCCACATTGAGAAGAGGAAAATATTCATCTGTGAACTCACACACAGCCAGTGATAGATGTCAAAACATACCTCTTTTTCAGAGCCCCTTTTCAGGTTTTTTTCTAGGATCCTTTATGTAACCCTAGAAAAGTTACTACACTCTTTCAGCTTTTAGTGTTCTTTTCATTTCATTAGAAATCACATTTCTCATTACCAATGAGTCAAACATATTTATATAGAGTTCTTGAAAAACTATAGTTGCTTTGTAAAATAAAAGGCACTTAGCCTAGTGTGTCAAGTTTAGATGCAAGCAACAGAAACCTGCTTAAATAAGCTCAGGTGAATGACAGTTTATTTTATGGATATAAATCCCATGATAGAAGGAGAATAACCAAAGTAACCCATCAATGTAACCCCCAGAAATTTATTTTAAACAGTTCATTGAGTTTAGATGTTTAGGGGCCAAGAAGTACATCTCATCTACCCTATAAGTTTTTAATCAAAAATTTTAACATATCTGAAGATTCAGAACCAACTGACAGAAAGATGCAAGCATAAAATGACTATTTTCATATTGATAGAAACCGGACCAAAGAATATCGCTTGCATGAAAGGCCAGTGGCCTCTATACAATAATCATTAATTATTAAAGCATTTTACTTGTGCAATTATAAATATGCATTTATACTTCAGCTGGCCATTATAATTTCAACTTATAAAACACATAAAGATATGGTTTTACTCCAACGTACATCTTTGAATGACACTTTATCTGAAAGTGAACATTCAGATATTAACAAAAAACATGAGGAGAGCTTGTCTGGCTCAGTTGGTGGAGCATGCAACTCTCGATCTCAGGGTCATGAGAGGGACATGGAGTCTACTTAAAATGTAAAAATATATATATTAAAAAAAGCAATAAACATGAATTCCTCATTTGTGATATAGATACTATCAAGCCTACTAAGTATGATGATTAATAACAATATCATTGATCAAACAAGTCAGGAATGTCAGAAATGACAATAAATAGGCATTTTCTATTTGGTCTTCTAAAAGCTGAGACTCAAACCAAAGCTGAAGACAGACTTTGACAGAATTTTGAGGTCTATTCTGTAAGTTTGGTGCCTCCATAAATAAAGAGAGATAAAAGAGTAGAGAATAGATTGGTGGATAGACCAGTAGATACATACTTTAGTAGTGTCTTCTGAATTATCAAGGGGTCTCCTCCTTCAAACTCCTGAAATTTGGTGATTTCATCACGGGTTATAAATAGAAGGCATGCAAGGTCAAATAAAATATATAAAACCCATCAAATTCTGATTCATTGATATTCAATATATCTTTCAAAATAGTGGAAAGCAAAACAATTATTTAGAAACTAAAATTAGGGATTTTATGGGCAACTATGAGTTTCAGTTATTTTTATTTCACTTCATTGTAATAAAAAAATTGGTTCTATAAATGTACACCTGGGTTTAGTTATAAGATTTTAAATCTTTCCCATTTGGAGGCACTTCACAACAATCTTTTAAAAAAATATTACTAATATGCTTTGGTTGAAACTCTTGGCATTCGTTACCAGAGAAAAAACTATTCTGGCTCATATGCTAAGAAGTAGCAGAGCTCTCTTAATGTGTAGCCTAGAGAACTGATCAAGTATGAATTGAAATATCTTAATACTCTGCATTTCAATGTTAGATTTTGTCTAAGTTACCACACACTCTGAAGAGGAAAAGATTTCAATACAAACTGCTGTTTTTATGTAGTTTATTTCAAATCCCATTAATAGGTGTTTTGAAATTCATCCCCTAAAATCAAATTTTTGTGCATTTTTTTATGTATCTCATCATATGGGTATCTCAATCCCTTCTCTATTAAAGGGCTTGAACTTTGCCCTAGCCCCATATATCCTTTATCAGCATCTGAGCAAACATATGCTCTCATGCCAACCATAGAGTAAAACAAGTGTTTCCTTTCTCAATTAAAGGCCGACATGAAATAGTGTCCAATAGCCCAGCCCAGTATACATATTATATACCTTCACATCTTTTCAGATTCAACATCCATGACAGGTTTCAAGATGGTTTTATAGCTAACATTCATGTTGACAATTCTAATATATTCTGCCTATGCTGTTATTAAAATCTCATGATGATTGTTTTCCAAAATGACAATGAGATGTCTCCTAACAAAACATTCCTATATGGAACATTATAAAGTCTTCATGAAGTTTCTCTAATGTATACTTCCTCCAATTTAAGAATTTGGGCTTGGGGCGCCTGGGTGGCGCAGTCGGTTAAGCGTCCGACTTCAGCCAGGTCACGATCTCGCGGTCCGTGAGTTCGAGCCCCGCGTCGGGCCCTGGGCTGATGGCTCAGAGCCTGGAGCCTGTTTCCGATTCTGTGTCTCCCTCTCTCTCTGCCCCTCCCCCATTCATGCTCTGTCTCTCTCTGTCCCAAAAATAAATAAATGTTGAAAAAAAAAAAAGAAAAAAAAAGAATTTGGGCTTATTTAGAATATCAATAAGTTGTTAGTATGATTTGACTGAAGAAGTTGTAGAATATTTAGGGGACATAACACAATACAATCTGATATCTTCAGATTGTATAGGAAAAGATTCACAAATTAGGCCTGTCTTTACTCTAAAACTTTAAAGCCACAGAGGTATTGATGAACATCTTGGCTACCAAAGAGAGTATTTACCAATTGACACTAAACTTGTTCAGTAGATTTTACTGTACAGATTAATGTTTAAAAATTATACTCAATGGAAATGAATGTTAGATGTTTATATTCTCTAACACACACTGACATGACAAATTTGGAAGTCAGTCAGTGCCCAATATTTTAAAGAGAGCCTAATGAATTGTATTTTTCCAGACAACTCAGCAATGACTGACTGCAGAGGGAAAAGTCACACTAGAAATTGAGCAGGCCCTGAAAGAATGCAATTATTGTTGTGCTTGGGGAATTGGCACAAATAAGCTAAGGAATTTAGGCAATAAATAGTACCTCTTTCTTTGTTTATTGTATTTTCTTAGAAATTTGTTGTATTGAAATCACATTGTATTCCTTGACACCTTTTTTGAGAAACATTTGGTTTGTGTTTGTTTGTTTTTTAATAAAGTATAATATACAATGGTATATTAGCTTCAGCTGTACAACATATTGATTCAACAGTTCTATATATTACTAAATGTTCACCATAAATATAGGCACCATCTGTCATCATACAATGTTATTACAATATTATTGACTATATTCCCTATGCTGTACTTTTTAATCTCCTTGACTATTTTGTAACTGGAAGTTTGTACCTCTTAATCCACTTTATTTCACCCATCCCTCCTCCCACATCCCCTTTGGCAACTACCAATTTGTCTCTGTATTTAAGAGTCTGATTTACTAATGAGAATAGCATCAAACTATGACACTGTTCATTCATGCATTGCATACACATATTGCTCCTTTCTATGCAGAAGTATAGGGAGAAATTTTGTCCCTTATTTCAATCTCATCCCTCTTATGAAAGGTAATATTGTTCAATCCTAAAAGGTGTGGTGGGTTATACTAATGTACTCAATTATTTGTGTCTTCCTATTAGAGAATGACATATTACTATTGATTGCCACAGAACTTTCAGTGACATGTAGCCACTATTAATGCTCAGATGTGGCCACGTGACTTGTTTTGGATAATGGAACATGGCATACACCATATCTAATGTGGGATTTAAGAGCCATTCTATGATTCAACTCTGAATCTTTTTTCTTCTCTCATGAGAATAGTATGTTCTACATGAAGGCTATTGCTCAAATTTATATCTTGGAATGAAAACACAAAGGTACTATAGCATAAGAAATACACGTCTGTTGTTTAAACTTGGACATTGTAGCTGAAGAATAAATTAAAAGAGATGAATACACAAGACAATGAAGCTAAAGATGAGAAGCCCACACAATAAGGATGGCAGTTTCGAAAGACAGGAGTGTTGAATTCCTTGTTCCAACCTTTGAACCATTTACACTTAGAAATTTCAATATAACACAACTAAATGTAATTACTGTTTAAACTTTGTTAGTTAAGCTTATCTTAATTGAGCTGAGAGCTTTACTAACTGATATGATGTTTATCCTTTCCTCCTTTTTCTTACAATATAAGAAGTCTTTATCCTGCTGTATGTTCTGGGCCCTCTCTCATTCTCAGGACTGTTTCTTCATCATTTGTCATGTCTCTGTGTACTGGTTCCTTCCATTTACATTTGAGGATGATCAGGTACTATCTCTTTCTGGAAGTCTGTATTGACCTATCACCATTTGCCTGATTATTTGTCTGCATTTGGCTGCCTACCTATAAGCATCTCCAGTGTGCTATGCTTCACTCTGTCCTAACACCTAACTTTTAGGTATCCTAACACCTGTACTTTATCTTAATCATCTGTTTTCTTGTTTTCTCTATTATATGTAGGTTTTTAATTATTTACTCATGGTTATTTAAAGTGACATACATTCAGAGAAAATTTGGAATATTTAGGAAAGCATAATGTTTTATTCATAGCGCCACCAAATTATTACAGACAAAATGAGAAATTGATATATGTTTATTGCGCAAATTAACAAAGGAAGAAAGGAAAGAAATATTTAGTACTAGTGTCCAGTGCTTGTAGAATGTGTGAGTAATGGAGATTAGGTTGGAATTATAGGTTGTGGTCTGATCATACAGAGGTTAGAAATTCATATTAATTGTTAGTTCTTCCCTTTGTAGACAATGGAATACAATTGGCCTTTGAATTATGTAGGGGTTGAGGCACTGAACCCTTGTGCAATCCAAAATCCATATATGTCTTTTGACTTCCCAAAAACTTAAGTATTAATAGGCTTGACTATAAAGTTGACTAAGAACCCTTACTGATAACATAAACAGTAAGTACATATTTTGTATATCTATTATATACTGTATTCTCACAATAAGGTAACTAGAAAAAAGAAAATGTTATAAAGAAAATAGTAAGGAAGTGGAGTACCTGGGTGGCTCAGTCACGTAAGTTTCCGACTTTGGCTCAGGTTATGGTCTCACATTCTGGGAGTTCGAGCCCTATGTCTGGCTCTGTGCTGACAGCTCAGAGCCTGGAGCCTGCTTTGGATTCTCTGTCTCCCTCTCTCTCTCTGCCCCTCCCCCACTCATGCTCTGTTTCCCTCTCTCTCTCTCTCAAAAAAATTAAATAAATAAACATTTTAAAAATTGAAAGAAAAGAAAATCATAAGGAAGAGAAAATACATTTATAGTACTGTACTGTATGTATCCAAAAAAATGTATAAGTACACCCACACAGTTTAAATCTGTCATTCAAAGGTCAACTGTACAATTAAAATATTTTGAGCAAGAAAAATAATTCAACCTGCATTGCAGAAAGAATGTCGGTGGGGAAGACCCAAGATGGCAGAACAGCATGAAGTTTTTTGTGTGTCTCACATCCATGAAATACAGCCAGACCAATATTAAACCATCCTACACACCTAGAAAACTAACTGCACAACCTGAAATACAGAATTCAGCAGGTACATAATGCAGAGAGGTGAATTTGGGTAGCGAGAAGCCACGGAGGGTAGGGAACCGCTTTTGAGGGCAGAGACAGGATGGAGACTGGGGAAGGGGGGGGGAATACGGGAAAAGTACCCCTCCTCAAAAGTAGCTGGAGAGAAAGTGGAAAATTGGAAACAGCTGCAGGGACAAATCTAAAAAGGGAGAAGGGAGAAAGGAGAAAGGAGCAGGTTTAAATTCCATTAAGATTGTAAATAAGGGGAGCACAAAGGCTACAGCTCCGCAGCTCGATACCTGGTGGTGCTCTGGTGGGAAGGGAGAATCGCCAGGAACTGACTGGGGTCTGGGAGGTTCTTGGGCCACATGGGGAAAAGCAGTTCCACTGCTGGAAGGACATTTGGTAGAGACTGTTGAAGCCACCTCGTCGCAGCAGACCTCAGAAAACAGCCACATTCACTGGTGCTGGAACAAGGTCGCTAATGGTGAAGCCTGGTGCCAGATGCGTGTTGTGCTTTTCCATAATCCCTGAAATGCTGCTGCTACACTGTCTCACAAACTTTTTCTGGGGTGGGCTGGCACCTGGCCACAGTCTTGGGGCACCAGCAGCAGCAGGGTCCAGCAAGTGTTCCTGGGTTCAGGCAATATTTGGCCATTGCTCATTCAGTCATTGCTTGGTGAGACTCTCCTGTAGAAGGGTGGAGCAGGTCAAAGCCACAGTCCTTCAGAAGGTGCTGGAGAAAACAGCCGCAACTGAGACAAAACTTGGGAGAGAGGTACTGCCTGCGGCCTGGTCACAGAGAGTGAAAAAGTATGGAGTGGACCACAGCTGAAGAAAGAAGATGGGTGCGTGATTGCTGATTCAGGAGAACAGACTGGGTAGCTGGGTGGAGCCATTTTCACCGCTCCCACACATGTGCATACGCACCTATGAGCACCGCAATAACCCACCCCAGTAGGATAGCACCGCTATCTAGTGGAGAGCAGAGCTGTTACAACAAGCCTGCCCCAACTGGGCCAAATTTGCTCTCCAAGAACACAAGTCTCACCACCAGCTTAATTGATGGACTATAAAGCACTACATAGACTGACTTCTAGAGGAAAACAAAGTAATTTCAGTCCTACATCAATCTGTTAGTAGGTTCATCTATTCAATTTTCTTTTTTTGTTCTTTTCCTCTTTTACACTTCTTTTTCTTGAATACAGAAAGAGAAAAATTCATTTTTATTTTCAACTTTTATTAAAAGTATTTTTCTTTAATTTTCAAAACTATCTTTTTACTTTTGTATAAATTCTTTCAAATTCTATTTTACTTCCATAATTTTATTTCAGTCTACTTAATTGTACCTTTTCAAATTTTCAAACAATTTTTCTTTTTTTCTTTTTTCTCTTGTTTCTTTTCTTTTCATTGAAGACAGAAAGAGAAAAACTTCATTTTTACTTTCAATTTCTATTGAAAATATCTTCATTTAATTGTTTAATATATTTTTTCTTTTATGTAATTTTTTCAAATTCTATTTTACACTCATCGTTTTATTTTAGTCTACTACAGTGTATTCACTTTTGCAAATTTTCAAACGATTTCCTTTTTTCTTTCTTTATCTTTTTCTCTTTTTTGTTTCTTTTCTTTTTTCTTGAATAAGGAAAAAGAAAAATTTCACATTTATTTTTAATTTTTATTAAATATATTTTTCTAAAAAAAAAGAAAAAAATAAAATCACTAAATAAAAACCATTCTTCTAGTAAAGAAAGATTGAAAATGAAAGATGGTTGTATTTTCTTATTTTAATCAAGGTGAGTGTTCATTTCCAGGCACTCAGATTTACTTTTTATAATTTCAGAAAAAAATGTTTATGACAAGTTCAGTCCCTGAGGCACTAATGTCAGCTTTCTAATAAAATAAGAATAACAATATGCAAGGCCAATGAAAGTGTACGGCATATTTAAAAGATATATTTAATATACAGGACACTCAGTCATTCAACAGAAGCACATGTCCTTTTTATATACTTCTTTTGAAAAACACAAAATAAAGGTGACCTAAGAATTCTCTTGCAGTTTGCTTTAAAAGGTTTAACTGATTGATGGTAACTGACAGCAAAAAGACAAAAAGAGGTTAGAAAAGATTACTCTATAAAAGTAAATACGCACCAAGATCAATGTCTGCTGTGAATTAGCCATGTTAGTTTTCATAACATTGTTCTCATATAATAAATGTATGTATTAATATTCCAAATTATCTTAAACAAGTTCGAATTCTACTGTATTATTTTTCTCCCTGATACTTAAATAAATTCATAACTATTCCCACCATGATAAAAAAAATAAAAATTAAAAAATTAAAAAAATAAATAAAAATATTTTTCTTTAATTATTTTTACTATATTCTTTACTTTTGTGTATATTTTTTCAAAGTCTATTTACCCCATCACCTCATTTTAGTCTACTTCAATGTATTCACTTTTTCAAATTCTCAAAAGATTTCTTTTCTTTTTTCTCCCCTCCACCCTTTTTTTTCTCTTATCTGTCAAACCACGATCAACACTGAGACCAAAACACACCTAGGATCTATCATCATCTATTCAATTTGTGTGTGTGGGTGTGTTTTTAGTTTTTAATTTTAATACTTTTTAAATTTTAATTTTTTTATTTCAATTTTTATACCTCATTAATTCCTTTTCTCCCATCAAAATGACAAAATAAAGGAACTCACCCCAAAAGAAAGAGCACGAGGAAACGACAGCAGGAATTTAACCAACACAGATGCAAGCAAGACGTCTGAACCAGAATTTAGAATCACGATAATAAGGAGACTAGCTGGAGTCAAAAATAGATTAGAATCCCTTTCTGCAGAGATAAAGAAGTAAAAAAAAGCCAGAATACAATGAAAAATGCTATAACTGAGCTGCAATCACGGATGGATGCAGCCACGGCAAGGATGGATGACACAGAACAGAGAATAAGCGATATAGAAGACAAACTTATACAGAATAATGAAGCAGAAAAAAAAGAGGGAGATTAAGGCAAAAGAGCATGATTTAAGAATTAGAGAAATCAGTGACTCATTAAAAAGGAACAACATCAGAATCATAGGGGTCCCAGAAGATGAAAAGAGAGAAATAAGGGTAGAGGGTCATGTGAGCAAATCAAAGCAGAAAATTTTCCTAACCTGGGGAAAGACACAGACATCAAAATCCAGGAAGCATATAGATTCAACAAAAACCGACCATCAACAAGGCATATCAGTCAAATTCATAAAATACTCAGGCAAGGAGAGAATCAGGAAAGCAGCAAGGAAAAAAAGTCCCTAACCTACAAGGGAAGACAGATCAGGTTTGCTGAATACCTATCCACAGAAACTTGACAGACCAGAAAGGAGTGGCAGGATATATTCAGTGTGCTGAATCAGAAAAATAAGCACCCAACAATTCTTTATCCAGCAAGACTGTCATTCAAAATAGAAGGAGAGATTAAAAGTTCCTCAGAGGGGCGCCTGGGTGGCGCAACCGGTTAAGCGTCCGACTTCAGCCAGGTCACGATCTCGAGGTCCGTGAGTTCGAGCCCCGCGTCAGGCTCTGGGCTGATGGCTCAGAGCCTGGAGCCTGTTTCCGATTCTGTGTCTCCCTCTCTCTCTGCCCCTCCCCCATTCATGCTCTGTCTCTCTCTGTCCCAAATATAAACGTTGAAAAAAAAATTAAAAAAAAAAAGTTCCTCAGAGAAACAAAAATTAAAGGAGTTTGTGACCACTAAACCAGTCTTGCAAGAAATTTTAAGGGGAACTTTCTGAGGGGAGAAAAGATGAAAATATTTAAATAAATAAATAAATAAATACCAAAAGCAACAAAAGATGAGAAAGGACCAGAGAACACCACCAGAAACTCTAACTCTACAAGCATTATAATGGCAATAAATTCATATCTTTCAGTACTCTAAACGTCAATGGACTCAATGCTCCAATCAAAAGAGATAAGGTAACAGAATGGATTGGAAAACAAGAGCCATCTATATGCTGTTTACAAGAGACCCACTTTAGACCTAAAGACACCTTCAGATTGAAAATAAGGGGAGGAAGAACCATCTACCATGTTAATGGTCAAAAAAGAAAGCTGGAGTAGCCATACTTATATCACAAAATCTAGACTTTAAAATAAAGACTGTATCAAGAGATGAAGAAGGGCATTATATCATAATCAAGGGGTCTATCCACCAAGAAGACCTAAAAATTGTCAACATCTACATGCCAAATGTGAGAGCACCCAAATATATAAATCAATTAATTACAAATATCAAGAAACTCATCAAGAGTAATACCATAATAGTCAGAGATTTCAACACCCCACTCACAGCAATAGACAGATCATCTAATAAAAAAATCAACGAGGAAACAATGGTCTGAATGACACACTGGACCAGATGGACTTAACTTCATCCTAAAGAAGCAGAATATACATTTCTTCTCCAGTGCACATGGAATGCTCTATTCAGACCATATACTGGGAAACAAATCAGCCCTAATGACAAAAAGACTGGGATCATACTGTGCATATTTTCAGACCACAACACTATGATACTTGAAATCAACCACAAGAAAAAAATTGGAAAGGTAACAAATACTTGGAGACTGAAGAACATCCTACTAAAGAATGAATGGGCTAACCAAGCAGTTAAAGAGGAAATTAACAAGTATATGGAAGTGAATGAAAATGATAAGACTGCAATCCAAAACCTCGGGGACGCAGCAAAGGCGGTCATAAGAGGAAAGTATATAGCAATCCAGGGCTTCCTAAAGAAGGAGGAAAGATCTCAGGTACACAACCACACCTAATGCCTTAAGGAGCTGGAAAAAGAACAGCAAAAAAAACCTGAAACCAGCAGAAGACAGGAAAGAATAAAGATTAGAGCAGAAATCAATGCTATTGAAACCAAAAACCAAAAAGAAACAAACAAACAAACAAACAAAAAAACCAGTAGAACAGATCAATGAAACCAGAAGCTGGTTCTTTGAAAGAATTAACAAAATTGATAAACTACTAGCCGGTTTGATCAAAATGAAAAATTAAAGGAGCCAAATAAGTAAAATCAAGAATGAAAGAGGAGAAATCACAACCAACACAGCAGAAATAAAAACAGTAATGAGAGAATATTATCAGCAATTATATGCCAATAAAATGGGCAATCTGGAAGAAATGGACAAATTCCTAGAAACATATTCACTACCAAAACTGAAACAGGAAGAAATAGAAAATTTGAACAGATTCATAACCAGTAAAGAAATCGAATTAGTAACCAAAAATCTGCAAAAAAAACAAGAGTCCAAGGCCAGGTGGCTCTCCGGGGGAATTCTACCAAACATTTAAGGAAGAGTTAACACCTATTCTCTTGAAGCTATTCCAAAAAATAGAAATGGAAGGAAAACTTCCAAACTCTTTCTATGAAGCCAGCATTACCTTGATTCCAAAACCAGACAGAGACCACACTAAAAAGGAGAACTATAGACCAATTTCCCTGATGAACACAGATGCAAAAAATATCAACAAGATGTTAGCCAACCGGGTCCAACAATACATCACAAAAATTATTCACCACCACCAAGTGGGATTTATACCTGGGATGCGGGGTTGGTTCAATTTCCGCAAAACAATTAATGGGATTCATCACATCAACAAAAGAAAGGACAAGAACCGTATGATCCTCTCAATAGATGCAGAGAAAGCATTTGACAAAATACAGCATCCTTTCTTGATAAAAACCCTCAAGAAAGTAGGGATAGAAGGATCATACCTCGAGATCATAAAAGCCATATATGAACAACCCAGCACTAATATCATCCTCAATGGGGAAAACCTGAGAGTGTTCCCCCTAAGGTCAGGAACAAGACAGGGATGTCCACTCTCACCACTGTTACTCAACATAGTATTGGAAGTCTTTTGTCCTCTGCAATCAGACAACACAAAGAAATAAAAGGTATCCAAAACAGCCAGGAGGAGGTCAAACTTTCACTCTTCGCAGATGACAAGATACTCTATATTAAACCCAAAAGATTCCACCAAAAAACTGCTGGAATTGATTCATGAATTCAGCAAAGTTGCAGGATATAAAATCAATGCACAGAAATCAGTTGCATTCCTATACACCAACAATGAGAGAGAAATCAAGGAATCGATTCCATTTACAGTTGCACCAAAAACCATAAAATACCTAGGAATAAATCTAACCAAAGAGGTGAAAAAATCTATACACTGAAAACTATAGAAAGCTTATGAAACAAATTGAAGAAGACACAAAGAAACGTAAAAGATTCCATGCTCCTGGATAGGAACAACAAATATTGTTAAAATGTCGATACTACCCAAAGCAATCTACATATTCAATGCGATCCCTATTAAAGTAACACCAGCATTCTTCACAGAGCTAGAACAAATAATCCTAAAATTTGTATGAAACCAGAAAATCTCTGAATAGCCAAAGTGATATTGAAAGAGAAAACCAAAGCTGGAGACATCACAATCCCAGACTTCAAACTATACTACAAAGCTGTAATCATAAAGACAGTGTTGTACTGGCACAAGAACAGACACTCAGATCAATGGAATAGAAAAGAGAACCCAGAAATGGACCCACAAACATATGGCCAACTAATCTTTGACAAAGCAGGGAAGAATATCCAATGGAATAAAGACAGTCTCTTCAGCCACTGGTGCTGGGAAAACGACAGTGACATGCAGAAGAATGAACCTGGACCACTTCCCTACACCATACACAAAATAAACTCAAACTGGATGAAAGACCTAAATGTAAGACAGGAAGCCATCAAAATCTACGAGGAGAAAGCAGGCAAAAACCTCTTTGATCTTGCCCACAGCAATTTCTTACTCAACACGTCTCCAGAGGCAAGGGAAACAAAAGCAAAAATGAACTACTGGGACCTCATCAAAATAAAAACCTTCCCCACAGAGAAGGAAACAATCAGCAAAACTAAAAGGCAACTCACAGAATGGGAGAAGATATTTGCAAATAACATATCAGATAAAGGGTTTATCCAAAGTCTATACAGAACTTATCCAACTCAACACCCAAACAACAAATAATCCAGTGAAGAAATGGGCAAAAGACATGAATAGACACTTCCCAAGAAGACATCCAGATGGCCAACTGACACATGAAAAAATGCTGACCATCACTCATCATCAGGAAAATACAAATCAAAACCACAATGAGATACCACCTTACACCTTTCAGAATGGCTAACATTAACAACTCAGATAACAACAGATGTTGGCAAGGATGCAGAGAAACAGGATCTCTTTTGCATTGTTGCTGGCAATGCAAGCAGGTTCAGCCACTCTGGAAAACAATATGGCAGTTTCTGAAAAATTGAAAAATAGAACTACTCTATGACCCAGCAATTGCAATACTAGGCATTTATCCAAGGGATACAGGTGTGCTGTTTTGAAGGGACACATGCACCCCCATGTTTTTAGCAGCACTATCAACAATAGCCAAAGTATGGAAAGAGCCCGATGTCCATCGATAGATGAATGGATAAAGAAAATGTGGTATATATATACAATGGAGTATTAATCAGCAATAAAAAAAAAAGAAATCTTGCCATTTACAACCAGGTGGATGGAACTGGAGGGTATTATGCTAAGTGAAGTTAGTCAGTCAGAGAAAGACAAAAATCATATGACTTCGCTCATATGAGGACTTTAAGAAACAAAACAGATGAACATAAGGGAAAGGAAACAAAATATAAAAACAGGGAGGGGGACAAAACAGAAGAGATTCATAAATATAGATAACAAAATGAGGGTTACAGGAGGGGTTGTGGGAGGGGGAATGGGCTAAATGGGTAAGGGCATTAAGGAATCTACTCCTGAAATCATTGTTTCACTACATGCTAACTAATTTGGATGTAAATTTTAAAAAATAAAAAATAAATAAAGTAAAGGTTAATAAATAGAAAGAAAGAAAGAGAGAAAGAAAGAAAGAAAGAAAGAAAGAAAGAATCAAACAAAGAAACAAAGAAAGAATGTTGGTAACCTAAAGGATATGGATGGGAAAGGAAAGACTGAATACTGTGATATATGAAGCCTAATAAATGTCAGGCTGAGACATTAATCACCGAAACTAAGGTAATAATAGTACAGATAAAAAATATAATACAAGGTGTGTTTAAGAAGTAAAGTTGAGGGGCGCCTGGGTGGCGCAGTCGGTTAAGCGTCCGACTTCAGCCAGGTCACGATCTCGCGGTCCGTGAGTTCGAGCCCTGCGTCGGGCCCTGGGCTGATGGCTCAGAGCCTGGAGCCTGTTTCCAATTCTGTGTCTCCCTCTCTCTCTGCCCCTCCCCCGTTCATGCTCTGTCTCTCTCTGTCCCAAAAAAAATAAATAAACGTTGAAAAAAAAAAAGAAGTAAAGTTGAGGGGTGCCTGGGTGGCTCAGTTGGTTAAGCGTCTGATTCTTGGTTTGGGCTCTAGTCATGATCTCGTGGTTTGTGAATTTGAGCCCTGCATCCAACTCTGTGCTGGTAGCATGCACCCTACTTGGATTCTCTCTCTCCCTCTCTCTCTCTGCCCCTCCCTGCTTGTTCTCTCTTACTGTCTCATTTATTATGATTAAATAAATAAACTTAAAAAATGTTTTCAAAAAAAGTAAAGTTGATGTAGATCAAGCATTGGTTAGTTTTGCAAAGGAAGAGGGGATAAATTGAAAAAGCTGAAAAGGTTTGCTGGTGGTAGCATTAATCAAGACTTGAGTACAGAAGAAGGAAGTTGTCCTGAAGGAAGATGAAATCAGTTGTGGAAACACTGAGATTGCAGTGTTGGCAAGTTTCAATACAGCAGTGTTATGGCTTAACAAATATTGGTATTAGACATGAAGATCTTTGAGTTAATGCAGAGAAATAATAATTAGGAGACAGAAATGGGTATATCCCAAAGGGAAGTTTGGTTACAGAAAGAGAATCCAGTTAAAGACACAAGCTTACAAGATGACTGTATGTCAGAACATCTTAGAAAGAGGCACTAGTTACACTATGAGGAGTGGTCACAAATGAAGAAGAATCAAGAAAATATACCCCACAGAATCTAAAAGCAAAAGGAGCTAAGGAAGGAAGGACAGCATCTTCAAATGCTGCAAAGAGAAGAACATTGACTCTTAACCAAACAACTCTCTGACATACATAATTTTTTAAAGTAATGTCCACTACTCCTAGAGTCAGATAAATTAATGATGAGATAAAGGATAAAACTGGAAAAAAGAGATAAAGGATAAAACTAGAAAAAATAAATTAATGTAAAGATATGAATAAGGATGTTTGTAAACAGAAAACTTGGTTTCTAGTTATGATGTTTTCACTGACTACACAACCTTATAGAAATCATGTAGTCCCTGGGGCGCCTGGGTGGCTCATTCAGTTGAGCGTCCAACTTCAGCTCAGGTCATGATCTCACAGCTCGTGAGTTCGAGCCCCGCATCAGGCTCTGAGCTGTCAGCACAGAGCCTGGAGCCTGCTTCTGCTTCTGTGTCTCCCTTTCTCTCTGCCCCTAACCCACTCACATTCTGTCTCTGTCTCTGTCAAAAATAAATAAACATTTTAAAAAAAGAGGAAAAAAAAAGAAATCATGTAGTCCCTCCAGGGTCTCTGTTTATCAGCTGTAAAGTGAGTTAATTACATTAGAATAATCATTTGACTATTACAGTAACCTCTGAGTCTGTGTATGTCATTTTAAACTAAAATTGTAAATAAATTTGCTTGCATGAATTAAAAATACAATATCCAATGTATATAACTTTGTGCGCTGCCCTCCTTCATAACTTTATTCTGTAGAGATGAAAAGGATTTTTAGGTATTAGTCACTAATTTTCTTATTCATATTCCCAACTCTCAAACAATAGCCAAATAAAAGCTGTAAAAGCTCATAAAAATTTAAAACTGGAATAATATGCAGATGTCCTTTTAAAAATTGTGAAATGCTTATGAATGTCCTTTTAAAGTCTCATCCCAAATCACAAAAGTATTTTTGCAAAGAAGGGTATGGTGTGATGTTTATTCACCACATTTAGGTATCATTTTTTCCAACACTTATCAGTAATGATTCCAAAAGTCCCAATTATAGTAGGCAAATATTTCCATAAAGAACATCTGGCTTTTTGCAAAACCTTAGGTGGTTTCACTAAGAAGTGGAATAACTTCTCTGAGATGCGTTGTGCTCTGATGATGCAAATACACTATTCTTGGGATGCTTAATGTTTTTCCCTTTGACCTAGAAAGCACTTTCTTTTGACTTGTTTTCTCATTATTATTCTGGTTCTGTTCCAGCTTTAATGACAGTGCCAGACTTGAGATTCAGTTTTCACTTTTTCACTCACAGGTTTTCATCTATACATTTTCTTTATTCTCTAAGTTTTATTTTATGCATGCAGTCTAAAAGTATATATATATATAACATATATGTAAATTACTACCTATTATTTTTAAGCCCTGGTTCTGTTCAACTATTGTCTTATGGCTCCAGATACTTTATATTTATGAGGTTTGTCATTAGGGTCATGATGGCAGGTAGAGCACATATGGATATCCCTCTTTTACTCTCTGAACAGATAAAAATGCCAGTAGAATATAAATTATTTAGAGCCAACCTCTAAAGTATGAAGTAAAGTCTTAATGGAAGCAGAAACACATAGTAGTAAGTAGGATGTGAAGATGAAGTGCTCCTGGAGATGATAGGAATTGGGTTTTAACATTTGCTCAAACAAGAGTCAAAATAGCATGTCCCAAACCGAAATAAAATTCAAAATTTGGGTGCCTGCAAGAAGCTAAAATCCCATAATGTGCTGCCTCTCTGTGAATACAAATCTGAATATCTCTGTCCACTAACCATGGCTACTATAACTCCATACATGGCATTGGTGGACAGCTTATTTCTAACTTCTAACTTAGTGAATTGAAACTATATTGTAAAGTCTCCCAAATCTTGGGCTTACACAAAAATTCACCTGCAACTTAATGTCCATGTACAAATAAATAGATAAAGAGAATGTGGTACACAAAGGAGCTGTCTGGTGCCATCTCTCTCCTCTGCCCCTCAGCATAAACACAGAGCCATCTGCAGGAAGAAGCACAGCACCAAACTGGCTGCCTAACTTCCTTACACCAAGTCCCACCCCCTGTGCTGACAGGACTTCCCTTCTCAGTCAACCTTGCCTCATTCCCAGCACGGTGGGCCTGTTCCCCAGAAGATGGGCACAAATCCTTGCTTACACCACATCTCCTGAAGAGAAAGAAGAGTTATGCAACATGAGAGTAGATTTAAGGAACTCGGTGACTTTATCAAATGTAATAACATTAGTATTATAGGAGTCCCAGAAGAAGAGAGAAAAGTGGAAAAGGAAATTTATTATAAGAAATAATACTACTTGGCAATGAGAAATAATGAAATATGGCCTTTTGTAGCAACGTGGATGGAACTCGACAGTGTTATGCTAAGTGAAATAAGTCATACAAAGAAAGACAGATACCATATGTTTTCACTCTTATGTGGATCCTGAGAAACTTAACAGAAGACCATGGGAGAGGAGAAGGGGGAAAAATGTTAGAGAGGGAGGGAGGCAAACCATAAGAGACTCTTAAAAACTGAGAATAAGCTGAGGGTTGATGGAGGGTGGGAAGGAGGGGAAAGTGGGTGATGGACATTGAAGAGGACACCTGTTGGGATGAGCACTGGGTGTTGTATGGAAACCAATTTGACAATAAATTATATATTAAAGAAAAAAAAGAAATAATAGCAGAAAACTTATCTAATCTTGGGAAGAAAACAGACATCCAGATCCAGAAGGCACAGAGAAATCCCATCAACATCAACAAAAGCAAGCCAAAACCAAGACATGTTATAGCTAAATTTGCAAAAGATAGTGATAAAGAAGAAAAATCTTAAAGGCAACAGGACAAGAGAAGTCCTTAACTTACATTGGAAAACTGATAAGGCTAGCTGGAGATTTCTCAACAGAAATATCCCAAGGCAGAAGGAAGTGGCATAATATACTCAAAGTGCCAAGAGAGAAAAATCTGCACCAAGAATACTCTACAAAGCACGATTATCAGTCAGATTAGAAGGAGAGACAGAGTTTCCCAAACAAAAACTAAAAGATTTCATAACCACAAAACCAGCCCTGCAAGAAATTTTAAAGGGGACTCAAGTAGAAAAGAGAGACCTAAAATGACAAGAAAAGAAAGGATCAGAGAAAATCACTAGCAGCAACAACAAATAAATGGCAATAAATACATATCTATCAATAATTACCTGGAATGTAAATGGAATAAATGGTTTTATCAAAAGACATAGGTGTCAAATGGATTGAAAAGAAATAAAGTCCCCTCTATATACTGAATACAAGAAACACATTTTAGACTTAAAACACCTGCAGATTGAAAGTTAGAGGGTGGAGAAACATTTATCAGACAAAAGGATGTCATAAGAAAACCAGAATAGCAATGCTTCCATCAGACAAACTAGACTTTTAAAAAAGACCATGAAAAGGAACAAAGAAGGACATTATATAATCATAAAGGGGACATCAGACAAACTAGATTTTGAAACAAAAACTATAAAAAGAAACAAAGAAGGACATTATATAATCAAAAGGGGGACAAATCAAACAAGAAAATATAACAATTTTAAATATTTATACCCCCAACATAGAAAGATCCAAATATATAAAACAATTAATAACAAACATAAAGGAACTCATTGATAATAAACAGTAATAGCAAGGGACTTTAACAAACACTTATTTCATTGGACAGATCATCTAAATGGAAAATAAACAAGGAAACAATGGTTTTGAGTGAAACACTGGACTACATGGACTTAACAGTTATATTCAGAATATTCCATGATAAAACAGCAGAATATACATTCTTTCCAAGTGCACATAGGACATTCTCCAGAACAGATCGCATATTAGGTCACAAAACAGGCCTCAACAAATACAAAAAGTTTGAATTCATACTGTGCATCTTTTCTGACCACAATTCTGTGAAACAAGAAATTAACCACCATAAAATTTGGAAAGACAACAAATACATGGAAATTAAACAACATGCCACCAAACAATAAATGGATCAACCAGGAAACCAAAGAACAAATTTAAAAATGCATGGAAACAAATGAAAATGAAAACACAATGGTCCAAAACTGTTGGGATGCAGCAAAAGCAGTCCTAAGAGGGAGGTATATAGCAATACAGGCCTACTTCACTAAGAATGAAAAATCTAAAATAAACAACCTAAATTTACAGATAAAAGAGTGAGAAAAAGAACAAAAAATGAAGCCTAAAGCCAACTGAAGAAAGAAAATCATGAAGAGTAGAACAGGGAAAAAAATGATATAGTAATCAAAACACAATAAATCAGATCAATTAAACCAGGAGCTCATTCTTTGCCAAAAATTAATAGCATTGATAAACCTCCAGGCAGACTAATGAAAAAGAAAAGAGAAAGAAACCAAATAAATAATATCACAAATGAGAGAGGAGAAATGACAACAACACCACAGAAATACAAACATAATATTATAAGATAATATTATGAAAAACTTTATGTCAACAACCTGGAAAAAATAGAAGAAATGAATAAATTCCTAGAAACATGTAACTGCCAAAACTGAACCACGATAAACAGAAAACTTGAACAGACATAACCAGGAAAGAAATTGAAGCAGTAATCAAAAACAAAAACAAAAAAAAATACAAACAAAAAAACACAACAGCCAGATGGTTTCACAGGTGAATTCTACAAAAGATTTAAAGACCAGCTAACACCTATTTTATTCTACTTATTTTTGAGAGACAGAGAGATAGAGTGTGAGCGGGTCAGAGGTAGCAAGAGAGCAAGACACAGAATCCAAAGCAGGCTCCAGGCTCAGCTGTCAGCACAGAGCCCAACACAGGGCTCAAATCCATGAACCATGTAATTATGACCTGGGCCAAAGTCAAACACTCAACCGACTGAGCCATCCAGGCACCCCAATTTTTTTTGAGAGACAGAGAGAGGACACAAGTGAGTGAGGGGCAGAGAGAGAGAGAGAGAGAGAGAGAGAGAGAGAGAATCCCACGAGGGTCAGAGAGAGAGAGAGAAGTGGGGCTCTCTGGGGCTTGTGTTTTACTGGAAGCAGGGCTCATGCTCACCCAAAGTGGGGCTTGAGCTCACTCAATGTAGAAGTTGAACTCAAAAACTGTGAGATCATGACCTGAGTTGAAGTCAGATGCTTAACAACTGAGCCACCCAGGCGCCCCAATTCGCTCTCTACCAAACCAAATTTAAAGAATAGCTAATATGCATTCTTCTCAAACTATTCCAAAAAGTAGAAAAGAAAGGAAAACTTCTAAATTCATTCTATGAGGTCAGCATTACTCTGAAACAAAAACCAGATGAAGACTCCACTAAAAAAGAGAACTACAGGCCAATATCCCTGATGACCATGAATGCAAAAATTCTCGGTACAATACTAGCAAACCAAACCCAACCGTACATTAAAAGAATCATGCACCATGATCAAGTGGGATTTATTTATTCCTGGGTTGCAAGGGTGGTTCAATATTCCCAAATCAATCAATGTGATACACCACATTAATAAAAGAAAGGACAAGAACCATATGATCATTTTAATAGATGCACAAAAAAAACCCTCAACTAAGTAGGTTTAGAATGAATTTACCTCAAAATAATAAAGGCCACATATGAAAAATCCACAGCTAATATTATCCTCAACGGGGAAAAACTGAGAGCGTTCCCTCTACAGTCAGGAACAAGACAGGGATGTTCACTATCACACTGGTATTTGTCATAGTACTAGAAGTTCTAGCCACAGCAATCAGAAAATGAAAAGAAATAAAGAGCATCCAAATGAAAAGGAAGAAGTAAAACTTTCACTATTTGCAGACGACATGATACTCTATATAGAAAACCCAAAGACTCCACCAAAAAAACTGCTAAACTGAGAAACAAATACAGTAAATTTGCAAGACACAAAATCAACACGCAGAAATCCACTGCACTTCTATACACCAATAATGAAGCAGCAGGAAGAGAGATTAAGAAATCAATCCCATTCCCAGTTGCAGGAAAACAATAGGATCCTAGGAATAAACCTAACTGTGGAGGTGAAAGATCTATTCTCTGAAAACTACAAAACACTAATGAAAGAAATTGAAGATGACACAAAGAAATGAGAAGACATTCCATGCTCATGGATTGGGAGAACAAGTATTGTTAAAATGTTTATCCTACCCAAAGCAATCTACACATTTAATGCAATCCCTATCGAAATACTAATGCATTTTTCACACAGCTTGAACAAACATTTGTATGGAACCACAAAGGCCCTGAATAGCCAAAGCAACCTTGAAAATTGTGGAGGCATAATTCCAGACTTCAAGCTATATTACAAAGGTGTAGTGATAAAAAAAGTATGGTACTGGCACAAAAATAGACACATAGATCAATGGAACAGAATAGAAAACCCTGAAATGAACACACAATTATGTGGCCAAATAATCTTTGACAAAACAAAAAAGAGTAGTCAATGGAAAAAAGACAGTCTCTTAAAAAATAGTGTTGGGAAAACTGGACGGCAACATGCAAAAGAATGAAACTGGACCACTTTCTTACACCAAACACAAAAATAAATCCAAAATTGGGTGCCTGGGTGGCGCAGTCGGTTAAGCGTCCGACTTCAGCCAGGTCACGATCTCACGGTCCGTGAGTTCGAGCCCCGCGTCGGGCTCTGGGCTGATGGCTCGGAGCCTGGAGCCTGTTTCCAATTCTGTGTCTCCCTCTCTCTCTGCCCCTCCCCCGTTCATGCTCTGTCTCTCTCTGTCCCAAAAATAAATAAAAAACTTTGAAAAAAAAAATAAATCCAAAATGGATTAAAGACCTAAATATGAGACATGAAACCATAAAAATCCCAGAGGAGAACACAGGCAGTAACTGCTTTGACATTGGCAGTAGCAACTTATTTCTATATATGTCTCCTGAGGCAAGGGAAACAAAAGCAAACATAAACTACTGGGACTTCATAAAAAAAAAAAAAGCTTCTGCATGGTGACAAATACAACCCACAAAACTAAAAGACAACCTACAGAATTGGAGAAGATATTTGCAAATCACACATCTGGTAATGGGTTAATATCCAAAGTATACACAGAACTTGTAAAACTCAATGCTCAAAAAGGAACAATCCAATTAAGAAATGGACAGAAGACATGAATAGACATTTTCCCAAAGACTGCAGATGGGCCTCAGACACCCGAAAAGATGCTCAACATCACTGATAATCAAGAAAATACAAGTCAAAACTACAATGAAATTTCAGCCCACACCATTCAGAATGGCTAAAATCAACAACACCAGGAACAACAGGTGTTAGCAAGAATGTGGAGAATGGGGAACCCTTTTACAGTGTTGATGGGAATGCAAAATGGTTCAGCCACCCTCGAAAGCAGTTTGGAGGTCCCTCCAAAAGTTTAAAATAGACCTACCCTATGATATAGCAATTGCACTACTAGGTATTCATCAAAACATACAAAAATATCAATTAAAATATGCATGCACCCTGATGTTTTTAACATTATCATCTACAATAGCCAAACTATGGAAACAGCTACATGGATGGATCTAGAGCATATTATGCTAAGTGAAATAAGTCAGTCAGAGAAGGACAAATGCTGTATGATTTCACTCATATGTAGAATATAAGAAACAGGGGCGCCTGGGTGGCGCAGTCGGTTGAGCGTCCGACTTCAGCCAGGTCACGATCTCGCGGTCTGTGAGTTCGAGCCCCGCGTCAGGCTCTGGGCTGATGGCTCGGAGCCTGGAGCCTGTTTCCGATGCTGTGTCTCCCTCTCTCTCTGCCCCTCCCCCGTTCATGCTCTGTCTCTCCCTGTCCCAAAAAAAAAAAAACGTTGGAAAAAAAAAAAAAAAAAAAAGAATATAAGAAACAAAACAAATGAGCAAAAGGGAAAAAAAAAAGAGAGAGAGGCAAACCAGAAAACAGACTCTTAACAATACAGAACAAACTGAGGGTGAGTGGAGGAGATGGACAGGGGCATGGATTAAATAAGAGGTGGGGATTAAGGAGTACATTTGTGATGAGCACTGGATGTTGTACAGAAGTGTTAAATTATTATACTGTGCATGTGAAACTAATATTTTACTGTATTTCAACTAATTGGAATTACCATAAATTAAAATTAAAATTAATTGAAAAAAACTAAAAAAAAAGGCATCCCTGAGGAATCAGAGGCATTGGATTTAGTAAACAAAGATTTATTTATTTATTTACATATAATTGACATACACTATTATATTAGTTTCAGGTGTATGAAATAATGATTTGATATGTGCACATACTGTGTAATGAAAACCACAATAATTCTAGTTAACATCCATCACCACATATAATTAATTACAAATTTGTGTTTCTTGTGATATGAACTTTTAAGATCTACTTTCCCAGCAACTTTCAATTATATAATACAGTGTTATTAACTATAGTCACCATGAGATACATTATATCCCATGACTTATTTATTTTATAATTCAACTATGGTATACTGTGACTACCTTCATCCATTTTGCCCAACCTCCAACCATCAATCTGTTTCTGTATCATGAGTTCAGTTTTTAACATTAGGTTCCACATACAAATGAGATCATATGGACTGTTTTTCTCTGACTTATTTCATTTAGTATAACACCCTTAGTGTCCATCCATGTTGTTGCAAATGGCAAGATTTCTTTTTTATGGCTGGATAATATTCCACTCGGAGTGTGTGTGTGTGTGTGTGTGTGTGTGTGTGTATCACACTGTTTTTATTCATTTATCAATGGGCACTTAGTTTATTTCTATGTAAGTAATGCTGTGATAAACATGGGCATGCAGATATCTTTTTGAGTTAGTGTTGTTGTTTCCTTCAGATAAATACTTGGAATGGCTGGGTCAAATGATGGTTTTGTTTTTATATATTTATATTTTTGAGGAATTTCCATACTGTTTTTCATAGTGGTTGCACCAATTTATATTCCCAAATATGCATCAGAGTTCTCTTTTCTCCATATCCTCTCCAACATTTATTATCTCTTGTCCTCTTAATGATAGCCATTGTAACAAATGTGAAGTGATATCTCATTTTGGTTTTAATTAGTATTTCTCAGATGCGTGATGATGTTGAGCACCTTTGGACAAAGACTTTAAATCTACTTTCTTAAATATGTGTAATCAGCTAAGGAAAGTCACAGGCAAAGAACAAGAGAAACCAGGAAAACAATGTCTCAAAAAGAATATAAAGAAATAGAAATAATCAAAGGAATTAAATAGAACTTATAGGACTGAAAGTACAGTTACTGAAATGAAAAATTTACTAGAGTGGTATAAAAGCAGATTTGACAGGCAAAAGTGTCAATGAATTTGATGATATGTCAAACGAAATTATCTAGCCTGAGGAGCAAAAAGAAAAATAATGAAGAAAAATGAAGATAGCTTACGGACACAAAAAATACCAACATACACAAAATGGGAGTTCCAGAAGTTGATAGATACAGAGACAGAAAGAATATTTGAAGAAAGAATGGTTGAAAACTTACCAATTTCATAAAATACATGAAACTTCTGAGAAGTTTGAAAGCATCAAATTGATTAAAGATATCTGCACTGAGAGCCATTACAATTAGTCAAAAGCCTAACATAGAAAGAGAATCTTGAAAACAGTAAGAGAACTGACTCATTATGTACAAGAGATAATTAATCAGATTAGCAGCTGATTCTTCAGTACAAATCATGAAGACCAGAATGCAGCAAGAGGCCATATTTAATGTGCTAGAAGAAAAAAAAAAAGTTCAGCCAAGAATTCTATATTCAGCAAAACTATGCTTTATGAGGAGGAGACCTGGGGAAGATGGTGTTGTAGGAGGATGCTGGGCTCACCGCGTCCGGCTGATCACTTAGATTCCACCGACACCTGCCATAATAACCCAGAAAACCGCCAGAAGACTAGCAGAATGGAGTCTCCAGAGCCAAGTGCAGATGAGAGGACCATGGAAGAGGGTAGGAAGGGTGGAGAGGCAGTGTGCCTTACACGGACTGGCGGAAGGGAGCTGGGGCAGAGGGGCAGCCCACTGGGAAAGCAGAGCCCCTGAGTCTGGCTTGCAAAAGTGGAGGTGCCAGACAGAGTGTGTTCTGACAGCAAGCGGGACATCACATCTGGAAGGTCATAAGCTAACAGCTCTGCTCAGAGAAAGGGAGGGCTGGAAGACAATTGGAGGGAGAATTGTTGAGCCCCGAGCAACAGAGCTCAGCTTGGCGGGGAAGAAGGGTGCTCACCAGCGCCATCTCCCTCGCCCACACCCCAGCCAAAATCCCAAAGGGAACCAGTTCCTGCCAGGGAACTTGCTTGCACCGCGCAAACACCCAACGCTGTGCTTCTGCGGATCCATCCCTCTGGCGGGTCTGACTCCCTCCTGGTGCCGCAGGGCCCCTCCCGAAGCCAAACTCCAAAGGAAAAGCGAGCTGAGCCTGCCCCTCCCGCCCCTGTGCACCTTGCCAATCCACCCCAGCTAATACGCCAGATCCCCAACACCACAAGCCTGGCAGTGTGAAAGTAGTCCAGATGGGCCACGCCACCCCACAGTGAATCCTGCCCCTAGGAGAGGGAAAGAGAAGGCACACACCAGTCTGACTGTGGCCCCAGCGGTGTGCTGGGGGCAGACATCAGGTCTGACTGCGGCCCCACCCACCAATGCAAGTTATTCAAGACAGACAGGGGAAGTGCCCCACAGTTCCACACCTCGCCAGGGACTATCCAATATGACGAAATGGAAGAATACCTCTCAAAATAACCTCCAGGAAATAACGACAGCTAACGAACTGATCAAAAACTATTTAAACAATATAACAGAAAGTGAATTTAGAATTATAGTCATAAAATTAATCGCTGGGCTTGAAAACAGTATAGAGACAGCAGAGAATCTATTGCTACAGAGATCAAGGGACTAAGAAACAGCCAGGAGGAGCTAAAAAATGCTATTAATGAGCTGCAAAATAAATTGGAGACAACCATGGCTCGGATTGAAGAGGCAGAGGAAAGAATAGGTGAACTAGAAGATAAAGTTATGGAAAAAGAAGAAACTGAGAAAAAGACAAAAATCCAGGAGTATGAGGGGAAAATTAGAGAACTAAGTGATGCACTAAAGAGAAATAATCCGCGCATAATTGGTATTCCAGAGAAGGAAGAGAGAGGGCAAGGTACTGAAGGTGTACTTGAAGAAATAATAGCTGAGAACTTCCCTGATCAGGGGAAGGAAAAAGGCACTGAAATCCAAGAGGCACAGAGAACTCCCTTCAGACATAACTTGAATCGATCTTCTGCACGACATATCATAGTGAAATTGGCAAAACACAAGGATAAAGAGAAAATTCTGAAAGCAGCTAGGGATAAACGTGCTCTAACATATAAAGGGAGACCTATAACACTCGTGACCGATCTCTCTACTGAAACTTGGCAGGCCAGAAAGGAATGGCAGGAGATCTTCAATGTGATGAACAGGAAAAATATGCAGATGAGAATCCTTCATCCACCAAGTCTGTCATTTAGAATAGAAGGGGAGATAAAGGTTTTCCCAAACAAACAAAAACTGAAGGAATTAGTCACCACTAAACCAACCCTACAAGAGATCCTAAGGGGGATCCTGTGAGACAAAGTACCAGAGACATCGCTACAAGCATGAAACCTATGGACATCACAATGACTCTAAACCCATATCTTTCTATAATAACACTGAATGTAAATGGACTAAATGCACCAGCCAAAGACATAGGGTATCAGAATGGATAAAAAAACAAGACCCATCTATTTGCTGTCTACAAGAGACTCATTTTAGACCTGAGGACAGTTTCAGATTGAGAGTGAGGGGATGGAGAACTATTTATCATACCATTGGAAGTCAAAAGAAAGCTGAAGTAACCATACTTATATCAGACAAACTAGACTTTAAATTAAAGGCTATAACAAGAGATGAAGAAGGACGTTATATAATAATCAGAGGGTCTATCCATCAGGAAGAGCTAACAATTACAAATATCTATGTGCCGAATACAGGAGCTCCCAAATATATAAAACAATTATGCACAAACATAAGCAACCTTATTGATAAGAATGTGGTAATTGCAGGGGACTTTAACACCCCACTTACAGAAATGGATAGATCATCTAGACACATGGTCAATAAAGAAACAAGGGCCCTGAATGATACATTGGATCAGATGGACTTGACAGATATATTTAGAACTCTGCATCCCAAAGCAACAGAATATCCTTTCTTCTCAAGTGCATATGGAACGTTCTCGAAGATAGATCACATACTGGGTCACAAAACAGCCCTTCGTAAGTATACAAGAATTGAAATTATACCATGCATACTTTCAGACCACGATGCTATGAAGTTTGAAATCAACCACAGTAAAAAGTCTGGAAAAACTCCAAAAGCATGGAGGTTAAAGAAGACCCTACTAAAGAATGAGTGGGTCAACCAGGCAATTAGAGAAGAAATCAAAAAATATATGGAAACAAACGAAAATGAAAATACAACAATCCAAACGCTTTGGGACGCAGCGAAGGCAGTCCTGAGAGGTAAATACATTGCAATCCAGGCCTATCTCAAGAAACAAGAAAAATCCCAAATACAAAATCTAACAGCACACCTAAAGGAAATAGAAGCAGAATAGCAAAGACAGCCTAAACCCAGCAGAAGAAGAGAAATAATAAAGATCAGAGTAGAAATAAACAATATAGAATCTAAAAAAAAAAAAAAAACTGTAGAGCAGATAAACGAAACAAAGAGTTGGTTTTTTGAAAAAATAAACAAAATTGATAAACCTCTAGCCAGGCTTCTCAAAAAGAAAAGGGAGATGACCCAAATAGATAAAATCATGAATGAAAATGGAATTATTACAACCAATCCCTCAGAGATACAAGCAATTATCAGGGAATACTATGAAAAATTATATGCCAACAAACTGGGCAACCTGGAAAAATGGACAAGTTCCTAAACACCCACACGCTTCCAAAACTCAATCAGGAGGAAATAGAAAGCTTGAACAGACCCATAACCAGTGAAGAAATTGCATCAGTCATCAAAAATCTCCCAACAAATAAGAGTCCAGGACCAGATGGCTTCCCAGGGGAATTCTACCAGACGTTTAAAGCAGAGATAATACCTATCCTTCTCAAGCTATTCCAAGAAATAGAAAGGGAAGGAAAACTTACAAACTCATTCTATGAAGCCAGCATTACTTTGATTCCTATATCAGACAGAGACCCAGTAAAAAAAGAGAACTACAGGCCAATATCCCTGATGAATCTGGATGCAAAAATTCTCATTAAGATAGTAGCAAATCGAATTCAACAGCATATAAAAAGAATTATTCACCAGGATCAAGTGGGATTCATTCCTGGGATGCAGGGCTGGTTCAACATTCGCAAATCAATCAACGTGATACATCACATTAATAAAAGAAAAGATAAGAACCATATGATCCTGTCAATCGATGCAGAAAAAGCATTTGACAAAATCCAGCACCCTTTCTTAATAAAAACCCTCAAGAAAGTCGGGATAGAAGGAACATACTTAAACATCATAAAAGCCATTTATGAAAAGCCCACAGCCCAAAGTAATTTTGAAGAAGACCAAAGCAGGAGGCATCACAATCCCAGACGTTAGCCTCTACTACAAAGCTGTCATCATCAAGACAGCATGGTATTGGCACAAAAACAGACACATAGACTAATGGAATAGAATAGAAACCAGAACTAGACCCACAAACGTATGGCCAACTAATCTTTGACAAAGCAGGAAAGAACATCCAATGGAAAAAAGACAGTCTCTTTAACAAATGGTGCTGGGAGAACTGCACAGCAACATGCAGAAGATTGAAACTAGACCACTTTCTCACACCATTCACAAAAATAAACTCAAAATGGATAAAGGACCTAAATGTGAGACAGGAAACCATCAAAACCCTAGAGGAGAAAGCAGAAAAAGACCTCTCTCACCTCAGCTGCAGAAATTTCTTACTTGGCACATCCCCAAAGGCAAGGGAATTAAAAGCAAAAATGAACTACTGGGACCTTATGAAGATAAAAAGCTTCTGCACAGCAAAGGAAACAATAAACAAAACTAAAAGGCAACCAAGGGAATGGGAAAATATATTTGCAAATGACATATCAGACAAAGGGCTAGTATCCAAAATCTATAAAGAACTCACCAAACTCCACACCTGAAAATCAAATAACCCAGTGAAGAAATGGGTAGAAGACATGAATAGACACTTCTCTAAAGACATCCAGATGGCCAACAGGCACATGAAAAGATGCTCAGCATCAGTCCTCATCAGGGAAATACAAATCAAAACCACACTCAGATACCACCTCACGCCAGTCAGAGTGGCCAAAATGAACAAATCAGGAGACTATAGATGCTGGAGAGGATGTGAAGAAATGGGAACCCTCTTGCACTGTTGGTGGGAATGCAAAATGGTGCAGCTACTCTGGAAAACAGTGTGGGGGTTCCTCAAAAAATTAAAAATAGATCTACCCTATGACCCAGCAATAGCACTGCTAGGAATTTACCCAAGGGATACAGGAGTACTGATGCATAGGGGCACTTGTACCCCAATGTTTATAGCAGCACTCTCAACAATAGCCAAATTATGGAAAGAGCTTAAATGTCCATCAACAGATGAATGGATAAAGAAATTGTGGTTTATATACACAATGGAGTACTACATGGCAATGAGAAAGAATGAAATCTGGCCCTTTGTAGCAACGTGGATGGAACTGGAGAGTGTTATGCTAAGTGAAGCCATACAGAGAAAGACAGATACCATATGTTTTCACTCTTATGTGGATCCTGAGAAACTTAAGAGAAACCCATGGGGGAGGGGAAGGAAAAAAAAAAAGAGGTTAGAGTGGGAGATAGCCAAACCATAAGAGACTCTTAAGAACTGAGAACAAGCTGAGGGTTGATAGGGGGTGGGAAGGAGGGGAGGGTGGGTGATGGGTATTGAGGAGGGCACCTTTTGGGATGAGCACTGGGTGTTGTATGGAAACTAATTTGACAATAAATTTCATATATTGAAAAAAAAACTATGCTTTATGAAAGAAGGAGAAATCAAACCATCCCAAGGTAAACAAAAGTGAGTGAGATCATTTCTAGTATACAGGAAATGCTAAAGGGAATCCTTCAGGTGGAAATGCAAGGACACTACACAATAGCTTGAAGCCAAAGGAAGAAAAAAAATTGGCAAAAATAACTGCATAGGTAAATATACAAGTCAGTATTATTGCATTTTTGGGTTTTAACTCCTATTTTTTTCTCCTATATGATTTAAAAGACCAATGTGTGAAACTATTATTATGTATATATTTTAATGGGCACACAATGTGTAAGATGTAATCTGTGACAATAGCAGTGTGAAAGAACAGGGACAGAGCTGTATAGAAGCAGTTTTGTGTGCTCTTGAGAGAAGGTTAATAGTAATTGAAACTATGTTGTTTTAAGATGTTAATTGTAATCCCCAAGGTAACTACTAAGAAAATGATTTAAAAATGTAGTTTTTGTAAGTAAAATTTTATAAGCAAAAGTAAAACACTATACAAGTAAATGGAGCTATTTTTTTTTAAGTGTGAAAAGTCACAGTCAGCTTACTTTGGCATCTCCTAATTTGCAATGCAGGTTTAGAGATCATTTAAATGAAATTACATATGCAAACATATATGAAAGTATTTTTCTTAATTGTAAAGCATTATAAAGTATTTGTTAAAATATTGTTAAAGTTAAAATTAATTAAAATAAAAGTTAATTAAAAAATTAAAATTGTTAGATCTATTTCTAGACAAAAAAAATGTTTAGTAAAATTAAATAATAGTCATGAAAAAAATTTACTAAAAAGGAAATAAGAAAGGACTCAAAGTAATGCACTACAAAATTAATTAAATATAAAAAAGGCAGTAAGGGAGTAACTGAAGGAGAAAAAATTATGACATACAGAAAACAAATAGTAAAATGGAAGAAGCGAAAGATAGGTCAGTGAACCTTGTTCTCCTTATCATTAAGAAAGGGACACAATGCTGAATGGGCCTCTCTGAATTTTATAGACAACATAAATGACATTTGAGCATGCTGCTCTGTAAACCTGCTGAGTGGAGCTCATCATAAGAAAAGATTCGGTATGACTCTAGCTTCTATACAAGCTGTCCTCATTCTTAAGTCTATAAGCCTGTAAATACAATGTTACTCTGTGACAGACAGGGATGCTGAAGGAAACCCTGGAAAACAATAGGAGGATCACAGAGCAAATGCCTAAGGTCTTAGAGTATGCCCTCTTCTGGATAAAGTTATTTTCTATTTGAAAAGCAGCAACTGACTACTGGTTCTTTGTGGACACCAAACACTTAACCATTAGAGACAAAATGACAATGTGATAGACCCAAGATGTCCATTGTAAACTAGGTATTATATTACTAATTGAATCATAAAGTTGAGCTGCACAGTATACATTCAATTATTAAATGAATTGGTATGTATGAGACTGGATCTAAGCAGGTCCAAAAGGCACTGGTAAGAGGTAAACATGGATAGATATACAGATACCCATGATACTTTCTCCTAGTGCCTCACCATCTCTCCTGCAGGCTTCAGTAGGAGTTCCCCATATAAAATTAATGAAATGGGAAAAAAGCAGAGGCCTGGTTAATGAATGCATCATGTAAAAAAAAAAAGTACACATTTCAGCATGCAACAGGGTCTTGGCATGAAATAGATACTCTGTAAGTAGTATGTGTTTATAAGTGGGTAAGCAGAGTTAAGGGAAAAAAGGACTAGTTAGCAACCCCTAACAACCATGAGAAACTGATAACATTCTAGGCTTGAAAAGGGAAGGGAAGGGATGGCTATGTGAGTCTGAAGAGACTTGAAGCTGACAGAGAAGGCAGCCCCCCAAAAATACGTGGATTTGGAAGAATCCACTGCCATGCTGTAACCCTGGAGAGAGAAGATTCAGAGAATAAATGCCTTGACCTCTTTCATCTTACAAACCCAAATTCTCTTCTGATGCCTTTAATAAGGAAATTGAGGGATTTAGGGCTAATCTAGAAAAAAGATATGACCATGAGGGGGTGTAACACTCAACAAGCTTTATTGGGTGGCTCATGGGCAGGTTGCATGAGAGGGAAAGTCCCTTACAGCAGGAATCTGTCCAAAGGCTCAATGAGAAGGGGTCGCCATCCAGGAGAGGAGGGTAAAGGATATCTGGGGAGAGGGAGCTCACATTTCCAGAGGATATTGCTCAGGAGCTTGATGAGGAGTATCTGGGCTAAAGAGCTCTGAAAGGCCCTAGCAGCATGGTGGTCTTTTAAGCACAGGGCTCTATCTTATCAATGGTCAACAGATGTGGGGTGAGGTTTCCTCAGTGATTCAAAGCAGGGAGACCATAAATAGATACAAATGTGCTTGTTTGGGTATTTTAAAAACAACTGGATTTACAAAAATTGGAATTTGACACCTGTGGGCTTTTGAGCTAATGGAACTCAGCCTGCAGTGAA
Organism: Lynx canadensis; assembly: GCF_007474595.2. Lineage (NCBI taxonomy): Eukaryota > Metazoa > Chordata > Mammalia > Carnivora > Felidae > Lynx > Lynx canadensis. Next base: position 27,845,736 of record NC_044307.1, on the reverse strand, counting down.
GAAATAAACAACCTAGGAACAATACACAGAGGCCATCTTTTACTATTTAGATAATAGCTTCAAATTGGTCAAGTTTAATTGAAAGCTGGAGATCCAGGAAGCCTATTTAATGCATTTTTAGAAGTCTGGCCCCTTGAATATGGAATAAAGTAGACAGAAGATCTGGAGAGGTAAAGAACAGATAGCAGAGGTGTTCAGGATCAGCACAGCACCAGCCAGGAGTAGTAATAGAAACTATATCATAATCCTACTCCAGTGGTTGTGAAAATATGTTGCAAATTTAACTGGTTCAAATTTTGAGTGATACCTCTGGTTTTCTATTTACTCAAGGTACAGATTTATGTATAGTGGATTGACTGGCTGGTGAGAAATGTGCAAAGAACAAGGTGATAATATTAGGACAAGTAGGTATGGGGAAGAGATGGGACACTCTTCTCAGATATTTGTGTCTTAAACTGCTTCTATCTTTTTACTTTATCACTGTAGTATAAGACTTTCTCCTCAAATACTGAAGTGGAAGAAGAGATTCATGGAGGATTTCACACTGACAATTCAATGCACACATCACTTCCACTCTCATTTCATTGACCTGAACTAGTCACATGTTCCTGCCTGTGAGTGGGAAACTATAATCCAGGGGAACTGAATATCAGTGAGCCCAATAAAGCTCTTCTACATGCTCACATAAACTATTTTAGTTCAGCACTATGATGATAATTTCTCAAAAACGGTTATGAAGTATTTTAAAGTATGGGTTCCAGAACCATATTATATGAATTTAACCCAAGTTTTGTTACTTTCTAGTTCTGTGCCTTGAGTAAGTTACTTATTGTCTTTGAGATTCAGTTATTTCACTAATAAAACTGGGCTAATAAAACTTACCTCATAAAATTGATGTGAGGATTATGTCAATGAACATATTCAGAGTACTTAGCACAACACCAACTACCTAGTAAATTTTCAATACCTGTTCATATTATTTATGAACTGATTTTTCTGAGTGGACACTTATTGGAAGATGATGGAGAGTTGAAATAGAATTTGCAAATTTATTGTCATTTGAATAGGTGTTGTTTTATTTTTATATACTTAGTGAAAATTTTGTAAGTGGTATCATTCCAATATATTTAATCATGAAGGATTTATCCCTGTGTTTTAGTTTGATGCATTCACCACAATTACAGGCATACCTCAACCACATTGCTGGTTTAGTTCCAGACCATCACAATAAAAAGCCAATATCAGAATAAAATGAGTCAGATATTTTTTTTCGTTTCCCAGTGCATATAAAAGCTATGTTTACACTGTACTGTAGTCTACTAAGTGTGAAATAGCCTGATGTCTAAAAAACAATGTAAATACCTTATTAAAAATACTTCATTGCTAAAAAATGCTAACCATCATCTGAGATTTCAAGAAAGTCATAATCAATTCTCTTTCTTTTTTTCTCCTTCCTTCCTTCCTTCCTTCCTTCCTTCCTTCCTTCCTTCCTTCCTTCCTTCCTTCCTTCCCAGGGAAGACTGCCTTAAGCAAAGTAACAACTATGATGTACCTGTTCAGTACAAGAAGCAATGACACTGGACTGATTTGAGGGCCTTTGTTTCTCATAGAATTCCAGAAAAACTGGTCTTCATACTTCTCATTAATTTAAAATAAATTAGCTTAAAATTCACTGATTTGTCTTCAAGATGATGTTTTCATTGGGATTTACATCTCCCATCCCTCTGAAGACTCTATTATTGAAAGACATTTGTGTTCTGGGTGTCTGAATAAGACACTTTTCAAAGGGGCTGAACTTTATTCCTTATCGTCATATAAAACAGAAATAATTTCCATGTGTTAATTATCTCAAGATCCTTAGGTATAACGTTTCATTTGAAGGATTTTACAGGGATATTTACACATGGTGAATGTTCCAGTGGCTCTTCTTGCATAACTCTAGGGCTTTATAGTTCCTTTTGGTTACGCATGTTACTAAATTTACAAAAAATTTTATCTGTTGCAAAATCCCAAGATCATTCTCACCCAGAGGATATCTTTAGATCAGTAAACACTTGAATATAACTACTGCTAAGCAAAACCTCAAAAGAAAATAATTTGTTGTACTTGCCTTTTCAAAATTTTTGGTCTAGATCCAACTGAGGAAATTTATGTGTAGCTTGGTTCTGTTGGTTCTGTTGGTTTAAGTGTAGCTTGGTTCATGTTGGTTCTGTGTGCGTGCATCCTGGAAGTTTGAGGACATGCACCATTCCTTAATGATGTATGTATTCAGAATTTAAGGAAACTTGCACCACTAAAGAAAATTGCAAGGTCAAAGAATTTTCATTACATAACATTGTAAATATAAATAAAATCCACAAAAAGATGTGGGTAGTGCAGATAAAACATAAAAAGAGGAAAATAAGTGACTGCCAAATATTTGCATCAAATTAAGACACATAGCAGTATTTAGAAAATTTACTAGATAAAAAAACAAGTCCAATTTTCCTGGGAAGATTCTGGAAAAATTATTTGAAGGTAAAACAAGATTATTAGAGAAAAGAGAAGAGACACACATGCAGGAGATACCAAGTGGAGCCCATGGTCATCACTGAGACTACTAGACATGAGCAGAAGCATTTCATTTTTTTTTTAAATGTCACTATCATTATCAGTTTATTTATCAAAATGTAAACTCCACGAGGGTACATTTCTCTTTATTTACCATTTTAAGCCCAGTGCCTAGAATAGTGTTTTTTTATTATTTTTTTATATATATGAAATTTATTGACAAATTGGTTTCCATACAACACCCAGTGCTCATCCCAAAAGGTGCCCTCCTCAATACCCATCACCCACCCTCCCCTCCCTCCCACCCCCCCATCAACCCTCAGTTTGTTCTCAGTTTTTAACAGTCTCTTATGCTTTGGCTCTCTCCCACTCTAACCTCTTTTTTTTTTTTTTTCCTTCCCCTCCCCCATGGGTTCCTGTTAAGTTTCTCAGGATCCACATAAGAGTGAAACCATATGGTATCTGTCTTTCTCTGTATGGCTTATTTCACTTAGCATCACACTCTCCAGTTCCATCCACGTTGCTACAAAAGGCCATATTTCATTTTTTCTCATTGCCACGTAGTATTCCATTGTGTATATAAACCACAATTTCTTTATCCATTCATCTGTTGATGGACATTTAGGCTCTTTCCATAATTTGGCTATTGTTGAGAGTGCTGCTATGAACATTGGGGTACAAGTGCCCCTATGCATCAGTACTCCTGTATCCTTTGGGTAAATTCCTAGCAGTGCTATTGCTGGGTCATAGGGTAGGTCTATTTTTAATTTTCTGAGGAACCTCCACACTGCTTTCCAGAGCGGCTGCACCAATTTGCATTCCCACCAACAGTGCAAGAGGGTTCCCGTTTCTCCACATCCTCTCCAGCATCTATAGTCTCCTGATTTGTTCATTTTGGCCACTCTGACTGGCGTGAGGTGATACCTGAGTGTGGTTTTGATTTGTATTTCCCTGATAAGGAGCGACGCTGAACATCTTTTCATGTGCCTGTTGGCCATCTGGATGTCTTCTTTAGAGAAGTGTCTATTCATGTTTTCTGCCCATTTCTTCACTGGGTTATTTGTTTTTCGGGTGTGGAGTTTGGTGAGCTCTTTATAGATTTTGGATACTAGCCCTTTGTCTGATATGTCATTTGCAAATATCTTTTCCCATTCCGTTGGTTGCCTTTTAGTTTTGTTGGTTGTTTCCTTTGCTGTGCAGAAGCTTTTTATCTTCATAAGGTCCCAGTAATTCACTTTTGCTTTTAATTCCCTTGCCTTTGGGGATGTGTCGAGTAAGAGATTGCTACGGCTGAGGTCAGAGAGGTCTTTTCCTGCTTTCTCCTCTAAGGTTCTGATGGTTTCCTGTCTCACATTTAGGTCCTTTATCCATTTTGAGTTTATTTTTGTAAATGGTGTGAGAAAGTGGTCTAGTTTCAACCTTCTGCATGTTGCTGTCCAGTTCTCCCAGCACCATTTGTAAAAAGGCTGTCTTTTTTCCATTGGATGTTCTTTCCTGCTTTGTCAAAGATGAGTTGGCCATACGTTTGTGGGTCTAGTTCTGGGGTTTCTATTCTATTCCATTGGTCTGTGTGTCTGTTTTTGTGCCAATACCATGCTGTCTTGATGATGACAGCTTTGTAGTAGAGGCTAAAGTCTGGGATTGTGATGCCTCCTGCTTTGGTCTTCTTCTTCAAAATTCCTTTGGCTATTCGGGGCCTTTTGTGATTCCATATGAATTTTAGGATTGCTTGTTCTAGTTTCGAGAAGAATGCTGGTGCAATTTTGATTGGGATTGCATTGAATGTGTAGATAGCTTTGGGTAGTATTGACATTTTGACAATATTTATTTTTCCAATCCATGAGCAGGGAATGTCTTTCCATTTCTTTAAATCTTCTTCAATTACCTTCATAAGCTTTCTATAGTTTTCAGCATACAGATCATTTACATCTTTGGTTAGATTTATTCCTAGGTATTTTATGCTTCTTGGTGCAATTGTGAATGGGATCAGTTTCTTTATTTGTCTTTCTGTTGCTTCGTTGTTAGTGTATAAGAATGCAACTGATTTCTGTACACTGATTTTGTATCCTGCAACTTTGCTGAATTCATGTATCAGTTCTAGCAGACTTTTGGTGGAGTCTATCGGATTTTCCATGTATAATATCATGTCATCTGCAAAAAGCGAAAGCTTGACTTCATCTTTGCCAATTTTGATGCCTTTGATTTCCTTTTGTTGTCTGATTGCTGATGCTAGAACTTTCAGCACTATGTTAAACAACAGCGGTGAGAGTGGGCATCCCTGTCGTGTTCCTGATCTCAGGGAAAAAGCTCTCAGTTTTTCCCCGTTGAGGATGATGTTAGCTGTGGGCTTTTCATAAATGGCTTTTATGATCTTTAAGTATGTTCCTTCTATCCCGACTTTCTCAAGGGTTTTTATTAAGAAAGGGTGCTGGATTTTGTCAAAGGCCTTTTCTGCATCGATTGACAGGATCATATGGTTCTTCTCTTTTTTTTTGTTAATGTGATGTATCACGTTGATTGATTTGTGAATGTTGAACCAGCCCTGCATCCCAGGAATGAATCCCAGTTGATCATGGTGAATAATTCTTTTTATATGCTGTTGAATTCGATTTGCTAGTATCTTATTGAGAATTTTTGCATCCATATTCATCAGGGGAGCAGAAGCATTTCAAAAGCTCTAATCTTAGAGATTCTGTTGACTACATTTAGAAATCTGAGCTCAGTTATTATCTGACCAGTTTATAAATCTGAAAATAGCAATATTTTTATTTTTCTCTAAACATCAAGCTTTATTACTGTAGCTTAATTTCAAAGATCCTTTGCAGCTGGGTGAAACAAAACAAACAAAACAAAAAGCCATAGATTTTTTAGCCGATTTAATGAACACTCTTAATACTCCTCAGTTGCTGGTTTTGCACTAATTTTCACAGTACTGTTAATGAAGACAGACAAGTTTGAGAGATTCTGCCTTGTATTCCAGCACAGGCTGACCTGAACCACTCTGGGCAATGACTCATTTGTTTTTTCTTTTCAAACATTAAATTATGTTGTGAATCTTGCCTATGTCTAATGCCTCTACCAACTTTATGTATGTGCATTCATAAATTGGTTGCTAAAAATATATGACCTGAACGTTTAGATGCTTTTTGTGACATGAAAGAATTCTACAACTTTGAGTTGTTTCTAGCTGTACCTCTCCATATGAGCAAAGTGTTCCACAGTTACCTATTTTGTGAAAGGGAGAAGTATTTTTATTCTGACAATGTGAATTGACCAAAAATGTGTTGGTTGGGCTCAGTGTGGGAAGGGGAAGGTTTTCATGTGGAGACATATCTAATTTTAAAACATTCATTAGGAAGTTTTGTGAACTTTTCCTGGACTGCCAAAATTGTTAATAATATTGTTAATTCATATTAACTCATCCAACAACTTACTTTCTTCCTTTCCATTTGTTCTGTCCCTTCTTCCCTCCCTGACTTCACACATTGGTTCTTTATTTGTGCCAGGTACTTTCTGACATGCTCTGGGAAGACACAAAGTGGAAAAACTGTCCTTGACCTTAAAGTGCAATGGGAATAGATAAATATGCATCCTAACACAACACAGGCTATGGTAGAATCTTCACAGGATGCTTTTGGAGCTAGGTAGGAGAGGAGGAGCAACTACATCGTATGGCAAAAGTTCAGGAAACTTTTCATGTGTTTGTTGGTTATCTGTATGACTTCTTTGGAAGTCTTTGGGAGACTTCTTTGGGAAAATGTCTATTCATGTCTTCTTCCCATTTTTAATTGGATTATTCATTTTGGAGTGCTGAGGTTTATAAGTTCTTTATATATTTTTGATACTAACCCTTTATCAGATATGTCATTTGCAAATATCTTCTCCCATTCTGTAGGTTGCTTTTTACTTTTGTTGACTGCTTCCTTTGCTGTGAAGAAGCTTTTTATCTGATGAAGTCCCAGTAGTTTATTTTTGCTTTTGTTTCTTTTGCCTTAGGATCAACAACACAAGAAATAACAGGTCTTGGTGAGAATTTGGAGAAAAGGGACCTCTCTTGCACTGTTGGTGGGAATGCAAACTGGTATAGCCACTCTTGAAAACAGTATCTGTGTTCCTCAAAAAGTTAAAAATTGAACTACCCTATAATCCAGCAATTGCACTACTAGATATTTATACAAAGAATACAAAAATAGTAATTCAAATGGAAACATGCACCCAGATGTTTATAGCAGTATTATCTACAATAGTCAAAATATGGAAACAGCCTGTGTCCATTGAGTGATGAAAAGATAAAGAAGATGTGGTATATATGTATATATACATTAGAGTATATTCAGCAATAAAAGGGAATGAAATCTTCCCATTTGCAATGGCATGGATGGAACTAGAGAATATAATGCCAAGTGAAATAAGTCAGTTAGAGAAAGACAAATACTACAGTATTTCACTTACATGTGGAATTTAAGAAATAAAACAAATGAGCAAAAGGAAAAAAAGAGAGAGGCAAAACAAGAAACATACTCTTAACTATAGAGAACAAATTGGTGGTTACCCGAGGGGAGGTGTGTGGGGATGGGATATATAGGTGATGGGGATTAAGGAATGCATTTAGTGTGATGAGCAGTGGGTGTTGTATGGAAGTATTGAATCACTATATTGTACACGTGAAAACCAATATTACACAGTATGTTAACTAACTGGAATTTAAATAAAAACTTTTTAAAAAGGTTCAGGAAAACTTCATGGAGGGAGTGACATGTAAGTTGCATTTTAAATGTCATAGTGGTTCTGTGAACGAGGGTAAGAAAGAACACCTCTGGCCAAGAGAAGAGCCTGGAGTATGAAACAGGAGGCTGAAGAAGACAAGAGGTTACAACTAGTGAAGAGCTGTTTGGGCTATTTTGCCTGTGGACACTTGACTGAATAAGCATTCATCTACTGTTGCTTGGGACTTGGGGTTCAATTGTTAGGTGGTGGCACATGCTACTTAGATAACAGAACTATTTCCAGAGTCTTCTCTCTGTCTCGTACCATCACTGCCCTATTTCCATAAGAATTTCTGGGGCAGAAACAACAGTATCTTTCTGTTGCAGGGATCTTTTACCCAGGCTCCTTGGTTATCACACTGGGATTAGATCTGCTGGTTTTACTGCAGTAGTTAAGTAAATATGAAAGTGAGGAAATTAGAGCAATATGATTTATAACAACAAATTGGAATGACTTTGATCTTTTCCTTATACAGACTTAGAATATGATCTGTGAGATTCTATACATTTTTATGCACCCTTTTGGTCAGTATCATTCCTTGATTAGTTCATGATATACATAGCATAATATATATTAATATAATATAAATATATAAATATATTATAATATATACTATAAATATATTACATAATATATAATATAAATATAAATCAATATAATAAATTAATATTAAAATAATGTATATGATACAATCTACATATATTAATATAAATATGTATATTATATAATATAAATATATAATATATTAATATAATTAAATAATATATTATATACATTTTATATCATATGACTAATTATATATATAAAGAAGCTACTTTGGGATCCTTTAGCATAGTTTCCCAAACTACCACAATAATTATGAGGGATGGAAATTCCCTGGAAATTCTGATTAATGAATCAGAGTCTGTCTGAAAGAAGGCCATGGATACTTGTTAAGTAATAAGTGCTCCAAGCATTACTTATGTTCAGGCTAATTTGGGAAACACAGAGCACTTAATATATTACTGGATATTAGGCAGTAAACAAATATTTCCATCTGTACCATACAAGGTAAGCATAACAATGATGGTGAGGATGATGATGATGATAATGATGATGATGATGTACATTTTATGAATTAGTGAAAGATGAAAGAGAATCACTTGCCTAAAAGCACATCATTAGCATAGAATGATCTAGCTTTGAATCCAAAGCTTCTGTGTTCCATTACATTATAGATTGAATTACAGATATTAAAATGATAAGACCTGATTATGATACAGGCTAGGACTTGAGAATTAACTTTTCTCTTAAAAAAATGCTTATTTATTTATTTTGATAGAGAGAGACAGGAAGAGGGAGGTGCAGAGAGAAAATCCCAAGCGGGTCTGTGCTAACAGCACAGAACCCAACGCAGGGCTCCATCTCAAGAAACATGAGATCATACACTGAGCCAAAATCAAGAGTTGGTGCTTAGCTGACTGAGCCACCCAGGCACCTCAGGAATTAACTTTCCTTTATTGGATTTCAATTTTTTTTAGGTTGCACTACTTCAGATGTGCATAGTTTTAAGGTAGTGACTGAAAAAATTTGAGAGCAAATCAAGCTAAGTAAACTGAATCTGGTGGAATTTGACTTTATGAATACAGAGATAGCTGATTCAGTTAAAATCGTTTTCAATCCAAAGAAGGGTATATGTTGTTTAAAAATATAAAAAAAATATAAGTTACATAAATGTGCTTGTCTTTTTTCAAAATAAAGCAAACCAAACATAAATGAATAAATCAATACACAAAAGTATACCAGAGAATTATTTATGTCAATCAAATTAGTTCCTGTTTGTAGATCTAATATTTATGAAGTAATTCTAAATAGTTTTTTTAGCCCACCTTAATGTGTGATAATCTTATTAGAACTAGATTGAAATTTACCTCTGAATTTCTTACTAGAAAACTATTTGCTTAGCAGATTGGTAACATAAAAAGTTTTGAGGAAAAAATACATTTTCCCCCAACTATACAAATATAATTAATTACAAATTACTCAGCACAGACCTTGTAGAATCTGTACACAGTAACTGAATGCTAATATACTCAATTTTGTTAAAATAATGTTTATAGTAAAAAAGTAATTTTTTAACATTCTACATTACATTCTATGATACATTCACTTTAATTCACTGTTTCTCTTTGATTAGTTTAACATATAACAATTTTACTAAGCTCTATGACAAAAGATTGCTTCCTATTTATACACTATGTTTCAGTCATATATGAAGCAGCATTGGATTTTCTAGATTAATTAAATAAAAATGTAATCATAATATTAATAGTGGTAGCTATGAAATTATGTATTTAAATAAATGCATTTATTTGTTCAATAACAATTACCTACTAAGGTCTTTGCTAAGTCATTGGAATACAGAGATGCACAAGTCACTGATCTTGCCTTTTAGGAGCTTGGCCTCTTATGGGAGAGGCAGACAAGTTACCCACAGTCACTATACAGTGTGGCAACCTCCATTAGGGATATGCACAGGGTGCTCCCAGATAACTACCTCAGGTTGGAAGGGCTGGGAAAAGCTTTCCATAGAAAGATGTTTTAAAGACATGTGATATGACCAAGGTGGAAAGTTTGAACCCAAGGGAGAAGGTAAAAGGCTGGGATGATGGGAAAGACTGAAGTTCAAGATTTGGCATGGCAGCCTACCCCCCTACCACATGACATGTTTTACTCTAATTTCTCTTCGTAGTCATTATTGTTGATGTGTAACCCAACTTTCATTTTCTCTTGTGGAAACTTCTGTTTACATTATGGTAGCATATTGGTTTCATAATACTTGGAAATCTCTAGGATTGTTTAAACATCATTGTTCTGGATTCTAATATTGATAAAGCACAATGATATATTCTAATTAATTGCTCTTGGGAGTTACTACTACTAATGGAACTCTCCATTTATTGCAAATCTCTCAAAGTCAGAACTCCAATTTTTAGTGTTTGTTCTCCCAATGTTTTGTGTGCTTTAAATATAGAATACCTTTGGTTACTTTGGACTATTTTCTGTGACAGTTTAACACTGTGAGAAATGAATTTTGGACCACTGATAATATTCCTTGGCAAAGTAGTCATAAGAATTAAATTCTAGTTGAATAGTTCTACTGCAAATCTGTTCAATTTTGAAAAATATGACCTAGTTTCATTGATTTCTAGGAAAATTGGTGCAAGGTATCCCATGTAGAGTGGTAGTTTGTTGTGGATCTGCCTTTTACAAGTGGAGTTAAGTGAAAGCTCCTTTCTCTTGTCATCCTTACAATCTTTAGATGCAAAGGTCGGCTTTACATTCATGAACATATGTTGAATCATAGATTAAGCCCCTCAACTAACTTTTTTTTCACTGCCCCTGACCCCCAAACCATGCAGGAAATCCCTTTGTAAGCAAATTCCCATTCTCAGCCTCCTGGCTGTTTAGTCTATACCGGGTTAAGCATGGGCTTACTTATTCCTTTGATTGGCAAGCCTAGTACTAGTAAAAACAAATGTATGGAGCAATTCTCACCAGAAGTTCCCTGCCCTCCATCCTCCTGATCTGCAAACTCTTGCAGCTTTATTTGGACTGAAACTTGACAAGAGCTTCACTAGACAGGAAACATACCCCTCCTCTTGAAAATGCCACTGACAGGAGAACATAGTTTCTCACATATGCAGTTTCCATGCTGTAGGGACCAGAGCTATCCCACAGCTTGGGAATTTTGACTACCGTCACAAAAAGAAATATCTTAAACTATTTATTTTTACTGAAGGTGAAGTTAATTGTTCAATTAAAAACTTCGGTTCCAATGGCACATGGACTTGGTGAGTAAGATGGGCAGAAACATTAAGCAACTTATGACACTCATGATGTACAAGAAAGAAAATAAGAAAAAGATGTGAAGATTATGAAAATTAAGAAAAAAGGTGAATTTCACATCTAAAAAAGCACAAGAGACCAAAGGAAAAAAATAGATAAATTAAACTTCATCAAAATCAAAATTTTGTGCTTGCAAAGGACACCAGGATGAAAGGGAACAGACAATCCACAAAATGGGACAAAATATTTGCAAATCATATATGTGATAAGAGACATATATCTAAAATGTATAAAGATATACTCCAGTTCAATGTTAAAAAGATAACCCAATTAAAAATGTCTGAATAGACAGTTCTTCAAGAATGATATAAAAATATCCAATAAGCACACGAAAAGGTAATGATGTTCAACATCATAATAAATGATCACAATAATAAGGGTGAACAATTCTCCTCTTAGGTTGGTAGATACATAAGAGATTTGAAAACAGGCCCACACAAACACTTGTACATGAATGTTCATAGTAACTTTTTTCATAATGGCTAAAGAGTGGAAACAACACAAATGTCCATCAACTGATGAATAGATAAATAAAATGTGATATATTCATACACTAAAATATTCAGCCATAAGAAAGGGATAAAGTACTAATATATGCTACAACACGGTTCTACCTTAAATATATATGCTAAGTGAAAGAAGTCAGCCACAATGGTTCCTGGGTGGCTCAGTCAGTTAAGCATCTGACTTTGGCTCAGCTCATGATCTCATGGTTCCTGAGTTTGAGCCCTGCGTCAGGCTTTGTGTTGACAGCCAACAGCCGAAAGCCTGGAGCCTACTTTGGATTCTGTGTCTCCCTCTCTCTCTGCCCTCCCCTGCTCATGTTCTGTCTCTCTTTCTCTCTCAAAATAAACATTTTAAAAAATATTTTAAAAAAGAAGAAAGAAGTCACAAAAGGTCACATACTGGGTGACTCCAGCTATAAGAACCATCCAGAATAGAAATCCATAAAACTAGAAAGTAGGTGAGTGATTTTCAGAGGATTAAGGGAGGGGGAAATGAGGAGTGACTACTAATGCATATGGGGTTTCTTTTGGAATGATAAAAATGTTCTGAAATTAGGTGATGGTTGCACAACTTTGTGAATATTCTTAAAACCGCTGAAATTGTAAACTTTATAAGGATAACTTATACTCTGTGAATTATATTTCAATTAAAAAAACCTAAGGGGGGGTGTGTGCCAAAATAGTGGAGAAGTAGGGGGATCCATACTTCCCACGTCTCTCAAACAAAGCAGTGATGAAGCCAAAGGACTTTGAACCCCAAGAGTCTGGGAGGAAAAGAGACTGAATCTACCAGGAAGAAAATTGGACTTGAGAAACGATAGGTGGGTGATAGCGAAGTGTGGGAGATAAAACGGGCTGAGTAGGCACAGAGGGGAGGGATACCCTTTTGCTAAGAGACAAAAGGAAGAGAAAGAGTGGCTGGGGAAGTATCTGGGACTGTATCTGGACTAGAGAAAAACCTCAGACTGGGACTGAGAGGGATCTTATCTCTCTAACTTCAGGCTTCCTTCGGACTGGGGCTGGTTCCCTGTTTGCGCACCTGAGGAGGAGGAAAGCCAACCCTGGGTTCCATGGTGGATCAGGGGTGCAGTTCGCAGTAGGAGTAAGTGGTCCCCTCCCTGGAGGGTGAGGTCAGTGGTGTAGTCCGCAGCAGGAAAAGGAGGTCCTACCTGAAGTGTGGTAGCACAGACAAAGCCAGCCGGGACCATATATCCAGCCACACAGAGAGGCGCTTCCCCAGTTCCAGAGCACACAGAGCAAGTCTTTCAATCCTAGCCAAGTGCCAGGCCAGGAGAGTTGGTGAGGTGAGAAGGACCACTCTGTCTTCGCCTGTGGCTAGTGAAGATGACTTGAATGGAGTCTACCAGGTCGTGGAGAAGAGACTGGGGGATTGCCATTTCCTCCTCCCTCCCCACCACCAAGGTAGGGCTTCAGGGATCAGTCCCAGGGCCCATAGTGGATGTGGGATCAGCCTACAACAAACCACTCCTCTCCGTGTGGGATAACTGCATTTTTGCTGGAGCCAGATAGATGCTGTGCAACCAGACGGCTCCTTCACTCAGACCAGTGATGCTGCATAATCTGAATTAATTCCAGGACAATTCTTGTTATTTAGATATATTCTCCCTTCCTATCTCTTCCCTCCTCTAGTCTGGTTACTCTGTTGGTTTCTTTAAGCAGACATATTTAATCCATTCCCTTGATACATATTCTATATCTCCTTCTGTACTTTACTCTTTCTCTCTGGAATAATCAAGCCATATAGTGTCTGTCTGGGTAACTTTATCTCCCCTCCCCCCCTTTCTTTATTTTCCTTTCTCTTTCTCTGGATTAAGCCATTTAGTCTCTCTCCCCAGTCAATGTTTATTTTCTCTTTGCCCCCACCCCTGTCATTTCTCTCTTTGTATGCGCTCTTCCATCAGCACTGCCTCCACCCTGTTCTTTACCTGTAGGTGGTGTTTCTGTTTTTTTTTCTGTTTTGTTTTGTTTTGTTTTGTTGTTGTTTTGTTTTGTTTTGCTTTTGGGCTATTTGTGTGTGTGTGTGTGTGTGTGTGTGTGTGTGCTTATTTATTTTATTGTATGTGTGTTTGCACATCTTGTGGAGGGTCCATAACATCACTACAAGTAGAGAAATAAAATGACCAAAGTCACAACAACACAGAGCAAGTAACACTCTCCAAAAAAACACCTCCTGAAGGGCCAAGCCCTGGACAGTGTATGACTCCTGTGTAATAAATCAGTGCTCACAGGTGCAGAGCACATAACAAGATTTTAAAACTCATAAGAGACAGAAAACTATTCAAAATGGTGAAACGGAAGAATTCCCCTCAAAAGACACTCCAGGAAGAAGTGACAGATAAATAATTGATCAAACCAGATATAAGCAATAAACTGAACAAGAATTTAGAAAAACAGTCATAAGATTAATTGCTGGGCTTGAAAAAGGCATAGAAGACAGCAGAGAATCTATTACTGCAGATAAAGGAACTAAAAAATAGTCATGAAAATTAAAAAAAAAAGCTATAAAAAAGGTGCAAAATAACATGGGGGTGGCCACAGCATAGATTGAAGAGGCAGAGGGGAGAAGAGGTAAATTAGATGACAAAATTATGGAAAAAGAGGAAGCTGACAAAAAGAGAGATAAAAAAATATAGGATCAAGAGGCAAGGATTAGAGAACTAAGTGATGCAATCAAATAGAACAATATCCGTATCATAGGAATTCCAGAAGAAGAGGGAGAGAAAGGGGCAAAAGGTGTACCTGAACAAATCATAGCTGAGAACTTCCCTGATCTGAGGAAAGAAACAGGCACTGAAATCCAAGAGACACAGAGAACTCCCTTTAGATGTAACTTGAATGGATTTTCTGCATGAAATATCATAGTAAAACTGGCAAAATACAAAGATAAAAAGAGAATTCTGAAATCAGCTAGGGATAAATGGTCCTTAACACACAAAGGTAGAAGCATAAGGGTAGTAGCAGACCTATCTGCTGAAACTTGGCAGGCCAGAAGGGAATGGCAGGAAATCTTCAATGTGATTAAAGGGAAAAACATGCAGCCAAGAATCCTTTATCCAGCAAGCCTGTCATTCAGAATAGAAGGAGAGATAAAGGTTTTCCCAAACAAACAAGAACTGAAGTAATTCATCACCACTAAACTAGCCCTAAAGAGATGCTAAAGAGGATTCTGTGAGTGAAATGTTGCAAGGATCACAAAGTACCAGAGATGTCATTACAAGCATGAAACCTACAGATAACACAATGACTCTAAACCCATATCTTTCAATAATAACACTGAATGTAATTGGACTAAATGCACCAACCAAAAGACATATGGATTAATGGAATGGATTAAAAAACAAGACCCATCTATTCGCTGCCTACAAGAGACTCATTTCAGACCTGAGGACACTTTCAGACTGAAAGTGAGGGTATGGAGTACTATCTATCATGCCACTGGAAATCAAAAGAAATCTGGAATAGCCATACTTATATTAAATTAAAGGCTGTAACAGATATGAAGAAGGACATTATATAATAATTACAGGGTCTATCCATCAGGAGTAGCTAACAGTTATAAATGTCTATACACCAAATTCAGGAGTACACAAATATTTAAAACAATTAATCACAAACATAGACAATCTTATTGATAAGAATGTGGTAATTGCAGGGGACTTTAACACTCCACTTACAGAAATGGATAGATCATCTAGACACAGATAAAGAAACAGTGGCCCTGAAAGATGCATTGGATCAGATGGACTTGACAGATATATATAGAACTCTGCATCCTAAAGCAACAGAATATACTTTCTTCTCAAGTGCACATGGAACAATTCTCCAAGATCACATACTGGGTCATGAAACAGCCCTCAATAAATATAAAAGAATTGAGATCATACCAAGCACCCTTTCAGATCACAATGCTATGAAATTTGAAATCAACTACAGGAAAAAGTCTGGAAAACCTCCAAAATCCTGGAGGTTACAGAACATCCTACTAAAGAATGAATGTGCCAACTACAGGAAAAAGTCTGGAAAACCTCCAAAATCCTGGAGGTTACAGAACATCCTACTAAAGAATGAATGTGCCAACTACAGGAAAAAGTCTGGAAAACCTCCAAAATCCTGGAGGTTACAGAACATCCTACTAAAGAATGAATGGGTCAACCAGGAAATTAGAGAAGAAATGAAAAGATATATGGAAGCAAATGAAAATGAAAATACAACAATCCAAACCCTTTGGGATGCAGCAAAGGCAGTCCTAAGAGGAAAATGCATTGCAATCCAGGCCTATCTCAAGAAACAAGAAAAATCCCAAATATGAAATCTAACAGCACGCCTAATGGAACCAAAAACAGAACAGCAAAGACACTCCAAACCCAGCAGAAGAAGAGAAATAATAAAGATCAGAGCAGAGGGGTGCCTGAGTGGCTCAGTCAGTTAAGCGTCTGACTTTGGCTCAGGTTATGATCTCATGGTTTGTGAGTTCGAGCCCCGCATCAGACTCTGGGCTGACAGCTCAGAGCCTGGAGCCTGCTTCAGATTCTATGTCTCCCTCCGTCTGCCCCTCTACTGCTTGCACTCTGTCTCTTGCATTGTCTCAAAAATGAATAAACATTAAAAAAAAAAGATCAGAGCAGAAATAAACAATATTGAATCCAAAATAACAGTAGAACAGAACAATGAAACCAAGAGTTGTTTTTTTGAAAAAATAAACAAAATTGATAAACCTCTAGCCAGGCTTCTCAAAAAGAAAAGAGAGAGGACGCAAATAGATAAAATCATGAATGAAAATGGAAGTATTACAACCAATCCCTCAAAAATACAAGCAATTATCAGGGAATACTATGAAAAATTTTATGCCAAAAAAATGGACAACCTGGAAGAAATGGAAAATTCCGAAACACCCACACACTTCCAAAACTCAAACAGGAAGAAATAGAAAATTTGAACAGACCCATAACTAGTGAAGATATTAAATCAGTCATCAAAAATCTCCCAACAAATAAGAGTCCTGGACCGGATGGCTTCCTGGGGGAATTCTACCAGACATTTAAAGCAGAGTTAATACCTATCCTTCTCAAGCTGTTCCAAAAAACTGAAAGGGAAGGAAAACTTCCAGCCTCATTCTATGAAGGCAGCATTACTTTGATTCCTAAACCAGAGAGAGACCTAGCATAAAAAGACAACTACAGACCAATATCCCTGATGAATCTGGATGCAAAAATTCTCATTAAGATAGTAGCAAATCGAATTCAACAGCATATAAAAAGAATTATTCACCAGGATCAAGTGGGATTCATTCCTGGGATGCAGGGCTGGTTCAACATTTGCAAATCAATCAATGTGATACATCACATTAATAAAAGAAAGATAAGAACCATATGATCCTGTCAATCGATGCAGAAAAAGCATTTGACAAAATTCAGCATCCTTTCTTAATAAAAAACCCCGAGAAAGTCGAGATAGAAGGAACATACCTAAATATAATAAAATCCATTTGTGAAAAGCCCACGGCTAATATCATCCTCAATGGGGAAAAACTGAGAGCTTTCCCCCTGACATCAGGAACACAACAGGGATGTCCACTCTCACCGCTGTTGTTTAACATAGTGTTGAAAGGCTAGCATCAGCAATCAGACAATAAAAGGAAATCAAAGGCATCAAAACTGGCAAAGATGAAGTCAAGCTTTCACTTTTTGCAGATGACATGATACTACACATGGAAAACCCAATAGACCCACCAAAAGTCTGCTAGAACTGATACATGAATTTAGCAAAGTTGCAGGATACAAAATTAATGTACAGAAATCAGTTGCATCCTTATACACTAATAATGAAGCAACAGAAAGGCAAATAAAGAAACTGATCCCATTCACAATTGCACCAAGAAGCATAAAATACCTAGGAATAAACCTAACCAAAGATGTAAAAGATATGTTATGCTGAAAAGTATAGAAAGCTTGTGACAGAAATTGAAGAAGATATAAAGAAATGGAAAAACATTCTGTGCTCATGGATTGGAAGAATAAATATTGTGAAAATGTCAATACTACCCAAAGCAATCTACATTCAATGCAATTTCAATCAAAATTGCACCGGCATTCTTCTCAAAGCTAGAACAAGCAATCCTAAAATTTGTATGGAACCACAAAAGACCCTGAATAGCCAAAGTAATATTGAAAAAGAAAACCAAAGCAGCAGACATCACAATTCCAGACATGAGCCTCTACTACAAAGCTGTAATCATTAAGACAGTATGGTATTTGCACAAAAACAGACACATAGGCCAATGGAATAGAACAGAGTCCCCAGAATTGGACCCACAAATGCATGGCCAACTAATCTTTGACAAAGCAGGAAAGAACATCCAATGGAAAAATGGATGAAGGACCTGAATGTGAGACAGGAAACCATCAAAACCCTAGAGGAGAAAGCAGGAAAAACCTCTCTGACCTCTGCCGCAGCAATTTCTTAGTCGACACATCTCCAAAGGCAAGGGAATGAAAAGCAAAAATGAACTGTTGGGACCTCATGAAGATGAAAATCTTCTGCACTGCAAAGGAAACAATCAACAAAACTGAAAGGCAGCCGACGGAATGGGAAAAGATATTTGCAAATGACATAGCGGACAAAGGGCTAGTATCTAAAATCTATAAAGAACTCACCAAACTTCACACCTGAAAAACAAATAATCCAGTGAAGAAATGGGCAGAAGACATGAATAGACACTTTTCCAAAGAAGACATCCAGGTGGCCAACAGACACATGAAAAGGTGCTCAATGTCACTCATCATCAGGAAAATACAAATCAAAACTACAATGAGATATCACCTCACACGGGTCAGAGAGGCTAAAATGAACAAGTCAGGAGACTATAGATGCTGTTGAGGATGTGGAGAAACAGGAACCCTCTTGCACTGCTGGTGGGAATGCAAACTGGTGCAGTTACTCTGGAAAACAGGGTGGAGGTCCCTCAAAAAATTAAAAATAGAACTACCCTATGACCCAGCAGTAGCACTGCTGGGAATCTACCCAAACGAGAAAGGAGTGCTGATGCATAGGGGCACTTATACCACAATGTTTATTGCAGCACTTTCAACAATAGCCAAATTATTGAAAGAGCCTAAATGTCCATCAACAGACGAATGGATAAAGAAGATGTGGTTTATATATACAATGGAATACCACGTGGCAATGAGAATGAATGAAATCATGCCATTTGCAGCAATGTGGATGGAACTGGAGGGTATTATGTTAGGTGAAATAAATCAATCAGTGAAAGACAGATACCATATGTTTTCACTCATATGTGGATCTTGAGAAAGTTAACAGAAGACCATGGGGGAGGGGAAGGGAAAAAAAAGTTACAGAGAGGGAGGGAGGCAAACCATAAGCATCTCTTAAGGACTGAGAACAAATAAGGGGTAGATGGGGGAGGTGGATAGGGGAAAGTGGGTGATGGGCAGGGAAGAAGGCACTTGTTGGGATGAGTACTGGGTGTTGTATGGAAACCAATTTGACAAAAGATTATATAAAAAATAAATAAAAAACTATATGAAGGGAATAAAAATTGAAAAATACCCTCTTGAGCCACAGATTCAGAGAAAATATTTGCACAAGACCTATCTGATGAAAAATTGTTATCCAACATATACAAAGAATTCTTAAAACTCAATAATAACAAAAAATCTAACAACTAGATATTTTAAATGACCAAAAGATCAGAATAGACACCTCACCAAATAAGGTACACAGATGGCAAATAAACACATGAAGAAATGTTTAACATCCTATGTCATTAGGGAGTTGAAAATTAAAAGAACAATAAGGGGCACCTCGGTGGTTCAGTAGGTTAAGAGTTTGTCTGTTGGTTTTGGCTCAGGTCATGATCTCACAGTTTGTGGGTGTGAACTCCACATTGGGCTCCTCACTCTCAGTGTGGAACCTGTTTGGGATTCTCTCTCTCTGCCGCTCTCCTGCTGGTGCACGTGCTGTGTGCTCTCTTTCTCTCAAAATATGCAAATAAACTTTAAAAAATTACAGTAAGATACCACTACATATGTATTAAAATGGCAAAAATCCAAAACACTGACAGCACCAAATGCTGGGAAGATGTAGAGCGTATAAATTTTTGTTCACTGCTGGCAGGAATGCAAAATTATTCAGTAAAGTAAGTAAATGGTAGTTCCAAATATATTATTTACAGGCTGTTATAACAACATAGCACAGACTAGGTAGCTTAAACAACAGAAATTTATTTTCCTATTTGTGTAGCCTGCAAGTCTTTGATTAAGGTGCCACCAAGGTTTTCTCGTGAGATCTCTTTCTTTTACAGACTTCTTACTATGTCCTCATATGGTTTTTTTATTTCTGTGCACTGCTTGAAGACAGAGGGAGAGCTCTGATAGTCTCTTCCTCTTCCTTTTTTTTAAAGTTTTTTTAAATGTTTATTTTATTGTGAGAGGGTGAGAGAGAGAGAGCGCGTGAGCACACGACTGGGGGAGGGGCAAAGAGAGGCTCCAGGCTTTGAGCTGTCAGCACAGAGCCTGATGAGTGGCTCCAATTCACAAACTGTGAGATCATGACCTGAGCTGAAGTCAGATGCTTAACCGACTGAGCCACCCAGGTGCCCCTCTCCTCCTCTTATAAGAACATTGGTACCATTGGATTAGGGCCTCACCTTTATGATCTCATTAAGCCTTACTTACCTTCCTAAAGGTGTTATCTTCAAGTATAGTTATATTGGGTATGAGAGTCTCAACATATGAATTTGGGGGGGAAAAATTCAGTCCACAGCACCATATGTTCTTTGGTATTTACCCAAATAAGATAAAGACTTAGGTATAGCATTATTCATAATTGCCAAAACTTGAAAGCAACCAAGATGCCCTTCAATAAATGGATGATAAAGATGGTAATTTTCTGAAGAACATAATGGTTTGGTTATTTTTGTTCTTAGACAAGTGGCTAAGCAATCTGATATGTGCTATGTCTTCACTTAGCATTTTTCTAAGAAATAAGGCAAGAAGATTAGGGGCACCTGGATGTCTTAGTCTATTAAGTATCTGACTCTTGGTTTTGGCTCAGCTTATGATCTCACGGTTGTGAGATTGAGCTCTACATGAGGGCTCACAATTATTAATTATAGCCATTATGCTGTACATTACATCCCCAGAACTTATTTACCTTATAACCAGGAGTTTTTACCTTTTGACCATGTTTATCCCATTCTCTTTACTTCCCATCCATGGCAGCCACAAATCTGTTCTCTATTTCTGTGGGTGTGGTTTTTTTTAGATTCCACATGTAAGTGATATCATATAATATTTTTCTTTCTTTGTCTGACTTATTTCACTTAGCATGATGCCCTCAAAGTCCATTCATGTTGCCACAAATGGTAGAATTCCTTCTTTTTTAATGCTGAATAATATTCCTTTGCATCTATATACCATACCTTCTTTATTCATCTGTTGATGGACACTTAGGTTGTTTCCATGTCTTGGCTATTGTAAATAATGCTGCAATGAATATAGAGGTACAGAAACCTCTTTGGGATAGTGATTTTATTTCCATTGGATATATACCCAGATGTGCAATTGCTGGATCATATGTAGTTCTATTTTTAATTTTTTGAGAAATCTCCATACTAGTTTCCATAGTAGCTGCACCAGTTTACATTCTCACCAACAGTGCACCAGAGTTCCCCTTTCTGCACATTTCTGACAACATTTGTTATCTCTTGTCTTTTTAATGATAGCCATTGTAAGAAGAGTAAACTGTCTCACTGTGGTTTTTGATTTGCAGTTCCCTAATAATTAGTGATGTTGAGTCCCTTTTCATATACCTGTTGGCCATTTGAATACCTTCTTTGGAAAAATATCTATTAAGGTGCTTTGCCTACTTTTTAATTGGATTATTATTATTAATTATTATTATTATTTTGCTATTGGGTTGTATGAATTCCTTACATATTTTTAATATTAATAAGCCTGTTGTGTGCTTTGTAAATATTATCCTGTTCCAAGGGTTGCATTTTCATTTTGTTGATCATTTGCTGTGCAAAAGCTTTTTAATTTGATGTAGTCCCACTTATTTATTTTTTATTATGTTGCTTGTGTTTTAGGTGTTGTATCCAAAAAGTTATTGCCAAGACCCTTATTAACATGCTTTTCCTTATATATTCTTCTAAGCATTTTGTGGTTTTAGTCTTACATTGAAGTTTTTAATCCACTTTGATTAAATTTTTATGAGTAGTATAAGATAGGAGTCTAGTTTGTTTTTTTGTTTTGCTTTTGCACATGAATATCCAATTTTCCTAGCAAAATTTATTGGAGAGATTATTTTTTCTCCATCAGATACTCTTGGCTCTCTTGGTACATATTAGTTGACCAGGTTTATTTCTTGGCTCTTGATTCTCTTTCATTGGTCTATGTATCTGTTTTATTTGCCAGTGGCATACTGTTTTGATTGCTACAATATTTTTGTAATATATTTTGTAATCGAGAAGTGTGATGTTTCCTGCTTTGTTCTTCTTTCTCAGGATTTCTTTGGTTATTCAGGGTCTTTTGTGGTTACATATGAATTTTAGGATTGTTTTTCTCTTTCTGTAAAAAAAATGCCATTAGAATCTTGATAGGTATTGCATGGAATCTATAGATGGCTTTGGCTACTATGTGCATTTTAACAATATTAATTTATCCAATCCATGAACATGGTATATTTTTCCATTCATTTGAGTCATCTTCAATTTCTTTCATCAAGTGTACTATAGTTTTCAGTATAGACATCTTTCTTCTCCTTTGTTAAAGTTATTCCTAGATATTTTGTTGATTTTGATGTTATTGAAAATGGGACGTTTTTCTTTATTCCTTTTTCAGATAATTCACTCTTGGTGTGTAAAAATGTTACTGATATTTGTATGTTGATTTTTTATCCCACAACTTTACTAAATTTGATCAGATTGAAGTTTTTTGGTAGAGTCTTTATGATTTTTTCCTGTATAAAATCAGGTCACCTGCAATAGAGACAATTTTGCTTGTTCATTTCCAATTCTGATACTTTTCATTTATTTTTCTTGCCTGATTACTCTGTCTAGGACTTCCAGTACTGTTGAATGGGAGTGGTGAGAGTGGGAAGCCCTGTCTTGCTCCTGATTTTACAGGAAAACCTTAGAGTCTTTCTATGATATTACTTGTGGGTTTGTCATATATGGTCTTTATTATATAAGGAAAATATTTCTCTTTTAAATCTACCAGTATAAAACAACAAATATGTGTTATCTCCCATTTCTGTGGGTCGAGAGATTGAGAGTATTTTAGTTGGATGGTTCTGGTTCAAGTCTTTTAGGAGGTTGCAGTCAAACTACCAGCCAGGACTGCAATCTCCTTTAAAGGCTAGGCTGGGCTTCTGGGTTCAATTATGTTCTCACTGGCAAGCCTGTATTTCTTGCTGGCTGTTTGATGGAGATTTAAGTTCCTCATCATGTAGGCCTCTCTATAGGTTTCTAGGACTGTCCTCTCAACATGTCAGCTGGATTCCACCAGAATGAGAGAGGTGATAGAGAAAAAAGAAGGAGAATCTCATACAGAAATCATAGTCTATTTGTATAACATAATCTCAGGAGTGACATAGCATCATTTAGCTATATATTGGTTGCACAGTTCACTTTTAGTACATTGTGAAGGGAAACCACGCCAAGAGATAAGGATCATGGGAGGTGTCTTATACACTGCCTACTATATTGGTGTTTGAGATCTTTAACACAAGAGACAAACTTTCAAAAATTGTGATTTTTACTACTTTAATCATCTTCTCATCTAATAACTTGTGGCAACATGCTATTCCTGTGTAAAAACTTGGACAAAATGATCCCTATGTTTCCCCCCAGTTCAGACTATGGTTCTGTAGCACTTTTGTGCCTACCTTAAAATGACTGCATGCTTTCCTAGTAGAGGAAAGAGAGGTATGAAGAACTGGTACCCTAATGGGTGTTCATATTTACTCAAAGAATCAAAAAGAGATAAACATGAAGCTAAGGGGGCAGCTGAGGTGAGAGATTGAGAAACTTGATAATGTATTCAGATGGAATGTTGAAATGAACATCTGCAGAGATAACAGGCAACACACCTACTAGCCAAGGGTGCAGGGAAAATGGATCCAGGACTGCATTGAAGAGTGGGTGAGGCTGGGAGTCTTAAGAATAACCCCATGAGGGGTGACTTTGTGGCTCAGTCAGTTAAGCATCTGACTTTGGCTCAGGTCATAATCTCGTGGTCCAAGAGTTCCAGCCTTGCGTTGGGCTCTGTGCTGACAGCTCATAGCCTGGAGCCTTCTTCGTGTTCTGTGTTCCCCCCTCTCTCTGCCCCTTTTCTGCTCATGCTCTGTCTGTCTCTGTCTCTCTCTCTTTCTAAATAATAAACATTTGAAAAATTTAAATAAAAATATAAAATAAAGAATAACCCCATGAAGCTAGGTGTGTCAAGCTTGTCTTACTGCATCTGGGAATTTGGTTATATACATGTCCATTCTACTGCTGAAAGCCTTACATATTCCTAAATATATAGATCAACTATTGGATATTGACAGAGAACATATTATACTCCATATGGAATTTCTTTCCACTTTTATACATGTGGTTGTTGTTACTTTCTATCTGGTCAGACCTTTGTTGAAGAAATCTTCTAGGGGAAGTGATTCTCCAAAGGGTTTAATATCCTATATATGGATATGCATTTTCAGTGGCTAATCCCAGATGTTATTTCCCACTACTGGATGAATTAAACATTTTTAATTTTAGAAAATAGAGTAAGGGAGTAAAAAACAAGTCATTATGAAGTTCCATTGCATAAGGTCAGGAAGGAGTAAATAAATGCAAGAATATTTCAACATTGTATCCTCCATTCAAAAATGGACATAAGTGTTTATCACAGGCATTTTTCTCCCCAGCTCTAATTCCAGTCTCATTATGGTTTTGGGAAGTCACATGCAAAACTGGGCAAGAACCTGGTTCACCGGTTGAAGTGACTCTGCCCCACCTAATCTTAAATAATGAAGCATGTGTGGTTCTTATGCACTGTGCTGTTTTGCAGCACAATTTCACTTTGTAGTCTGATTATCAGCCACTAGTATGTGGCATCCACTATCACTACTTTTTCCAGAACACACAATAGTTTTGTTTCTCAATCTCTTCCCATTGTGAAAACTGCTCCAAGTTTTTGTGCTGCCCACTGCATGGTGCCCATCAGCATCAACATTCCTTGTAGACCATGCTATGGAGACAGTGAACAGGCACATTTCAGAATGCTTTGCTAAGTGCCCCCACCTCCCAAAATCCACAAAAGGAAATCAAGTTATAGTACAACAATAAGATGTGTAGAAACTTTATGGCTAAGTTTTCATGCTGACAAAATACTCTATATATCCATTCCATTAGTATAAGTTTAGTAAAAGGTATTAATTTATAGTCTCAAGTACTTTGAAATCCATTTCATGCAAATATGGGGATACTGATGAAAGTGGAAATTAAATATCATATTCTTATGAAATGATGAACCTAACATCTGGCTCCTTAATAATGGACAAAGAGTGACTAACACTGAGAATCCTTTTAGATTTATATTTAGACTTTTTTCGTAGTTTAAATGTGCATATAAAATTTATAAATAAGGAAACATCTTTAAACATTAAGCACGAATGGAATTCAACCATTTAGGAGTATGCTCTATATATTTCTGAATTTTCTCAGCACTCAAGTTCAGAATGGATCTGTATTATATTCTGGGTCCTTGAGCTTTACTGATTATAAACAGATTCCCTCTGTTATTATCCTGTTTAAATGGCTGATGCCATCATGCTTCCCTGAAAGACAAAGAGGAAAAGAAAAAAAAAAAAACCTCTTCTATGTATTTTCAGATCTCTGGGCATTTTTTGTGTCATAGGTTGAAATTTAAACATAATTCTGCCAAGAGAAAAGAAGCATTAATTTTATTCTAAATTTATCATTATATGACATGTGGACTATTCTTTTCTCCATTGTTGGCACTCAGGTCCACAGGAGCAAGGCAAGATATTTGGCTGACTTCCTCAGAGCACTATTCAAGCAGAGATGAGAGACAGCCAGGTACGTGAGTCAGTGGCAGCTCTTCTTTGCTGATCAAGTGAGGTTGACATTGCTATAAAAATGGAAAAGCAGATTTTGGACAAACCTGGGCCTCTCTTGTGCTCTTATTATTTTGCTTTGGCAACTCACAGGTCTAGTTCTTAAAGAAGCAGATGGTTTTTTAAGACTTAAAGGGAAAAAAGGGTATCAGATTCCATGCTTGTGATTGTCACAAGTGCACTTGCCAAGAAGGGAACTCTGCACTGAACATCCAGAAGGGCAAAGGATACATTCAGAGGTGCTAAAGAGCACTTGCAGAATATCTTTTAAATAAAAAATGAATTATTTTTTAGGGCTGGTCAAAACTTCCTCAGTCCTTGTTCATTTTGATCTTTAGCCATAAGAATGCAATTTTGTCGGAAAAGAAGATGCCATTCCTGTGGTTTTCTACCTAGGAAGTCCTATTGTATTGGGGACCTCATGACTCTCCAACTATCCTGTATGTGCTTTGAGGACTGGGAAGGTTTATCTCTTCACTGCGTGGATTCCCACATCATCCCATCATTGGCCTTGAGCATAGTGGACACTTAAAGATATGTCTGAACTCCCTTAATTCCACAAGGATATACCAGATTTAAAGCATTTTGATTCCCCACTGGCCTTTTCTTTGGTGTTATTTTTCAGGAGAAGAGGTAAATTATATTAGCACAAGAAGGATAAATTTAAATAGATGAACACTGCAGAAGCTGACAGACTAAAGGGTTGCAGGGGACTTAGGATGAGGGAAACTGGCAAACTAAGTGTATCTAAGCTGCAGGCAATAAAGGCAGTGCTAGAGTGGCTTCTGTCCTTTGCACGTAAAATTGCATTTTTATCTCCCATGTACTATCTTTGTACTATCTTTGAACGTTTGGTATTTCAGTGGTGGTATGGACTTAACTGTGCCCTCCCAAATTTCATATAATAAAGTCATAACCCTCAGTACGTCAGAATGTGACTGTATTTGGAAATAGGACCTTTAAAGAGGTGATAAGTTTTAAAGGAGGCCATTAGAGTGGGCCCCAATACAACCTAACTGGTGTCCTTTTAAGAAGAGATGATTAGAAAATACAAAGAGACACCAGGGAAGTGTGTTCACAGAAGGAGAAGATGGCCATCTACAAGCCAAGGAGAGAGGCCTGAGAATAAATCAACTCTTCCAGCACCTTGATCTTGAACTCATAGCCTCCAGAGCTATGAGAAAATAAATTCATGTTAAGTCACCCAGTCTGTGTTATCTTGTTATGACAGCATGAACAGACTAATACAGATGACTTTTTCCATTCTTGTGGTATTTGTAAAAATGGTAAGAAATTATTTCCCTCCATGTAGCAATATTCCTTTGTATTATGACTTTGCAGCTTGGGAGGTGAAGATTGTTGCCTATGGTTTGACTTTGTTGACTTGCTCTAGCCAATAAAATGTGCCAGAAATTACTTTGTGCCAATTTCAAGGCTGGACTTTAAGAGGTTTTGCATGCTTCCTTGGGGCCCACCTAGGGCCCCTGTGGAGAATTGCAGACTAACTTGCCCATAGCCATGCTTAATTCTTCAACTGTATACCTCCAAGTAAGGAAGACACAGAAGAGAAGAAACAAAGTTGAAAAGTGAATTAATTATGTCTGCTTAATATTGAATTATTTTTCTAATAATTTGACCAACATGCATAAAAGAAGTTTTGGCCTTTGCTTCTCCGCCACCCCCCTACCTCCCGCTCCAGCCCCCTGACCACTGCTCGTGGAAAACCAAGCATATCCAATGACTGTTAGTCTGAAAACATTCTGTATTGGGGGCTGGGGACCACCATCCATCCCTATCTTTTGGTGGCTGCAGTGAAGATGCTACAGGAGGATAGGAGTCATTTTTATATTTTCCTTAAGTTAATTTCATAATTTGTCCTTGTGACTTTCCCACTTTCAGAATGTTACACTAGCTACTATCCAATGAGAAAAAGAGAGCTCCATTTTAAATAGAAAGTGGACAGTTTGGCACATCTTGGTTCTCACCTTCTCATTGAGAGTGTCTGCTTTCTGATTTTGATGCCAAATTGTATGCCTGTCTGGGAAGGAGATTTATAAAATAGGGCAGTTAGAGAAACACAGCAGGTTCTGTATCTGTCAGGAGGACATGTTGAGGCTATTCTGACAGAGGGAAGTTTGGACTTAAGGCTAGCTTCAGCTCTGCCTTTGTCGGCTGAGTTCCCTCCTAGAATGTGGAGGTCCACATGCCTTTGCTCTTCTCCATTGTTTGGGAAGGCATTTTCTAGCATGTGCTCTTTGAAGGATAAAAAAGGTGAGCCACGTGTAGATCATTTGTGGCAAATGTGGTATATGGGCTCCTTGCCAGGTGCAATCACTGGTTTTAACTGCTGTAGATCTATCATCTGTAAGGCATCTTGTACATTTTCTGAGACAGAGCAGTAAAGGAATCTGCCCCAGATCATTAAAGTCCTGTGTGTGGGAGGTCTGTGTGGGGGGAGGGGCTGCTGAATGTTTCACATGACCATTCCAGACCCTAAGCCCCTTGGAAAAACTTTGTGGAACTAGATTGAGGGAGTTTAGCAAGTCTAAACAGTTCCTGATGATCTATATATATATATATTTTTAAACTAAAACTAAACTGTATCTACAAAAGAACAGATTAGTGTACACACACACACACACACACACACACACCATCCCACCACTCCCCTAACCCACTGCTCAAATAAAAACATTTCAAACGTTTTGGATCTGATTTCTTATTTCCTGTGAGCAGTTGTTGGCATTATTTTATGTGGAGAGGTTTGGTTGTAAGATGAGCAAATGCCCGTGAGCTCTATCCGTTGTTGTAAATTAGGCCAATAGGCAGTGATACTCTTTAGGCTGATGCCAGTTTTCTTTCTAAGAGCATAATCCTGTAATGCAGAACAGAAAGTTTTTGCTTCTTTGAATTAAAGCCTTAATACTTTGCTTGATTTTTGTTTGAGATTTTTTCTTCCTTGAGTAGAGACAATCTCAAAATTTCAAGTAACCTCAAACTTTTCTACTCTATTTTAAAGTGTATTTCTTTTTAAAATCATCCAGGAGAAAAGTGGGAAAAGTTATGTCCTTGGGCATGTTAATGCTCTCCTTACCATGGTAGAGACTGCTAAGCTTGATAGAGACTACCATGATCAGACTGATAGAGATAGAGATTGCCAAAAGATCAAAACTTGTATCTGTCAAGCTGGTTTCACAGCAAAGAGTGAAGGTACTTGCATGACATTTTGTAGTCTGCATCTCACTTCCACTTAAATTATCTCCCAATAGGCCCATAAGATCTGTTTGCAGCAGGTATGACTACTACTCTGTGAACATTTCCACCCTACGAAATGGCCCAGTCCCGGTTTTCTTAAAACCAGTCCCTCCTGATTTGTTCATTTTGGCCACTCTGACTGGCGTGAGTATAGATGCTGGAGAGGATGTGGAGAAACGGGAACCCTCTTGCACTGTTGGTGGGAATGCAAATTGGTGCAGCCGCTCTGGAAAGCAGTGTGGAGGTTCCTCAGAAAATTAAAAATAGACCTACCCTATGACCCAGCAATAGCACTGCTAGGAATCTACCCAAGGGATACAGGAGTACTGATGCATAGGGGCACTTGTACCCCAATGTTCATAGCAGCACTCTCAACAATAGCCAAATTATGGAAAGAGCCTAAATGTCCATCAACTGATGAATGGATAAAGAAATTGTGGTTTATATACACAATGGAATACTACGTGGCAATGAGAAAAAATGAAATATGACCTTTTGTAGCAACGTGGATGGAACTGGAGAGTGTGATGCTAAGTGAAATAAGCCATACAGAGAAAGACAGATACCATATGGTTTCACTCTTATGTGGATCCTGAGAAACTTAACAGGAACCCATGGGGGAGGGGAAGGAAAAAAAAAAAAAAAAAAAAGGACGTTAGAGTGGGAGAGAGCCAAAGCATAAGAGACTGTTAAAAACTGAGAACAAACTGAGGGTTGATGGGGGGTGGGAGGGAGGGGCGGGTGGGTGATGGGTATTGAGGAGGGCACCTTTTGGGATGAGCACTGGGTGTTGTATGGAAACCAATTTGTCAATAAACTTCATATAAAAAAAAAAAAAAAACCAGTCCCTCTTCTATTGTATTTGTTTTTTTTTTAACATTATGGTGATTTTGTATATGTATTCGCTGTGAAAGGAATCCCCCCCCCCATCTAATTAATTAACACATCCATCACCTCACATATTTATCTGGCTTTTTATTTTATTTTTTTTATTAATTTTTTTTTTCAACGTTTATTTATTTTGGGGACAGAGAGAGACAGAGCATGAACGGGGGAGGGGCAGAGAGAGAGGGAGACACAGAATAGGAAACAGGCTCCAGGCTCTGAGCCATCAGCCCAGAGCCTGACGCGGGGCTCGAACTCACGGACCGCGAGATCGTGACCTGGCTGAAGTCGGACGCTTAACCGACTGCGCCACCCAGGCGCCCCTCTGGCTTTTTATTTTGATGAGAACATTAAAATTCTACTCTTTTAGCAAATTTCAGTTATATAACACAGTGTTATCAGCCATAGTCACCAGACCTCAATAATCTTATAGCTAAAAGATACCCTTTTACAATTCTGTTTCTGTTTTCCTCCAACCCCCCTCTCCCCAGCCTCTGGCAACCACTTTCCTACTCTGTTTCTATGAGATTAATTTAAACACTTTTTTAAAGATACTAGATATGAGTGATACCACACGAAATTTGCCTTTCTCTGTCTTATTTCACTTAGCACAACACCCTCAAGTTCTATATTGCTGCAAATAGAGAATTGCCTTCCTTCTCATAGCTGAATAACATTTCACTGTATATATCATTTCTTTATCCATTCATCTGTTGAAGAACATCCAGGTTGTTTCTGTATCTTGTCTATTGTGAATAATGTTGCAATGAACACGGGAATGCACATATCTCTCCATTACCTCTTTTCATTTGCCTTGAATATATACCCAGAAGTGAGATTGCTGATTCACTTGGTAGTCTTATTTTTAATTTTTTGAGGAAACTCCATATGGTTTTCCATAATGGCTATACTGATTTACGTTCCCACCAACAGAACACAAGAGTTCTCTTTTGTCCACATCCTTGCCAAAACTTGTTATCTCTTGTCTTTTTGATAATAGTCATTCTAACAGATCTGAAGTGATATCTCATTGTGGTTTTAACTTGCATTTCCTTAATGATTAATGATATTGACCATCTTCTCATGTATCTGTTGACCATTTATATGTCATCTTTGGAATAATGTTTTTTTAGTTCTTCTATCCATTTTTAAAATCTGATTATTTTATGCTATTGAGTTATTGAGTTCTTTATATATTCAGATATTTTCAAATATTTTATCCCATTCTGTAGTTGTCTTTTCATATTATCAATGATTTCCTTTGCCATGCAGAACCTTTTCAGTTTGATGTAGTACCCATTATTTTTGCTTTTGTACCCTTAATCCAAAAAATTATCACCAAGATTGATGTCAAGGAGCTTACCAGCTATGTTTTCTTCTAGCAGTTTTATGGTTTCAGGTCTTACATTAAAGTCTTAAATACCCTTTGGGTTTTATTTTTGCATATGGTATAAGATAGTGTTCTGGCTTCATTCTTTTGCATATGGCTGGCTGTCCAAGTTTTCTAACACCATTTGTTGTAAAGACTGTCCTTTCCCCACTGTATATTTTTGACTCCTTTGTTGTAAAGCAATTGATCATATATGCATGGGTTTATTTCTGGGCTTTCTATTCTTTTACTGATCTATATGTCTTTTTTTATGCCGATACTATACTGTTTCAAAAACTACGGTGTTTACAAAATGGCCACTCCATTTCTTTAAATCAGTTCCTTTTCCATCATATTTGATTTTACTCTGTTTCCTATCCTATGGTGTGAGTGAGCATTCTTTCTCTGTTGTTACTCAATTATTCTCTCCAGGACACAAGAGAAGGTCTTGGGATTCCAAGGTACTCACGTGGACCAAGTTTTTGGGGAATTTTCTCCAGCTTTTGGCCTCCATAGTTGCTGCTGAAATACCCACTGCCCCCATCTGTCTGGTCCCTTGTAAGCCTATGGTTCTTTTGCCTCTTTGCTATGTGTGAGCTCAGGAATCCTTCCTCAATACCCCTAATGTTGGAATCCTGACTCCCTAGGTGCACCACCTGGAATGTTCCTTTGAGGCCTTGCTACCTTCCAGGGCCCACTGTTGCAGGCCCAGGGCTTGCAGTTTTACTGCCCTGCCCTTTATCTGCCCACTTTTGCCCTCTGTTTCTGCCTCTTTCCAACTCTGTAATATAATCTCTAAAAGATGAGACCTTTCAACTGCTTCTCAGCTGTTTGGCTAAGATCAAGTGTAAAAAGATTAGACCTTGGAGAGATAGGAGTACCTGGGTGGCTCAGTCAGTTAAGCGTCCAACTTTTGATTTCGGCTCAGGTCATGATCTCATGGGTTGTGAGATCAAGCCTTGTGCCGGGCTCAGTGCTGACAGTGTGGAACCTTCCTGGGATTCTCTCTCTCTGCCCTCCCTGCTCAAAATAAGTAAATAAACATTAAAAAAAAAAAAGACTTGGGAGGTAAAGAACCAAGAAGGGAAGAATTTACAGTCACAAAGAGATTGCACACAAAACACTCATCACATTAATAAACCATTTAACTTGTTTTTGGATGAGGAAAGTAAGGTGCAAAAAAGGTATATAATGATACATAGAAAACCACACAGCAAATGAATCACAGGTTTGGGTATGAATGGAGCCTTTTTAATGCAGATCATTGCTCTTTACAGACAGGAAAACTGAACCAGGGGCCTTTCAGTTTCTGAATCCAAAGAATTTTATAGGATGGAATGCAAGTTAAAGTCTACTCTATTAGACAGAAACAGGAATTATTTTCTTTCCGTGGTTTTCTTTTCTTTCTTTAGCTTTTCTTTCCTTTCTTTCTTTAGCTTTATTCATCAGCCAAGCATTTTCATAACCTAGTCCCAAGGCTGTAGGAGTCTGATTGCTGGTGTCAGGAGCCAATGACAGAACCTCCTGTCTCAGTACTTACTACTTATGATCCCAGTCAGACAGGCATCCAGGGCATCTGTCAACAACATGTGGTAGGTTTCAACCATAGCCTTGCCCGTTGAGTAGCAGATGTCTATTTTTCTAATCTCTTTAGAAAACATAAAGTGTTGTAGTAAATATCAGTGCTCAAAGACTGAAAACTGAAGATGTAGGTGGCCACTTGAGTCAGAAACTCTAAAAATCATTCAGCTGCAGGAAAGCATGGGTTTAAAAATTGGAAGCTTGCTAGCCTTCTGGGAAAAGCAAATCAAGTTATTGAGTTGTAGCTTTTTAAAAATTATTATTAAAAAAAAGGGAGAAGAGCACCTGGGTGGCTCAGTTGGTTAAACGTCCTACTTTGGCTCAGGTCATGATTTCACGGTTCATGAGTTTGAGCCCTGCATCAGGCTCTGTGCTGACAGCTTAGAGCCTGGAGCCTGCTTAGGATTCTGTGTCTCCCTCTCTTTCTGCCCCTCCCCTGTTCAAGCTCTGTCTCTCTCTCCTTCAAAAATAAATGAACATAAAAATAAAGAGGGAGAGAGAGATTGTTTATTTCCACAAGTGAAAATGCTGGCAAGAGCCTTATAGAAAAAAATGATAATATCGCAAGAAAATGCATAGCTCCTGCTTAAGGCATTCTAGTGTTTTTAGATCAGTCACTTTAAAATGTGGCTGGATATTTAGGCTTATTGCACCATTGCTGCAATTTTTCTTTAGGTTGATCTCCTCAGATGAGAGAAATTAAAATATAGTAATTGTGTTAGCAAAGCTCAAACCTCAAAAAGTATGCTAGGAGGTCAGATGATGAAGACTATGAAATGTACATGTGAGAATACCAGCTCAATGGGAAGTCCAACATTGCTACCATTCATTCATTCATTCATTCATCCAGCCAGCCATCTATCCATTCATTCACTTAACTAATAGTTACTCCATATCTGCTTTGTGCCCGGCACTGGTTTAAGAGCTTGCGTAACAGAACTGAATAACATAGGCAGACTTCTCTGCTTGGAGCTTCTTCTCATTGAGACTGATGCAAATGGGAACTGTTTTCCACATGGTGGGCATTTGCCAGATCTCTGCACTTTCCCTGAGGTGTCAGTGTCTGAAAAGCTCATGTGTCAGGAAGCCATGTCCTGGAAACACAGCAGGAAATTACAGTTTTCATCACTGGGTCAATTGATGGTTAAACTTTTCTTTTTTCTTAGAAGCAAGAATATTAAAGGAATGAACAGAAACCATGGCATCCCCTAAACTGCAAAAAGAACACATATTTGCATTGTATTTTGCAAATTATAACATTCTCACTAAGGAAATGAGGTAAACTGTAAAGTAAAAATAACAAGCAGTTTTCAGCTTAGACTCAACTCTCAAGAACTATTTTCCTCCTAGAGCACATGTTTCAGGAGGGCCTGGGTTTCTAACTCCTCTACGTGAATTACCTCATGGTGTCTATTTCATAGCCTCTCCTATCAGATGTTCACTTGTTTTCTCTGTTGTCTGCACTTTTTGCCATCATTATATCGCCTAATGTGGGTAAAGTAATTTATGCCAGTATAAATGCCAATCATGTGTAGCCTGTTTCAATATTTTTCTAGATGGATTATGTCTCCATGAATCCCTCCTCAAATCTATCAGCTGAGACTGATTTATCTTTATTTTTGTCATATCACACCTTTTGGCAATACATAGCTCATTGCCTGGCATATAATTGATGATCAATTAATTATTTGTGAACAAGTGAATGAATATATATATCTATATACACATATATAGATATATCAATTTCTTAAAAAAATTTTTTTTCATAATTTTTTAAATGTTTATTTATTTTTAAAGGAGAGAGAGAGAGTGAGCAGGGGAGGGGCAGAGAGAGAGGGAGACAGAATCTGAAGCAGGGTCCAGACTCTGAACTGTCAGCACAGCTGATGCGGGGCTCAAACTCACAAAATTAGACACAACCGACTGAGCCACCCAAGCACCCCAACAATAATTTCTTGATATTTAAAAGACCTAAAAGATCTTTCTCTTCTATTTTTCAGACATTCTTCTGATGAATAAATAACCAGAATGATGTTTATCCTGTACTTCCTTATCTTTTTCTTCACTAGGTTGTCATTTGAACGTTCTTTGAATTCATTTGCATTATATTGCAGCTACATTGCATTCCTGGTTAATTGCAGTACAAACACTCTTTGGTCTACAATAGATCTGCTCTCTGGAAAAATTGTCAAAATATCAAAAGTGAAGGAGAAACATTTTTTGTTTCAGTGGAAAAGTCTGCATTGTTGCAAATCCTGTGTGTTGCTGAGAGGTCAGGTCAGTAAAATGCTCTCAGGAGGGCAGTTTTTAAGAGGTAACCACTCAGAGACTTGCTGCAGATGGAGAAGGCAGCTGAGTGCAGTAGATAAACCCCATGCTGGAGAAGGTCTTGGGGCTCTAGTTCTAATTCTGTCCTAGCTTGTGGCCTTGGGCTACATTTCCTTCCCAAGGCTACAGTTTCTTAATTTTGAAAGTGAGAGGATGGGGCTTCCATAGGATCTCAACCGGCATTTGTTGCTTGATTGCTTTATAGTTTGGTGATAACAGCTCATTTTGTAGGGGTTGGACCTTCTGTGGGCCACAGTCCTTCAGAATAAAAGGCATGCTGCAGGACACTGTGTGGGAAGCCTCATAATTTCCATGAAAGACTGAAAACTAAAGATGTAGGTGGCCACTTGAGTCAGAAAGTCTAAAAGTCTTTCAGCTGCTGGAAAGCATGGGGTTGAAAACTGGAGGCTTTCAGAAAGCCATGTCTTTCTCTTTCAGCTTCTTCTCCTCTCCATCTCTATATGACCCAAACACAAACTTCTTGCCATTCCCTGTAGTCCTGTGATGTTTCACTCCTCTGTGCCTTTGCTCTTTGCTCATGCTGCACATTTTCCCAGCTCACCTCCATATTCCTTTTTTTGACTGACTCTTGTTTATCCTTCCAGAGTGGTTTAAGCCTTTTGTGCCCCAAGGCTCTGCTCTGCCTTTCTGCATTTCTTTCCCTGTGTTCCCAAAGCTGGGTCTTCATGACTCTGTCATTATCTTTATTACATTACATAGAAATATTTGGTTCTTGAGCAGACCATGAACTTTTTGTGGGTAAGGGTGGTGTCATCGTCAGCATTGTAGCCCCAGCACTTAGTATAGAGTATATGATCAAAGAATATCAGTTGAATGGAATTTCAGAGAAATAAAGGGGGGCAGTTGGTCAGCTGCTATTATACAGACACTCTACAGTCTAATTGGTAAAATAGGATGGATGTCTATTTCTCTCTTCTGTAAAAGCTTGGATAGGATATAGAGGGCTGGTCTTGCAGTTACCTAATCACTGGGGTTTCAGGCATCTATCCTATTGTTCTACCATTCTTAATGTATAGTTTCCATGTGGGAATATAAGATGATGTTATACCTCCTACTAGGGTGTCTCATTCTAGTAGATATGGAGCAAGAGAAAAGGATAAGGGGGAGTGTGTCCCTTGTCTATAAGGGTATAGTTTGGCTCTTGTATCACTTTCCCTCACATCCACCTGACCAGAGCACATCATGTGGCTGTATCTAGCAATATGGGGGATTTGGATAAATAGTCTTTTAGATAGATGGCCATGTGCCCAAACACAAATTCTATTACTTTATAAGGAGGGGAGAATGGATACAGAAAGACAACCAGAAAGTCCTACTAAGTAAAAGCTAAGTTTCATTGTATGCAAGGTACTGTAACATGGTACCTCTTGGAGGCCTGGCAGAGGCCACTTCTAGATGCTAGTGTGATGGAAAAAAATGTAATTAACCATAATGCCTCTTAGAGTATTGCACTTGTTTGGAGGAAATATTTCAGCAAGTTGACAGTAAGACCCCTAAGGACATGCTCAAGGAGAAAAGATAGTCTCTAAATTGTCTTCTAACGGTGGGGATGGGCGATGAAAGGGAAACCTGATTTGTTGAGTACTTAAATAAATTTTAGTATACATGTTTGGGGATAGAAACTAGGGCAGATGAATTGTTATGCATAAAATGGAAAATAAGTGACTGGAGTGGTCAGTTCTGGGGTAGAAGAAGGGGAGAGAAGAACCACCGTGATGTTGGCATGGGCAATTTGTAGGTATTGGGTTTTGAGTGGAGCATGCAAACTTTCTTTCTTTGACCTCACTGTGAAATTTTAGGCAAGTTATGCATTATTCATAATACTTCTGAGTAAGCGGGTCCTTTGGAAAGCCTCAAGACTCTCTTGTCTATGTCCAGATTGGCTTTGGGGTAAAAGCAGAGCTAGCTCATGGGGATGCAAGAACTGGAGGATAGTTTTGGGAATGCATCACCGATGTCACTGAATGTTACTGATATGTCATGAACAAAAGGTTGCTACAGGATTCCTTTGGTTTCCTGAAGTCTCTCTGCTGGCTTGTCTTCACCCATTTTGCTTGGTTTAAGACCTAACCCATGAGATTGTTTATGGTTTAGATAATACATGATGGACAGTTATCATATGAACAATCCCTAGAGTCTCTTCCACACAACACAAATGATCTAAGATGGGTATTCCACCATAACAGGTTCTGTGGGGAAAACAAATTTGGGGAACATGGAGTTGAATTAAATGAACAAGTTCAATGCTGTAGGATTAGTGGAAGCCTTTAATAGAATTTTATAATAATGTGCCTTTATAATGTGCCTTTATAATAAAGTGCCACTCAGAATATGTGTTGTTTTATAAACATTTTAACCACAGAGTCTGGGATCTGTGGGATTTGTGTGTGTATGTGTGTGCATTTGTGAAAGAAAACTAGAGAGGAAGAAAGAGAGAGAGAATCATATATTCAAATTTACAGCTGGTGTTCTATGGAACACACTTTGGAGAAATGGACAACAGGACCAATGAGAAAACCCCAGGGAATACTAAGCTAGTTCTGTCATCCAGAACTAAGCACATTCTAATGCAGCCTTTGGGATCCCAGTGTCCACATGGACTTGAGGAGGACATGAGGTTTGGAAAACACAGTAAAAGCAAACTGAGAACATCTGTGACTGGGAGAACCCCAACAGAACACCTGACACTCCCTTCCCTAGAAGGCCTCCCAGGTTTGCACACCTTCCTTCAGCTACTTTCTACTGCCCCATGGGACACCTCTGTTCTGCCTGTTCTTGGCCTACACTTGGTCTGTATTTCTGTTGTTCCTCTTGCATGAATCTGGTCACACTGCACGCTATGCAGACGAGTCCCACACCAGCCTCCTAATCCTTTCCCATTATGTTTGCCTCCCTCAGAATTGTCACAGTCTCTTTAGGTTCTCTGGCTCAATAGTCTAGGGATGGACTCAATGAGCAGCCACTTTCTGATTGATTGGAGCAAGACTTGTTCTCCAAGAGACTGGATGGAAGGCAATCCCTGCAGCCACCTTGATGGAGGCAACCCCTGAGGCCACCACCTGAACTCTAAGAGGCTCAGAGCCCTGAATACCACTGCTCAGGGCTGAAGAGAAGAAAAGTAAGACAAAGAAAGTCTCCAAGGGAGCAGAGAGAACCCACATGTAGAACACATTGCTTTCGGTGTCATACTGTTTTTGTATCTGGAAACAGAACTTCTGACAATGCAGTGCATAGTTGGAAAGCAGCCATTTTATTAAAAGGGGGTGTTAATGACAGACTAACATGCCATGCTTCTTGGATAAGGGACAGCTGGCAATGACACTTGATTAATTCTGGTTACAGATTAAATCTCATTACACTAAATAACTTGGTAGTACACTCTTCTATTATCACAAGACTTTGCTCAGGCCATTGTCCTATTATTCAAAGAGTTATTTAAATGAATTGGAATATTCCAGTAACATGCAATAATTTGGATGATCCCTGGATATGTTAAAGTAGGATTTTGCCAATGGAATCAGAACACAGTGGTTGTGAACTGCAAATATCTTTCAAAAGTGTCTTTTACAGGTAGTTTATTTAAGGAGAATGCAAGGAGAGAGATTTGTTTTTGTTTTTTACCTGGAGTAGTTAATGTAGTCACATCCAAGAAGAGAAATAATTGTCCAAAACTAGCTTTATCTTTTCTACTTTAGTAAAGTTCCCAATGTCATTCTATACCTAGTGGTAATTGATTTGTGTTACTATTTTGGAAATATATATTACTGTACACCTGAGACTAATATAACACTCTGTTAACTAACTGGAATTAAAATAAAAACTTTAGAAAAATTAAACAACCCAAGACTCAATTAGAGGTCTCTCATTGTAAACAAAATAAGTAAAATAAAAATTTAAATACAAATAATATTAAATACTAATTCATTTTATTTAAATAATATAAATTGACATTCATCTTACTACTTAAAAGATGATCTATGTATACATTTTAGGACATACACAAATATTTCTAGCCAGAGAGAAGTGTGGTAAAGTGGTGAGAGTAAATTAAATTCAGGGATTATTTAAAAAAATAATCCAAATTAGTAAAACTCCATTTTTTTCAGGGGAGCATCCAAAATTATTTCCAGGTAAAATGTAGTGAAGCATTTACTTTTATGGACAAAATTCGGTATCTTCTCCCACTGCATCTTTCCTTCCCCCATTCTCTTGTGAATCTGTAAGATCAACTTATTTAATTCAAGAAATAGAAACCAATAAAATGTTAATTGAGAGGGCATGTAAGTAAAGCTAAGAATCTTTTCAGAGTATTAGAAGTAACCTGGAACACTGTTCAGAGTAAGTGTTCATAGTTCTAACATTTATTTAACTACTATGTTTTCCCAAATTTTTTCTTAGGGAAAGAAAATCCTCAAAAAAAGGTCTTGTCAAGAACATAGGAGACTGAGCTCTCTGTAACGACCTAGTTTTTATTTTATTTTCGAAGTCATTCCAGAGGCTAGAGACATTTGTTTTTTGTCCTCTAAGGGAAAACACATCTAATGGGAATATAGCAGGGAAAGCACTTGTGTATTTACTGAATTTCTTTATGGGAGAACATAATCGGTGAAATTTCTTATTTGCACTCTACCTGCTGCTGTTTACAAGAATGTGTGTAGTAGCCAAATGTCAATGGAACATGTTTGAGGGCAGTTGTTCTATATTTTCTCTAGGATTTTACTGCCAGTAGTTCCAACCTTGTTAACCGGTCCTGCCTGTTCTAAAACCACATGTTTAGAAAAGAGTGTTAGCTATTTGCCTTGATACTTCAGTGTTTTGGTTCTAATGTACCAGGTTTTGATGAGAATACTACAGACAGTGAAGTGAATGGAAATCTGGGCTTCTGTTTATCTAACCTTTACTGAGTATTTTCTGTATGCCGGGCACTGTACTAGGTACTGGAGACAGAGAACACCTAAAAAAAGGTGCTGCTAAAGGTGCTCACTGTCACATGAAGTCAGAGACTTCAAGGAAACAATCTGTTTCATCCAACAGGACGAAGGATGTGAACCCAGATGATTTTACATCCAGCAGGAGGTGACACATCCCAGCTGAGGCTTGGAGGGTAAATGAAATGGACATGAGGTAGAAACACCTTATATGGAGGTCCTTAGACCCCCGTGGGGGTGTACACCTGCACCACTACCCAAGCACCAGGGGACCTGAACTGTGTTAAGACCAGAATAGCCTTTCATGCAAGGTGACCCTTTGGTCACTCTGAAATCATTAAGGAAAGGGTATGAGGGTGGCCAACTCAAGAATAGCAGTTAATTTTTCAGAAATGCATTCTCACACCCTGCCCTCCGTCATGAAAAGTGTAATCAATTGTCCCTAGGCAATGTTTTCATAGTTAATTTTCAGTTTCCAAAGGCTAATCTCAAGTGGTATTTCTCATATTAACTATAAGTAGAGTAAACCCTGTTTGTTTTGTAATTCCTTCATCTTACCCAAATAAGGACAATAGATAGCATCTCCTTTACAAATTCACACCTTTCTTGAAAGATGTGATAGGTGATTGAAAGGTGATAATATTGAAGAGACCCAGGCTATCAGCTCCTGTTTCAATACTGACATTTGGAATGATAAACTGTAATATAAACAGGTACTTAAGACAAAAGGGTTCAACTGATCAGAACAACCCTGAGGGCTGAAGCAGGCTTACCAAACCTACTATGACAAAAGACAAAAAATAAGAGCAGCACCCAAAAACATAAAAACATAAACACAATTTGAGGAAGTATAATCAAGTGAAACCAAAAAGTAAAGAAGGGTGTGGGCTTTTTCTTTAAAAGTATTCTTCCATTTTATCTCTTTTTATAGCTTAGAGTGGAATTAGTCTTTCTTGGCTTGCCTAGGTGATGACTGACCTTAGTCACTCCTAACTTAGCTCCCCATTCCACAGAGCCCTTCAAGACCAGTGAAGTTGGGCTGGCTGGAGAGTTTTCAGTTGGAGTTTGTCAGTATCGGACTAGGTACTTCCTGAAATTATTATAGTTTTCCCTCAAGAAATAAATTTCTTTTGAAAACAACAAATATGGCAGATGTCTTACCCAAACGGAATAAAGGATAGATTTATTTCTGTGATGTGGTTTTCCTCCTCCTTTGGTGCCTGAAATAAAAGCAAGTTGCCTAAAGGAAATGTGTCATGAAGGAAGGTAGGGAGCAATAAAGGAGGCTGATATGAGGAGATAAAAGTCTAAACTTGGATTTTGGATTCTCTATCTATCTATTTGAGATTATTTATCTCCATAGACTACAGATAGACAGGCCAATTTGTAATAACAAATTAACCAGCAAACTATAATTGTATATTTAAATTAAGAAAACAGGCAGAAACGCTAACTTTGAAGCTTGCCCAATTATCAAGGAATAGGGTTACAACCATAGAATTTAGAATTGAATAATTCCTTAGAGATGTTACATATTCTGTCTCCACTTGCATTTGATATATTTGGAAATTGACCTCTGCTTACTGCCAAAAATACTTTCCAAAGGTTTTTGGTAATTAAATTACCAAGGTATGTGATACACTGTCAGAAAATTAATAAGTTGTAGCTTTGCTTGTGGTGACAAACTTATATTTGCTGAGACAAATTTGTTTGGTAAATGTTTTATACCATAACTATCACTAACAGCAAATTTTTTTAAATTTTTTTAGAAATGTTTTAAATTTTTTATTTATTTTTGGGGGGGATAAGT
This sequence comes from Lynx canadensis, assembly GCF_007474595.2. NCBI lineage: Eukaryota > Metazoa > Chordata > Mammalia > Carnivora > Felidae > Lynx > Lynx canadensis. The sequence continues at coordinate 27,803,682 of NC_044307.1, read as the reverse complement.
GAGGGAGGAGTAGAGAGAGAGGAGAGAGGGAAAGAAGAGAGAGAATCCTAAGCTGGCTCTACACTGTCAGTGTAGAGCCCAGTGTGGGACTCAAACTCGTGAACCATGAGATCATGACCTGAGCAGAAGTTGGACACTTAACTGACTGAGCCACCTGGGCACCCCCTAACAGCAAATATTTTGTTGTATACCATTACTCTAACCAAAGCTCAAACTGGGACTTTATGAACCATCTCAATGACTGTTATTAGCTAGTAGTGAACTCAGAAATTCAGAGGTTTAGCTGATGTGTTTAGCTAATTATGTTTTATGGACTTTGGACCATGCATAGAGTTTTAAGATTTGCTGGTATGAATAACAAATTAAAATGACTTTGGGGCACCTGGGTGGCTCAGTTGGTTGAGAGTCCAATTTTTGATTTCATCTCAGGTCATGATTCTGTGGTCAAGGGTTGGAGCCCTGCTTTGGGTCTGTGCTGAGCCTGGAGTATGCTTGGGATTCTCTCTCTCCCTTGTGTTCTCTCTTTCTAAAATTAAAAAAAAAAAATGAAAAAAAAATTTAAAGTGAAATGACTTTTTAACAAAGAGAAACAAGAATTTTAAGAATCTGACTTTAGTTTCATATTTACTTCAATATCTAGTGACATCAGCCAATCTTGACCTAGACACTAAAATCATAGACTCTTCATAGTTGGCTGTTACTTCAGAGTCCATTTGCCTAAACTGTACCTCAACCAGAAATCTTTTACAATATTCCTGTCATTCTAGCCAGCTTCCTCCTGGATACTCTTATGTAAGGAGGAAGTGCTGACTCTCTCCTACAAGTGAGAAGAAAAGCTAGTAAAAAAAGATAAAAGGGGCCAGCCAGATGCCCGAGGCTGGATACTCCCCTTGCATATTTTGGCTTCTGTAATCTTATTTGCCTCCTGTGTCCACCAACTGCCAAGATAGCCCCACTGATAAGGGCTCCTCCCATTTCTTTTGTCTCTCAACCCTACCATCCCAGCCATAAAAGGAGGGCCGATGCCAAGATTAGGGGCTCAGCCTTTGGAGATGACTCCCCTGGGCCGGCACCGCTGTGCAATAAGCAGTCTTTTCTTGTTCCCTGAATGTGTGTGACTTGTCTTTTCTTGGCACTGAGTATTTACTGTAACATTTGGTGCATTGGCCAGGAAACTCAACAGCATGTTGGCCCACTTGAGCCACCATTGTCGGAGGCCAGCAGAGAGGTCACTCTTCCAGCACCCTGTGCATGGAAAGGAAAGCACGTTGCCAGTGATATTCACTGGACCCCCATCCTTTCTGGGCCTGGCATAGTCAGCCCCCCTGTGCTCGAACAGAATCAGTGGGGGAATCAGAAAATTCTACCAGGACAGGACATCGGATCAGGTAAGTGTCCCTGGGACCTAGGACTGAGTTCAGGCCCACCATAGAGGCAAAAGGGGGGTCTGAACACCTCCCGGGTGACAATAGTCACCACATAGGAAGGGAAGTCCTGGGTGGAAGTCTGGCAATCTGTCTGAAATGTGTGGTGAGGGCCCATGCTCCACCGTCTTGGCTATGAAGCCTGAGTGGGTCCTATCCTGTGATTTCTGTGATGACCTCATACAGCTCAAGATAGAATCAGGTCTGCAGAGGTCTGATCCAAGTCAGGAGTTTATACTGACCTGCCAATGCTAAGAGGCATCTAAATCCCCATAAGGGCAGTGGCCAGGTGGTTGAAGCAACCTCTTCCTTAGTGTTTGTCCTGCCACACGGTACATTGGGAAGGATCTATCTAGGATACCAGGATGGGGGGAAATTCCTCAAAACCAACTGTCTTGGAATGTATGATTAAGAATTTTAAAAAGTGATTTTCAGGTGACTATGGGGTCAAACGACCTCCAAAAAGTTACACACCATCTGTAAATTAGAATGGCCCACATTGGTGTAGGCTGGCCCTCTGAGGGCACCCTAGATGTCCCCACAGCCCAGGTTGTTTATAAAGTAGTTAGTAGAGACTCTGGCCACCCAGATCAGTTCCCATACATTGATCAATGGCTGGAAATAGCTCAAGCAAGCCTCCTGGGTCTGGTCCTGCATTAATATCAAGGGACAATGTAGGGTCTTAGTGGCATGGGCTGAGAAGACTTTACATCTGCCACCCCATCCCCCAGAAAATTCAGAAGTCCCTCCATTTCTTCTACCATGCCCTAAGCACCCCATCAATCGAGGGAGGGGAACTCATCTGCCTGATAGCCACCTCCATCGTAATGGCTCCTCCAGCAGCCAGCCTGCCCTAACCAGGGAACATGAACCATTAAGAAGATGCCTTAGGTCTGAGGCTCAAGGTCCAAGGCCCCCAATGGCAGTGCAGACGCCATTGCCAGGAGACTGGGTCCCCAGAGAATAGGCCCCAACGAGACCCTACAAGAGGGGGGATCGGTTTTCTACTACCAACCATTCTTTCTCCACTCCTGACCTCCTCAACTGGAAACACCACCCTCTGTCCTGAGAAGCCAAAGGTGTGATAGATCTCCTAGAATCCTAATCCAGACTCACCGCCCTGCCTGGGTTGACTGTAAGCAGCTTCTTCTTACCCTTTCCAACATGGAAGAGTGCCCACGAATTGTCACTGAAGTCAGATCTGAGTGGAATCTAGAAGTTGAGCCTTGGGTACGGGAGGCTATGCCTGAAGCAGAGCCTCTGCTGGACCCCAACACAGAAGTGGAAAGGGCAGCCAGATTAGAAAGATACTGACTTGCCTTCCTCCAGGGGGTAAAGCAGGGGCCAAAAGCCCACCAACATGACAAAGATATCTGAGGTCCTACAAAAGCCAGAAGAGAGTCCAGCTGATTTCTATGAAAGATTATGTGAAGCCTTCAGAGTTTACACTCCATTTGACCCAGAAACCCCCCCAAAATAAGTGCATGGTTAATGCTGCCTTTGTGGGAAAGGCCCAAGTGACATTAGACAGAAGTTACAAACATTGGAAGGATTTGCTGGAAAAAATGCCACCGACTTATTGGAAATTACAAACAAGATTTTTGTAAACTGGATCAAGCTGTTGGAAAGAAGACAGACTGAAGAATGAAACAAAAGGCAGCTCTCCTGGCCGCTGCCTTGGGGCAACCACCCCCTCCAGAGGTTCCCCCATGGAACCACGAGGGATGCAAGAACAAAAAGGAAGGGTGCCACTGGGATGGGACCAATGTGCCTACCGCAAGGAATTCGGACACTGGAAAAATGAATGCCCAACTGCCAAAAAGGGAAACCAAAAACCTCTGCTCCACCCAGCCACTACCAACCAGAACCACCTGAGGCTGACCTGATCAGACTGGCAGGAGTGAACTCTGATTAGGAAAGGACTGGGCTATATCTAACTAGGCCTCCATGAGCCCATGGCCAAAATGAAGGTGGGGGGGCAAACAATAGACTCCCTTGTTGAACACTGGTCGTAGGGCCACAGGGGCACAAACATGAAGCCATTTTGTGGTCCCCCAACAGTGCCTGCTGGGGGTCACCAAGTAGTTTATGGAATTCCTGTATCTACCTGACTGCCCGGTCTCACTGTCTCCTAGACAAGTTGAACACAGAAATAGCCTTCTCTCAGATGGACAGATGCAATCGTGCCTGAACAAAAGACCAACCCATGATTTTGTCCTTGATGATTCCATGGGAAGAGAAATGGAGATTATATACTTCCCCTCGCAGTGAGCCAACTGTGGCCCCAAGCTGAAGCTGAATTCCCTTGAGTTTGGGTGGAAACTCCCTGGTCTGGCAAAAAAACACACCCCCTGATTTAATTGACTTAAAGCCTGGATCCCAACCTGTCAAAAATACACCAATATATGGTCCCAGGGGAGGCAGTTGCCTGGGGATTCAGACACACTTGGACAGGCTACTCAAATGAGGACTCCTAAATGATTCCAGTCCCCATGGAATACTCCCCTGCTGCCCATGAAAAAGCCTGGGACAAATGGTTACTGCCCAGTGCAGGACCTAAGAGCCATTAATGAAGTAGTCATACTGCTGCATTCAGCATTGGCCTAACCCAGACACTCAACTAAGACTCACACCCTTGGAAGCAGGATGGTTCACTTGCCTAGATTTAAAGATTCCTTCATCTGTCTCCAGCGAGTGCCTAATAGCCCACCTCTATTTGCTTTTGAATGGGAAAACCCCACCACAAGGACAAAGGAACAGTTCACTTGGACTAGACTGCTGCAAGGATTCAAAAATTCACCAACCTTATTCAGTGGGGCCCTGACATCCTGATTTACCCAGGTTTCCAGGACAGGGCCTAGGATGTGTCCTCCTCCAATATATGGACGATCTTCTGCTAGCCGGTCCCACACGGACCCAGTGCTGGAGGGAACTGGGTTCCTACTCAGGCTATAAGCAGAGGCAGGCTACCAGGTGTCAAAGAAAAGGATACAGATTTGCCAACAGGAAGTTAAATATTTGGGCTTCAAAATTAACCAAGGCAAATGGATGCTGGGAGCCAAAAGTAAACAGGTAGTCTGCCACTCCAGTCTCCCACTACCCATTGGCAGATCTGAAAGTTCTTGGGAGCAGCAGTATTCTGTCGAATATGGATCCCAGGGTTCTTAGAGTTGGCCAGAACCCTATATGAGGCACTAAAGGAGGAAGAGAGAGCACCCTTTTCTGAAGCCCTAATTAAGAAAAGGCATTCAAAATTATAAAAACAAAACTCATGGAGGTACCAGCCTTGGGACTCCCAGATGTATCATGAGATTTCAACCTGTTCATACATGAGAAGAATGGAGTGGGCCTGGGGGGTTCTCACCCAGGAATTTAGACATTGGCAAAGACCAGTGGCATATTTTTCTTTTTTTATTATTATTATTATTATTATTTTTTATATATGAAATTTATTGACAAATTGGTTTCCATACAACACCCAGTGCTCATCCCAAAAGGTGCCCTCCTCAATACCATCACCCACCCTCCCCTCCCTCCCACCCCCCATCAACCCTCAGTTTGTTCTCAGTTTTTAACAGTCTCTTATGCTTTGGCTCTCTCCCACTCTAACCTCTTTTTTTTTTTTTTTCCTTCCCTCCCCCCTGGGTTCCTGTTAAGTTTTTTCGGATCCCCATAAGAGTGAAACCATATGGTATCTGTCTTTCTCTGTATGGCCTTATTCACTTAGCATTACACTCTCCAGTTCCATCCACGTTGCTACAAAAGGCCATATTTCATTTTTTCTCATTGCCACATAGCATTCCATTGTGTATATATACCACAATTTCTTTATCCATTCATAAGCGTAATCATCAGACAGCATGGTCATTGGCACAAAAACAGACACATAGACCAATGGAATAGAATAGAAACCCCAGAACTAGACCCACAAACGTATGGCCAACTCATCTTTGACAAGCAGGAAAGAACATCCAATGGAAAAAAAGACAGCCTCTTTAACAAATGGTGCTGGGAAAACTGGACAGCAACATGCAGAAGGTTGAAACTAGACCACTTTCTCACACCATTTACAAAAATAAACTCAAAATGGATAAAGGACCTAAATGTGAGACAGGAAACCATCAAACCTTAGAGGAGAAAGCAGGAAAAGACCTCTCTGACCTTAGCCGTAGCAATCTCTTACTCGACACATCCCCAAAGGCAAGGGAATTAAAAGCAAAAGTGAATTACTGGGACCTTATGAAGATAAAAAGCTTCTGCACAGCAAAGGAAACAACCAACACAACTAAAAGGCAACCAACGGAATGGGAAAGATATTTGCAAATGACATATCGGACAAAGGGCTAGTATCTAAAATCTATAAAGAGCTCCCCAAACTCCACACCCGAAAACAAATAACCCAGTGAAGAAATGGCAGGAAAACATGAATAGACACTTCTCTAAAGAAGACATCCAGATGGCCAACAGGCACAATAAAAGATGTTCAGCATCGCTCCTTATCAGGGAAATACAATCAAAACCACACTCAGGTATCACCTCACACCAGTCAGAGTGGCCAAAATGAACAAATCAGGAGACTATAGATGCTGGAGAGGATGTGGAGAAACGGGAACCCTCTTGCACCTGTTGGTGGGAATGCAAATTGGTGCAGCCGCTCTGGAAAGCAGTGGCATATTTTTCAAAGCAAATTGACTCACGCTGTGACAGGATGGCCACCCTGCCTGAGGGCACTAGAAGCCACCACACTTTAATCAAGGAAGCGACAAACTTCATATTGGGACAAAACCTAACATTAAGGTTCCCCATTATGTAATTACCTTGATGATGCCTGAGGGCAACACTGGCGAATGCATGCTTGGATGTACAATATCAGGGACTGCTATGTGAGAACCCACGAATAAGATTGGGAGCTGTAAAAACTCTAAACCCTGCCACTTTCTTGTCTGCAGTGGTGGGGTCGCCAGAGTATGATTGTATTTGATAAAGTCTATTCTAGCTGACCCAACATATCAGACAGGCCGTTACCAAAATCCTGACCTCATCCTGTACACTGATGGCAGCAGCTTCATGAATGAGGCAAAATATATGCTTGTTAAGTAGTCCTCTGATTTTGAGTTCATAGAATCAAAAGCCCTTCCACAAGCATTGTCAGCTCAAAGAGCAGAACTGTGGGCCCTAATGAGAGCACTAGAACTCAGTAAAGACAAATGGGCCAACATATACACGACTCATGCTATGCCTTGCCACTCTACATGTACATGGTGATCTATACAAGGAGAGAGAGGACTTTTGCTGCAGGAGGAAGAGAAATAAAAAATCAGGAAGAATCCTAAAACTATTAAGGGCAGTCTAGGAACCGAGGGAGGTAGCAGTCATCCACTGCAAGGGACACCAAGAGGAAAGGACTCAGCGTCAGAAGTGACGAGCTGATGCCACAGCTAAACAAGCAGCAGGGAAAACAAACAACGCCCTCAAAAATCATGCTGGCCCCGGAACTGCCAACTTCCCCAAAGTACACAATCCAAGAAACAAAATGGGCACAACAGGAAACAGGAAGTCAGACAAAAGAAGGATGGTGGGTATTTCCAGACCAAAGAGTCTATATACTGGAGCAGCTAGCATACCCAGGTAACATGAGCTCACTCACCTAGGAAAAACTGTCCTTGAAACCTTATTAAGCTTTACTATGTGATTGCTCGACTTCTGTCCCTCTGTACCCTTGTCTCTCAATGCTGCCTCCTCTGTGCTCAAAATAACTCCAAACAAGGCCCCACTGGGCCCATGGGAATCCGGTGCTGTGGTCAAGCACCCTTCAAAGATTAGAGGTAGATTTTACAGAAATAAGACTCAGTAAAGATAAAAATATCTTTTGGTTTTCATCTGTACGTTTTCCAGGCTGGGTTGAAGCCTATCCCACACACACCGAAAAGGCAAGGGAAGTAACTATGGCCTTTTATAGGGGTGTCATTCCCAGAGTTGAATGCCATTAACCATAGGCTCAGACAAGGCCCCCACTTTTGTGGCTGAAGTGGTGCAACAAGTAGCCAAAGCCCTAGTTATCCAGTGGAACTTACATGCAGCCTTCTGGCCTCAGATTTCAGGGAAAGTAGAACGTAAGAACTAGACCCTTTAATCAGCCATGGCAAAACTATTTCAGGAAACTAACTTGCCCTGGCCAGATATACTACCCTTAGTTCTTCTCCGAATACACTGTGCACCCCAGGCAAAAATATGATTCTCCCCATTCGAGATCCTATATGGAAGACCCTCTCCACTAGTCAAATTCAAGGGGGACCTGACAGAGCTTTAGAAATACAAAACAACTACAAGGACTAGGGAAAACTGTATCTGAGATACATAGATGGGTGACAGGGTACCTATTTCCCTAGAAATAATTGTACACCCCCACAAACTGGGGATCAGGTTTGGAGAAAAGATTGGAAAAAGGAACTGCTTAAACACCTACCTGGAAGGGACTTACTTAGTTTGTGCTAACCACACCCACAGCTCTCAAGGTTGTGGGACTAAACACTTGGATTCACCATTCTTGAGTAAAGGCAGCCCACCTGTCACCTGACAACCACTGAGATGGAAAGTAACTCCTAACCAGAATAATCCTCTACAGATCACCATTAAGAAGATAACAGATGGCAAGCAGCCTGCAGCCACACCTGCGAACTCTCTGTAACCAGAAGCTTGAGGAAAATCACCAAGCAACTTAAATGAACGATAACAAATTGTTCTCTCTCAGATTTCATTGTCATCTCCTACCTATTTCTCTTTTCATACTTGTTGCTATACTCTTTGCTGTAGGGATGGACCTGCTAACTGCTGAAAGGGGAGGACTATATCTCTTCCTATATGAAGAATGTTGCCTCTATGTCAACCAATCAGGGATAGTCTGAGATATGGTCCAGCAGTTAAGGGAGAGAATCAACAAAGGAAGACAGGAACCAGCAGATTCATGGAACTCTTGGAGCAACATATGGAATTGGGCATCTTGGCTCCTCCCTTTAGCTGATCCTCTCCTAATGCTTTTCATAGCCCTCCTGTTTGGTCCTTGTATTTTTAATATGCTAACCAAGTTTGTCTCCTCTTGTCTGGAAGCTATAAAACTCCAGATGATGCTCCAGTTGGATGATTCTAGCTGTGGCTACTCTCCTTTGGATGATAAAGAACCCCAGATGCCTCACCCCTTTCTTCAATGTCCCTGTCCAGCAGGAAGAAACCAGAAAGGTCTTTGCCTCTCTTCCCATGGCAGCAAAGGGTTCCCTGGCCCACAAACTGATTTTCTCTAAGTCTGCTACAGCAGCTTGAGAATCAAGAGGGGGAGGGATGAGAAGAAAAGCTAGTAAAAACAAGATAAAAGGGGCCAGTCAGATGCCCGAGGCTGTATACTCCCTTGCATACTTTTCGGCTTCTGTAATCTATGTTTGCCTCTTGTGTCCACCAACTGCCCAGATAGCAGCACTGATAAGATCCCCCTCTCCTTTTCTTTTGTCTCTCAACCCCCTACCATCCCAGCCATAAAAGGAGGCCAATGCCAAGATTAGGGGCTCAGTCTTTGGAGGTGACTCCCCTGGGCTAGCACGAGTGTGCAATAAACAGTCTTTTCTGATTCCTTGAGTGCATGTGGCTTGTCTCTTCCTGGGAGCCGAGTATTTGCTGTAACACAAGGACTTCTTTTGGGGGCAGATCTTTCTTATTGAATAAAACCCCACCTCCCTGCTACTTCCTCCACATTCTTTGGCTCTCCTGTAGCCTTTGGATATTGAAGTCATTGCCCATTGACCCCAGCCTTTCCACGAATCCATTTTTCCCTCTCCAAATTAAATGTGCTTGCTGTGTTCAGCTGTTTATGCTATTGTGTGCTTTCCAGATCCCTTCTTCCTCAGTGTGTCCCAGGGGAGACATCTGGGGGTGATGGCCTCCAGATCTAACCTGGCCCACAAGGAGAAAACCAGAGTCATGCCTCCCTTATCTCCCAGAATTGAAATCTGCTGTCTGGGCAAAGACTATGACATCCTGAGAAAGGATTGGGATAGAAGGTATGAAAACAAAGACTTGAAATAATTTCACCTTCCAACCTTGAGAAAGACTAGCTATCTTCTCTTCTCTCCTTTGTTTCATTTCATCTTTCACAGAGCCCAGGCTGTGCTGCAGTGCTCTGGGGTACCTTGAACAACAGCAGCAGGCTCCCCTCTCCTCTGTGCTGAAGCTCCAATGACACTTCTTACTTCTGAAAAATTCTATTGTGGAGTCAACAGAACTTTAACAATAGAATGTTTTTCTTGGTATTTTTGGTTACTTCTACCCTTCCATCACTAGGCACCTTACCCATTCTGCCTTTATTCCCCCAGGAAAAGGAAACACAACAGAACACACATAATAAGCAAATTAAATTAGAGACTTTTGAATTTCAAATGCCTCGACTCTGGCATAAGACTAATTGACAGGTCCCAGGCTGGATTTCTTGAACTTGGGGAGATGGATGGCCAGAGGAGAAGTGGGCCTCCATACTGATAGGTCCCTTCAGAGGGACTCTATGTTCTGCTCCTTACTCCCTGGGCTGCTGGTGGGGAGGGGGCAGGGGTTGGAGGCATGGTGGTGGAGAGTTACAAAGAAAATTTTGGTAAAAAATCTTAAAATTCTCAGAGTAGAGTGGGAACAGAAGAGAGGTTTGCTTATGCTCAGGAAGGCCTGATGGAGATCCCTATAGATGTGTCCATCCTGGAGTGAGGGAACATTTCCTGGGCAGTTGAGGGTGGCATGGCCTAGAGGGTAGATGTGAGGGGATCATAATTAGGGTATAGTGAGGAGACAGTTGTGACCTGCCTGGATCAGTTACAAGAAAGGTGAGCAGAGTGTCTCAGGATGGACCATGATGCCAAGCATCCCTTGGCAATCTCTCATCTCTCCTGCGGAATTATGGGGAGACCTGAAGTTGGTGCAGTGTGTTCCCGTCTCTCTAGAATGTGGACTTCCAATTGATGTCAGCTCACTTCAGAACACTAAACTGGTTTATTACACACTTGAGTTAATAAATTGAGAATAATGTCCACTATGTATTTAGTAATAAATAGCTCTCGTTTTGAGTTAAAATGTTCATTGTAGGTAGGAGAAAGATGAAAAATATTGCCATGCAACTAAACAACACACAGTAAACCCATTTTCCAAATGCCCATGTCCTATATTCAGCATAAATGCTAACATAATGAAGACTGGAGAAAAAAATATATGAGTTTTTATTCATCCATCCATTCATTCAACAGATATTTATGGAGCATTTATTATGTCAGAAAATACAGTGACTAATAAAATAGACTAAGTTGTTAAGCAACAACCGCATTGAAATTTCATCTTTCAGTGTATAACCATATCCTCAGGAGAAAACTCCACAGAGACCTCATGGTCAATGATGCCAAGGAGAATAGCTTTAAATGTTTCTCTTTGTATTTACCATTGACCTTTCCCTCCAGGTGTGCCCACATCCATCATCTTAAGGAATGGGGTGGCTCCCAAATCATACTTGATATTCTAAGGGTTATTTGAGATATAATTCATATGCCTTGTTTGTACCTTTTGAAGTGTACAATTCAGTGGTTTTTAGTATTCATGGAGTTGTGCAACAATCATCATAATTGATTTTAGAATATATTCACCACTCCCCTCCAAAATAAACCACTGTACCCATTAGCACTCACTGTCATTTTCTCCTACCCACCCATCCCTTGACAACCATGAATCTACTTTCTGTCTCTATAGATTTGCATATTCTGGATATTACATGTGAATGGAATCATATAAGTGGATCTTTGTGACTGGCTTCTTTCACTTAGCATATTTTCAAGGTTTATCCATGTTGTAGCATGTATTGCTACTTTATTCCTTTTTTATGGCCAAACAATATTACATTGTAATGGATTTACCACATTTACTTACCCATTTATCAGTTGAGGGACATTTGGATTGTTTCCATTCATTGGCTATTATGAAAAATGTTGCAATGAATGTTTATTTACAAGTTTCTTGGGTGTATACATATGAATTTTGCTGAGTTATATGGTAACTCTATATAAACATTTTGAGGAACTTCTAGACTATTTTTCAAAGTAGTTGCACCATTTTATATTCCCAAGAGCAATCTACAAAGTTTCCAATTTTTTCCACATCCTTGCCAACATTTGTTATTGTCTATCTTTCTGATTATAGTCATCCCATTGGGTGTAAAGTGGTAGCTCATATGATTTTGATTTGGCTAATGATGGTGAACATCTTTTAATATGTTTATTGGCTATTTGAGTAACTTTAAAGAAATGTCTGTTTATATGCTTTGCATATATTTAAGTTGGGTTATATATCTTTTTATTACTAGCATACTTCATTTTATTGTGCTTTACAGATATTACATTTTTTATAACTTAAAGGTTTGTAGCAACTCTGCACTCAACAATTCTATCTGCAGTATTTTCCCAAAGCATTTGCTCACTTTATGTCCCTGTGTCACATTTTGGTAATTCCTTCAGTATTTTAAACTTTTTCATATCATTATATTTGCTTTGGTGATCTGTGATCTGTGATCTTTGATGTTACCATTGTAATTGTTTTGGTACATCATAAACAGCACTTATATGAGATGGCAAACTTAATAAGTACCCTGATCTTCTGACTACTTTACTGAATGGCTGTTCTCCCATCTCTCTCTCCCTCTTCTTAGATTTCCTTATTCTTTGAAACAGAACAACATAGGAATTAGGCCAATTAATAATCCTACAATGGCCTGTAAATGTTCAAGTGTAAGGAACACTTAAATCAAATCACTTTAAATCAAAAGCTAGAAATGGCTAAACTTAGTGAGGAAGGCATGTCAAAAGCTAAAATAAACTGAGTTAGGTCTCTTTTCCAAAACAGTTAAACAGGTTGTGTTGCAAAGGAAAAGTTCTTGAGAGAAATTAAAAGTTCTATTGCAGTGAACACCACTCAAATGATAAGAATTGTGAAACAGTTCTGATTACTGATATGGGAAAGTTTTAGTGGTCTGGATAGAAGATCAAACAAGCCATAACATTCCCTTGAGCCAAAGTCTAATCCAGAGTAAGGCCATAACTCTCTTCAATTCCATGAAGGCTGAACATGGTGAAGAAATTGCACAAGAAAAGTCTAAAGCTTGCAGAGGTTGGTTCATGAGATTTAAGGAAAGAAGCCATCTCCATAACATAAAAGTGCAAGGTGAAGCTGCAAGTACTGATGTAGAAAGATCTAGCTAAGATAATTAAAGGAAGTGGCTACACTGAACAACAGATTTTGAAAGTAAGTGAGACAGTCTTATATTGGAAGAAGATGCCATCTAAGGACTCTCATAGCTAGAGGGAGAAGCCAATCCCTGCGTTCAAAGCTTCAAAGGACAGGCTGACTTTCTCATTAAGGACTCACACAGTTGGTAACTTGAAGTTGAAGCCAATGCTCATTTGCCATTTCTAAATCCGAGGGCCCTTAAGAATTATGTTAAATCAACTAAGCCTCTGCTCTATGAAAGGAAGAACAAAGGCTGGATGACAGGATGTCTGTTTACAACATGGTTTACTGAATGTTTTAAGTCCACTATTGAGACCTATTACTCTGAAAAAAAGAAACAAAAAAAGATTTCTTTCAAAGTATTACTGCTCATTGACAATGCACCTGGTCACCCAAAAGCTCTGATGAAGATGTACAATGAGATTAACATTGTTTTCATGCCCGCTAACACAACATCCATTTGGTAGCCCATGGATCAAGGTGTTTAATTTTAAGTCTTATTATTTAAGAAATACATACTGTGAGGCTGTAGCTGTCAAAGATAGTGATTGCTCTGATGGATTTGGGTAAAATAAATTAAAAACCTTCTGGAAAGGATTCACCACCCTAGATGCAGTAAGGACATTCATGACTCATGGGAAGAGGTCAAAATATCAACATTAACAAGACTTTGGAACAAGTTGATTCAAAGCTGATTCCCCATGGATGACTTTGAGAGGTTCAAGACTTTGGTGGGGGAAGTAACTGCAGATGTGGTGGAAATAGCAAGATAACTAGAATAAGAAGTGGAGCCTGAAGATGTGACCAAATTTTTGCAATCTCATGATAAAGCTTGGATGGATGAGGAGTTGCTGCTTATGGATGAGCAAAGATGGTTTCTTGAGGTGGCACCTACTCCTGGTGAAGATGCTGTGGAAATTGTTGAAATGACAATGGTTTTAGAATATTACATAAACTTAGTTGATAAAGCAGTGGCAGGATTTTAGAGGATTGACTCCAACTTTGGAAGAAGTTGTACTGTGGGTAAAATGCTATCAAAGGACATCTCATGCTACAGAGAAATCACTTGTGAAATGAGGAATCATTTTATGTGGTAAACTTTATTGTTTCATAAGAAATTGCCACTGCCACCCCCAAATTTCAGCAACCACTACCCTGATCAGTCAGCAGCCAGCAACATGGAGGCAAGACTCCTCATCAGCAAAAAGATTGCAACCTGCTGAAAGCCCAAATGATGGTTAGCATTTTTAGCAAATAAGTATTTTTAACTAAGGGAAATACATTTTTAAGGCATAATTCCATCTCACATTTAATAGGTTGTAGTATAGTGTAAACATAATGTTTTCATGTACCGAGAAAACAAAAGAAAATTAATTTGAGTTGCTTCATTAGGTTGTTTGCTTTATTGTGGTGGTTTGGAACAGAACCAATTATACCTCCAAGATATGCCTCTATTGAGCTGTGTTTTTCATATATGCTAGGTAAAAGTCCTATAAATTCCTATTAGATATATGATTTGTAAATATTTTCTTTCATTTTGTAGGTATCTTTTGAAACACAAAAGTTTTAAATTTTAATCAAGTCTAATTTATGTGTTGTTTTTCCCTTTGTCACTTCATAGCATAGTTTTTAATCTTAAAAAAAAAAATAAACCTTTTGAAGGCCAGTTATCCCTACAGAGATTATAGTAAGATTTTTTAAATGTGGTATTAAAGACGAAAGCACTGTTTAATTTTTTAGCTTAGAGGTAAATGGTTATGGTTACATGGAAAGAGAATGTTTTGCTGCATTAGTGTCACAAAATGCTAGCTCTATTTCTACTAAATATCAGATACAGCCTCATTGAAGATATGTTTTTTTAAATTTTATTTTTAATTTTTAAAATTAACATCCAAATTAGCTTATAGTGCAACAATGATTTCAGGAGTAGATTCCTTAATGCCCCTTACCCATTTAGCCCATTCCCCCTCCCACAAGCCCTCCAGCAACCCTCAGTTTGTTCTCCATATTTATGAGTCTCTTCTGTTTTGTCCCCCTCCCTGTTTTCATATTATTTTTGTTTTCCTTCACTTATGTTCATCTGTTTTCTCTCTTAAAGTCCTCATATGAATGAAGTCATGATTTTTGTCTTTCTCTGACTAATTTCACTTAGCATAATACCCTCCAGCTCCATCCACGTAGTTGCAAATGGAAAGATTTCATTCTTTTTGATTGCCGAGTAATACTCCATTGTATATATATACCACATCTTCTGTATCCATTCATTCATTCATCGATGGACATTTGGGCTCTTTCCATACTGTAGCTATTGTTGATAGTGCTGCTATAAACATTGTTGATAGTGCTGCATGTGTCCCTTCAAAACAGCACACCTGTATCTCGTGGATAAATTCCTAGTAGTGCAATTGCTGGGTCGTAGGGTAGTTCTATTTTTAGTTTTTTCAGGAACCTCCATACCGTTTTCCAAAGTAGCTGCACCAGCTTACATTGCCAACAGAATGCAAAAGAGATCCTCTTTCTCCACATCCTTGGCAACATCTGTTGCTGCCTGAGTTGTTAATGTTAGCCATTCTGACAGGTGTAAGATGATATCTCATTGTGGTTTGATTTGTATTTCCCTGATGATAAATGATGTTGAGCATTTTTTCATGTGTCAGTTGGCCATCTGGATGTCTTATTTGGAGAAGTGTCTAGTCCTGTCTTTTGCCCATTTCTTCACTGGATTATTTTCTTTTGAGTGTTGGGTTGGATAAGTTGTTAATAGAATTTGGATACTAACCCTTTATCTGATATGTCATTTGCAAATATCTTCTCCCATTCTGTTGGTTGCCTTTTAGTTTTGCTGATTGTTTCCTTCACTGTGCAGAAACTTTTCATTTTGATAAGGTCCCAGTAGTTCATTTTTGCTTTTGTTTCCCTTGCCTCTGGAGACGTGTTGAGTAAGAAGTTGCTGCAGCCAAGATCTAAGAGGATTTTGCCTGCTTTCTACTCGAGGATTTTTATGGCTTCCTGTCTTACATTAGGTCAAAACTCCATTTTGAGTTTATTTGTGTATGGTGTAAGAAAGTGGTCCGTGGGGGCGCCTGGGTTGCGCAGTCGGTTAAGCGTCCGACTTCAGCCAGGTCACGATCTCGCGGTCCGTGAGTTCGAGCCCCGCGTCAGGCTCTGGGCTGATGGCTCAGAGCCTGGAGCCTGTTTCCGATTCTGTGTCTCCTCTCTCTCTGCCCCTCCCCCGTTCATGCTCTGTCTCTCTCTGTCCCAAAAAAAATAAACGTTGAAAAAAAAATAAAAAAAAAAAAAAAAAGAAAGTGGTCCGTGTTCATTCTTCTGCATGTTGCTGTCCAGTTTTCCCAGCATCACTTGCTGAAGAGATTGTCTTTATTCCATTGGATATTCTTCCATGCTTTGCCAAAGATTAGTTGGCCATACATTTGTGGGTCCATTTCTGGGTTCTCTATTCTGTTCCATTGATCTGAGTGTCTGTTCTTGTGCCAGTACCATACTGTCTTGATGATTACAGCCTTGTAGTACAGCTTGAAGTCTGGGATTGTGATGCCTCCTGCTTTGGTTTTCTTTTTCAAGATTGCTTTGGCTATTCGGGGCTTTTCTGGTTCCAAAGAAATTTTAGGATTATTTGTTCTAGCTCTGTGAAGAATGCTGGTGTTACTTTGATAGGGATTGCGTTGAATATGTAGATTGCTTTGGGTAGTGTCGGCATTTTAACAATATTTGTTCCTATCTAGGATCATGGAATCTTTTTCATGCTTCTTCAATTTGTCTCATAAGCTTTCTATACTTTTCAGTGTATAGATTTTCACCTCTTTGGTTAGATTATTGCTAGGTATTTTGTGGGTTTTGGTGCAACTGTAAATGGGATCGATTCCTTGATTTCTCTTTCTGTTGCTTCATTGTTGGTGTATAGGAATGCAACCAATTTCTGTGCATTGATTTTATATCCTGCAACTTTGCTGAATTCATGAATCAATTCTAGCAGTTTTTTGGTGGAATCTTTTGGGTTTTACATATAGAGTATCATGTCATCCACAAAGAGTGAAAGTTTGACCTCTTCCTGGTTGATTTGGATGCCTTTTATTTCTTTGTGTTGTCTGATTGCAGAGGACAAAAGACTTCCAATACTATGTTGAGTAACAGTGGTGAGAGTGGACATCCCTGTCTTGTTCCTGACCTTAGGGGGAACACTCTCAGGTTTTCCCCATTGAGGATGATATTAGCGCTGGGTTGTTCATATGGCTTTTATGATCTCGAGGTATGATCCTTCTATCCTTACTTTCTTGAGGGTTTTTATCAAGAAAGGATGCTGTTTTGTCAAATGCTTTCTCTGCATCTATTGAGAGGATCATATGGTTCTTGTCCTTTCTTTTGTTGATGTGACGAATCCCATTAATTGTTTTGCGGAAATTGAACCAACCCCGCATCCCAGGTATAAATCCCACTTGGTGGTGGTGAATAATTTTTGTGATGTATGTTGGACCCGGTTGGCTAACATCGTTGATATTTTTTGCATCTGTGTTCATCAGGGAAATTGGTCTATAGTTCTCCTTTTTAGTGTGGTCTCTGTCTGGTTTTGGAATCAAGGTAATGCTGGCTTCATAGAAAGAGTTTGGAAGTTTTCCTTCCATTTCTATTTTTTGGAACAGCTTCAAGAGAATAGGTGTTAACTCTTCCTTAAATGTTTGGTAGAATTCCCCCGGAGAGCCACCTGGCCCTGGACTCTTGTTTTTTTGCAGATTTTTGGTTACTAATTCGATTTCTTTACTGGTTATGAATCTGTTCAAATTTTCTATTTCTTCCTGTTTCAGGTTCTTCTAGGAATTTGTCCATTTCTTCCATATTGCCCATTTTTATTGGCATATAATTGCTCATAATATTTCTTATTATTGTTTTTATTTCTACTGTGTTGGTTGTGATCTCTCCTCTTTCATTCTTGATTTTATTTATTTGGGTCCTTTCTTTTTTCATTTTGATCAAACTGGCTAGTAGTTTATCAATTTTGTTAATTCTTTCAAAGAACCAGCTTCTGGTTTCATTGATCTGTTCTACTGTTTTATTGGTATTGAAAACATTAATTTCTGCTCTAATCTTTATTGTTTCCTGTATTCTGCTGGTTTTGAGTTTTATTTGCTGTTCTTTTTCCAGCTCTTTAAGGCGTAAGGTTAGGTTGTGTATCTGAGATCTTTCTTCCTTCTTTAGGAAGGCCTGGATTGCTATATACTTTCCTCTTATGACCACCTTTATTGCGTCTCAGAGGTTTTGAATTGTGGTGTTATCATTTTCACTGACTTCCATATATTTTAATTTCCTCTTTAACTGATTGGTTATCCCTTTCATTCTATAGTAGGATGTTCTTCAGTCTCCAAGTATTTGTTACCTTTCCAAATTTTTTTTCTTGTGGTTGATTTCAAGTATCATAGCATTGTGGTCTGGAAATATGCACAGTATGATCTCGATCTTTTGTACTTACTTAGGGCTGATTTGTGTCCCAGTATATGGTCTATTCTGGAGAATGTTCCATGGGCACTGGAGAAAAATGCATATTCTGCTGCTTTAGGATGAAATGTTCTGAATATATCTGTTAAGTCCATCTGGTCCAATGTGTCATTCAAAGCCATTGTTTCCTTGTTGATTTTTTGATAAGATGATCTGTCCATTGCTGTGAATGGGGTGTTGAAGTCTCCTACTATTATGGTATTACTATTGATGAGTTTTTTGTTTGTGATTAATTGATTTATATATTTGGGTTCTCTCACATTTGGCACATAAATGTTTACAATATTAGGTCTTGGTGGATAGACCCCTTGATTATGATATAATACCCTTCTTCATCTCTTGATACGGTCTTTATTTTAAAATCTAGATTGTGTGATATAAATATGGCTACTCCGGCTTTCTTTTGTTGACCATTAGCATGAAAATGGTTCTCCCTCCCCTTATTTTCAATGTGAAGGTGTCTTTAGGTCTGAAGTGGGTCTCTTGTAAACAGTATATCGATGGAGCTTGTTCTCTCATCCACTCTGTTCCCCTATGTCTTTTGATTGGTGCATTGAGTCCACTGACATTTAAAGTGAGTACTGAAAGATATGAATTTATGGCCATTATCATCTTTGAAGAGTTGGAGTTTCTGGTGGTGTTCTCTGGTCCTTTCTCATCTTTTGTTGTTTTGGTATATATATATATATATATATATAATATATATATTTCATCTTTTCTCCCCTCAGAAAGTCCCCCTTAAAATTTCTTGCAGGGTTGGTTGAGTGGTCACAAACTCCTTTAATTTTTTTTTTCTGGGAAACTCTATCTCTTCTTCTATTTTGAATGACTGTCTTGCTCGGTAAAGAATTCTTGGCTGCATAATTTTCTGATTCAGCACACTGAATATATCCCGCCACTCCTTTCTGGCCTGCCAAGTTTTTGTGGATAGGTATGCGGCAAACCTGATCTGTCTTCCCTTGTAGGTTAGGGACTTTTTCCCCTTGCTGCTTTCATGATTCTCTCCCTGCCTGAGTATTTTGTGAATTTGACTATGATATGCCTTGTTGATGATCGTTTTTTGTTGAATCTGATGGGGGTCCTCTGTTCTTCCTGGATTTTGATGTCTGTGTCTTTCCCCAGGTTAGGAAAGTTTTCTGCTATGATTTGTTCACATAACCCTTCTACCCCTATATCTCTCTCTTCATCTTCTGGGACCCCTATGATTCTGATGTTTTTCCTTTTTAATGAGTCACTGATTTCTTTAATTCTTAAATCGTGCTCTTTTGCCTTAATCCCTCTGTTTTTCTGCTTAGTTATTCTGTATAAGTTTGTCCTCTATATCACTTATTCTCTGTTCTGCCTTGTCCATCCTTGCCACGGCTGCATCCATCTGTGATTGCAGCTCAGTTATAGCACTTTTCATTTCATTCTGGCTATTTTTTGCTCCTTTTATCTCTGCAGAAAGGGATTCTAATCTATTTTTGACTCCAGCTAGTGTCTTATTAACGTGATTCTAAATTCTGCTTCAGACATCTTGCTTGTATCTGTGTTGTTTAAATCCCTGGCTGTCGTTTCCTTGTGCTTTTTCTTTTTGGGTGAATTCCTTCATTTTGTCATTTTGACAGTAGAAAAGGAATTAATGAGGTAGAAAAAAAATGAAATTAAAAAAATTAAAATTAAAAAATGTTAAAATTAAAAATTAAACACACACACACACCACAAAGTGAATAGGTGATGCTAGATCCTAGGTGTGTTTTGGTGTGTGTTGAAAGTGGTTTGACACATTAGAGAAAAGAAGAGGGAGGGGATAAAAAAAAGGGAAATCCTTTGATAATTTGAAAAAAATGAATACACTGAAGTAGACTAATGTGAGAAGATGGGAGTAAAATAGAACTTGAGAAAATATACACAAAGGTAAAGATTATGGTAGAAAAAAATTAAAGAAAAATATTTTTAATAAAAAATTAAAAATTAATAACAATTTTTTCGTTTTCTGTATTTAAGAAGAAAGAAAAGAAATGAAAAAGGGAAAAAAAGATAAAAAAAGGAAAAAAGAAAAAAAAGAAATACTTTGAAAATTTGAAAAAGTGGATACACTGTTGTATATTAAAATAAAATGACAGAAGTAAAATAGAATTTGAAAAAAATTACATAAAAACAAAAAATACAGTAATGAAAATTAAGTAAGAATCTATTTAATAGAAATTCAAAGTAAAATGAAGTTTTTCTCTTTGTGCATTCAAGAAAAAGAAAAGAAATGAAAAAGAGACAAAAAAAGGAAATTGTTTGAAATTTGGAAAGGTGAATACACTGAAGTAGACTAAAATAAAATAATGGAAGTAAAGTAGAATTTGAAAAAAATTTACACAAAAGTAAAAAAATATAGTAATAAAAATTAAAGACAGATGTTTTTAATAAAAATTGAAGATAAAAATGATTTTTTTCTCTTTCTGTGTGCAAGAAAAAGAAAAGAATTGTAAAAGAGAAAAAGAAAAAAGAAAAATAAAAGAAAGAAAATTGAATAGATGAACCTGCTAACAGATTGAAGTAGGACTTAAATTGCTTTGTTTCTTCTAGAAGTCAGTCTATGTAGCTCTTTATAGTCCATAAATTAAGCCTGCGGTGAGACTTGTGTTCTTGAAGAGGGAAGCTGGACCAGTTGGGCCAGGCTTGGTGTAACAGCTCTGCTCTCCACTAGATGGCGCTGATAGCCTACTGGAGTGGGTTGTTGCAGAGCTCATAGGTGCGTGTGTGCATGAGCGGGAGTGGTGAAAATGGCGCCACCCAGCTACCCAGTCTGTTCTCCCGGATCAGCAATCGCGCACCTGTCTTCTGTCTTCAGCTGTGGTCCACTCCCCACTTTTTCACTCTCCGTGACCAGGCCCCAGGCAGTACCTCTCTCCCAAGTTTTGCCTCAGTTGCAGCTGTTTTCTCTGGCCCCTTACTTCTGAAGGACTGCGGGTTTGACCCATTCTTCCCCTCTGTGGGAGGGTCTCATGGAGCAATGGCCTAATGAGCAATGGCTGAATATCAGCTGTACCCAGGAATGCCCACTGAACCCTGTTGTTGCCGGTGCCCCAAGACTGTAGCCAGGTGCCTGCCCACCCCAGAAAAAGTTTGCGAGACAGTGTAGCAGCAGTGTTTCAGGGATCATGGAAAATTGCAACACACATCTGGCATCAGGCTTCACCCTTAACAACCTTGACCCAGCACCAGCGAATGTGGCCACCTTCTGGGGTCTGCTGAGACCAGGTGGCTTCAACAGTCTCTACCAAATGTCATTCCAGCAGTGGAACCGCTTTTCCCCATGTGGCCTGCAAACCTCCCGGACCCTACACTGTTCCTGGGGATTAGCCCTTCCCATCAGAGCACTGCCAGGTATTGAGCTGCAGAGTTGCAGCATTTGTGCTCCCCTTGTTTATAGTCTTAATGGAATTTAAACCCTCTCCTTTCTCTCATTTTAGTTTAGTCCCTGTGTTTGTTCCAATTTTCCACTTTCTCTCCATCTGCTTTTGGGGAGGGGTGCTTTTCCCGTATTCTCCCCCCTCCCCAGTCTCCATCATCTCTCTACCTGCAAAAGTGGTTCCCTACTCCCCACGGCTTCTCGCTCCTTATTCACCTCTCTGTGCCATGTACCTGCTGAATTCTGTGGTTCAGGTTGTGCAGATTGTTGTGTTAATCCTCCAATCAGTTTTCTAGGTGTGTAGGATGGTTTAGTGTTGGTCTGCCTGTATTTCATGGATGTGAGACAACCAAAAAGCTTCCATGCTGTTCCGCCATCCTGGCTCCCCCCAAAGATATGTTTTATAGAAAACTTTTATGACAATATATGAGCATTCATGTTAAATTTCCATCATATTATCATGCAGGAAAATAGTGGCTGTGATATACATTATTGGGCAAGGTTACATTTTCTATCTGTTAATTTTACCTGATCTTGGAGAGTGGGGTCAGGGTCCTGTGAATGGGGAAGAAAGCTTTTTGTGTTATTAGGAGGCTATTTGTGAGAAGCATTCAGGAAGTCAGCTTTCCTTTTCTGAATTTACCAACATGAGGTAAAGCAAGCTTTGAAAATCTTTGGAGGAAAAGAAAACCATAAAATCCTGTCAGCTCTGGACAGCCAAGAGCTCTCCTGGCAGAGTAATGGGTCTGTTCTCAAGCAAGGGACTGAGGTTTGTCTGTGGTGTTGTTTCTCTTCTCATTCTGCAAAATCAAAGTTACCAACATTTGGTGGTTTTTGCCATAAATCAAGCTATAGAACAAATTGGGCCAGCCCGAATTTTCTAGGTTCACTAGGATCAGAGATCACTTTTTGGACTTGGTTATTAAGATGGAAAAGTGAAAAAAAAAAAGATAAAATAATGAATGAGTTCAAAATTTTAATGAAACGTTCTGTCCTATCCATTTGTCATGGACTGAATTGTGTCCCTCCAAACTCATGTGTGGAAGTCCTAACCCCAGAACTTCAGAAAGTGACTCTATTTGGAGATCAGGTCTTGAAAGAGGTAATTAAGTGAAAATGAGGTCATTGGGGTGGGCTCTAATCCAACACAATTTATGTTCTTTCAAGAAAGGAAATTAGGACACAGACACACAGAGGGAAGACCACATGAGGACAAAGGGAGAAGGTCATCTGCAAGTTAGTGAGGAAGGCCTCAGAAGAAACGTCCCTGCCAACACGACGATCTCAGATGCCTAGCCTCCAGAACCGTGAGAAAATAAATTTCTCTTATTTAAGTCACCTAGTCCTTGGTGCTTGCTGTGGCAGCACCAGCAAACTAATGCACCATTTATTTTCATCAACTTTTGTGAAAAGAATATATTTTCCTCTTAGAAATGAGGAAAATATATAGTATTGAGAATGAAAATTAGCTTGTATGTGACCACTATTTTTGCTTCAAGCAAAACTATTTATCTTTCTAGCTAACATTTGTATAGCATTTATAAAAACTTTTAGTTTTATCTTCACAGTTGATCATTTTTATGTTATTATTAGCTATAGTTTGCACAGGAGGAAGCTGAGAAACTTCCCTAAGAAATTCATCCAGTAAATAGTAGAGAAAGGCTTGCACCCAGTTCTTTGGACTTGAACCCCCTTTTCCCTCAGGTCAAAACTGTATTCCTGGAACTTATGGCTTCTTATGTTTCGGGAAAGGCACTACAAGTTGAAATGATGTAAGTCTAATCTAATTTATATTATATGCATATATATAATATATACATATACATATATATTTTAACATTTATTTATATTATAATGGAAGTTATAATACAGACCAAGTGCTTGATTTTCAAATTATTATAAAAAGAACAAAAATACCATATGTGATCAAGTCTAAGTTATATACCTAGACAGTATACAGTGAAAATAGGAGTATAATATCTTCTCTTATAAAACTTAATTTAATTTTTAATTAATCCCAAGAGAGGTCTGTACAGAATGGGATGAAGGGCTAGAGGTTTTGTGGATACAGCTGGAGATTTCTGGTTTCCAGAGGTTTTGCTTGAGGCTGAGGGCTATAATGACCCATGGGAGAGATGCTATAGAGGGTAGGGAAGGTCTCTTGAGTCTCACACTAGGACACTGTGTCTTCTCATCAGGATTCTTCAGAAGGCAGGTGTGATGGCTGGGGTGTCTGTGTGGGTAACATTGTAGGCAGAACTCCATGCGGGAATTTATGGTTGAGCTCTTTTTTGTGGAGGGAAGCCTTATCTGTCCTTTGCTCTCAGAGTTAGCCAAAGGATCAGCAGCAGGCCCAGGCTACTTTGCTATATAAAGCTGTTTCTCACCCGTAGAAAACAAGTGCTCAGCACAAGAAAAAAAAAAAAAAGCAAGGCTCAGGAAGGAGCTTGTGTGCAGCAAGATCCCTCTGCATAAGGATGAAACATTCCAAACCAAAGCCTCTCTGAAAAACTCGCTCCTGCTTTGCAGAGAGGACAGAATAATCAGTGAACTGCTTTCCCTGATGGCCAGGGTCCCACCCAAGGTTGCCCATAGCTGCCCAGTTTCCTGATGATCTAACAACAGTGAGTAGTAGCTTGTTTTCCCTCTTTCAAGTTATCTTGGTCACAATGGATATGAAATTTAGAGCATCTGTGTAGGGAGTCTTTGGCCATCTGTGTCTAGTCCTCATAAAGCAGGAAGCTATTTTGCTTTGTTTTGTTTGTTTTGTTTTTGAGAAAGTCCTTGTCCTAATCCTGCAGCTGGAAGGAAGGATGGCTGTTGTTATTTTAGAGGGTCAATGAGTGTGTAGGTGTATGTGTAGACCATGGCCCAAGTTGGGATCTGCAAATGGCTTCCCATTATGGTGAGCAATTTCCGTGGAGCTCCAGCATTCTTCTGGGCCCTGTAATGAGGAATATAACCTTGATGCCTATTTAGAAATTTAGATGGAACAGTGATTTGTCATGTCACCTTTTCCTCTGTCCTGTTGAGAAGTTTTGCAATAGTTAAGCTAGAAGAGAAATGTAGAGCTTCGTGACAAGTAGTTCACTCAGTCACAGTCTTCACAATTCTTTTTACTCCATCTTTTTTTTTGTTAATGTTTATTTATTCTTAAAAGAGAGACAGAGCATGAGTGAGGGAGGGGCAGAGAGAGAGAGAGTGAGAAACAGAATCCAAAGCAGACTCCAGGCTCCAAGCTATCAGCACAGAGACTGATGCAGGGTTTGATCTCACCAGCCATGAGATCATGACCTGAGCCAAAGTTGGATGCTTAACCAACTGAGCCACCCAGGCGCCCCTCTATCTTAAATAAAAACAAAACCAAAAAAACCCAAAATAACAAAAAACCCTCTAAAAAATGGTACAGACTACTTTAAAGCTATTTGTAATTTTTCTAAATTTTCCCCTCGTCTCCTCTTTCATATCTATCCCTATCTATCATCTATCTATCTATCTATCTATCTATTTCTATCATCTATCTATCTATCTATTATCTATATCTATTTTCTATTTTTCTATTTGTTTAAATTTGAGAGGAAACCAGAGAGTCATGGATGTCTCACACCCTTACATCTTCAGTGGGGAAATTTGTCTCTTACTTGTTATGAAAATCTCACTGCATTGATCTTTTGATAGATATTTGGGCCTGAGACAAGTGGCTCATTTTGGTCTTATTTTCTGTAGACCTGATGGAAAAAGAGTTGTATCCTAAAAAGGAAGAAAGAATATGAGATTGTTCTTTGAGAGCTGTCCTATGATATTGTTCAATTCAACTCCAGGTTCTCTGTGGAAAATGAGACCAGATTACACCTAGTAGGTGAGTACCCATTGTTTTCTCTTCAAAATTTCTCAAAGAAGGTGATCTTATCCAGTGGTGTTGTAGCTTTTTCTTTTCTGAGGTTCAGATTTAGTATGTTTTGCTCTTTGCTTTTTAATGCTGACAAGCCAAGATTAGGTGTTACACTGAATTGAGCTTCTAATAATAATGTTAGCAAACCAGATTGTCAATCCCATTTTACACTTTTTCTCTGATCTAGGTAGGATGTTTCAGGAAGTGAATATTTAGTTAGCCTGAAACTTTAATTAAAGACATGTTTGATCTTTTTGATTTAATAATTTTCCAGTGAAATTGTCTTTTCCCTATACCTTATTGTCAGTGGGTATGTTGGTACCCTTGACTGTCAGAAATT
Organism: Lynx canadensis; assembly: GCF_007474595.2. Classification (NCBI taxonomy): domain Eukaryota; kingdom Metazoa; phylum Chordata; class Mammalia; order Carnivora; family Felidae; genus Lynx; species Lynx canadensis. The sequence continues at coordinate 27,777,838 of NC_044307.1, read as the reverse complement.
TTAATAGGCCCACAATCTCTGACTGGATTCTCATGAGAAAAAGTGCAGGAGAGACAGGAAATGGGACCTTGGGAGTCTGTTCTCATGACATAGAATCAGTGGAAACAATGGGATGGGTCCACTCTTTTTCAAATTTTCAGTTAACTTTCTTCTTTGATGATCTTTCTTTCTTCTGACCCTTCCACTCACCCCAATCCTCTCCTAGGGGTGGGAAGCAGGATATTTTCACAAAGCCTTTGTTCCTGTGAGGAGCCCATGATCTTTCTCTAGCCAAACTCTCATTTCCCAATCCAACTAGTCAGGTTCCCTGTGGACTTCTTGCAGGAATATCCCTGGATAGCCGAGGCTTTCCTCCCTGTTATATTAGAAAGGAATGATAAATAATCCTATAAAGTTCTAAGTTGCTGTTAAAAATATGACAACATAGGGGCACCTGGGTGGCTCAGTCAGTTAAGCATCTGACTCCAGCTCAGGTCATGATCTCCTGGACTGTGAGTTTGAGCCCTGCATCAGACTCTATGCTGACAGCTCGGAGCCTGGAGCCTGCTTTAAGTCCCTCTGTCTCTGCCCCTCCCCCACTCTCTCTCTCTCTCAAAAATAAATAAACATTAAAAAATTAAAAAAGTATATATCACAACACAGAGGTGCCTGGGTGGTTCAGGTGGTTAAGTATCTGACTCTTGATTTCGGCTCAGGTCATGATCTCATGGTTTGTGAGTTCGAGCCCCATGTTGGGCTCTGTGCTAACAGTGCAGAGCCTGCTTGGGATTCTCTCTCTTTTCCTCTTTCTTTCCCTCCCCTGCTTGTGCTCTCCCTCTCTCAAAAATAAGTAAATAAACTTAAAAGACTGTATAAACATATCACAACATATTAATGATTATTATATAATATAATTAATATAATAATATTAAACACTACTTGAAATATCAATTGTTCTTTTAATGTCAGTGAAGACCTCACCCAAACTGTTAAAGGAAGATAACACTCTTTCTGGGGGCAAAAGCTTTAATGTGGGCTAACTGTGATCTGGTAGGCTTGGAGGAGATGCTCAGCAGCCAGGAAATTCAGGGTGTGAATGGAAGCTGCACCCACCGGAGAGAGCTGGCTAAGCAGGGAATTCAAGAATGTGGTCATTATTAACTTACATAGTGAGTGGTTTCTATAGCTGATAGGACACTGCAATGAGTCTTTTTATTGCTTTTTTAATCTCCCCAAATCACCTGGTTCCTACAGAGTGACTAGGGCTATTCATTTGTGGTAGCTAACTAGTGAAGGTGGACTCAAAGGAGATAGCTTTCTTCATTCAGCATCCTAACTTATAGGCAGTTGTTCTCAGTAACCCAAGCTTCAATTCTTGACCTTCCAAGCACATTTTCACAATGGCTAACACTTCTTAATTTAAACAATACCTTATTAAGGAAACTCCACTTTTCTCCACCTCATTCATTTTGAGACCTACTTTGCAACATTATTTCAACATCACCCTTGAAGAAGCAAATGACTCCTCAGCTTCCATGCCTCTTGTCAGGGATAGCTGTTATTTTTTGACTTTATCTGGCTCAGGCCTTAAGTTACAGTGTGTTTGAAAGACCACATTCAGGTGCTATCAACATGCTTTGCTAAACTAATATTGCTATGTAAAAATGCTTCAAATATACAGCTTCTTGCAGCTTAATTTTAATTGGTTTATACATAGTAGTTCAGGATGAAATCAATCACCCTCACTCTTTGATTTAGAATGCAATTTCTGATGCTTGAAAGAAAGATGTTTGCCTTTCCCTACCCTGAGAATAACCTTCTTCTCCAACCAAGTGTCTGTGTAATCAATATCTGATAACCAGCAGGGAATTTAGAGTGTTCAGAATACAGTTGAAAATTTAAGAATCTACAAAGATAGGTTTGCAAACCACCATTTAACTTGGACTCAGACAAGATGAAGAGAACTGTCCGTATTGTTTATCTTCTCTCCCCTACCTCCTCCTTCCCTATAATTTAATTTCACAAGTCAGTTTTATAGGGGAAGCTGCAAATTATCCTGAGGCCCCACATGTGGGCATTGTGGGCTTCGTATATCTATGATCTTAACATGATGCACAAGAACATGCAACTTGTGCAATTTGGGAAACTCAATAGCAGGTTTTCAGAGAGTTTCCTAACTGTTTCCAGAAGGATATTATCATCTTCAGGTCAATGGAAAAACTAAAGTAAATGGAGGTAAACTTCCCTGCAGCCAAGTAAGTTATTCTCCTGCTCAAATGATCCATGCACACTTTAAAACTGGAAAAGGAAAACCAGTGCATGTCTTAGCACTGCCTACTAATCCCAACTCAGATCTAATCACACTATAAGAATGTGCTTATTGGTATTCATATTCCTTGTTGAACTATATGTTCAAGGAAAAGTTTGCTCAACCAGATAAACGGGTTGGCCATAGAACAAAATACTTAGTCTAGCTAATTGGTTTTAGCTTTATAAATTTATAACTCCTAGATTATTGCTATAGAAATATCACTAATAGTTATGAGTGGCTTATCGCTTGTAAAACCATATCAGTGGAGCTACAGGTGCAGAGCAAGTAAACCTGAGTGCCATTGCCACAGGCACAAGATATGCTTCAAAGAAAACTTTTTGAAACAATGTCCTCTGAAGCAAATTCCATCTCTCCTTCCATATTTCTTTAAGCATTTTCCCACCTCAAACTTGAAAAGAGAGAAAAGAAAGGAAATATACCAAAGTATACTGACTACACAGTTCTGCAAAAGCAAAAATGTTTTACGTTCCACTAGGAAAAAATACAAATTAAGAAGCTTTAGGATAATGGTATTTCATACAGACATTGACTCAATTTTTTTCCCTTAAACTGCAGAGAATCTAAAGACAGGATTTCTCACTTTTCCCAGTTGAACTATTCTACTCACCAAAGCAGATGCCATTAATGACCCAAAACTATTCTTTTAAAAGGAGTGATGTCTTGGATGGTGGAGATGGTGGAATCAACAATGGGAGTGTGTCATGTTGCAAAAATGTCTAGGAAAATCTTGAAGTGTCCTTCAGATGCCTACCTTAGCCCTTGGCATGTATTGAAGAAGTTGTCAAAATGGGATCTATTTTGATATCCTGATAAAGTAGGGTTGGGAAAAGCACTTCACTCAAAAGTTCACTTTAGGTTATCATGGGATCTTAAACATAGATCCAAATTCAGGCCATGAATGCTTAAAACATTTTGCCCTAAGGAAGTCATCTAGACGTAGGATAACCAACAGTCTGTTTGCCCTGGCCTGAGGGAATTCCAAAGGATGAAGGACTTCCAGTGCTAAAACAGAAAGAGTTCCAGGCAAACTGGAGTGAGTTGGTTATTCTAAAAGGTCACTCATACTACTTACAATAAACTTTTCAGATTATAAAGGAAAGCAGTGAGTTAAAAATTCTCATGGAGAGCTCATAGAAGATAAGAGTATGTCTGTGAGAAAAACTAAGCCAGAGCATGGTCATATCTACATATTTTAAGCAAACATACTTACTTTTTCTTTTTCTTTCTTTCTTTCTTTCTTTCTTTCTTTCTCTCTTTCCAACATGGCCAGGTGTCTTGCTCAATTCTGGAGTTACAGTAATACACAGAGCAGTTAGGGCCTGGCCATCACTGAGCTCTAGATAGCTGCCATTCACTCCTCTGGGAAAGGATTGTCTTTTGAGCTTTGGTTTTATTTCCACATGTACAATTTTCTTAAACAACTGGTGTTAGCAAAATTATTTACTCATTTTTGTTTGTTTCTTCATTTTTTGGACTGTCTTTATATAGAAGACAGAGTGATTTATTTTGCCAAAGAAAACCAAAAAAGGTATTATCTAGCCTGGCCAGACAATGGATTAATGGCCAGAAGATGTGAGTTCTAGCTCCTTCTGTGAATATTATGGGCTCTGACTCATTGTCTTATCAGTATTACGGGATAAATAATACATGCCCTTTATTTCCTTGTGATACAGTGGATTTTTTAAAAAAGAAACATTCATGAAAATGCATAATATGCTATATAAGTGTTCTCAAAATACTGTATATGTGCAGTCATTAAGATTTCATGGAGAAAGTAGTATATAAATTGGATGTTAAAGAATAGGTAAGATTTTATTAAAGATTATTTCTTCTTGTAATGAGAAATTTGGAATCCTTCCTTTAGAAATTACAGAAAGATAAACATGAAATAGTCTTTCCACAAAGCACAACCAGTGTAAAAGCACTTTTCACTAGTCTTACTCTTACAAAGACAGAAAGTCTTGACAGGGATCTTGGTTATCACCTCCATAATGGAGGTGATGGCCATCCCAGAATGGGCACACTTGGATTGTAACTTCTGCCCTCTGCTGGACCAACATGCTTTCCTATGCCTCCGTGAGGCCTACTTAATTAATCTGAGCCCTCTAATTCTGGACTGCGACGGACAGGACAGAGAGATCTGAAACAGGAAAAGCAGAAACAAACGAATTTGTGGGGCTGCTGACTGAAGAGCATGGCAACATCTGGTCTTGGGCAGGAACTGCCTCTCTCCGGCCTCTTCAAGATTAATGGGAACAGTGGGCATCAGGCAAGGGCCTGCCTCCAGCTCAGAGGGTTCTGCTCCAACACCATTAATCTTTTCTTTTATGAACATTTGTGGAGTAATTTGCAAAATAAAAAAAAAGATTCATAAAGAGGTTGTCATCTTTTATTATGGTCTAAACAACTGCTACCTCAAGTTCCAACAGAAGATGGGCTTCCTTCCGTTTCACCAGAGAGTAATTCAGTAATAAAGAGTGGTGATTTGATTAAGGTAATTGCTAATAAGAGAACCAGAAACAAACAACTACCATGCTCTGAAGCCAAGGACACAGGGTGCCACCTCAAAGAGGCCCAGCTTAGGTGGGCTCACCAATCACTGCCCTGCCCTTGGAAGATAGTCATAATGACCCCCACTCACCATGGCTTGTGAGGGAAATAAGAACTTTAATGTGAGACAGTCTAAGTCAGACAGTAGGAGAGCAATCAAGTATTGGCTTTCCCTTTTCTTTCCACAGTCCATATTCATAATTATTTCAAATGAGTGCCCTGAATCTCTGAGATCTCCTGATATTAGGGTTCGCAAATTGTTAACTCACACAATACAGTGAATAAAGTATGAGGATAGATGTATATATTCAGGCATTACTACATACAATACTTTTAACATTTTTATTTATTTTTGGGACAGAGAGAGACAGAGCGTGAGTGGGGAGGGGCAGAGAGAGAGGGAGACACAGAATCGGAAACAGGCTCCAGGCTCTGAGCCATCAGCCCAGAGCCCGACGCGGGGCTCGAACTCACGGACCGCGAGATCGTGACCTGGCTGAAGTCGGACGCTTAACCGACTGCGCCACCCAGGCGCCCCCATACAATACTTTTAAAGGTGTGATTCTTCATTAGGTACACAACATGACTAATCACATGTACTACCTTAGCAGAGGGAACCTTCTATATAAATCCACCGTTTTATCAGATTTTTCTTTGTACTTTAATTTCTATACTGAGACTGTCCTTTCATCTAAAGTTTGCTTGTGGGGGGTGCCTGAGTGGCCAAGTTTGTTGAGTGTCTGACTTTGATTTTGGCTTAGGGCATGATCCCAGGGTTGTTGGATTGAGCCCTGTGTGGGGCTCTGCACTGAGTGTGGAGCTTGCTTAAAATTCTCCCCCCCTCTCTCTCTCTGTCTCTTTCTCTCTCTGTCTCTTTCTCCTTCAAAATAAAAATAATATTGATGTTTACATTTGGTCAATGGCTTTCTCAGCTTACTCAAAACAACTCTGCCTTTGTTTTCCACTAGTAAATTACTGTATAATTTTCAAGCATTTTGTTCTAGTTTTACAATGAACCAAAAAATTCATACAAATTATGATGAATTTTATTTTTGAGGAAGCAGTTTCAGAGATGTTAGAAGGTTTGCCAAAATTTGAATTTCAAAGATAGAAAGTTGTGCGTAGTTTGGAGCATAGTTCTTATTCCAAATTCTGTCTTTCTCAGCCTCTCACCTGTGCTAAATAGAACTCCATTTAGCATCTCTTTTTCTCTTTTCAGTTATAACATTATTATTGAGATTATTCAAAACAAAATCACCAATACAGATATTCCTAGTTTTTAATCATTTAAACATGAGCAAATGACTTGGCCATTTTCCTCAATGTCTACAGTTTTAGTTGAGTAAACAAAAAGTATTTTGCACTGAACACTTGTCATTTTCAGGATATTTGGCTAAGCCCATTATTTACATGATCTCATGTCATTGCACAAGAACCCTGTGATGTAAGTAACTACTCTATAGAAGACAAAGACAAGGATTAGAAGGGTTAAGTACATGTTAGCCTACAAGTGTCTGACTCAGAGTCAGTGATAGGTAGCCTTTCAGTGACAGAGGTCATCAGAATTAGACCCAGGCCTAATTCCTAGTCCTATGCTTGTTCAATAGGCTGTAATCAAGATGTTAGCTCTTTCTGGCAAGTCTAAAATTATAGTCCAGAAGATATTTCACACAAGGATGCTCTAGAGCTTCCTCAACCTGCATGAAGGCCTTCTAGCTTCCCCCTCTAGTACAGGTTTCCATAAAAAGCACTTGGGGTGCCTAAGATGAAACACCATTAATGCGTGCCTTCATACTTCACTGTGTCACTTATGGCTTTGCCTAATAGCTTTCCTTTCTCTTTGGAGTCATTATTTATTTCTTTTTAACCCAAAATGAAGGAAGGCAACTGGAAGCTTTTATACTGTATGTAACTTGGGAGGAACTTTGCCTGTAAGCAGTGGTCCACTAGGAACTTCAGCAGGCTGTGCTGCTATAAGTTGAGGCAAAGCTTCTACAGTCCAGTTTGATAAAAATGTGCAGAGGTGTTAATGTGACTTGAGATTGGAATGTTTGCAAAGTCCCTGTCAGGTTCCATCAGTGGTTCAAACCTTATCTTGTGGGGGAATGCGGTATTGAAGCTTTCAACCAGCAGAGAAACATAATTTAAGCTGTTCTTGATTATGGTCACTCTGGAGAAGCTTGGAGGGTAGTTACATGAGAAAACTGAAGGCAGCTGGACAACCAAGTGGGTTATTCCAGTATTCAGAGAATTAGGGACACATATCTCAAACTCAGAAAGCAATAATAAGAATGCAAAAAACAGAGTAAAATTCAAACACCACCACAGTGATAAGATGTACAAGATGAGAAAGAGAGGTCAGAGTTGATGGACGTTTCAATCCTGGATAACTTAAAAGAAGGAGAGACCATAAACAGAAAGGGCCAGGAACATATACAGTGACTGGCTTTGGCCACATAAGTTTGGGACACAAGCAAGGAACCCAGATGAAGATGTCCAATAGAAGGTTGAAATGGTCAACTGAGGAGAAAAGCGGTTGGGGTTCAGGTTGGGTAGTAATCTACATAGGGGTGAGCTAAATTTCTAATGGTGAGTATAATTGTTTGGGGACAGGATATAGGGGCAAATAATTCCAGATTCCTTTAAAAATCTTAGAGTTTCTCTGAGGTATGGTTCTTCTTTCACGGTGATGGTTAGTTCAGTGCAATGACTTTGTTACAAATAAGAATGTTAAAAAATCATCACTGTCCTTACATTAGCATTTGGGTCACACTTAATATGCACATGGCTTCTGATTAAAGCACATTCTGTATCTGTGAAAGAATAAGAACCCTGCAACACAGTTTCCTTACTACTTATTTTTCATTAAGAAACATTTAGTCTTTAACAGTAAAACAAATAACTATTCCATGCTTTTGAATGTTTGCATGATTGCTTTTACCTCCCCATATTGTTGATCATAAGCCTTACAGAATGGCTTCTCCAAATAAGCAAAAAACACCCAGCTGTTTAACCCTAAATCAAAGCCAAATTCATTTGAAAATGAGAGAGAAAAATTATCTTAGAAGCAAAGTTGACAGCCCCTCCCTTCTGAAGATCAAACGAGGTAAAGTGACTTTTAGTATTTTTGAACTCCATACCTTAATCACCCTGAGAATATAGGCAGCTGACGTTAGTCATGTCTAATTAAAATTGTTCTGTGCCATTTAGTTTCTAATGACTGCCACTGCATCGTTTCCCACATAGTGGTTAGTCAATTTGCCTCAATCTATCACCAAGCTTTCTCGATTAGTAGTAGTAATTATAACTACAAAGTCAATAGCAGTATCAAAGCAAGGTTAAGTAAACACCATAAAGTTATTAGGGAAGAAAAAACTAAAAGCATAGCAATATCCATAGTCATACAGTAGAATCTGGATAGAACATAATCTCTTTAAAAATAGGAATTAAAAGTTGGGGAAAATGGAGGCAGATGTGATTGAGAGACTTTGCATAAGATGATGAAGTGGGACTGCCAACAGGCTCCAGACCTTTTGCCTCAAGGACATAAATTCAAAGTCAGCCCCAAGGGGTGGAGGTGGAATATTTCAGAAGGTTCTGAGTGATGGACCAAGACCAAGGAATGACTCTCTGCACCATTCTCACTGAGCTTTCCTGAAAGCAAGCCTGGTTGGAGAACAGAAACAAAAAGAAATAAAAGTCTCGATTACGAGCAAAAACTCTAATCAGTGTTTTTGCTAATGAGTTTATGTAAGGAGAGGAAATGAGATTGTGTTGACTTAGCCAACTCCTGCCATTTATTTGTGGGCATTTCTTAACCAAATCAAACTTCAGCCCAGGCCCTAGAAGGGCAAAGAAAAGGTACCATTGTCAGGCCACTCCCTGTTCTATTCTTTCCTGAACTGATAGAGAATTTCCTGCTCTGAAGTTATAAATCTCTTACTCCATGAGAATATTTAAAGTTGCTTAAATAAAGCTTAGTATCAATAAAGGGGCCTTGGACTTGAGCTCCTTCACACTCTCCATAGACTGATTCAGTGCTATTTGGTGACATGTATATGTGTGTTTGTGTTTGTGTGTACACATATACACACATATGAGGACTATATCTATTGGAGATACACACACACACACAGACATACACACACACCATGGACTGAGAAAATTCATCTGAGTGCTGTAGACTAGTATCACATAGTTATCTAAACCTTATTCAGTTTTCTATTACATTAGTTCCTTGGGAAGTATTTCTAGGCAGTAAGAAAAAACAATTAGCTTTATGAATTTAAATAGGATTAACATGGACTAGCCTGGAGAATAAAACAATAACTCCCTCCCCACAAAAATGTTTTCTCTCTTTTTTTTCCTTCTCTGCACTCCTTAACAATGTTATGAATTCATTTCTTGTGTATCCAGTGATGCAGGTAACAGATGGCACATTTCTCTCCCCATCCCCACATTCTATTACCCAGAGGACTAGTCCTGAAGAAACACCAGGACTATTTGCTGAATGAAAAATTTAATACTTCTCTGTACATTATGTGCATTATTCTTCAGGAGTATAGAGAAGGGTCAACTCGTCACCTGTTCATACATGTATATAGGTTGAGTACATATGTATACACATACATAACACACACATGATAAAACGTGTGTACATATGTATACACATACATAACATACACATGATAAAAAACGCAAAACAAAAAACTCATCATTTTGACCATTTTTAAGCATGCAGGTTGATGGCATTAAATGCATTCACAATGCTGTGCAGCCATAACTACCATGCATTTCCAGAACTCTTTTTATTTTGTAAAACTGAAGCTCTGTCCCCATTAAATAATAACTTCCCATTCCCCTCCCCACAACCCATGGCAACCCACATTTCACTTTCTGTCTCTGAATTTGACTACAGACCTCATATAAGTGGAATCATATAGTATTTGTCCTTTGTGCCTTGCCTATTTCATTCAACATAAGGTCTTCAAGGTTCATCCATGTTGTAGCAAGTGTCAGAATTTCCTTCATTTCTAAGGCTCAGTAATATTCCATTATATGTTTATGTCACATTTTGTTTAGACATTCATCTGTCCACTGCCTGCTTTTGTAAATAAAGTTCTTCTGGGCAGTCATGACTGTTGGTTTATACATTGTAACAATGGTTACTCTGGCTAGGCAGAGTTGAGTAATTGTGACAGAACTTTATGAACCACAAAGCCAAAACTATATACTCTCTTGATTTTTATAGGGAAAAAATGCAGATCCCTGTTATCAAGAACTTTAGAATAAGAAATTGTTTGGTCTGACATAGAGAAAAAACATTTTAAAGGCCTCACACAGTCAAAATCTACCTCCTTCAGCAGTGCTCTCTGCATCCACCAGCTCAGCCAAGTGGCCATTCTTTACATTTGACCTGGAGTCTGTCCCTTTCATAATGGAACCCAATGTGACTTCCCAGTTCGGGTATAGGCAGCAAGTGCCTATTTGTAGTAATTTGAGGAGGTCTTTGCAAGCTCTCTCTGCCTCACCCCATCCCTCTTGCTTTTTTCTTAGCCATATGAGAGTATCTATGGCTTGCTATACAACCATGCAGAAAACACAGTAACTGGAGTAGAAGGAACCAAAGTGGGTAGAATTGGCTTTGCTCCCCAGAATGTTCCTTCACAGCTGTCCTTGCTCCATGCCTGCCACACATATTCCCCTGCTACCAATGCTCTGAGAACCTGTATCCACAACCATAGGCAGCTGTAAGGTGTGTGGGAGATGAAGGCCTTCTGTCCTCACTGTGCACAGAGCTTCCTGCGTGACAAGGGTGACCCTCCCTGGCTGTGAGTGTGCAGGGAGTCTGTTGGTCTAGGGGGGAGGCAGTGGCTTGAGAACCAGCTTGCCCCTGTGTTCACACCCCCTTAGAGGGTGAGATCTGTGAAATGGGATCCACAGTTTCAGGCCATTTGTGACAGATATTCCTAAACCTAGGTAGGCTCCTCTTAAGCTGATGAAAGAACCCTAAAAAAGAAGTTCTACTGCAAACTGCTTTAAGGAAAATTTACTTAAAAAGTGCATTTTTAAGGTATAATTCATGAATCAGAAGCTTTGGTGAAATTTCTTGCCAATTCAACCTGTAAGACATTTCCTAAATTAGAAAAGAAACTTTGAACTAAAGTTTGAATTCCAGGTGAACATTGTTTCATGGACACTCTTAATGAAACAGTAATCTTTGCTTGAGGAGAAAATGCCCTTATGCTGGGACTGGTTAATGGAAACATGCTAACTTTCCTATGAATGACTTTGCTTTTATCATTAATCATTTCTGTGAACAGCTGTTTCCTTAAAGACAAAGGAGTATTCTATAAAATGGCATCAGTTTTCTATCTCCAAGTGAGTTGGCCACTTACATACATTGACCATTCCACAGCCTCAGTCATTGAACCTCTCAGGACCTGAAATAGAGGGTCCTTCATTTATAGTCTGCATTTGTTTTTAGGAAGCGTGTTCTCATTGTAGTTTTGCTATGGATGAAATCTGTACAAAGCATATGAAAGCAAAAGCACCAGGCTTCCTGATTCCCTCATCCGGAAGGCATTATGCTTCACTGGGACTCCTGATGGGCTATGTGGGGTCACCCAGGGCACACTCAACAGGCAGCCAAGTCTGGGTGTTGCTGAATCAACGTGCAAAGATGGTGATTCTGCTGCCATAGCTACCAATGTACAGTGGCTGACCAAAAGGGACAGTTAATTCCAGTAAGAATAACCCTACTTCTTCTCTTTTCCACATTTGAAAATAAAAACTTCCCATTTCCCACTAGCCAGCAGGCTTCCATAACTAGATTCACCTACTTGAGTGATACATGCATTTTAAACTACTCTCCTGAGGACTGAGGTGTTGGATGAGTTGTTCACGGTCTCTGAGCTACAGGTGCCATGCCCAGTGATGTGACTGGAAAGTCAGGGTAGGACTTTATTATATGTCTTCACACCTGTGAGTATAGCAAGTGTCTCAGAAACTCCAGGGTTTTATCAAATTCATTAGTTAGACTAGGAGTTGGCAAACTGCTCTCCAGGCCAAATCCATCTTGCTGCTTTGGACTAAACGGGTGATGGGCATTAAGGAAGGCACTTGTTGGGATGAACACTGGGTGTTATATGTAAGTGATGAATCATTGGTTTCTACTCTTGAAACCAGTACTACAGTGAATATTACCTAACTTGAATTTAAAATGATAAATTAAAAATAAAACAAAGGAGCTAAGAAAAAGAGAAGAAAACCAAGAAAGTATTAAGTTTATTTATTTATTTTGAGAGAGTGAGAGAGAGAGAGGGAGAGGGGCAGAGAGAGAGGGAGAAAGAGAATCCCAAGCAGGCTCCACACTATCAATGTGGAGTTTGACGTGGGGCTCAATTTCATGAACTGCTAGATCATGACCTGAGCCGAGATCAAGAGTTGGTCACTCAACTGACTGACCCACCCAGGTGCCCCGAGACTCAACTATAGAGAACACACTGATGGGTTACCAGAGGGGAGAGGGGTAGGGAGATGGGTGAAATAGGTGATGGGGATTAATGAGGTCATTTATGATGAGCACTGGGTGATGTATGGAATTGATGAATCAGTATATAATACATCTGAAACTAATATAACACTGTTTGTTAATTATACTGGAATTAAAATTTTAAAAGTAAATATTTATAGAAATAGACTCACAATTAAGGAATTTGTTTAGATTTTTCACACAAGAATGATACAAATGCACTAGGTTTCACTTTGTCTCATTTTTGGAACCTAGAATAATTGCTTTGAAAATCATTACAAGTCTTCCTAATGAGATTGGCCTAGGGTCATACTGTTTTTAGTGACAGTGGTGAAACCTGCATCAAGGTCTCCTAACTCTAAGTTGAATGCTTTGATAGCAAAATATCTGCAAATCAGGCCCTCATTTCCATGAGCAGTCTTTCCTTTTCCTGACTGCTAATGTCTATTATGTCAGCACTGGCACAAACTAGTGGGGCATGGGAAGCAATGAACATGGAAGCATCGAATGGTGGGGGGTAAAGGTTAAAGGTAAGTGATGAAACAAGCTTCAACAAAAGTAAAAGACCCAAAGAGAAGAGAAGAGAAGAAACTTTTGGCTGAGTCCTTAAAATAACCTTAGGGTTATTTTAACTGATGTTATACCCAGATGGAAGGGATACTGATAATTGCATTTGCAGAAGTAAAACAGATGAGGATTAGAAAACATTGTACAATAGTATATTTTCTTTTATGTCCACTTCATCAAATAATTGTCTTTTCCAAGCATGCTCTGGTAGAAGTAACTGTTGTGTATGAACTGGAAAGATCTATACACAGGATCTCTGACCTTTTACATATAGCACCTCATGACCTTGAGTTACTCTTCATCATTAGCCTAGGTCAGGGGTTGAGAAACTTTTTCTGTAAAAGGCCCAGTAGTAAATATTTTGGGCATTGCAAGTCATAAGGTGCCTGTGGCAGCTATTCAAGGCAGCCTTGGTAGAGGGAAGGCAACAATAAAAGTGGCCAAAGACAATATGTAAACAAATGAGCTTGACTGTGTTCCAATACAACTTTATAAATAAATATTACTTTATATAAAATATTACTTCTTATGTCCATCCATCTATTGATGGACCCTTGGTCTGCTTCCATCATTTGGCTATTGTAATTAATGCTGCAATAAACATAGGGGTGCATGTATCCCTTTGAATTAGTGTTTTTATATTTTTTCAGTAAGTACCCAGTAGCACAATTACTGGATCATAGGGTAGTTTCATTTTATAACTTTATGAGGAACCTCCCTACTGTTTTCCATAGTGGCTGCACCAGTTTGCATTCCCACCAACAGTGCACAAGGGGTCCTTTTACTTCACATCCTCACCAACACTTGCTTCTTGTGATTTTTATTTTAGCCAATCTGATAGGTGTATAGTGATATCTAATTGTGGCTTTGATTTGCATTTCCTTGATGATAAGTGATATTGAGCATCTTTTCATGTGTCTGTTGGCCATCTGTATGTCTTCTTTGGAGAAATGTCTGTTCATGTCATCTGCCCATTAAAAAAATTAATGTTTATTTATTTTGAGAGAGAGAGAGAGAGCAGGCAGGGGAGAGGCAGAGAGAGAGGGAGACACAGAATCCAAAGCTGGCTCCAGGCTCCGAGCTGACAGCACTGAGCCCAATGTGGGCCTCAAACCCACAAACCTTGAGATTGTGGCCTGAGCCAAAGCCAGACGCTTAACCGACTGAGCCACCCAGGTGTCCCGTCTTCTGCCCATTTTTTAAACATTTTACTCTTTTTTAAGATGTATTTATTGTTTTGAGGGAGAGAGAGCGCAAGTGGGGGAAGGGGCAGAAAGAGAGGGAGAGTCCCAAACAGGTTCCCCACCATCAGCATTGGACCCGATACGGGGCTTGAACTCATGAACCGGGAGATCATGACCTGAGCTGGTCAGTTGGACACTTAACGTACTGAGCCACCCAGGCACCCTGTCTTCTTCCCGTTTGTTATTTGGATTATTTGTTTTATGGGTGTTGAGTTGTATAAATTCTTTAAAATTTATATATTTTGGATACTAACCCTTTATCAGATATGTCATTTGCAAATATCTCCTCCCATTCTGTAGGTTGCCTTTTAGTTTTGTTGATTGTTTCTTTAACTGTGTAGAAGCTTTTTATTTGATGTAGTACCAATAGTTTATTTTAATTTTTTTCCATTGCCTAAGGAGACATATCTAGAAAAATGTTATTACAGGCCATGTCACAGACATTACTGCCTGTGTTCCCTTCTAGGATATATATGGTTTCAGATCTCATATTTAGGTCGTTAATCTACTTGTATTTTGTTTTTCTGTATAGTGTAAGAAAGTAACCTAGTTCCATTTTTTTGCACGTAGTTGACCAGTTTTCCTACCAGCATTTGTTGCAGAGACTTTCTTTTTTCCCATTGGATATTCTTTCCTGCTTTGTTGAAGATTAATCCACCATATAGTTGTGGGTTTATTTCTGTATTTTCTATTCTGTTCCATTGCTCTATGTGCCTTTTTTTTTTTTTTAGTTTATATGTCATTTGTTTCTTCTCTAATCTTTATGTACCAAAACCACATTGTTTTGATTATAGCTTTGTAGTATAACTTGAAATCCAGAATTGTGATATCTCCAGCTTTGTTTCTTTTTTTTTCAAGATTGCTTTGGCTATTTGAGTCTTTCTTTCTTTCTTCCTTTCCTTTCCTTTTTTTTTTTTTTTTGTGGTTCCATACAAATTTTAGGATTGTTTTTTCTAGTTCTGTGAAAAATGCTGTTGGATATTGTTGTGGTCAGGGCTTCTAGTATTATATTGAACCAAAGTGGTTAGAGTGGACATCCTTGTTTTTCTCCTGATCTTAGGGGAAAAGATCTCAGTTTTTCCCCATTGAGGATGATGCTAGCTGTGTGTTTTTCATATGTGGCCTTTACTATGTTGAGGTATGTTCCTTCTAAATCTACTTTTTTTGAGGGCGTTTATCATGAATGGATGTTGTACTTGGTTAAATGCTTTTTCTGTGTCTACTGAAATGATCATTTGGCTCCTATCTTTTCTCTAATTGATGATGTATCACGTTGGTTGATTTCTGAATATTGAGTGATCCTTCTATCCCAGTAGTAAATCCCACTTGATTGTGTTGTATGATTTTTAAAACTTATTGTTGGGTTCAGTTTTCTAGTATTTTGTTGAAGATTCTTGCCTCTATGTTCATCAGAGATATTGGCCTGTGGTGTGTGTGTGTGTGTGTGTGTGGTATCTGGTTTTGTATCAGGGTAATGCTGGTCTTGTAGAATGAATTTGGACCTTTTCTTTTTTTTCCTTCTGGAATAGTTTGAGAGGAGTAGGCGTTAGCTCTTCTTTAAATGTTTGATAGAATTCCCTTGTGAAACCGTCTAGCTCTGAACTTTTGTTTGTTGGGAGTTTTTTTTTTTTTAATTTTTTTTTCAACGTTTATTTATTTTTGGGACAGAGAGAGACAGAGCATGAACGGGGGAGGGGCAGAGAGAGAGGGAGACACAGCATCGGAAACAGGCTCCAGGCTCTGAGCCATCAGCCCAGAGCCCGACGCGGGCTCTCACGGACCGCGAGATCGTGACCTGGCTGAAGTCGGACGCTTAACCGACTGCGCCACCCAGGCGCCCTTTTTTTAAAAAAATTTTTTTTTCAACGTTTATTTATTTTTGGGACAGAGAGAGACAGAGCATGTGTTGGGAGTTTTTTGATTACTGATTCAATTTCCTTGCTGGTTATTGGTCTTTTCAAGTTTTCTATTTCTTCCTTTTTCAGGTTTAGTAGTTTATATGTTTTTAGGAATTTATTCATTTCTTCTAGGTTGTCTAATGTTTTGACATATAATTTTTATAATATTCTCTTACAATTGTTTTTATTTCTGCAGTGCTGGTTATTATTTCTCCTTTTCCATTTGTGACTTTGAGTCCTTTCTCTCCCTTTCTCTCTCTCCTCTTTCTCTCTCTCCATGAGTCTGGCTAGAGGTTTATCAATTTTGTTGATTTTTCAGAAAAACAGCTCCTGGTTTCATTGATCTGTTTTATTGTTTTTTTTTTTAGTTTATATATCATTTATTTCTTCTCTAATCTTTATTATTTCCTTCCTTCTGCTGGCTTTGGGGTTTCTTTTTTCTTCTTTTTTCTAGCTACCTTAGGTTTGATTGTTTATTTGAGATTTTTCTTGCTCTTGAGGTGGGCCTATATTCCTATAAACTTACCTCTAAGGACAGGTTTTGATGCATCCTAAAGGTTTTTGGACTGCTGTGTTTTACTTTAATTTGTTTACATGTTCTTTTTAAAATTTATTCTTTGATTTATTGGTTGATCCTTAGTTATTTAGTAACATATTATATTTTATGTCCACATACTTGTAGTCTTCCGGATTTTTTCTTGTGGCTGATTTCTAGTTTCACAGCACTGTGATCAGAAAGATGCATGGCATGATTTACAATCTTTTTTAATTTGTTCATAATTGTTTTATGGCTGATATGTGATCTATTCTGGAGAATGTTTCATGTGCACTTGAAAAATGATGTGTATTCTGCTGTTTTAGGATGGAATGTTCTGAATATATCTGTTACGTCCATCTGGTACAGTGTGTCATTCAAAGCTATTGTTTCCTTGTTGATTTTCTGTTTATATGACCTGTCTATTGATGTAAGTGGGGTGTTTAAAGTCCCCTACTATTATGGTATTAATTAATTAATTCCTTTAATTTGTTGTTAATTGTTTTAAGTATTTGGGCGCTTCTATATTTGGTGCATAAATATCTGTAATTGTTACATCTTGTTGGATTGTCCGCTTTATTAGTATATAGTGTCCTTCTTTTGTCTCTTTCTACAGCCTAGTTTTTAAAGTCTAGTTTGCCAGATATAAGTATTGCTACTCTGACTTTCTTTGACATTCATGTGCATGATAAATACTTCTTCATCCTTACTTTCAATCTGCAGGTGTCTTTTTTTTTATGTTTATTTTTTGAAAGATAGAGAAAGAGAGAATGAGAACAAGCAGGGGAGGGGAAGAGAGAGAGAAAAAGAGAGAGAATTCCAAGCAGGCTCCACTCTGTCAACACAGATCCTGACATGGGGTTCAATCTCATGAACCATGAGATCATGACCTGAGCCGAAATCAAGAGTTGGACACTTAACTGAGTGAGCCATCTAGGTGCCCCAATCTGTAGGTGTCGTTAGAGTATGAAATGAGTCTCTTGTAGGCAGCATATACATGGATCTTATTTTATTATTCACTCTTCACTCACTCTTTTGATTGGAGCATTTAGTCCATTGATAATCAAGTAATTGTTGATAGATATATATTTAATGACATTTTGTTAGTTGTTTCATGATTATTTCTGTGGTTTTTCCCTGATCCTTTTTCCCTTGCTCTCTTTCATGGTTTGCTGGTTTTCTTTAGTGATATACTTGAATTCCTTCTCTTTATTCTTTGCATTATATATTAGTGTCTATATATAGTATATATATATACACATACATACATAGATAGATACACACACACACACATATATGATATATATATATATACACATATATATATTGTGTTTTTTTTTTTTTAGAGAGAATGCAAGCAGGGAGAGGGGGCAGCAGTAGGGAGAGGGAGAATCTTAAGTAGGCTCACATGCTCAGTGCAGAGCCCCAGCAGGCTTGATCCCATGACCCTGGGATCATGACCTGAGCTGAAATCAAGAGTCTGACACTCAACAAAATGAGCAACTCAGGTGCTGTTATTAGTGGTCTTTGATATGTGCTTACTTTTACGTTTGTATATAACATCTTCTGAAACATCAGTCTATATTAAGTTGATGTTGCTTAAGTTCAAACCCATTCTTTTTCCTCTTCCTCTCCACATTTTAGATATATGGTGTGATATATAACATCCTTTATTTTGTGATTCCTGTGACTGATTTTTTTACAGTTTTCCCTGACTAGACCCTGACTGATACAACCATCTTACAACTAGAAGTACACATTAATGGATGACTCTTGTATTTTACTAATTTTTCAAGAGCATTTGAATAACTCAGGTTGCTAGTTCTCCTGCAAAATACTGATCAATTTTAAAAACTGTCCATTCTAAGCAAAGTATTTTGCTTTATGTTTAGTATATGAAATTGATTTATTAGAATAAAAAGATCAACATCTAGTTAAGAAGAATTCATTGAAATGCTCACACTCATAAGATTAAGGTTAACCACTTGTTGCAGTAAGTATCTTGTGCATAGTTTAGAAATATCAAATATAGTTTGTCTATTCTTTCCATTTTTTGGCTTGAAAACTAAAATCAGATTTCAGTACAAATAATCTATATTAATGGCATTTACAAGCTAATTAGGTATTTTTTAAAATATGAAATTTATTGTCAATTGGTTTCCATACAACACCCAGTGCTCATCCCAACAGGTGTCCTACTCAGTACCATCACCACCCTCCCCTCCCTCCCAGCCCCCCATCAACCCTCAGTTTGTCTCAGTTTTTAAGAGGGTCTCTTATGGTTTGGCTCCCTCCCTGTCTAACCTCCTTTTTGTTTTTCTTCCTTCTCCTCCCCACGGACTTCTGTTAGTTTCTCAGGATCCATATAAGAGTGAAAACATATGGTATCTGTCTTTCTCTGTATGGCTTATTTGACTTAGCATAACACTCTCCAGTTTCCAACCACGTTGATACAAAAGGCCATATTTCATTCTTTCTCGTTGCCATGTAGTATTCCATGTGTGCATAAACCAATACTTCTTACCCATTCACCAGTTGATGGACACTTAGGTGATTTCCATATTTGATATTGTTGAAAGTGCTGCTATAAACATTGGGGTACAAGTGCCCCTATGCATCAGCACTCCTGTATCCCTTGTGTAAATTCCTAGCAGTGCTATTGCTTGGGTCATAGGGTACGTCTAGTTTAATTTCCTGAGGAACCTCCACACTGTTTCCAAGAGCGGCTGCACCAGTTTGCTTTCCCACCAACAGTGCAAGAGGGTTCCGTTTCTCTCCACATCCTTGCCAGCATCTATAGTCTCCTGATTTGTTCATTTTGGCCACTCTGACTGGCGTGAGGGTGATATCTGAGTGTGGTTTTGATTTGTATTTCCCTGATGAGAGCAACGTTGAGCATCTTTTCATGTGCCTGTTGGCCATCTGGATGTCTTCTTTAGAGAAGTGTCTATTCATGCTTTCTGCCCTTTCTTCACTGGGATTATTTTGTTTTTCAGGTGTGGAGTTTGGTGAGCTCTTTATAGATTTTGGATACTAGCCCTTTGTCTGATATGTCATTTGGCAAGTATCTTTTCCCATTCCGTTGGTTGACTTTTAGTTTTGTTGATTGTTTCCATTGCAGTGCAAAAGCTTGTTATATTGATGAGGTCCCAATAGTTCATTTTTGGGTTCTAATTCCCTTGCCTTTGGGGATGTGGTCAAGTAAGAAATTGCTGCAGCTGAGGTCAGAGAAGTTTTGTCCTGCTTTTCTTCCTAGGGTTTTGATGGTTTCCTGTCTCACACTCAGGTCCTTCATCCACTTTGAGTTTATTTTTGCGAATGGTGTAAGAAAGTGGTCTAGTTTCATTCTTCTGCATGTTACTGTCCAGTTATCCCAGCACCATTTGTTAAAGATATTGTCTTTTTTTTCCATTGGATATTCTTTCCTTCTTTGTCAAAGATTAGTTCCACCTACTTTTGTGGGTCTAATTCTGGGGTTTCTATTCTATTCCATTGGTCTATGTGTCTGTTTTTGTGCCAATACCATGCTGTCCTTGAGTGATTACAGCTTTGTAGTAGAGGATAACATCTGGGATTGTTGATGCCTCCCACCTTGGTCTTCTTCAAAAATACTTTAGGTTTGGGTTTTTTTGTGGTTCCATACAAATGTTAGGATTGCTTGCTCTAGCTTCGAGAAGAATGCTGGTGCAATTTGACTGGGATTGGCATTGGGAGTGTAGATAGCTTTGGGTAGCATTGACATTTTAACACTATTTATTCTTCCAATCCATGGCATGGAATGTTTTCCATTTCTTTATATCTTCTTCAATTCCTTCACAAGCTTTCTATGGTTTTCAGCATACAGATCTTTTACATCTTTGGTTAGGTTTATTCCTAGGTATTTTATGCTTCTTGGTGCAATTGTGAATGGGATCAGTTTCTTTATTTGTCTTTCTGTTGCTTCATTAGTAGTGTATAAGAATGCAACTGACTTCTGTACATTGATTTTGTATCCTGCAACTTTGCTAAATTCATGTATCAGTTCTAGCAGACTTTTGGTGGAGTCTACTGGGTTTTCCATGTATAATATCATGTCATCTGCAAAAAGTGAAAGCTTAACTTCATCTTTGCCAATTTTGATGCCTTTGATTTCCTTTTGTTGTCTGATTGCTGATGCTAGCACTTCCAACTCTCTGTTAAACAACAGCAGTGAGAGTGGACATCCCTGTCATGTTCCTGATATCAGGGAGAAGATCTGTTTTTCCCCATTGAGGATGATATTAGCTGTGGACTTTTCATAAATGGCTTTATGATGTTTAAGTATGTTCCTTCTATCCCGACTTTGTCAAGGGTTTTTATTAAGAAACATGCTGAATTTTGTCAAATGCTTTTTCTGCAATCGATTGACAGGATCATATGGTTCTTATCTTTTCTTTTATTAATGTGATGGTATCACATTGATTGATTGGCAAATGTTGAACCAGTCTGGCAGCCCAGGAATGAATCCCACTTGATCATGGTGAATAATTTTTTTTATATGCTGTTGAATTCGATTTGCTAGTATCTTATTGAGAATTTTTGCATCCATCTTCATCAGGGATATTGGCCTGTAGTTTTCTTTTTTTACTGGGTCTCTGTCTGGTTTAGGAATCAAAGTAATGCTGCCTTCATAGAATGAGGCTGGAAGTTTTCCTTCCTTTCTATTTTTTTGGATCAGCTTGTGAAGGATAGGTATTATCTCTGCTTTAAATGTCTGGTAGAATTCCTCAGGGAAGCCATCTGGTCCTGGACTCTTATTTGTTGGGGAGATTTTTGATAACTGATTCAATTTCTTCACTGGTTATGGGTCTCTTCAAATTTTCTATTTCTTCCTATGTGAGTTTTGGAAGTGTGTGGGTGCTTAGGAATTTGTCCAATTATTCCAGGTTGTCCTGTTTGTTGGCATATAATTTTTCATAGTATTCCTGATAATTGCTTGTATTTCTGAGGGATTGGTTGTAATAATTCCATTTTCATTCATGATTTTATCTGTTTGGGTCCTCTCCCTTTTCTTTTTGAGAAGCCTGGCTAGAGGTTTATCTTTTTTTTTTTTTTTTTTTTTTTTTTTTTTTTTTTTTTCAAAAAACCATCTCTTGGGTTCATTGATCTGCTCTACAGTTTTTTTTTTAGATTCTATATTGTTTATTTCTGCTCTGATCTTTATTCTCTTCTTCTGCTGGGTTTGGAGTGTCTTTGCTGTTCTTCTATTTCCTTAGATGTGCTGTTAGATTTTGTATTTGGGATTTTTCTTGTTTCTTGAGATAGGCCTGGATTGCAATGTACTTTCCTCTCAGGACTTGCCTTCGCTGCATCCCAAAGCATTTGGATTCTTTTATTTTCATTTCCATTGTTTTCCATATGTTTTTAAATTTCTTCTCTAATTGCAAGGTGACCCATTCATTCTTTAGTAGGGTGTTCTTTAACCTCCATGATTTGGAGTTTTTCCAGACTTTTTTCTGTGGTTGATTTAAAGTTTCATAGCACTGTGGTCTGAAAATGTGCATGGTATGATCTCAATTCTTGTATACTTATGAATGGGTGTTTTGGACCCAGTATGTGATCTATCTTGGAGAATGTTCCATGTGCACTTGAGAAGAAAGTATATTCTGTTGCTTTGGGATGCAGAGTTCTAAATATCTGTCAAGTCCATCTGATCCATTATATCATTCAGGGCCCTTGTTTCTTTATTGATCCTGTGTCTAGATGATCTATCCATTGTTGTAAGTGGATATTAAAGTCCCCTGCAATTACCACATTCTGATCAATAAGGTTGCTTATGTTTGTGATTAATTGTTTTATATAGTTTGGGGGCTCCCATATTCAGCGCTTAGCTCTTCTGATGTATAGACCCTGTAATTATGATATAATGCCCTTCTTCATTGCTTGTTACAGCCTTTAATTTAAAGTCTAGTTTGTCTGATATAAGTATGGCTACTGCAGCTTCCTTTTGACTTCCAGTAGCATCATAGATAGTTCTCCCTCCCCTCACTTTCGATCTGAAGGTGTCTTCAGGTCTAAAATGAGTCTCTTGTGGACAGCAATAGATGGGTCTTGTTTTTTGTATTTGTTTTTGTTTTTGTTTTTGTTTTGTTTTGTTTTTACCCATGCTGATACCCTATGTCTTTTGGTTGGAGCATTTAGTCCAGTTACATTCAGTGTTATAGAAAGATATGGGTTTATAGTCATTGTGATGTCTGTAGGTTTCATGCTTGTAGTGATGTCCTCTGGTATTTAGTGGTCCTTGCAACATTTCACTCACAGAATCCCCCTTAGGATCTCTTGTAGGGCTGGTTTAGTGGTGATGAATTCCTTCAGTTTTGTTTGTTTGGGAAGACTTTTATCTATCCTTCTATTCTGAATGACAGACTTGCTGGATAAAGGATTCTCGGCTGCATATTTTTTCTGTTCGTCACATTGAAGATTTCCTGCCATTCCTTTCTTGGCCTGCCAAGTTTCAGTAGATAGGTCTGCCACTAGTCTTATGGGTCTCCTTTTATAAGTTAGAGCCTGATTATCCCTAGCTGCTTTCAGAATTTTCTCTTTATCCTTGTATTTTGCCAGTTTCACTATGGTATATCATGCAGAAGATTGATTCTAATTATGTCTGATGGGAATTCTCTGTGCCTCTTGGATTTCAGTGCCTTTTTCCTCCCCCAGACCAGGGAAGTTCTCAGCTATGATTTGTTCAAGCACATCTTCAGCCCCTTTCTCTCTCTTACTCTTCTGGAATCCCTATGATATGGATATTTTTTCTGTTTGATTGCATCACTTAAATCTCTAATCTCCCCTCATACTCCTGGATTTTTTTTATCTCTCTTTTTGTCAGTTTTCCTCTTTTTCCATAATTTTTATCTTCTAATTCACCTATTCTCTCCTCTGCCTCTTTGATCCGAGCTGTAGTCCCCTCCATTTTATTTTGCACCTCGTTTATAGCATTTTTTAGCTCCTCATGAGTATTTCTTAGTCCCCTTAATCTCTGTAGCAATAGATTCTCTGCTGTCCTCTATGCTTTTTCAAGCCCAGCGATTAATTTTTTGACCATTATTCTAAATTCTTGTTCCATTATATTGCTTAAATCGTTTTTGATCAATTCGTTATCTGTCGTTACTTTTTGGAGTTTCTTTTGAGGAGAATTCTTCCGTTTTGTAATTTTGGATAGTCCCTGGGGTGGTGCCAAACTGCAGAGAACTTCCCCTGTGCTGTCTGTAGTAACTTTTGCTGGGGTGCAGGGCTGCAGTCAGACTCGATGTCTGTCCCCAGCCCACTGCTGGGGCCACAGTCAGACTGGTATGTACCTTATCTTCTCCTCTCCCAGGGACAGGACTCACCGTGGAGTGGTGTGGCCCCTGTCTGGGCTACTTGCACACTGCCAGGCTTGTGGTGCTGCTTTG
Source organism: Lynx canadensis (assembly GCF_007474595.2). Taxonomy (NCBI): domain Eukaryota; kingdom Metazoa; phylum Chordata; class Mammalia; order Carnivora; family Felidae; genus Lynx; species Lynx canadensis. Next base: position 27,753,790 of record NC_044307.1, on the reverse strand, counting down.
ATGGGATATGGCCTATTAGGTAGGGTGGATCACAAGGTGCACAGGGGAGGGAGGGGCAGGTTCAGTTCACTTTGCCATGGGAGGGGCCCTGCAGCCTTGGGAAGGAGGCAGACCTATCGGAGGGATGGATCCACAGAAGCACAGTGTTGGGTGATTGCATGGTGCAAGCAAGTTCAGTGATGGGAACTTGTTCCCTTTGGGATTTCGGCTGGGGGATGGGAGAGGGAGATGGCACTGGCCAGTGCCTTTGTTCCCTGCTGAGCTGAGCTCTGTCTTCCAGGGCTCAGCATCTCTCCCTCCCAGTGTCCTTTCACCCTCCCCGCTCTCTGAGCAGCGCTTGACTTATAGCATTCCAGATGTTAAGTCTTGCTGGCTGTCAGAAGTCATGCAATCTGGCCCCTCCGCTTTTGCAAGCCAGACTGGGGATTCTGCCTTGCCAGAAGGGCTGCCTGTCCACCGGCCTGGCTCCCTCCCACCAGTCTGTGTAGCATGCACTGCCTCTCTGCCCTTCCTACCTTCTTCCAAGGGCCTCTTGTCTATGCTTGGCTCTGGAGAGTCTGTTCTGATAGGCTTCTGGCAGTTTTCTGTGTTATTTAGGCAGATGTGGGTGGAATCTAAGTGATCAGCAGGACAAGGTGGGCCCAGTATCCTCCTAGGCCTCCATCTTCCGAAGCTCCCCCAGTGAGATCTTAATGTAAGCCCTGAATGTTTATTATAAATTTAAACAGATTATGATTAATTAATTTTGCATGTAATTTTTTTTTTACTTTGCAGATAGTATCAACATTTGATGTGGAGACACCTCCCTTCCCCCATCTATGTGCAATTACGTAGTTTGTCCCACTTGTCTGCTCCCTTTCCCTCAGTTCTGTTTTCAGATGTTGTGCCTTTGTATGCACACCCCACCCTCTTCTTCTTGGGCTAAGTGCCCCTCTTATTCCATGAGTATGCCACCCACACACTTATTAGGATCCTTACCAGGCTGCACTGAGATAATCTGTTAAGGGATGTCTATCCCATTAGATCATGAACATCTTTGGGTCTGGATTGGCTTCAGTAATCCTTTTGAATCGTAGCACATTGCCTGGCCCCTCAGATGCTCGGTGAAGGTATGTTGAATGAAGCACTGCATGATCTTTAGTCAGATTTCTCACTCACATGAGAAGAGTAAGGTTTCTAGCTTAGTGCTCATGATCCAGGCAGTGGTATGTGCACATCCCACAGTGGAGATCTGATAAGTTCTAAGTCACTGCCATGTTCATGCCCTGAACCTCCTGTGCCATGGCAGCCAGTCAGGAGGCAGGGGATAATATAAATGCATTGCAGCATCTAGTGTATGAACACAAACACACAGGGACTTTCTCATGTGCCCTTGTGTTGGGATATTGAATGTGGGTAAATGCCAAAGGTGGCAATTGTACAGTCAGAATGTTCTGGATAAGCTCTCTCTTTCCATCAAACTGAAAAGATCCAGAGAGATGCTTAATCTGCCCCCCATCAACTGTAGGACTCCCCTATGTGAGGTCCCTAAGAGCCCACTGGGAGTCTCTGTGATACAGACAATTCATTCTAAGTAAATGACCTGTGATGGAAAGTCCAGTCCTGCTCAGCCTTTGTTTTGAACCTGAGACATTTGCCTTTTCTCTGCAAGCAACTTCTTTTATTGCATGAAGTTTCATGAGCAATAGAAACTGTTTTTTGTAGATAGCTGCTTTGAGGGTTACACATACTGTTTTAAGGTTGGTTGAGATTTAGACTGGCATGACTGATATTTTTACTAATGTTGGAATTTAATTGAAATACTTAGTTTATTGGCACTAGTTAATCTAAGTTATTTTTTCCTAGTTAAGAATCATGCCAAGAGCTGTAATTTGATCATTTTTATACGAACCAAAATAGATTTTGGCTTCAGGATGGGAGCAGGGACAAAGATTTTATTCCTTTTCAAAATTGGCCTGACAGTTTAACTAGCAAAGTTAACAGAAATGAGAAGAAAGAAATTTCACAGGAAAAAAAAAAGTTATGAAAATTCCAAGATGTTTTCACAGAAACTTGCCTGGGGTGCAGTTTGAAGCAATCTGCAGCTCCCTGTATGGGATGCTCCCAGGCATGTCTCTCCATGCTTGTACAACTGCCCAGCACTTGAGTTGGGTCACAGCAGAGGTAGGGAAGCCAAATGATAACTGAGCCAACCTGAAGAGACAGTGGCAGAGTCCCTTCTCTTTGTGTCCCCACAGGGAATGTGCTGAGGCTAGTGAGACCTGGGAACATCCCTTGCCCCCACCATGTCCCAGACCGGGCAAGTGTTCCATGTTAGGTCACCAGCTTACTAGCCCAGCCTTGTCTCCTCCCATTGTGCCCCTGGGAACTGAAGCCAGAATCTGTTCTCAGTCACAGGAGTGGGCTGTGGTCCAGTAACCAATAAGCTTCCATTCAGCCAGTATTTACTGACCACATGCAAGGTCAGTTACCAACAAGGGGCAGGAAACAACTAGTGGTGAGAAAAATAAACACAACTCTTGTCCTCAAAATATTTACTGCTTAGACATATAATACATGCATATATTAAAATTTAGATTATGATAGAAGTAAATAGTAATCCAAGACTTCCAGACAAAAGATATCACTGGCTACTGCATTATGTGCCAGATAAATATCACAGATCCACATGTTATGACTTCTAAGGAGGGAGATGCAAGGGACTGTCAGGGCTACTACAAGGAATCCATCATGTGTCACTTCTTTACACAATTATTTCAAGTCCCAAAAGCCAATGAAAGTGCCTCAACATCAAACAATTCTTCAGTGATAACTTCAGATGTTTAAGGGCTAGGTGACATCAGTCCATCATCACCATTACCACAATCTCCATCAACATGAACATAATCATTGTCACCACCATCACCTCCTATATTAATCAACATTTATCCTTGGTGCCCCTCTTCAGGCCTGTACAAGGTGTGAGCAGGTTCCTTTGATGGTGGGGGCATCCAAGAATCCCAGGGGTTCCCAGCATTCTGCTCTTGCTTTCACATGCTGTCCTAAGGTTGGCTGACACTGTTTTAAGAACAGTCTTGAACATATAAAGCATTGTTGCCTGGGTTCAAATCCTGGTTCATTCTCCAATTCATCAATGTGGTTCTTGTATTTCAGCAGTGATAAAAATGTTTTCTCTTTCTCTACTTATATGGATATGGCAGATATTAATTATTAATAAAAGAAAGTTTGTGAAGGGCTTGGAAAGCACTTTATAAACACAAAGCATCATTATCCTTGTGGATCCTGGGACTTTACAATTTTTTACATAAGATTCAACAAATGCTTTAATCAAAATGCCTTCTTCCTCTAATGAAAACCACTCAAAAGTGTTCCATTTACCCAGCCAAAAAAATGTTACATTTTCCAATGAACATGCCTTCATGAGTAGCAGGGAAGTAGGGCAATCCTGAGCCAGTGGTCTGCACAGCTGGTCAAGGGACTGGAGTTGGCTCTGGCTCTCTATATGACTAGTTTTATGTGGGAAGTTTGGGAGGTACAGGTAAACTGCTATGTGAAAGTCAGAACTGTCTTCCACTTTATGAATAGTCTGTGAAGCATTAGCCTTTTGCTTGGCGTTTAGGTACTTGGCAGGTAGCTCTGTGCTCATAGGCCTGGGGCTGATGGTAGTCTCTGGAGGGCCATGAGAATCTTGATTGTTCTCATTTTACTCTTCAAATAGATGTTTAAGGGGTAAGAAAAATAGCAACAAGTGTCTCTTGAAGTCTAGATTTTAAAATTTTCTGCAAAGATGTTTAGAGGTGTTTTTACCGAATTGTCTGAAGAAAGTATTTGGAAGCTTGGCACAGCTCTAATGTAGGCCCTGACAAAGAACATGCTGATATGATCTAGCCTCAGTCTACCTTATTTTGTTTCTAAAGTGATTTTTTTCTTTCAACTTTTTTTTATTGAGTATAGTTGACACACATTGTTACATTAGTTTCAGGTGTACAACTTAGTGATTTGATAAGTCCATGCCTTATGCTATTTCACAAGTGTAACTACCATCTGTCTTGTTATGCGACTCTCACAATATCATTGACTGTATTCCTTATACTCTGCCTTTTATTCTCATGATTTATTCATTCCATAACTGATGACTTTTAGCATCCACTGCACCCCCCTTTCTATATATTCTGAGTTCCAGTGGTTCTAGGGGCCTTATGGTTTAGGAATGGATGCCACTTTTCCTGTCTCTAGGTTTGCTCCAGATTCTCCCTGTCCCACTGTGTGTAGGGACATGCCTCTCCCAGGATGTCTTGTCCTCTGACTTCTAGGGAGGAAGACACTGACTGGAGGCCGGTGGGTCTCCCACACTGGAGGAGGGGAGAAGCCACCCTCTACCTGAGGGATCTTTAACTGTTTCTTTCTCATGACTCCAGCTCCTCTCCTGTCATGGTCCATTGTCACACTGGACAGCCTTACTCTGGCTGTAGTTCTAGTTGGTTTCCATTTCTAGTTTCTGGAAATGTCACCTCCTGCCACCTTCTACAGTTGTTCCTCCAGCCCTATGGCTGTTATCAACTTCCTGTTTTTTCTAATGTTTTGATTGCTCTACCCTCTCCAGCATTTTCATTGCTTCTGTAACCAATTTTCTACTTTACTATAATGTAAGCTTCAGGCAAGCCAGGGTTTGTATTGGCTTTCTTAGCTGCAGTATCTCCTGCATTTAGCAATCTAATATACAGGAGAGCTGTAATGTCTTCCTCCTGCTTGGTGTTTAGGGAAACATACCTAAACTATTATGTAGCTCCATGCCCACATGCCTGAGGCCAGTTGCCATGTCTGGTAGGGCATGAAGGGTATTGAGGTGTATACTCAGTAAGTATGTAAGTGTTGCAGGCATTTGTAGGTAAGTGGAGACTGATAGCACTTGTGCTTGCATCTGTGCCCCAGTCCTTGGACCTTCTCCCATACCATCCCCCAAGAAGTGGATAGATGTTGACCCCAGAGGGAGAAAAATGAAGAGAGGAAAATATGAAAGATTAGGCTGACCATCAAAATGTGCAGCTATGAGACTTTCAGATTTCCATTATCCACATTGCATAAGGCAGGGCCCCATTCATTAGATGCTGTTCAGAGCTGGGAACTGGGCTAGTGGGTATGAGGTGGCTAATGGGCATGTGGATAATGAAGAGAGCCCAAGGAGAACAAGTAAGGTCTTTTTTCTACTGAAGATACAGTTTCTCTTCTCACTTTATTTCTTTCTTCATTTTAATCTTTCTGTAATTGAATTCATTCTTTAGTGTACACAATGCAGGAGCATTTCTTTTCTAAAAAAAACTTATTAAATACATGATGCATTTTACACTTGATGTCATTAGGATCAAGGACATCTTTTCTCTTGTCATCTTCAAAGCAGATAGTCAATACCTTGGGAAAATAGTGGTAGTCTTACCTGGCCTCCCTCTGATGTTGTTCTGTCCCATGAAGACATATGCTGGAACACATCTCATTTTGTTAGGCTATGGGACATCTGGAAAAGTCTTGCTATGTTTGTGGGAAGCAAAATCACCCACCTCTAGAAGGTGCCTTAGAGACCCTAAGGTAGGATCCTTTAGGCTGCTCCAGGACAGTGTTTTTTGTTTTTTTTAAATAATTTTTGGGGCGCCTGGGTGGCGCAGTCGGTTAAGCGTCCGACTTCAGCCAGGTCACGATCTCGCGGTCCGTGAGTTCGAGCCCCGCGTCAGGCTCTGGGCTAATGGCTCGGAGCCTGGAGCCTGTTTCCGATTCTGTGTCTCCCTCTGTCTCTGCCCCTCCCCCGTTCACGCTCTGTCTCTCTGTCCCAAAAATAAAATAAAACGTTGAAAAAAAAATTTTAAATAATTTTTAAATGTTTATTTATTTATTTGGAGAGAGAGAGAGGCAGAGAGAGAGAGAGAGAATCCCAAGGAGTCTTCATGCTGTCAGTGCAGAGCTTGACATGGGGCTCAATCCCATGAATCATGAGATCATAACCTGAGTAGAAATCAAGAGTTGGACACTTAACCAAAGGAACAACCTACGTGACCTTCCAGGACAGTGTTTTAGGGGTCAGTCTTAACTGGGGAGTGTACATTTTGATCTTGAGAATCTGATCACAGCTATGCACATAAGCACATACACAGGACCTGTGTAAGTGTGATTTTATGGATGTCATCAACTTAACCTTTCTTTTTTCCTAGGGATTCTGGAAAAACAATGTTACTCACTTTAAAGATATTATAGACTACTGCCACAGAAATGGAGGAATGACTTCAAACGATGACAGGTGATTGATCCTCCTTTCTATTTATGCAGGAAGCTTCATGGATGAATTGACTCAATATTAGGGTGGAACAGAGGGTAGAAAGTGGATCTGTCCAGGCATTTACAAAGTTGAAATAACAATTCTTTCCAGGCTCTGTCATTAAATGTTACCATGGCCTTGGTTCAACATATCTGAGTTCCAGTATCATTAATGATCCTCAAGGTCTTTTCATAATTAAAATTCAGGAAGTATTTACTGTGTAACTTCTATCATCAGGCACTGTCCCAGGTGCTGGAGTAAATTTGGAAAAAAAAAAAAAAAAGACAGATGAGACCTCTGTCTTTATGGGTTTATGTTTTAGGATTGGGGAAGGAGAGGGGAGAGAGAGAGAATAAACTATACATGTAGCAAATAAGTAAATGATATATTATTGTTAGATCAGGGACCTAATATTATCTAAACTCTTCCTATAAAGGGCCAACAAGTAAATATTTAAGACTTTATGGTCCTTCAAAGTCTCTGTGCAGCTCTGTCTTATGGAAAAAGTAGCCATAGATGACACATAAATGATATGGCTGTGTTGGCCGCTGACTGTGGTTTGCCAACCTCTGCATTTGAAGAAGGAAGTGTGGTTACAGCGCTACCTATGGTGACAGACTTGTGGTTTTTTCCTCCTCAAATCTTTGCAGACCAATAATTTTGTAAAATACAGTAAAGTGAGTTACTAGAAAATATGATTAAAGAAAGACATACAAAATATAAGCCCACTGTTTTGTCATTAGATTTACCAGACAGGACCTGCTCTTTCCAGAGACTACACAAAAGCAGGTTCTTGCTCCCTCCTCCTGGATCCTTGTTGTTTTCTCTTCCACCACCGTCCTTTTCTTTCTCTTTCACTCTTCCCTTTGTTCTCCCCCTTCCTTTCTCCTAATCTTTCCCTTCATTGGTTCAGAGCTTTCAGCTCTATATCTCACTAGGAAGAGGGTCTGGCTTGAAGACCTAGCTTTTAACCAGGTCTGGTTATACAGGTGATATTGCACCAATAAACAAGTCCATTGAGGATGGTGGGAGTCCACACTGTTGGAAAAGGAAGCTTCATGCATGCTAAGAGGAACAGTTAAAAATAATGCTGTTGGATTGGAATTAGAGGTATTTTTGTGAATCCACAGTCTTTAGTATATATAGATATGTTTTTAATATATATTATAGTTATTATGTATATTAATGACAAAATTAATATAGATATAGATATAGATCTATATATACCTATATATCTATATAGATATAGATTTAAAACATATGTATATATGAATAAATGTATTTCCTAACTCTATATATGCTGCAAGGGTCTTGAAACAATAATACTCTGGTAACAATAAGCATGTCTAGTCTCCAGAGCTTAAATTCTAAATGCTACACTCCACTTTTTGGAGAAATGTCTGACTCCAGGTCTGGGCAAAGAAAATAAGATAAACTGGCAGCATTTGTTTTGTGTCAGAAAGTACAGAAGCAATGACTGATGCAGACATTGTCAAACCAACATAGGAATCAGTTTGAAGGCATTCCTACTGGCCAATGGAACATTTAAGTATCAAAATAAATAATGACAGTTTGTAACCCCTTGAACAAAGTATGAATTCCTGACTTCACAGTGATATAAATAAATTGGAGAGAAGGGAAAGGTGTAACCTTCTAGAAGTCTCAAAGTTTCTCCCCACAAAATATGCATTACTTATTTTTAATGAGTATAAGATACTTATTAACTAACTTTACAGTGGAAAAATCTGTCAGACACTTTCCTAACTAGTGATAAAATTACCGTCACTAGTAATAGGACAAATCAAGGTTGGGTGCCCCAGACACGGTACACGGAGAAGAACACAGCACCACTTCCATGAGATTTTGTCCCAAATGCGCAAACAACAAGGAAACATCAGACAAACCTGAAAGAATATTTTTTACTAAGATACGTATTTTTCAAAAAAGGCAAGAGACGGGGCGCCTGGGTGGCGCAGTCGGTTGGGCGTCTGACTTCAGCCAGGTCACGATCTCACGGTCCGTGAGTTCGAGCCCCCGCGTCGGGCTCTGTGCTGACGGCTCAGAGCCTGGAGCCTGTTTCCGATTCTGTGTCTCCCTCTCTCTCTCTGCCCCTCCCCCGTTCATGCTCTGTCTCTCTCTGTCCCAAAAGTGAATAAACATTGAAAAAAAAAAAAAAGGCAAGAGACGAAGAAAGGCTGAGGAACTTTTTCTGATTGGAGGAGGTTAGAAGTGTGAAAGTGTGCACAAGGAATGGTCTGGGTCAGGCCCCAGCCCTGTAGAGAACATTGTTGGTGCAAGTATGGAGATTTGCAAGGGATGGAGACTTTATGGTACTGTTAGATCAGTGTAAATTTCTGGATGGTTGTGCTGTGGTTATATAGAAATATGTCATTATGGCAAATACATAATGAAGGAGTAAGTAATGGAACATCATGTCTGAGTCATAGCAGGTGATTCAGGAACACATACATATACACACAGAATGTTAACACACTGTGATAAAATGTAATAATTAGGAAGTCTAGGTTAAGAGTATGTGGAAGCTCTCTGTATTCTTTTTGCAGCTTCTCTGTGAATTTGCAATTATTTCAGAATGAAAGTGTAAAATTTACTAGAAAAGTTTCTAAATGTTTACTCTGAGTTTCTGTTCTGGTTTTACTAGGGTGGGCATCTTATAGTTTGTGAAGAGGAATTTCGAACAACACTGATCCAGCAATACAATCAATGAATTGAATCTGTCACTTTCTAACACACTGGCTCATATCTAGCAAGGAGTGCCATGTGCTAAGACTACCTATGCCTAATGTATCAATGCTTGGTATTGAAGTGAAAGTAAGAACAGCTATTCTCTATAATTTCAATACTGTAACTGGAGAAATTCCCATTAAATCCTTTTTTCTTTTAATACAAATGGGCATTAAAGTCATCACATGAGGAGTCCTTGTATTTAGCTCTTAACTAATTCTGTATCACCTCTAAACATCAGCTGGAGATGTTTTCTGAAGAGAGGAAAAGCCAGGCCTTGGGTACTCCTAGTGTAGAAATCTTACCAGCCCAGTACCCCTGGGTAGTGGGACCTGCGTGAATCAGGTGCCTTCCCACCAAAGGCAAAAGGCAACTTGGCAAAGAAGTAACCGATTGTTTGAGTTGCCTGCCTCTCCTTTTGTTTCATTACCTGAAATCAATTTATTTTATAGTGGTAAATGTGTGATCCTTCTTATTACATTCTTTAGAAAGCAGCTTTGCTTTACACAGGGACACCTGTCTATATGAAAGTCCGTAAATGCTTTTTAACAGGTCTTCAAGCAACTTTGGGCACACAGCTGGCCAAAGAGCCCCCGGTGGAAAAGGACAGCTGTTTGGCTGACAGACTTGGAACCGGTGCAGGACATGTGCAGCAATTGTAAACAGGAATGAATTTTCCTTAACCTTTATGAGTCAAATATTTATTTTGGGATTATTAACAAAATCAAAAGAATTATGGTGTTCTTTTAATTTTAAGTCAAACACACTGATATCCAGCTTTTAAGAAATTTTATTTAATAGATACTCTTAAATTGAAGCAGAAACAAATTCAGAATTACTGGAATTTCTTACCTAGTATATACAGCAACATTTAAAAAAATCTTTAATGTTCTGTAAAAGAGGGAACAAAATCCCTCTTTCCATACACTGTCCATCAGATATTGAGGATCACATTAAAAACTCCTAAGCATGCTGTGGATAGAAAGCTCTTGGTGTGTGGTATGTTTGTGTGCATGTGTGTTTGTGTGTGATGTGTGTGTGGAACTTTGTGTAAGCTCCCTAGCTCACCTGTCCTCCCTCCTTCCCCTTTCCCTTTCACAAGTACAGGCACTTGGGTAGGAGGATATAGGAGTTGCTATTTAAATTTTTTTTTTACATTTTTAAATTTATTTTTGAGAGAGAGAGAGAGAGAGAGCGAACGAGCGAGCACAGTGCTGGAGGGGCAGAGAGAGAGAGAAAGACACAGAATCCAAAGCAGGCTCCAGGCTCTGAGCTGTCCGCACAGAGCCTGACGTGGGGCTTGAACTCATGAGCTGTGAGATCATGACCTGAGCCAAAGTTGGATGCTCAACCAACTGAGCCACCCAGGCACCCCAGGAGTTGCTATTTTAAAGTGGCTAGGAGCAGGCACATGGAAAAGGAAGTATTTCTCTGTATGGAGATGGGGAGAAAAGCAAAACATTCTTTCCCAAACTTTTCTAAGAAATATTTCTTCAAATGGATTGAAATTAAAGGGAAAGAAAGAGAAAGAAAGAAAGAAAGAAAGAAAGAAAGAAAGCTCACATTGTCCTAGAAACTTTTGGTTTTCTTGTGATTGCACACTGTGGGGAATTTTGTGACTGACTCCACACACAAAATGCCCAGGACAAGCTATATAATTTTCAAGCCCAGAGTAAAATGAAAATTCAGGGTCCTTGTTTAAAAGGATTAAGAATTCCAAACAAGGATACCACCATTAACACAGCCTGGTGCATGTGCCACTGCCCAGGTCTTGTGTCCCTGAAGTTGTTCTCTAAAGACCTAATTATTCTAGCTGTAAGCCTCAAATGCAGAGTAAGTTTAAAAAGCTGAATGTTTCCAGAGTAAATAATGGTCAATGACTGAGTAACTGCTAAGAGCAAATTTTAATTTCAGCCTGTAGCCAAGTTCAATTAAAAGTTAATATTATTTTAAAACCAGTGATTGGAAGTAAGACTTCACAGTTTGAATCAAAGGATTATGTGGTAAAAAGTTATCAGAATCTTAATAAATTTCACAGCTTGTCAAATATAAACCTCTCTTCTCCTTTACAAAATGGAATTATGGTCTTTCAAAATATCAGACTGGTAGGGGACTTAGAAGCCATCTAAGGTTTGACATCATACTGTGCAGGTTAGAATAATCCAACCCATGAAAAAAAAGTGATCAGGAATTTGAATCTGATACTTGAGACTCAATACGTGTCTCTTTTTGCTATATTAAATTTGTATCCATATTTTCCTGTCCTGAGATAGGTACAAGACTTCACAGGAAAAAATAAATCTGTTGAATGGTTGACAAATTAGGTTGACAGGCGGCTTGATTATGTATATTAATCAAATTAGTCTGGAAGCATTATAAGGTTAAGTCCCTAGCTTTTCCAGGCTGTATTTACCCATGGCAGGTTGTACATGGCAAAAGGAAGTAAGTAATGGTGAGCATGTGGAACAATAGAAAGTCTTACACATTGCTGGTAGGAGCATAAATAATTTTCCAGAGTCTAGTTACAATTCTGCAACTTAGAAATTCCATTTCTAAATATTTACCCAAGAAAATTTGTAGATATGTGCTCCAGCAGATATTGTGAAAAATGGTCATAGTAATATTCTTTGTAAAAATCTCAAACTGGAAATAACAATGAAAATATGTATAAAGAATGGATAAATATATTTGGTATATTCAAACCCTTGAATTCCACACAGAAGTGAAAAAGAATTAATTATAACTATATGCATTGAAGTGGATGAATTTCAGAAACATGTCAGGTGAAAAATAAGTTACAAAAAATGCAAACAGCATGATATCATCTGTATAAGTATATACAAAACTAAACAGTACTGCTATGGAAATGTGTGTATAAAGAATACTATGGAAGTAATAAACATAAAATCCATGATAGTGGTTATTTGAGGAAGAAGCAGAGCATGAGAGGTCGTAGAAGGGCACTGAAGAACATCTAGGGAAGTGATAAGCTTCTTAAGCTTTCTTAAGCTTCTGGTGCTATAATTATTATTAAGCTGCTAGTCAGATCATTCTTCATGCCTTGTGATTTATCTATCATATTGTTTGTATCTATCTATCTATCTATCTATCATCTATCTATTATCTATCTATCTAATCTATAATCTATCTATATATCATTTACCTATCATCTATCATCCATTCATCCATCCCTCCATTATGTAGCTATCTAATCATATATATTTTTTTCTCAGTGGTATACATTTTATGAAAGTGTGAAAAAGAGTAAATGTGAAGGACATTGGCTCAAGATGGCATTTACAGTTTCATTTTGAGCCACCTCTCATAAAGTTCATACATGCTCTTTTCATGAAAACTGAAAATTCCACAAGTGGCTTATACAAGGTAGATGTTTATGTTGATCTCATCTAGGAAGAAGACAAGCAATTGATGTCATTGGGGAATCAAGTTCATTCTAAATTTCCATTCTGCCTCTCATAGGACATGAGACTTTTTGTCATGCTCACAAGATGGATGGTTGCTGGCACTCAAGCCATCACATCCATATTCTGGCTCAAAGAAAGGACAGAGACAAGCTAGCCAAATCTGTTCACTTTTATTTTTTTTATTTTTATTTTTTTTTAATATGAAATTTATTGTCAAATTGGTTTCCATACAACACCCAGTGCTCATCCCAACAGGTGCCCTCCTCAATGCCCATCACCCACCCTCCCCTCCCTCCCACCCCACAACAACCTTCAGTTTATTCTCAGTTTTTAAGAGTCTCTTAAAGAGCTTTCCCTGAAGTTTGACTCAGGGATTTTTGCTTATACCTCATTGGCCAGAACTATGCCCTATTGCCACTATGAGCTACAAAGGAGGCTGGAAAATGTAGCTTAGTAGAAAGTTGCTCTTAACAAAACTGAGGTCTTGTTAGTAAGAAAAAGAACAGTGGACAATGGGTAGGCAATTAGCAGTCCATGCCAGGGTAATTTGTTGTTTCTGAATAAGAAAGCTGAAATACAGTTATAATTCTAATATTGTAAAAAATTATTTAGGCTCTTATTGATAAATACAGGACCATTATAGTAATCATTGATTCTGCTCAACAAATATGGTGGAAAAATAATTGTTTTGTTTTAAGGCTCTGAGATTTGTTTTTATTTTAATGTCTCTGTTATCAGAGCATTAATTTGACTACATTTAATTTGACTTCTTTTTGAATATATTTGATTTATATTAATTTGAGTATATTGACATATATTACTGATACATTAAATTCCTATTAATCTAGAATTAATTTTTTATTTTTCCTGTTGGTATATTTTGCTAGACTTTGTTTTCAAAATCTCATTAATTTATATACAGTTAGCACATAGCTTTAGTAAATCTGAATAATTCTTCAACTAGAATAAATTATAGCATCATCTTTAGCACTGTGCTCACCTGTTCTGTAATATTTTTGATATGACAAATACCATTTATTTCTTTCAATTGTTGAAACCACTAAAGCTCTCCATCTTTCAGATATATTTGAAAATATTTAAGAAAATATTCAGAAAGCAAATTATTTTTCTCTTCTGTGAATAAAAACCTGCCTTTTTGTATCAGGAAAAAAAAAAGATTTCTTTAATCCTCTGGATTGTTTTACAAAATTTGTTGATGCAAATTCTATGAACATGGCTGAGAGTTCAGCTGCAAGATAAACAAAGATCTAACACGTACCCCCCACCGTTGAAAATGAATTCCCTCAGACAGAAGCAGACCAGTGCCCGTCACAATGACATCAGCTTATTGTAACCTCTCCACAATGTAGACAAAATAACTGATCGGTCTCTCAGATCCGCCCAAGCCAAAGTCATGAGTCACCCCTCCCTGTGCCCCCGTGACTTCCTTTGAGACACCACACAAGGGGACTGCCTTTGAATAGCATCTTTCAAACAGATTGCCATCCCCCCAAATGCAGATTAATAGTGGATGCTAGCCCTGATATGCAACAAGCAGGTGGATATAAAAACACCTGCAGAGAGAGCTCCATTGTGTCTGTGCCAGACACCTCATCCTGCTTCACAATGTTACCCTGACGACCTGAGAGAGAATGCCAGGGCCCGGGGTATCACAAAGTACTCCCAAGCAGCCCACATTAATGGTGGTGATAGTTGTGAACATGACCATGTTTATGGCATCCTATTCATTTCTCCAGGTTTGCTATTCATTATATTCTTTCAAAGAGTTCTGAAAACTGAGACTTATATTTTCTTTACATCTTAAATATCTCTTAAGGAAGCCAGAAGCAAATTTAAAGAAATACACACAAAAAAAATACACCTCCCCCTCCACACACACATCTATTGGTATTTGGGGCAGCAAAGATATTTCTCTGAGTGCTCTAATTTATTTTAAATACTTAATTAACAATAAAATCCTTATTATTTACATAATGCTTTCTACCATAACAATCTGTTTCACACAGTTCTCACACCTCTGAGAAACACAGGGCAGTGTTTTTGACCACTTCCCTCTGTGTACTCATTACTTCCATGGACTTGGACAGATCACTCAATCTTCCCAGACTTCTGCAAGTGGGAAAATAATATCTTCCCTACTTCCTTACCTTACCATGTTGGGTGTATCAATATTAAAATAAGAAAAAAAAGAAAAGTCTCATAAACTCTTATATTAACACAATAGGTAATACCAACACTCACAGTATGTAAGCTTTCTCCCTTTTGTGGATGATTTTGTCTGGCAGATTTGGAGATGATGTGACTTCCATGTCACCACTTAGCAGGGGAGCCCAGACACTCTATGCAAGTGATCTGACTTCTAGTCTCCTCAGGGGCCAGTAAAAGCAGCATCCTTGATTACCTGTACTCAAGATCTTGTTGCAGCTTTATAAGTGCCTCTGCTAAGCTAAGCACAAGTTAAATCAGGGTGTGACTCCACAAGCTCAAATCTTGGGAAGGTGTTATACTTACCCAAGAGACAGAATTTACTTTGGATCAGGGAGTGGCAAGTTGTAATGTGAGGCTTCCCTTTGGCTATTCAGTCACAGTCTGTTTAATAAAACTTAAGATTTCTTCAAGAAGAGGGCAACCTAAGTCAAGGATGATTGAAGCGCTTTTGTCTAACTATAAATAGCTTCTGGGAACCAACTGAGTTTTTGCAAACAGTAATAGTCTGCACGTCTATTTTCCATCTCTGGATCAGTGATATCACAGTGGTCAAGAGATCAGTGAAGTTGAAGAACTTCAACTTGAAGCTACAACATTTTTGTACCTTGAGAAAGTCTTCGATGGGGATATAGCCATAAATACCTGTCCTGCAAATAATCTGTGTTTTTAGCAATAAATTATGAAGAGAAAGGATAAAAGTGGGCATTTGCCAGGAGACTTTTTGTAAATGTTGATTAATGACAAGAAGTTGGACAGTTGTGATAGCTAAGTGACAGCTGGAAACAACTTTCATGTATGGATGCTCCTCCTAGGCTGAAATTCAACATGGCACCATGATGTAATCCACCTCTCCACAAAGCCCCAGGATATGCCTGCAAAGGTGGTGGATCACACTTTCTCCATTATTCACAAATTTAGGTCTTATGAATTCTTTTTCTGCCCTTTTGCAAAGACAATTTTTGCTGTTTTTTACACATTCACTTATTTCCTTCTTTTATTCAATCTGGTACATGGAGTGTGTGGAAGAATTCGTGGCTATTGGACCTCACTGATCATTTATTGAACTTTATTGAACTCTACTCTGCACATTTTAGTGGACGGTCTGATGATGTCCTCAGATGACACTTTTCTTTTGGAAATTATGGATGGTATTTTCCTTTACTCTCTGTTGGCCCCAAAGATCCTAAAGGCCTCCTATTTCCTGGGAAAAACAAAACAAACCAACCAAACAAACAAAAAACAACCCACAACTATTGCCATTTATTGGATAATTACTATGCCCCAGACACCGTTCTGGACACTTTATGAAAGTTAACATAAGTATCATGACCATCTTATGAAGTTTATAGTATTATACTCATTTTAAGATGGGTGACATACAGGATCACACAGCTAAATGGTACAACTGAGATTTAGACCAGCTTGGCTTTTCCTTGAGGATAGATAAACCACTTCCTCGGATTGAGGACAGATGGTCATGAAAGGAGATTCATATGTTCTGTCCAACAATGTCACTGGTTATCCCCACTTGGCACACACTTATTTTCCCTGAGACCCTGGCCAAACACTTCCCTGGATCATTGTCCTCTACATTGTAAGGTTATTAAATGATGCCCAGAGTATCCCTGAAGGATAAAATAAGCAATCCAACATGAAGAGCCTTGGAAAAGCCACACACTCTTTGGTCCCTACATGCTGAGCACTTCCATCAGTTCTGTCTTCATCATGTTAGCAGCCCTCTGAGAAGTCACCTTCCTCCTGGGTCTCAGGGCCACCTGTGCCATAGCCACATAGTCTCAGTATAGCCACTGTGGGCAAGCCTGGGGTTAGATGTTTTAGAAAACTCACAGAACATTCTAGGTGCTCTCTATCTAGCATTTATTATTTTGCTGATCAGAAAATAAAAGCAATGAAAATATTTTGAAAGAAAGGAAAGTCACAAAGGGAGCTTCTCCTTCCTTCAGTGGGCTTGAACCACATCACACAACCAGGAGCACGGATGACTGCCCACCCCCCAGGAAGGGATGTGTCTGTGCTTATATGGCCCTTTTGCACTATAACTACTCTCCTCACCTGTAGGGAAACTGAGGCTCCTGCACAGCATCCAGCAATGCCCGAATGTTTCTTCCCTTGGCTTATGAGGACTTCCTTCTTTTGCACAAAGTGGAGAATCTTTGAGAGACTTACTTAAGAAGGCTTCCATATAAAAGTCATTTATCCCTGGTATGTGCTAGAATTTCAGTCTGCTCCAGACAGAAAAGTGCTCTTGGCATCTCTGTGGAGAACTTCCAGCAGCAGACTCAAGTAGTAGCTAAAATGGGTTACACTGTGATTCTCACACAGGAACACAGACAGGCTGTGTGATACTTAAAATGTAAGCTCCAAAAAGATAGGGATGTATGTCTGTCCTGCCCTTCAGTCATTCAGAAAGTGACTGGCATGTGGCAGGTGGTATATTAATTAAAGAATAAATGGCAGAATATGTTTACTGCTCTGAATTCTGGAATTTTAGAAGAGGGAGAAATTGGGATCTAAGATGCTCAGCTCCTTGTTCTTATCCAGTGGTGCTAGGAGACAAGACACACCAGGCTAGGTCTTCACGCATGATACCAGTGCTATTTCCTCCAAGTGTCCACACTCACTCGAACACTGTTTTATGGGGACCCCCAGTTTGGGTAAATTCTACTCCAAAATGCAGTTGTCTTACTTTATTGACACTGCCATTTTCTTTTCATAACCCAGTCTCAGCGGGTAACATTACCTGGGCAATGGATTAAGCAAAGATTTCCTCCTCGCTATCAGTTCCTTGGAAAAATAAGCTCAATTTCTGTTGTAGCTTTTAGAGAATTTAGCAGGGTGGAACTGGAAGCTTTCATTTCTGCCTAAGTTGATTTGAAAACCAAAAGCAGATCATCTGCCAGGCCACAAGAGGACAGCAGTGGTTTGAGATCCTGGTTGCTACTACCTACTCTGGATCAGCATTACTATGTTACCTGCATGGTTTAAAGACTTGTTTTGTCATTTTGTTCCAGGATTCTAATTTGAAAAAATGCTTATTTCTTAAAATAGGCAGGAAAAATCTCAGAATGATTTCAGTGTTGCCAACCTAGAATTTTGCTGTGTTTTTCTTTTCTTCTAGATAGTCTTTTTTTTTTTTAAATGTTCATTTATTTTTGAGAGAGGGGGGATGGAGGGCAGAGACTGAGACACAAAATCTGAAGCAGGCTCCAGGCTCTGGGCTGTCAGCACAGAACCCGATGCAGGGCTCAAACTCACATACTGCAAGATCATGGCCTGAGCTGAAGTCGAACGCTTAACCGACTGAGCCACCCAGGTACCTCTGGAATATTCCGACATCACTATTATCTCTATTATGACAGAGTCTGAGAAAATATGTGAAATTATTTACTTAAAAGGCAAAACAGAAGCCATTCCTATGATGTCTTCTGGCCTACATAATCTGAAATGGGGTAATATTTAACACCTTTAATAGAATATGCTCAATATCACAGATTATTTCCATATCTAATGTTACAACATTTTTCTTTATTCAGTAATCCAACAAAACTTTATGACTCTGACAATTTTTTTTACTAAATAAATATTTCACTCAAAGAGCATTTATTGGATACTTACTATGTGAATACATAATATATGCCAGGAATAGAAACACGCATAAGCCACAGCTTTGGGTTGGAGCTTTTTGCTCTTAGGGTGGTGTAGGCAAGAGATAGGCATTTAACATAAAATTAAAAGTCAACATGAAGGGTGCTAAGTGTAGATTATGTAAAAGTCTGGGGGTAGGAAAGAATTACTGTATTGTGAGGATAGGCACAGGGAGCCCCCAGCTCTGCAAAGAAGACTCTGCAGGGACTAAGATAGTTAACAGATGAATGGGTTCTTTGGGGTAAAAGTATTTAACGTCTTGTCTTTACCTCAAAACACTGATCTCCATTATTTATTTATTTATTTATTTATTTATTTATTTTTATCATTACTTTTTAATTTAATTTATTTTTTAAATTTACATCCACGTTAGTTAGCATATAGTGAAACAACGATTTCAGGAGTAGATTCCTTAATGCCCCTTGCCCAGTTAGCCCAACCCCCTCCCACAACCCCTCCAGTAGCCCTCTGTTTGTTCTCCATATTTAAGAGTCTCTTATGTTTTGTCCCCCTCCCTGTTTTTATCTGATTTTTGCTTCCTTTCCCTTATATTCATCTGTTTGTATCTTAAAGTGCTATTATGAGTGAAGTCACATGATATTTGTTTTTCTCACTAATTTTGCTTAGCATAATACCCTCTAGTTCCATCCATGTAGTTGTAAATGGCAAGATTTTGTTCTTTTTTGATTGCCTAGTAGTACTCCATTGTGTGTGTGTGTGTGTGTGTGTGTGTGTATACACCACATCTTCTTTATCCATTCATCCATTGATGGACATTTGGGCTCTTTCCATACTTTGGCTATTGTTGATACTGCTGCTATAAACATGGGGGTGCATGTGCCCCTTCGAAACAGCATACTTATATCTCCTGGATAAACACCTAGTAGTGCAATTGCTGGGTTGTAGGGTAGTTCTAGTTTTAACTTTTTGAGGAACCTCCATACTGTTTTCCAGAGTGGCTGCACCAGTTTGCATTCCCACCAGCAGTGCAAAAGAGATCCTCTTTCTCTGCATCCTTGGCAACATCTGTTCTTGCCTGAGTTGTTAATGTTAGCCACTCTGACAGGTGTGGGGTGATATCTCATTGTGGTTTTGATTTGTATTTCCCTGATGATGAGTGATGTTGATCATTTTTTCATGTGTCGGTTGGTGATCTGGATGTCTTCCTTGGAGAAGTGTCTAGTCATGTCTTTTGCCCATTTCTTCACTGGATTATTTGTTTTTTGGGTGTTGAGTTGGATAAGCTCTTTATAGAATTTGGATACTAACCCTTTATCTGATGTCATTTGCAAATATCTTCTCCCATTCTGTCAGTTGCCTTTTAGTTTTGCCGATTGTTTCCTTTTCTGTGCAGAAGCTTTTTATTTTGATGAGGTCCCAGTAGTTCATTTTTGCTTTTGTTTCCCTTGACTCTGGAGACGTGCTGAGTAAGAAGATGCTGTGGCCAAGGTCAAAGAGGTTTTTGCCTGATTTCTCCTCTAGGATTTTGATGGTTTCCTGTCTTACATTTAGGTTGTACATCCATTTTGAGTTTATTTTTGGTATGGTGTAAGAAAGTGGTCCAGGTCCATTTTTCCATATGTCACTGTCCCGTTTTCTCAGCACCACTTGCTGAAGAGATTGTCTTTATTCCATTGGATATTCTTTCCTGCTTTATCAAAGATCAGTTGGCCATACGTTTGTGGATCCATTTCTGGATTCTCTCTCCTGTTCCATTGATCTGAGTGTCCCCTGTTCTCCATCACTAACAACTAATACTTAGTGAAATTTTATCACAGGGCAGTCACTGTGGTAACTGCTTTCCATGTATGATGTTTATTCACATAGTAAATTTGTGAGAGAAGAATTAGGACCATACTGTTTCATAGCTGGAAAAGCAAATTAAACTGCCTGAAGTCTTACAACTAGTGATTTGGAGTACTCAGGTTTGATTCCAGATCTTGAGAGTTGAGAGCCCAGAGCTAACCATTATTCTGTGCCATCTTTCAATTCTACCTGCTGGGTTCCTGCTCAGGATTCCCTGATCCCTGTAATCACCTCTGGCCCTCTTCCAGGCCCAGAGGCCACTCCATCTGGGCTTTACCCAGGTCAAAAAACAGAAGCTTCCTGTTAACTCACTGAGCTGTGCAGGCAGCCCTTTCAGCAGTGATGGATGCTGGCACCCTGGCTTTGGGGGTCGGGGGGCTCTGAACTAGGTGCCCATTCCACTGGCTTCATCCATGGCTGGTGCTCCTTCGACCTTATCCACCAAAACAATTTTTGTCACAGTGATTCTAAGCTAAGGCAAGGGTGGTATGTTATTCATTGTAACATTTCTTGTGCCAAGCACAGGGCCTGACATGTTCACTAATCATTCATTCAAAACAAATGAGTGACTATAAGAACACAAATTCTGCTCATTTAAGAGTAAAACTTATGGCCCTACTTCTCTGACCTCATAACATCTCTCTGTAAGTGTGTATTTTTTAATGTTTATTTATTTATTTTGAGAGAGTGAGTAGGGGAGGAGCAGAGAGAGGGAGGGAGAGAGAGAGAATCCTAAGTAGGATCTGTGCTAAAAGCATGGAGCTCCATGTGGGGCTCAATATCACCAACTATGAGATCATGACCTGAGCTGAAATCAAGAGTCAGATGCTTAACTGACTGAGCCACCCAGGACCCCCATCTGTAGGTAATCCTTTGTAGGTGAGCAATCTGTAATCTCTTAACTGCTGTTCCACCAGATAGAGCATTTTGTTATTTTATTTTATTTTACTTTTTTTAGTTTATTTATTTATTTTGAGAGAGAGAGAGAGGATGCAGGGGAGGGGCAGAGAGAAAATAGAAAGAGAATCCAAGAAGGCTTCATGTTGTATTGTCAGTGCAGAGCCCAACATGGGGCTTGATCTCAAGAACCTCGAGATCATGACCTGAGCCAAAATCAAGAGTCAGATGCTTAACCAACTGGGCCACCTAGCTGCCCTCAGATTGAGCATTTTGTTTAATTTTATTAAAAAAAAATTCTAAATGTTTATTTATATTGGATAGAGAAGGAGAGAGATAGTGTGAGCAGGGGAGGAGCAGAGAGAGAGGAGACACAGTATTTGAAGCAGGTTCCAGGCTCTGATCTGTTAGCACAGAGCCAGACGTGGAGCTCGAACTCCTGAACCATGAGATCATGACCTGAGCTGAAGTCAGATGCTTAACTGATGGAGCCACTCAGGCACCCCTCAGATTGAGTGTTTTAGATTACACATCATTTAAAGCTTCTTGGTTACCCATATTTTATATATCCATGACTATGTTGCATATTTCTTGGGCAGCATTCATCCCTTATTCTTTATGTTCTGTTATCTCTCTGAACAATATTTTAATTATATTTTTTAAAAAACCAAATTATAGGAGTATCGGAAGATGGCGGCGTAGGAGGATGCTGGGCTCACCGCGCGTCCTGCTGATCACTTAGATTCCACCTACACCTGCCTAAATAACCCAGAAAACCGCCAGAGGATTAGCAGAATGGAGTCACCAGACCCAAGTGCAGACGAGAGGCCCACGGAAGAGGGTAGGAAGGGCGGCGAGGCGGTGCGCCCTCCACGGACTGGCGGGAGGGAGCCGGGGCGGAGGGGTGGCTCGTCAGCCAAGCAGAGCCCCCGAGTCCGGCTTGCAAAAGCGGAGGGGCCTGACGGACTGTGTTCCGACAGCAAGCGCGACTTAGCGTCTGGGAGGTCATAAGTTAACAGCTCTGCTCGGAAAGCGGGAAGGCCGGAGGACAAAGGGAGGGTGAGCTGCAGAGCCCCCGGATGACAGAGCTCAGTTTGGCAGGGAACAAAGGCGCTCACCAGCGCCATCTCCCCCGCCCATCCCCCAGCCAAAATCCCAAAGGGAACTGGTTCCGCCAGGGAAATTGCTCGCTCCGCGCAAACACCCAACTCTGTGCTTCTGCGGAGCCAAACCTCCAGCAGCGGATCTGACTCCCTCCGGCTGCCACAGGGCCCCTCCTGAAGTGGATCATCTAAGGAGAAGCGAGCTAAGCCTGCCCCCCCCTGCCGCCGTGCACCTTGCCTTCCCACCCCAGCTAATACACCAGATCCCCAGCATCACAAGCCTGGCAGTGTGCAAGTAGCCCAGACGGGCCACGCCACCCCACAGTGAATCCCGCCCCTAGGAGAGGGGAAGAGAAGGCACACACCAGTCTGACTGTGGCCCAAGCGGTGGGGTGGGGGCAGACATCAGGTCAGACTGCGGCCCCGCCCACCAACTCCAGTTATACACCACAGCACAGGGGAAGTGCCCTGCAGGCCCTCACCACACCAGGGACTATCCAAAATGACCAAGCGGAAGAATTCCCCTCAGAAGAATCTCCAGGAAATAACAACAGCTAATGAGCTGATCAAAAAGGATTTAAATAATATAACAGAAAGTGAATTTAGAATAATAGTCATAAAATTAATCGCTGGGCTGGAAAACAGTATACAGGACAGCAGAGAATCTCTTGCTACAGAGATCAAGGGACTAAGGAACAGTCACGAGGAGCTGAAAAACGCTTTAAAGGAAATGCAAAACAAAATGCAAACCACCACGGCTCGGATGGAAGAGGCAGAGGAGAGAATAGGTGAACTAGAAGATAAAGTTATGGAAAAAGAGGAAGCTGAGAAAAAGAGAGATAAAAAAATCCAGGAGTATGAGGGGAAAATTAGAGAACTAAGTGATACACTAAAAAGAAATAATATACGCATAATTGGTATCCCAGAGGAGGAAGAGAGAGGGAAAGGTGCTGAAGGGGTACTTGAAGAAATCATAGCTGAGAACTTCCCTGAACTGGGGAAGGAAAAAGGCATTGAAATCCAAGAGGCACAGAGAACTCCCTTCAGACGTAACTTGAATCGATCTTCTGCACGACATATCATAGTGAAACTGGCAAAATACAAGGATAAAGAGAAAATTCTGAAAGCAGCAAGGGATAAACGTGCCCTCACATATAAAGGGAGACCTATAAGACTCGTGACTGATCTCTCTTTTGAAACTTGGCAGGCCAGAAAGAATTGGCACGAGATTTTCAGTGTGCTAGACAGAAAAAATATGCAGCCGAGAATCCTTTATCCAGCAAGTCTGTCATTTAGAATAGAAGGAGAGATAAAGGTCTTCCCAAACAAACAAAAACTGAAGGAATTTGTCACCACTAAACCAGCCCTACAAGAGATCCTAAGGGGGACCCTGTGAGACAAAGTACCAGAGACATCACTACAAGCATAAAACATACAGACATCACAATGACTCTAAACCCGTATCTTTCTATAATAACACTGAATGTAAATGGATTAAATGCGCCAACCAAAAGACATAGGGTATCAGAATGGATAAAAAAACAAGACCCATCTATTTGCTGTCTACAAGAGACTCATTTTAGACCTGAGGACACCTTTAGATTCAGAGTGAGGGGATGGAGAACTATTTATCATGCTACTGGAAGCCAAAAGAAAGCTGGAGTAACCATACTTATATCAGACAAACTAGACTTTAAATTAAAGGCTGTAACAAGAGATGAAGAAGGGCATTATATAATAGTTACAGGGTCTATCCATCAGGAAGAACTAACAATTATAAATGTCTATGCGCCGAATACCGGAGCCCCCAAATATATAAAACAATTACTCATAAACAGAAGCAACCTTATTGATCAGAATGTGGTAATTGCTGGGGACTTTAACACCCCACTTACAGAAATGGATAGATCATCTAGACACACGGTCAATAAAGAAACAAGGGCCCTGAATGAGACACTGGATCAGATGGACTTGACAGATATATTTAGAACTCTGCATCCCAAACCAACAGAATATACTTTCTTCTCGAGTGCACATGGAACATTCTCCAAGATAGATCATATACTGGGTCACAAAACAGCCCTTCATAAGTTTACAAGAATTGAAATTATACCATGCATACTTTCAGACCACAATGCTATGAAGCTTGAAATCAACCACAGGAAAAAGTCTGGAAAACCTCCAAAAGCATGGAGGTTAAAGAACACCCTACTAACGAATGAGTGGGTCAACCAGGCAATTAGAGAAGAAATCAAAAAATATATGGAAACAAACGAAAATGAAAATACAACAATCCAAACGCTTTGGGACGCAGCGAAGGCAGTCCTGAGAGGAAAATACATTGCAATCCAGGCCTATCTCAAGAAACAAGAAAAATCCCAAATACAAAATCTAACAGCACACCTAAAGGAAATAGAAGCAGAACAGCAAAGGCAGCCTAAACCCAGCAGAAGAAGAGAAATAATAAAGATCAGAGCAGAAATAAACAATATAGAATCTAAAAAAACTGTAGAGCAGATCAACGAAACCAAGAGTTGGTTTTTTGAAAAAATAAACAAAATTGACAAACCTCTAGCCAGGCTTCTCAAAAGAAAAGGGAGATGACCCAAATAGATAAAATCATGAATGAAAATGGAATTATTACAACCAATCCCTCAGAGATACAAACAATTATCAGGGAATACTATGAAAAATTATATGCCAACAAATTGGACAACCTGGAAGAAATGGACAAATTCCTGAACACCCACACTCTTCCAAAACTCAATCAGGAGGAAAGAGAAAGCTTGAACAGACCCATAAGCAGCGAAGAAATTGAATCGGTTATCAAAAATCTCCCAACAAATAAGAGTCCAGGACCAGATGGCTTCCCAGGGGAGTTCTACCAGACGTTTAAAGCAGAGATAATACCTATCCTTCTCAAGCTATTCCAAGAAATAGAAAGGGAAGGAAAACTTCCAGACTCATTCTATGAAGCCAGTATTACTTTGATTCCTAAACCAGACAGAGACCCAGTAAAAAAAGAGAACTACAGGCCAATATCCCTGATGAATATGGATGCAAAAATTCTCAAGAAGATACTAGCAAATCGAATTCAACAGCATATAAAAAGAATTATTCACCATGATCAAGTGGGATTCATTCCTGGGATGCAGGGCTGGTTCAACATTCACAAATCAATCAACGTGATACATCACATTAACAAAAAAAAAAAAGAGAAGAACCATATGATCCTGTCAATCGATGCAGAAAAGGCCTTTGACAAAATCCAGCACCCTTTCTTAATAAAAACCCTTGAGAAAGTCGGGATAGAAGGAACATACTTAAAGATCATAAAAGCCATTTATGAAAAGCCCACAGCTAACATCATCCTCAACGGGGAAAAACTGAGAGCTTTTTCCCTGAGATCAGGAACACGACAGGGATGCCCACTCTCACCGCTGTTGTTTAACATAGTGTTGGAAGTTCTAGCATCAGCAATCAGACAACTAAAGGAAATCGAAGGCATCCAAATTGGCAAAGATGAAGTCAAGCTTTCGCTTTTTGCAGATGACATGATATTATACATGGAAAATCCGATAGACTCCACCAAAAGTCTGCTAGAACTGATACATGAATTCAGCAAAGTTGCAGGATACAAAATCAATGTACAGAAATCAGTTGCATTCTTATACACTAACAATGAAGCAACAGAAAGACAAATAAAGAAACTGATCCCATTCACAATTGCACCAAGAAGCATAAAATACCTAGGAATAAATCTAACCAAAGATGTAAAGGATCTGTATGCTGAAAACTATAGAAAGCTTATGAAGGTAATGGAAGAAGATTTAAAGAAATGGAAAGACATTCCCTGCTCATGGATTGGAAAAATAAATATTGTCAAAATGTCAATACTACCCAAAGCTATCTACACATTCAATGCAATCCCAGTCAAAATTGCACCAGCATTCTTCTCAAAACTAGAACAAGCAATCCTAAAATTCATATGGAACCACAAAAGGCCCCAAATAGCCAAAGGAATTTTGAAGAAGAAGACCAAAGCAGGAGGCATCACAATCCCAGACTTTAGCCTCTACTACAAAGCTGTCATCATCAAGACAGCATGGTATTGGCACAAAAACAGACACACAGACCAATGGAATAGAATAGAAACCCCACAACTAGACCCACAAACGTATGGTCAACTCATCTTTGACAAAGCAGGAAAGAACATCCAATGGAAAAAAGACAGCCTCTTTAACAAATGGTGCTGGGAGAACTGGACAGCAACATGCAGAAGGTTGAAACTAGACCACTTTCTCACACCATTTACAAAAATAAACTCAAAATGGATAAAGGACCTAAATGTGAGACAGGAAACCATCAAAACCCTAGAGGAGAAAGCAGGAAAAGACCTCTCTGACCTCAGCCGTAGCAATCTCTTACTCGACACATCCCCAAAGGCAAGGGAATTAAAAGCAAAAGTGAATTACTGGGACCTTATGAAGATAAAAAGCTTCTGCACAGCAAAGGAAACAACCAACAAAACTAAAAGGCAACCAACGGAATGGGAAAAGACATTTGCAAATGACATATTGGACAAAGGGCTAGTATCTAAAATCTATAAAGAGCTCACCAAACTCCACACCCGAAAAACAAATAACCCAGTGAAGAAATGGGCAGAAAACATGAATAGACACTTCTCTAAAGAAGACATCCAGATGGCCAACAGGCACATGAAAAGATGTTCAGCGTCGCTCCTTATCAGGGAAATACAAATCAAAACCACACTCAGGTATCACCTCACGCCAGTCAGAGTGGCCAAAATGAACCAATCAGGAGACTATAGATGCTGGAGAGGATGTGGAGAAACGGGAACCCTCTTGCAGTGTTGGTGGGAATGCAAATTGGTGCAGCCGCTCTGGAAAGCAGTGTGGAGGTTCCTCAGAAAATTAAAAATAGACCTACCCTATGACCCAGCAATAGCACTGCTAGGAATTTACCCAAGGGATACAGGAGTACTGATGCATAGGGGCACTTGTACCCCAATGTTCATAGCAGCACTCTCAACTATAGCCAAATTATGGAAAGAGCCTAAATGTCCATCAACTGATGAATGGATAAAGAAATTGTGGTTTATATACACAATGGAATACTACATGGCAATGAGAAAAAATGAAATATGGCCTTTTGTAGCAACGTGGATGGAACTGGAGAGTGTTATGCTAAGTGAAATAAGCCATACAGAGAAAGACAGATACCATATGGTTTCACTCTTATGTGGATCCTGAGAAACTTATCAGGAACCCATGGGGGAGGGGAAGGAGAAAAAAAAAAAAAAAGGACGTTAGAGTGGGAGAGAGCCAAAGCATAAGAGACTGTTAAAAACTGAGAACAAACTGAGGGTTGATGGAGGTGGGAGGGAGAGGAGGGTGGGTGATGGGTATTGAGGAGGGCACGTTTTGGGATGAGCACTGGGTGTTGTATGGAAACCAATTTGTCAATAAATTTCATATAAAAAAAACACCAAATTATATGACATAGCAGCCTCTTTGAAGCCATTCTTCTTCATGTTCACTCTTGAAATGAAAAAAAAAAAACAGTTCTATGTTTAATTTAAAAATATCCAGTAGTCTCTGAATACAAGTGAGTAGAAAGAGACCACATTTAGACACCTCCAGGCCAGCATCATCTCACATTCATGCAATACACCTGAGACATCTGTGTATTTAATTTCCGTTTTTAAAATGTACTTTCTGTCCATGCAATACACTAAAATTTACTGCAGTCGTACCCATATCTCTGGCTTCAAGACATCTGAAAGAGGTTCTGATGATGCTAAAGCTGTTACTGTTGCATTACATGAATTTACCTTGACAGAAAAGTAATTCCATGAAACAAGACAGTTGGGGAATGGCCCAAAATAGTTTGAATTCTACTGTGTCGCTAATGTTCTGGTACAACCAAATAACTTGACTTCACAAGATTTTTCTCTGTGAGCTCCCCCTCAAGGAGATAACAACACAGCCAAGTCTATGAGCGACAATTCAGTTACAGGAAACCTCTGATTTAATGTACCTTGCCCTACTCACTCCTCTATGCCCATGCCAGGCACATCTTGTTTTACCACCTGAATCCCCTGACTTTGACCAGGTCTGAGAGCCTCAGACCAAGCCACCACATTTCTAGGTAAGCTTGAGGTTGCAGTTGTGATAATATCAGAGTTTTAGAGTCATGAATAATTTGTAAAACAAAGACATTCTTAAAACCTGTAATGAAGTTTCTGTTTTACCCAGATTTTTCTGTGATGTAAACAAAGATGGACACTTCTAGTAAAAACTTATCAGGTTACTATGCATCAATGACTAAGGATTTACCACTTCTGGTATTTTTTTTCTATATTCCTTCAAATTACTCATGAAAAAAAGAGTAGCTTCTAAGGTATTACAGAAAAAGAACCAAATCACAGTTTTAAAAAACCTATGTTCTTCATCTACCTCTAAGCTGTGTAAATCTCATAACCTTCTGTCACTTAAACTGCCACAGCCGTAGTGCTTCAGTCACTTAAACTGCCACCGCCATAGTGTCTATATCTGTTTAGTGGGGATGTGTGCCCTGTCTACCTCATGAGATCCCTGTGAAGATGAGGTAGGAAAAGTTATTTTAACTACATATCCTATCAAACTGTTCTTTCTGAAGATGATGATCTGCTCTCCTTCCCAGTGCTCTTCATTCACAGGTTTTTAAGTTTTTAAGTATTTACAGAGAGACTACAATGTGCCTGGAATTCACTCTGCCCACCATTACCAAGAATCAGCTTCTGTGTTCTGCCACCTCCAGTTCTTTTCTTCAGCAAATACTTACATGTCTACCTTGTGTCAAGAGCTCTGGCAGCCACAGAGGAGTCAAGGACGACTGCAATACAGCCCCTGTTTAGCAGGGGTGACAGATAATTCTTGACATCATGGTCATTGGGACTCAGTGATAAAATGGGTCACAGGGACTGCAAGGGCACATTGGGGACACTTTACCAGACTGGTGAGACCAATGTGTGGGCTTCAGAGGCTGAGGAAGGGTAATCTGTGAGGGACCTGATGCTTAAATGTATTCTAAAAGATGAGCAGAATGTCTAAATAAAGGGGAGGAGAATGCATTCAGGTAGAAGAAAGAGCATGATTAAATATTGGTCTGGAAACTAGGGAGCCCAGTGGGAAAGTCTAAGAGGGCCTATGTATTCTAAACCTTGAGGAATACCAACATTTAATGTCCATGTGAAAGATATGAGATTTGCAAAAGAAACAGGAAAATCAGCTGCTGGCAGTGGTGAGGTGGAATGGGGTGGGGCAGAAAAAATATAAAAACAACCAGACTAATGGTGTGGCAGAAGCCAAGGAAAGAGAGAGTTTAATGAAGGAGGTTTCTAACAACGTGGAAGGCCAAGACAATGAGGACTCAGCTTAGTGGTTTTGAGTTATTCATACCTGAGTGGGCTTGTTTAATCAGAATGCTTTTTTTTTCAACTTTCAACAGAGATTAGAATTTAAAGGTAAGAATTTGATAAAAGATTAGGGCAAAATATTTTGGAATATGATAAATATATGTTTTTTAAGTTTCTTAGATGCGCTTGTGAGAAGGTAGGAGACAGACTCAGGAAAGTGAGGTGGTAGAAAGACACACAATCAAATTTGCCAACCTCAAAATAAGAGTGTAGGGCTGTCCCCTCCCAGGGCCTTGAAGGTCTGTGGGTATTTACAAAGATTAATCATAGGCCTGATGCTACAAGTTAAAAATAAGCAAATCATGTAGTTTAAGAGGTTTCTTAGTCATGAAATTTTACACTGTCTTTTAGACCTTAAGGCTAAACAAAATTAACTGCCTGCCCAGTTTCTAATTAAATACTTCACTTGTTATTCACTTTACTCAGGCTATATTTTACATTGTTTCTAGGCTGTGTTCCTGTGAGATTCATTATTGTGGTTAAGGCAGGCATGAGAGAAAACATCTTCTGTAGCTATATGATTACTAATTTTATTGTGTGCATATTATTTTTATTATATGGCTAAGATATTATTAAATTGTGCACCTGGAATGGGTAGAATTTGGAGCTCTCTCTCTGCCTTGTGTGTGTATGTGTGTGTGTGTCTCACCTTAATGAGTAATCTAAGACAGAGCTGATCACCCAAGCCAGGTGGTTATCACAAAGGGAAAATAGGCACATAGAAAGTTATTTTTTCCCCTAGAAGAGAAATTAGAAATGAATGTGAAGTTGAGTTCCCATCTCAAACACAAGAAAAGGTTCTGTTTTGGAAAATCAGAATGTTCCTTGAATAAAGTAAGAAATGCAGGTGAACCAGTTCCCTGTTTTCTGGGAAACAAGATAGTACTCAAAATGTCAAGAGAAAGGAAATCAGGCAAGGGGAAAGGTGGTGGGGTAGGGGACATTCAAGTTGATATTTTAAGCATAACAACAATAAAAGTGGAGACCATGTGGAGTCCAATCCCTTTTCCTAAAAGGATTATTGATTTACTTAAAATTAGAAAATGTGGACAATGTTTTTTGTTTATCTTAATTTTTTATTACATTACATTTATGAAATGCCAGACTAATTCAGACTAAAGGAAAATATTTAGATCCATGAGTGGATCCGGACCCAGGTGGAGATAGGGGCCTTGAGGTGAGCTGAAAAATCAGCAGAGAAAGTTGGTTTTGCTGATTTATCACCCCTTCTACTGGTGGATTTCTTTCAAGAGTTTTCTTTTCTCTCTGAACAGCATTTTCTAAGATGACAACACATTTTTCGCTCTATAATGAGTTTGCAAAACAAAAACTAAACACTCTCTATGTTGCAGTCCTTCTTGCAGGGCATTTGGGTGACATTTGTTATCCTGAAATGGTTCACTGACATGATGAGACATAGAAGACCAAAAACTTCTGCAGATAAACAGTTTTTTGTTTTTTTTTTTTTCCTCTTGGGACCACTCCCAGGGCTCTGTAGGGAAAGGAATTCATAGGACCAGAGTCCTTTAGAGATCATAATGTGCTCTTTGGCTACTCTTTATACTTCATGAAAGAGTGGAAAACATTGACAAGATAGAAAATGGGCTTATGACCTACCAGTGCGTTTTCCAACTTTCCATATGCCTTAGTACAAATGTCTTCTATTTTCAAGGGGATGATCATGCTTTTGACAGGACAAGAACAGAAATTTCATGAATAGAAATAATCTTTAGGCTGCTATTAATTGGAAGAATGCTAGAAATAGTTTGCAATGATAATAAAAGAACAAAAAAGACTAAAATATTGAACATATAAACTTATTTGTAGATAAGAATAAATATGGAGCAACTTTTCTTGAACATTTTCTGTAACACATTTTTATAACTTAATGGACAGAGGACCATTATGGGTTATAGAATTACTTTCAGGGCCTCTGGCTGGACTTTTTAAAATGCATGATCATGAAGCAAAATTTTACTATGATGAAGCTATTTAAATGTGATCTTTTCTTTAGGGGTACTAATCCCAATGGAAAATTTCCAGGTATTTAATAGTTGTTTCTAGTTTTTAATTTCCCTCAAAGGAAGGTCAAAGAGAAGTATTTATTTTAAACTATTTATGACCCGGTACTATGTAAGAGACTTATATGAGCCCCTATTAACGTCACCTTTCCCTCTTTTTCTTATACCCAACAGCAACTGCCTGGAATTGGCATCAGGTTAGATTCAGAGCTGGAAATAGTCACTGGCAGATTTCATCTCGAACCTGGGGGGTAAGAAAGCAGTTTCATAAATTCTTACTCAGTAGCCATCAGACACCATCAGCACTCTCTTTGCCAGCAGTTCCCTATGAGACAGATGTCAATTTCAGACTATTTCTTCCTCCTCCATAAATGGAGTTGCCCCATTGTATTTTTATTAATTAGTGTGAAAGGTATTTACTGAATGTGCAAAGCACTTTGCTCATTGTGAGAAAGTTGTGAAGAATCAGATTTTAAGAGATTTACCCTTTTGTTGGCTGGAAAAGAGGCAAGATCCATTAAAAATTTTAAATAAATAAAAAAGGTAAATAAAACCAGAGATCGAGGTCAACATTAACAGTGTAAGTCATGTTAATAGCATGTACTTTTAAGTTTCTCAGGATCCACATAAGAGTGAAAACATATGGTATCTGTCTTAACAGAAACCCATGGGGGAGGGGAAGGAAAAAAAAAAGAGGTTAGAGTGGGAGAGAGCCAAAGCATAAGAGACTGTTAAAAACTGAGAACAAACTGAGGGTTGATGGGGGGTGGGAGGGAGGGGAGGGTGGGTGATGGGTATTGAGGAGGGCACCTTTTGGGATGATCACTGGGTGTTGTATGGAAACCAATTTGGCAATAAATTTCATATATTGAAAAAAAATAGCATGTACTTTTGATATGAGAATGACACTTTACCCCCTTTACCCCTGGAGTTTCCTTCCCAAATCCCATTACCCCAGTCTGATCATGAGAGAAACATCAGACAAACCCATATGAGGGACATTCCACAAAATACCTGACCAGTGCTCCTCAAAATTGTCAATGTCATCTAAAACAGTGAAAGCCTAAGAAACAGTCATAGCCAAGAGAAGCCTAAGGAAACATGACTAAATGTAATGTGACATCTTGGATAGGATTCTGGAACAGAAAAAGGACATTCAGTAAGAACTAAGGAAATCTGACTAAAGTGTGGACTTAATAATAAAATATCAATATTGGTTAATTATAACAAAAGAACTACACTATTTTAAAATCTCATACAGAATTCCCTGTACTATTTTCAGATTGTTTGATAAGTCTAAAACTGTTCTAAAATAAAAATGTTATCTTAAAAACTGAAATAAAAACAGATATTTGGACAAGAGAGTGCAAGGCAGCATAAATGGTAACAGTTAACTTTAATTAACAAGGTACTCTGTACCTGGCACTGTGCTAAGTATTTTACAAAAATTAATCTGTTTAATCCCCACAACAATCCTCTGAGGTAGATGTTATTACTATCCTCATTTCAGAGTCCAAGAAACTGAGGCACAGAACAATGCAGTGATCAACACAGACCTCAAAAACATTCTGGGTAAAGGTAGGCTTAGAACCCAGGCACATGTGCTCACTACATCTATCTGTTTCTCAGTATGTGAGGAGGTGCTAGATGAGGTACCTGGACAATAAATTGTTGGTAGTTAGAGGATGAGCCATGCCATGGCCTTGGATGAGTGAAACCCTCATGGAGAAGGAAAGACTTGATCAGAGCTTTGAAGTGTGGCTGGAGGGAAACAGAAGAGATGTTGCCAGCAGGAACAGAGAAAGTAAATTGGTCTAACTGTAAGAGACAGCAGGGAGGAAGTGTGACCTGGTAGTTAAAAACTCAGGTCTGGCACTTTCAGCCTTGACTGTAAGAAGCTATGGTAAGAAACTATAAAACTGGACAAAAACCATAAACTGCTGAACAGCAGGCAGTGCAGAAACATGACTCTTAAAAGAAGGGGAACATGCAGTGAGCACACTTATACCCTGACTGTCTGTCCGGGGGTACTTTCTGGGTTGCAGCAAAGGCAGATGAGCACAGAGAACACAGATTCCTGCTGCCCCAATGAGGTGGAAGGAGAG
Organism: Lynx canadensis; assembly: GCF_007474595.2. NCBI lineage: Eukaryota > Metazoa > Chordata > Mammalia > Carnivora > Felidae > Lynx > Lynx canadensis. The sequence continues at coordinate 27,720,009 of NC_044307.1, read as the reverse complement.
CTGATAAATGGCCTGGGAAACCCAGGACAGGCTGAGGAGGGGCCCAGATGTCCTGGTGTAATGCTGACTGCATCAGAGCTGAGTTGTGCTTCATACAGGATGAGAGTCCATGAGGCCACCAAGTAAGCATGAGCAGCTGCTGTGGGGCTGAGGGGTTGATGGGGTCACAAGGGCTGGGACATGTAGGAGTTGGGACCCAGCCAGAGGCCAGAGACCACATTGAGCACTCTGGGCATTCAGATGAAGCCTCTAAAGCAAGGACTATGCCACAGGCAAGATTAAGGACAAAGCTGAATCATGAAACTCTAGAAAAGAAAAAAAAAAAAAACAAAGCCTGACAAAATCATGAGAGACAACCAGAAATTTAACTACCTGACAGAATAAAGTTTTAGTACCTGTTAAAGGAAACAACATAATCCAGAATTCCAGAATTTTGGCAATGTATCATCTACAACACTCAGCATGACATAAACACACACATGCACACATACACAACTCTAGGCGAAAACTTGAAAGGGCCTACTGCAAATATGTTCAAGGACTTAAAGCAGACAAAGGGAAATTATTTTGTTAATAAAAGGAAATTCTAGAACTCAAAAGTACAAAAACTGAAATTGAAAAAGCACTGACTGTCCTAACAGCACACTGGAAAGAATAGAAGGAAGACTTAATGAACTTGAATAAAATCAATACAATGATCTCACTGAGGAGAGAAGTGAAAGCAAGATTTAAAAAATTAAGCCTTAGTGATTTTGGAGATGTACCGAGTAGTATAATGTATATGGAAGGACATGGGAGCTAAGGGAGTAAAAAAGTATTTGAAGAAATCGTGACTGAAATTACCCCAAATTTATTTATCATACATCAACTTTTCTTCAAACACCAAGCAGGGTAAATATGAGAAAATCACACCTACATACAAAGTCAAATTCTGAAAATGTAATATAAAGAGAAAATATTATAAGCAGTCAGAGGAAAACACATTTCCTACAGGGGAACAGTGATCCAAATGATGAATGATTTCTCATCAGCATCAATGAAGTTCAGAAAAAAGGGAAATAATATCTTTAAAATTTCAAAGGAAAAATAAAACTGTCAACTGAAAATCAAATCCAACAATATATATTTTAAAAAGATAATACAACATGATCAAGCTGAATTATTCTTTGAATATAAATCTAGTTTAATATTAAAAAATCTATTGACACAACTCAAGACATTAACAGAACAAAGGAGAAAACGATTTGATCATCTCAGTAGATGGAGAGAAAAAGTATTTCATAGAACTAAAAACTTGTTAATATTACATTCTTCCAGCAAACCTGGATGGTACTTCTGCTACCATAATTTAATGTATATATTTAATGCTTTCTCCCTGAGATTAGGAAAAGGCAAGTATGTCTACCATCATCATTTCTGAGGCAGAAGAAGGATATAAAAGCAATAAATGTTTGAAGAACTAAAACTGCCTTTTTACAGAAAAGAAAATTGTGTATATAAAACATCATAAGAATTTACAAAAAGCTTCTGGTGGAATACATTTATTTAGCAAATTCATAGGACACAAAACCAATATACAATACTCATTTGCATTTCTACATTCTAGCAATAAACAGTGGGAAAACTAAATTTAAAAATTAAGTTTTACAATAGCATCAAATATTTAGGAGTAAATCTAAGCTGTGTACAACTACTACACTGAAAAATATGAGACGTTTCTCAGAAATTAAATAAGACCTGCATAAGTGTTGCAATATACCACATTTTCTTTGAAAAAGTCATTATTGCTAAGATACCAAATCTCTGCAAATTGATCTGTACATTCAGTACAATTCCTAATCAAATGTCCAGCTGTTTTTTAGATAATGGAAGTAGATTCTCAAACATATATGGAAATGCAAGAGAATAGACAAAACTTACTTCTTAATAGGAACTGGAACAGTAGTTTCCTCAGGGGGCAGGGACATGGATATGGACTAGGAAGATATATGAGGAAAACTTCGGAAGCCCTGGAAATTTTGCATCTGAGCTCAGTAGTTGTTACAGGCTTACACATAAATAAAATCCATCAAGCTGTACAATTAAAATAATGCTCCTTAAGCAATTTATATATGTAACTCAAGACAAGAAAGACAGATATATGATTTCACTCATGTTCGGAATTTGAGAAACACAACAGATGAACATAGGGGAAAGGAAGGAAACATATGATAAAAACAGAGAGGGGGGCAAACCATAAGAGACTCTTAAGTACAGAAAACAAACTCAGGTTGCTGGAGGGGAGGTTGGTGGGGTGATGGGTTAAATGGGTGATGGGCATTAAGAAGGACACTTTTTGGGATGAGCACTGGGTGTCATATGTAAGAGATGAATCACAGTTCTACTCCTGAAGCCAAGACCACACTGTATGTTTAACTAATTTGAATTAGAAAAAAAAGACAAAAATAAATAGAATAATAAACAAAAAAAATGCCATGATGAATTTTAAAGTATTTAGCATTGATACACAATGAATACACTACATAACAAACCTGGGATATAAAGCTAAAGCAATACTTAAGGGAATATATATATATATATATATATATATATATAAATCAAATAATTTTATTTGAAAAACTAATTAATGAAATCAAGACAAGATCAACCAGAAAGCAGGACAAGAACAACTCAGCAAATACAAAAAAATCAGAAGGAAAGGAAACATAATACTGGAATCATTGAAATAGAAGCAGAAAGAGTAATGTAAAGGCTAATATAAAAGGTTAACTGAAGATCTGTTGTTTTGAACAGCCTCTTGATTATAAACAAACCATTATGATCAAGATGGCATAGTAAAGGTCCATATAAAAATATTGGGAATGGGGTGCCTGGGTGGCGCAGTCGGTTAAGCGTCCGACTTCAGCCAGGTCACGATCTCGCGGTCCGTGAGTTCGAGCCCCGCATCGGGCTCTGGGCTGATGGCTCAGAGCCTGGAGCCTGTTTCCGATTCTGTGTCTCCCTCTCTCTCTGCCCCTCCCCCGTTCATGCTCTGTCTCTCTCTGTCCCAAAAATAAATAAAAACGTTGAAAAAAATTAAAAAAAAATATTGGGACTGATAAGAGCAAGAGAAGTGCAAACACAGTTGAAATTGAAATTGTAAGCAAATATAAATCTTATGCAAGTTATTTTGATAACAAAAAACAAATGAGAAAATTTCTACAAAAAAATAAGCAATATATGTTGTAACAGTAAAATAGAAAGTGGTCTTTATTAAAAGTGCAGCAAACACACCACTGAGTGGTGAAACTTGAGGAGCATCTCTGTTAAGGTCAAGAACGAGACAAGGCTGCCCGTGATTCCAACTTGTGTCATATTAAATTGAAGTCCTTGCCAAAATGTATAAGATAAGAAAAAGAAAAAAAAATTATAAGAACAAGAAAGGAAGAAATATAACAGACATTACTTCTGAGTTGATTAAATTTTCTAAAGAACATAGAATTCAAAAAATATATATAATCCCCAAACATTACCAATTTCAATCAGAAAATTTGAAGAGCTAACAGGAGAAAAACCTCACAATCATATAAAAATTGTAATGTACTCACCTTTGTGGATACACCTCTGGGCATATAATATATATATAATATCTCTGTGGGGGAAAATTGCAAATCATTGATTAAGCACATATAGAAAGTCCCAATATAAATGTTAATGAATGGGAAGAGTCATTATCAAAATATAAGTAATTTCTCTCAAGCCAATCAACAAATTAAATGTAGTTCCAGAAAAATAGGGATTTTTATAGAACTTAAGCTCATCCTAAAATAAGTATGGAAAAGGAATAGACCAGATAGTATAGAGAGATGATTAATTTTTTAATCAAGTATAATTAACATACAGGTATACAATATAATGATTACATATATATGTATTTATTTATTTCACCCACCCAACCCCACTTCCACTCTGACAATGACCAGTTTGTTCTCTGTATTTAAGCGTCTTTTTTTTGTGTGTGGATTTTCTTCGTTTGTTTTATTTCTTAAATTCCACATATGAGTGAAATCATATATTTGTCTTTCTCTGACTTATTTCACTTAGCATCACACCTTCTAGGTCCATCCATGCCATCACAAATGGCAAGATTTCGTTATTTTTTGTGGCTAATATTCCATGATTGAATATTGAAATTGAATATCCATCTTCTTTATCCATCCGTCTATTGCCAGACACTTGGGCTGCTTGTGTCTTGTTAAAATGTTCATACTACCTAAGGCCATCTACAAATTTAATACAATCCCCATCAAAATATCAAGAGCATTTTTCACAGAACTAGAACAAATAATCCTAAAATTTGTACAGAATCTCAAAAGACCCCAGATAACCATAACAATCTTGAAAAAGAAGAGCAACGCTGGAGGAATCACAATCTCAGATTTCAAGATGTACTACAAAGGTGTAGTAATCAAAACAGCATGGTCCTGGCACAGAAGTAGACACACAGATCAACAGAATAGAGGAGAGACCAGGAATAAACCCACACTTCTGTGGTCAGTTAATCTATGACAAAAAAGGCAAAAATATACAATGGGGGAAAGAGTCTTTTCAACAAATAGTGTTGGCAAAAATGCACAGCCACATGCAAAAAAAATGAAACTGGAGAGATAATTTTGAAAAAGAAAAAATGGGGGTTGCCTTAGGAGATGTCCAGACTTAGGAGAATGCTAGACTATTTAAGACTATGTGGTATTGGCACAGATAGGCAAGAACAAACAAATAAACAAACAAAAAACCCCAAAAAATAAAACCAGAAACAGACCTAGATACATACAAAACCTCCCTGTGATGGGAATGGAAATTTAGAGCAATATGTTAAAGAAATATATATTACTAAATCAATAGTGTTTGGGAGACTGGCTTTCCATAAATAAATAAAGTAATAAAAATCATTTTTAGCTCACATTATCCATAAAAATACATGTAATATATACTCAAAACCTAAATTTGTAGAGCAAAATATAAAACTCTTAGAAGCTTTGAAACTTATTTGATGATATCATGTTAGGAAAAGGTTTCTCAAACAAGATGCAAATGGCACAAATCATAAAGGAAATATTGGTAAATTGATAATATTAAAAATAAAAACCTCTACATGAGAGGCTCTATAAGCCAAGTGAGAACACAAGCCTTAAGTGGTCAAAGTTACTTGTAATAAATAAAACTGACAAATACCCAGAACATAAAAAGATTTTCAACAAGATGAGGAAAAACAAAAATAGAAAAATGAACAAAAGCTATAAAATGATAATTCAAAAAGAACAAAGTCCAAATAGCCAATTAGTGGGTGAGAAGATGTTTAAGCAAATGCAGAGTAAAATGAGGCCCCATTCCATATCCAGAAGACAATTAGTCAGTGTCTGATGGAAGGTGTACAGCAGGTGATGGCAGGGAGAGTGGGAGACAGAGGTGGGGGAACTTGTGTTCTTTGACCCTGTCAAGTCATAGCATATAGTGTACCAAATTTGAAATCACTTGGAAGCTTGAAATCACTATGTCATCCACAACTTGGAAATTCTACTTTCATCTATGTGCCTTAGAGAGATCCTTGTGTTCCAGAGATCAGTATAAGAATGTACATACCCTTAATGTTTAAATGGACTGGATATATAAACCGTAGTCTTGAAATAACACAGCAGTTAAAATGAATACGCTTCATCTACATATATCAGCATAGATAAATTTGAAGTGTTAAATTTTTAAAAGCTAGTTTTACAATGTTATATGCTATCTAATCCAATTTATGTGATAATTAAATATGCAGAAAACAAGTACATATTGTTTTTAAACACATACATATGTAGCAAGAGTCCAAAACATATGTGGAATAATGCATACCAACTTGAGAAGTTATCTCAGGAGAAGACAAGGTAGAGACATAAGGTTTGTTTGTATTTGTCTGCATTTGTAATGCTTTATTTTAAAACAAAGAGTCTACAATAATAGTAAAATGTTAGCTTCTGCTCAGCCTCAGGGTAAAGCAGTAGCTGACTATTGCATTATTCAACTTTTCTGTGTTTGAAATGTCTCACAGTGCAAAATAAAGAAATACGTAAAGCAAGTACATTTATTATTAATAATAATTAAGGAACTGAAATATCCTCACAAGCAAAAGCAAAATATCCTCAAAAGCAAAGACTGTTATTCACTGAAAACACATTTCTGTGCAGTCCAAGTGGTACTTGGGGCAGAAACTATAAAATCAGGATGGCTTCATCCTTATTGTTGGGGTTTGGCCAGAACACAAATGGGACCCACAGCATGGCAGCCATCAGGGGTTGTGGGTCAGACCTCTGAGAGCTTTGTCCAGAGGGTGCAGGGAAGTTTTCACCAAGGAGGTTGGTGAAGAACCAAATCTTGCAAGATGAGTAAGTACTGGCCAAGCAGACCAGTAGGAATGTGGAAGAATGGGTTCACAGAGCCCTGTTAAGACTACTGAACATCTGGGCTATTCAATTAGCATTGATGGAGCATACCCTAGGTGTCAAGTGTTGTGCTCCATGGGTGGGGAACCCTGACCTCCTAGAGCTTACTCTTCACGTTAAAAATTCAGTGTGGGCTTTGTTGTCTATGACTTGTAAGGCTGTCTAGAGAAAAAGTGTCAGAAATACAGGTCTCAGCTCTGTTCCCTGAGCTTCTCCATTAGGAGATTGGTAGTGGAAATTTTGTGACCTATCACGGGGGCCTCTAGAGAGGATGGGAAGAGAAACAGGAGAGAGGGTTGAGGTACGGAGCTAGAGAGAGCAGGCCCACTACCCTACAAGGTAGCTCTGCACAAATTGGAAAAAAATAAATTAGAAAAGTGTTTACTATAGCACAGTTTGTCAGGCAGAGTATAGGACACACTTCAACCTGGCACCCTTATTCAATGCACAAACTGCAACTGTACATGACAGCCTTGAGCAAAGGCTCCTTAAGCCATGCTCAGGCAAGACGTGAATGTGGCCTACTTCTTTGTTGTCTGGGTGTGTGCCTATGTCCGACTGGGAATTGGAAGGGACTACTCATCAACTCCTGATCTGGAGATAGCCTGGATGCCCTTGAGCCTTGTTCTCATGGGGGCTGCAGCCCATTCCCTCAGGAGATCTGATAGGGGTTCTGTTCCACCCTCCTGGACTGGGTGCCTGGTTCCTTCTGTCTTAGCTCTGGCTGCTATGACAAAAATACCATAGACTGGATGACTCTAACAGCAGAAATTTATTTCTCATAGTTCTAGAAGCTGGAAGTTCAGGATCTGGGTGCTGCTTATTTGGTTCCTGGTGAGGACTTTCTTCCTGACTTGTAGACTTCCACCTTCTCACTGTGTCCTCATATGGCTGTGAGAATGAGAGCTCTGGTCTCTTCATCTTCTTTGTAAGGGTGTTAATCCCATCATGGAGACTCTACCTTCATCACCTCATCTAACTCTAATTACCCCCTCTAATACCATCACACTGGGGTTAGCATGTCCACATACAGAATTGTGGGGACACATTCAGTCCATAGCATCTTCTTTCTGCTGTCTCTGACATAGCTCCACAATATCTGACAGAGCAAAGAGGAGAGTGAGAGTTTGATGTGGTGTCACAAAAAGTTGTGCCATGAAGAGAAGAAGAAGCATGAGGAGAAAGACTGGAGGGATGGGGCCGAGGGGTCTGAAAGGCAGTGAGCTTGGAGACAGAAATCCTTTGGAGCCAGAGACAGTCTGAGGAGAAAGGGCAAAGGATGTGAGTGTAGCCATACTTCAGGGACTCTCTGTGGTTCAGATCTCAGAGGAGCAGCATACTTGGGGAGGCCACAGTGACAGGAAGCAGTGGTGAGGCAGAGTTTTAGAGAGCATGTGAGCATAGGGATTGGAGGAGAGTGCCATGTCTAAAGATAATGGCTCATTCATTCATTCCCTTGCAGGAAATGTTTACCCATCGAACACCTGCTGAGTTTCAAACTCCACTCTCCTAAATCTTGAGATGGGTACTGCCCTGAAACACACAAGAATGTACTGAAAGCCTTCAAGCCTCTGGGAGCTCAAGGCAGCATGTCATGCCAAGGTCCCATCTGGGAGCCGGGTGGCTCCCTTTTCAGAATGTGATTCCAGTGCTGGGTCACCCTTCCCTGAGCCGCATCTGTGATCTTTCACCAAATATGACCCCAGTGGCAGGGTGAACTCATTGCCCAGGTCTTTGGAGCAAGAGTGGGAGGCCTGGTCCAGTGACGTGTTCAGTCCAGACCTGACAACTCCATTAAGCAGGTCTTGACTCGCCCACGTGGTGTGGCAAATTCCTGCCTACAGTTCAGCCATGTGACCTTAGAACATAGTCTTCTATTTAACCTAAGCTAAGGTACTGATAATTTCAGTCCCAATTTTGGGTCTTGGAGGAAGGAAGAATAGGGAGAACTTTTTCTCTGTCTCTGAAGGCCAGTTCACAGCAATGTTCATCTGCTGGCACCTCTTGCTTCCTGAGTGCTCTTCTGTCCTGCTACCTTCTCTCCTGTCAGTGTCCTGATGCTACCTGCTCCCCTGAGCCATCCTTATCTCCCAAAGAGCTACATATTCTCAAGTTACTAACCATCCTCTTATCACCAAGAAAAACTTCATATTGGCTAGCCTGGGTGAATTCATATTAAGATAGGGATTACCTAGTATTAGAAGAGATCTTTATTAGGCAATTAAAATTTTAAAATATTATTTCTAGTTAAATGATTTTTAATAGACTTTTATTTTTAAAGAGCAGTTTTAGAATCACAGAAAAATTGAGGGGAAAGTACCAATTTTCCTTATAGCCACTGTCCCTACACATACATGGTCTTCACCACTATTAACATACCCTGACAGAATGGTGCATTTATTACAATTGATGAGTCCACACTGACACATCATTATCAGCCAAAGCCCATAGTTTACATTAGGGCTCACTCTTGATGTCATGCATTCTTTTTTCTAATTATTATTTATTTTTAAAATGTATTTTATTTTATTTCTTAATTTAAATCAAAGTAAGTTAGCCTACAGTGTAGTATTGGTTTCAGGAGTAGACTTTAGTAATTCATCACTTACATATAACACCCAGTGTTCATCCCAACAAGTGTCCCCCTTAATGTCCATCACCCATTTAGCCCATCTTCCTACCCAACACTCCTCCAGTAACCCTCAGTTTATTTTCTGTATTTAAGAGACTCTTATGGTTTGCCTCGCTCTCTGTTTTTCTTATTTCTTCTTCCCTCCTCCTATGTTCATCTGTTTTGTTTCTTAAATTCCATATATGAGTAACATCATATGATATTTGTCTTTCTTTGCCTGACTTATTTTGCTTAGCATAATGCATTCTAGTTCCATCCATGTTGTTGAAAATGGCAAGATTTCATTCTTTTTCATTGCCAAGTAATATATCATTGTGTGTGTGTGTGTGTGTGTGTGTGTGTCTGTGTCTGTGTGTCTGTGTGCGTCTGTGTGTATCCTTCATCAGTCAATGGACATTTGAGCTCTTGTCATAATTTGGCTATTGTTGATAGTGCTGCTATAAACGTTGGGGTGCATGTTCCCCTTTGAATCAGAATTTTTGTATCCTTTGGATAAATACCTAGTAGTGCAATTGCTGGGTCATAAGGCGGTTCTAGTTTTAATTTTTTGAGGAACCTCCATACTGTTCTCCAGAGTGGCTACAACTAGTTTGCATTCCCACCAACAGTGTAAAAGTGTTCCCCTTTCTCTAAATTCTTTTCAACATCTGTTGTTTTCTGAGGTGTTAATTTTTATCCATTCCGACAGGTGTCAGGTGGTATCTCATTGTGGTTTTGATTTGTATTTCCCTGATGATGAGCGATGTTGATCATCATTTTATTTGTTAACAATCTGGATGTCTGCTTTGGAAAAGTGTATAATCATGTATTCTGCCCATTTCTTCACTGGATTGTTTGTTTTTTTTGGGGGGGTGCTTTCTTAAGTTCTTTATAGATGTTGCATACTAACCTTTTATCCAATATGTCATTTGCAAATATCTTCACCCATCCCGTTGGTTGCCAGTACCAAACAGTCTTGGTAATTACAGCTTTGTAATACAGCCTGAAGCCTGGAATTGTGATGCTTCCAGAACCAATTTTCTTTTTCAACATTACTTTGGCTATTCAGGGTCTTTTGTGGTTCCATACAAATTTTAGAATTGTTTGTTCTAACTCCATGAAGAATACTGGTGTTATTTTGATAAGGATTGCGTTGAATATGTAGATCGATTTTGGTTGTATCGACATTTTAACAATATTTGTTCTTCCAATCCATGAACATGAATATTTTTCCATTTCTTTGTCTTCAATTTCTTTCATAAGCATTCTATAGTTTTCAGTGTATAAATTTTTACCTCTTTGGTTAGGTTTATTCCTAAGTATTTTATGGGTTTTGGTGCAATAAAAATGGGATCAGTTCCTTGATTTCTCTTTCAGCAGCTTTATTACTGGTGTATAAAAATGCAACCCATTTTTGTATGTTGATTTTATATCCTTCGACTTTGCTGGGTTCATGTATCAGTTCTAGCAGGTTTTGGTGGAGTCTTTTCGGTTTTCCACATAGAATATCATGCCATTTGTGAAGATTGAAAGTTTGACTTCTTCCTTGATGATGTGTATGCCTTTTATATCTTTTTGTTGTCTGATTGCTGAGGCTAGGACTTCCAGTGCTATGTTGAACAACAGTGGTAAGAGTGGACATCTCTGTCGTATTCTTGACCTTAGGGGGAAAGCTCTCAGTTTTTCCCCATTGAGGATGAAATTATCTATGGGTCTTTCATATGTGACCTTTATGATGTTGAGGTATGTTACTTCTATCCCTATTTTCTTGAAGGTTTTTACCAAGAAAGGATGCTGTATTTTGTCAAATGCTTTTTCTACATCTATTGAGAGGATCATGTGGTTCTTATCCCTTCTTTTATTAATGTGATGTATCACATTGATTGATTTGTGGATATTGAACCAGTCCTGCATCCCAGGAATAAATTCCACTTGATCATGGTGAATAATATTTTTTATTTTTTTAACGTTTATTTTATTTATTTTTGAGACAGAGAGAGAAAGAGCATGAACGGGGGAGGGACAGAGAGAGAGGGAGACACAGAATCGGAAGCAGGCTCCAGGCTCTGAGCCATCAGCCCAGAGCCTGACACAGGGCTCGAACTCACGGACCGCGAGATCGTGACCTGAGCTGAAGTCGGACGCTTAACTGACTGAGCCACCCAGGCGCCCCAATACTTTCAATGTATTATTGGATTTGACTTGCTGTCTTGCTGAGAAATTTTGCATCCAAGGTCATCAGGGAAATTGGTTTGTAATTCTTCTTTTTAGTGGGGTCTTTGTCTGGTTTTGTAATCAAGGTAATGTTGGCTTCACAGAATGAGTTTGGAAGTTTTTTCTTCCATTTCTATATTTTGGAACAGTTCAAATGTACTTGAGACATTTCTTCCTTCTTATGGAAGGCCTGGAATGCTATAAATTTTCTTCTTATGACAACATTTGCTGCATCCCAGAGGTTTTGGACTGTAATGTTTTCATTTTCATTACTTCCATGTATTTTTTTTTTGTTTTTTCCTTAATTTCCTGGTTAACCCATTCATTCTTTAGTAGGATATTCTTTAATTTCCAAGTATTTGTGTTCTTTCCTAATTCTTTCTTGTGGTTTATTTTGAGTTTCACAGCATTGTGTTCTGAAAATATGCACGGTATGATCTTGATCTTTTTGTACTTGTTGAAGGCAAATTTGTGACCCAGTATGTGATCTATTCCGTAGAATGTTCCATGTGCACTTGAGAAGAATGTGTATTCTAGTGCTTTAGGATTAAATGTTCTGAATATATCTGTTAAGCCTATCTGGTACAGCGTGTCATTCAAAGCCATTGCTTCCTTATTGATTTTTTGCTTACATGATCTGTCCATTGTTGTAAGTGGGGTGTCAAAGTCCCCTACTATTATTGTATTATTATCAGTGAGTTTCTTTGTGTGTGTGATTAATTGATTTATATATTTAGGTTGTCCAATTTGGGGACATATATGTTTACAATTGTTAGATCTTCCTGGTGGATAGATTCCTTAATTATGATATAATGCCATTTTTCATCTCATGTTAGTCTTTGTTTTAAAAACTAGTTTGTCTGATATTAGTATGGCTACCTTGGCTTTCTTTTAGCGACCATTATCATGATAGATGGTTCTCCATCTCCTCATTTTTAATCTACAAGTGTCTTTAGGTCTAAATGAGTCTCTTGTAGGCAGCATATAGATGGGTCTTGTTTTGTTGTTGTTGTTGTTTTGTTTTGTTTTAAATCCATCCTGATACTCTATGCCTTTTGATTGGAGCATTTACAATGTAGAGTGATTATTGAAAGATATGAATTTAGTGCCATTGTGTTGCCTATAGAGTTGGTGTTTCTAGTGATGTTCTCTTGTCCTTTCTCGTCTTTATTGCTTTTGTTGTTTTTTGTTTGTTTTGTTTTTTTTTCTCCACTCAGAAAGTCCCCCTTAAAATTTCTTGCAGAGCTGGTTTAGTGGTCATGAACTTCTTTAGTTTTTGGTTTCCTGGGAAACCCCTTATCTCTTCTTTCATTCTGAATGATAGACTTTCTGGATAAAGAATTCTTGGCTGCATATTTTTCTGATTCAGAAATATTGAATATATCCTGCCACTCCTTTATAATCTGCCAAATTTCTGTGGACAGATATGCTGCAAACATGATCTGTCTTCCTTAGTAGGTTAAGGACTTTTTTCCGCAAACCTTGATGCTTTCATGATTCTTTTTTTTTCTTTGTCTGTGCATTTTGTGAATTTGACTATGATATGCATTGGTGATGGTTGGTTTTTGTTGAATCTAAGGGGAGTTCTCTGTGCCTCTTGGATTTTGATGTCTGTCTTTCCCTGGATTAGGAAAGTTTTACTGCTATAATTTGTTCACATAAAACTTCTGGTCCTTTTTTTCTTTCTTCATCTTCTGGGACTCCCATTTTATGAATGTTATTCCTCTTCAATAAGTTGCTGAGTTCTCTAAGTCTTTATATTGTGATATTTTTTTTTTTTTTTTTTTAATTTTTTTTTCAACGTTTATTTATTTTTGGGACAGAGAGAGACAGAGCATGAACGGGGGAGGGGCAGAGAGAGAGGGAGACACAGAATCGGAAACAGGCTCCAGGCTCCGAGCCATCAGCCCAGAGCCTGACGCGGGGCTCGAACTCACGGACCGCGAGATCGTGACCTGGCTGAAGTCGGACGCTTAACCGACTGCGCCACCCAGGCGCCCCTATATTGTGATATTTTGCCTTTATTTCTCTCCTTTTTCCTGCTTCATTATTTTTCATAATTTTATCTTCTATGTCACTGATTTCCTGCTCTGCTTCGTCCATCCTTGCTGTTAAATCATCCATTTGAGATTGCATCTTGGTTAAAGCATTTTTAATTTCAGCCTGACTATATTTTAATTCTTTTATCTCTGCAAAAAGGGATTCTCTGGTGTCCTTTGTGCTTTTTTTCATCCCCAGCTACTATTCTTATAATCGTGGTTTTAAATTTTAGTTCAGACATCTTACTTATACCTGTGTTGAGTACATTCCTGGCTGTCATTTCTTCGTGTTCTTTATTTTAGGGGTGAATTCCTCTGTCTTATCATTTTGGAGGGGAAAAAAGTTAATACAATAACAAATTAAAATTAAAAAATTAAAATCAAAACAAAACAAATGAAGTAAGCTAGATCCTAAGTGTGTTTAAGTCTGCTTTTTGTGAGAAGCTTGATAGAAGGGGAAAAAAGAGAAAGGATAAAATGTTAAAAAAAAATAATTTAAAGATTAAAAAAATAAAGATAAAGTAAAGAAAAAAACAGAATAAAACATTTAAAAATTTAAAAAGTTTGCTCTCTCTGTATCCAAGAAAGAGAAAGAAAAGAAAGAAAGCAAAAAGAAAAAAAAACATAAGCAAAAACATAAGCAAAGAAAATGAACAAACAAACAGAATGGAACCTTAATGAAGTTACATCCAGTTGCCCCTGGAACTGAAACTTTGCAGGAGATGGAAGGGATTTGGTCTTCTGTGGGATGTGCCTGGAGGGCGCCGGTGGGTGGGGTTTGGTGTAAAGTCTCTGTTCTCCACTTGGCTTAGTTCAGTGGGGTCTATCCATGTGCATGTGCACTAGAGGTGAAAATGTCTTTTCCCAGCTTTCTATTCTCTGGCGTGGGAATTTGTGTCCCCGTAGACACATAATCAAGCACCCTTCCTATGTCTCAGGCTTCTGTCATCTCCCCACCTTTACCCTGTCTCTGTCCAAGCTGTCTGCTTGCCAAGTGGCACTTCCCTCCAGAGTTTTATCTCAGATGCAGCTTGGACCCACCCTGATTCTATGGGGGAGGGTCTGAGCAATGGCTGGTGCTGGCTAGTCCCAGAAAACATTTGCACAATCGCATAGTGGCAGAGGCTCCGAGATTATGGTAAATAACAACACACAGCTGGCACCAGGTTTCACTGCACTCTGATATCTTTGTCTCAATACCAGCAAATGTGGCTGCTCTCTGGGGTCTGCTGGGACTTTTGCCCTCCAGGAGGCTGTATTGCCTCTCCCAAATGCACTCCAATCAAGGGAACCACGTCTCCCAATGTGGCACATGGACTCCTCAAACCACACTGCCTGCTCCTGAGGATTCACCCTACTTCCTAGCTGGAGTATTGCCAGGAACTGAGCTCCAAAACTTCAAACTCTGTGCTCCACAGTTTGTAGAACCCTGGCAATTTTGAAATCCTCTCCTTTCTCCCCATCAATAGTTTTGGGGGAAAGACTTCTTGTCCAGTCCCCTGAGAGTGTTTTCACTCTTTTTCTCTCTCTTTCTCTCCAGCTACATTCAAGGGGAGTGCTTTTCTTGCATATGATTCCAATGTGCTGCACTTTCCCCCTTTCTCTTTATCTCTCTGTCTTCTCTCTGTGAAAATGGATCCCTATTTCCCATGGCTTCATGGCCTTCCTCTCCCCCACTTCACCTCTCTGCACCCCATACCTGCCAAATTCTCTGGCTAAAACTATGCAGATCGTTGCATTAATCTGCAGATCAATTTCCTAGGTGTTTAAAATGGTTTGATGGTGATCTAGCTGCATTTCACGGATGAGACAAGCTCAGGGTCCCCATACTACTGTACCATCTTAACTCTCCCCGGTGTCATGCATTCTATAACAAACTTGTAACAACACATATCCACCATCAGAGTATCATACAGAGCAGTGTCACTGTCCCTAAAAATCTTCCGTGCTCGCCTATTCATCTTGCCCTCCCTAACCTCTGTAGGCCTCTTATTTATTTGTTTATTTATTTATTTCTGTCTTCATAGTTCTTCCTTTTTTGAAGGCAATAAAATTTTAATGGTAAAATAACAAAACAATTCAAGAAAGAAGATATACAATATTTCTAGATCTGAGGAAGAGAGAAAGGAACTGGCATATGGACAGGTGGGCCACCACCATTCTCTCCCACTTATTCTACTTTATTCTGCTTCTTAATTCACATGTTCTCTATAAGGCTTCAAGATGTTTTCATTCTGCTTTCAGGCACTGGAACTGCATGGAGGTTGCATGGCATTGTCTGTGTGTGGGCCAGGTGGGCATGTGATGTTTTAAAGCATGTGATGTTCCTCATACCAGAAACTCTCAGTTGAAGAGCTTTTAAAGTCCACTGAGATTCCAAAGTAGAGATTTCCAGTTCATAGTTCTTTGGTTGATACAGCCCAGCCCCCTCCCTAGTTAGCTCAAGTCTATTTAAAATTCCTTTTCCCAGTTGAAAATAAATAGTTGGCTTCTTTGGAATTACTTTAGAAAAGGTGCAAGGTGGAGACATGTGGACAATGAGTTCAAACACTTGCCTCGTCCTGAGCTTCTACAGTGCCTGTATAGGAAATGTAGATCCACTAATCAATTTCCTCACTTGTATAACAAGCTAACTTCTCTTTTTTTTAATTAAAAATGTTTTTAAACATTTTTTATTTTTGAGAAAGCAAGAGCGGGGGAGGGGCAGAGAGAGGGAGAAACGATCTGAAGCAGGCTCCAGGCTCTAAGCTGTTGAGCACAGAGCCTGGCATGGGACTTCAACTCACAAACTGTGAGATCATAACCTGAGCCAAAGACAGGCACTTAGCTGACTGAGCCACTCAGGCGCCCCTCTATTTTTTTTTAATTTATTTTGAGAGAGAGAGAGAGCAAGCAGAGGAGATAGCAAACAAACATCCTGATCCTGAACCAGATTGCTGCTAATGATGGGTGGAACATTTTGGGAGGTTAGGGCCCCTTTCTGGTGAAGAAAAGGCCCCTTTAGTGCACATTGTCCTTGGATATTTTTAAAAACTTTCTTCTTAACTTGATCACGTGCTCAGATACTATCATATTAATAAGTAACCTTGAGAATTTTGCCCATATGTATAAACCATAATGCATTTATAGGAGGAAGGATCACATTAAAGGAATAATACTCAAACTTGGAAGACTTTGAACTCTCATTTGAAGAAACAAAAAATTTTAAATATATTGTAAGATTGCTTTTATAAAGCAATTGTAACTCTAGTTACAATCAGCTCTGCAGGAATTAAATGCTGTTATATTGCAGAAAAAGGATGTTCAAAACCATTTGTTTCCCTAATAGGTGAAGGATATTTCAAACCACTTTTGTGTCTTTCTAAATATTGTTACACAAGAAATATTCCTCATTTCTACAGATAGCAGGCTTGAAAGTGTAGTGTGAGACTGTCTTGTAATATCCTCCTTTTATAGATAAGGAAACAGGTTGAGATTGAGATCTTTCCTGAGATTGTAGGCGTAAACACTGCAGCCCTGAGACTGGAGTCATGTCTCCTGAGTCCCATACTTTTTATAATATACTGTATTTCTCTATTTGGGAGGAAGAAATTGTTAATTATTTGGTTTGTTGTTGTTGTTATTTTGTTTTTTTAAAGAGTCTAATACTTATAATATCCACCTTCATGGTAAACATAGTGTAAATATGCTAAACAATTAAAAACAAATTTATTTATCTAAATCTCAGTTAGAATTCAATATTAACAAGGTGGAAAAAAAGAGTACCAAATAATGGGTTTGGGATAATGTTATAAAAATATGTCTACCCTTGAAAAATCTCCAAATTTAATTATATAACATTTTTACAGTCTCTTTTTTTTTAATTTTCTTTTTTCTTTTTTAAAATTTACATCCAAATTAGTTAGCATATTGTGCAACAATGATTTCAGGAGTCCATTCCTTAATGCCCCTTACCCATTTAGCCCATTTCCCCTCCCACAACCGTTCCAGTAAACCTCAGTTTGTTCTCCGTATTTATGAGTCTCTTCTGTTTTGTCCCCCTCCCTGTTTCTCCATTATTTTTGTTTCCCTTCCCTTAGGTTCATTTGTTTTGTCTCTTAAAGTCCTCATTTGAGTGAAGTCATATGATTTTTGTCTTTCTCTGACTGACAAATTTTACTTAATATAATACCCTCCAATTCCATCCACGTAGCTGCAAATAGCAAGATTTTGTTCTTTTTGATTGCCGAGTAATACTCCATTGTATATATATACCACATGTTCTTTTTTTATATGAAATTTATTGTCCAATTGGTTTCCATACAACACGCAGTGATCATCCCAAAAGGTGCCCTCCTCAATACCCATCACCCACCCTCCCTCCTCCCCACCCCCCATCAACCCTCAGTTTGTTCTCAGTTTTTAACAGTCTCTTATGCTTTGGCTGTCTCCCTCTCTAACCTCTTTTTTTTCTTCCCCTCCACCATGTACTTCTGTTAAGTTTCTCAGGATCCACATAAGAGTGAAAACATATGGTATCTGTCTTTCTCTGTATGACTTATTTCACTTAGCATCACACTCTCCAGTTCCATCCACGTTGCTACAAAAGGCCAGATTTCATTCTTTCTCATTGCCATGTAGTATTCCATTGTGTATATAAACCACAATTTTTTTATTCATTCGTCACTTGATAGACATTTAGGCTCTTTCCATAATTTGGCTATTGTTGAGAGTGCTGCTATAAACATTGGGGTACAAGCGCCCCTATGCATCAGCACTCCTATACCCGTTGGGTAAATTCCTGGCAGTGCTATTGCTGGGTCATAGGGTACGTCTAGTTTTAATTTCCTGAGGAACCTTCACACTGTTTTCCAAAGCAGCTGCACCAGTTTGCATTCCCACCAACAGTGCAAGAGGGTTCCCGTTTCTCCACATCCTCTCCAGCATCTATAGTCTCCTGATTTGTTCATTTTGGCCACTCTGACTGGTGTGAGGTGATATCCGAGTGTGGTTTTGATTTGTATTTCCCTGATGAGGAGTGACGTTGAGCATCTTTTCATGTGTCTGTTCGCCATCGGGATGTCTTCTTTAGAGAAGTGTCTATTCATGTTTTCTGCCCATTTCTTTACTGGATTATTTGTTTTTCAGGTGTGAAGTTTGGTGAGCTCTTTGTAGATTTTGGATACTAGCCCTTTGTCCGATATGTCATTTGCAAGGATCTTTTCCCATTCCGTTGGTTGCCTTTTAGTTTTGTTGATTGTTTCTTTTGCTGTTCAGAAGCTTTTCATCTTCATGAGGTCCCAATAGTTCATATTTGCTTCTAATTCCATTGCTTTTGGGGATATGTCAAGTAAGAAATTGCTGCAGCTGAAGTCAGAGAGGTCTTTTCCTGCTTTCTCCTCTAGGGTTTTGATGGTTTCCTGTCTCACAATCAGGTCTTTATCCATTGTGAGTTTGTTTTTGCGAATGGTGTAAGAACGTGGTCTAGTTTCATCCTTCTGCATGTTGCTGTCCAGTTCTCCCAGCACCATTTTCCTGTCTTTTTCCCATTGGATATTCTTTCCTGCTTTGTCAAAGATTAATTGGCCATACTTTTGTGGATCTAGTTCTGGGGTTTCTATTCTATTCCACTGGTCTATGTGTCTGTTTTTGTGCCAATACCATGCTGTCTTGATGATGACAGCTTTGTAGTAGAGACTAATGTCTGGGATTGTGATGCCTCCTGCTTTGCTCTTCTTCAAAATTACTTTGGCTATTCGGGGCCTTTTGTGGTTCCATACAAATTTTAGGATTGCTTGCTCTAGCTTTGAGAAGAATGCTGGTGCAATTTTCATTGGGATTGCATTGACAGTGTAAATAGCTTTGGGTAGTATTGACATTTTGAAAATATTTATTCTTCCAATCCATGAACATGTAATACTTTTCCATTTCTTTATGTCTTCTTCAATTTCCTTCATTAGCTTTCTATACTTTTCAGCATACAGATCTTTTACATCTTTGGTTAGGTTTATTCCTACGTATTTTATGCTTCTTGGTGCGATTGTGAATGGGATCAGTTTCTTTATTTATCTTTCTGTTGCTTCATTAGTAGGGTATAAGAATGCAACTGATTTCTGTACATTGATTTTGTATCCTGCAACTTTGCTGAATTCATGTATCAGTTCTAGGAGACTTTTGGTGGAGTCTATCGTGTTTTTTTTTTTTAATTTTTTTTGATGTTTATTATTGAGTGACAGAGAGACACAGAGCATGAGCAGGGGAGGGACAGAGAGAGAGGGAGACACAGAATCCGAAGCAGGCTCCAGACTCTGAGTTGTCAGCACAGAGCCCGATGCGGGGCTCGAACTCACAAACTGCGAGATCATGACCTGAGCCGAAGTCGGTCGCTTAACCAACTGAGCCACTCAGGCACCCCAATCGTGTTTTCAATGTATAATATCATCTCATCTGCAAAAAGTGAAAGGTTGACTTCATCTTTGCCAATTTTGATGCCTTTGATTTCCTTTTGTTGTCTGAATGCTGATGCTAGCACTTCCAACAATATGTTAAACAACAGAGGTGAGAGTGGACATCCCTGTCGTGTTCCTGATCTCAGGGGAAAGCTCTCAGTTTTTCCCCATTGAGGATGATATTAGCTGTGGGCTTTTCATAAATGGCTTTTATGATGTTTAAGTATGTTCCTTCTATCCCGACTGTCTCGGGGTTTTTTATTAAGAAAGGATGCTGAATTTTGTCAAATGCTTTTGCTGCATCGATTGACAGGATCATATGGTTCTTATCTTTTCTTTTATTAATGTGATGTATCACACTGATTGATTGGCAAATGTTGAACCATCCCTGCAGCCCAGGAATGAATTCCACTTGATCATGGTGAATAATTTTTTGTATATGCTGTTGAATTTGATTTGCTAGTATCTTCTTGAGAATTTTTGCATCCATATTCATCAGGGATTTTGGCCTGCAGTTCTTTTTTTTAACTGGGTCTCTGTCTGGTTTAGGAATCAAATTAATGCTGGCATCATAGAATGAGTCTGGAAGATTTCCTTCCCTTTCTATTTTTTGGAATAGCTTGAGAAGGATAGGTAATATTTCTGCTTTAAGTGTCTGCTAGAATACCCCTGGGAAGCCATCTGGTCCTGGACTCTTATTTGTTGGGTGATTTTTGATAACTGATTCAATTTCTTTGCTGGTTATGGCTCTGTTCAAGCTTTCTATTTCTTCCTGTTTGAGTTTTGGAAGTGTGTGGGTGTTTAGGAATTTGTCCATTTCATCCAGGTTGTCCAGTGTTGGCATATAATTTTTCATAGTATTCCCTGATAATTGTTTGTATCTCTGAGGGATTGGTTGTAATAATTCCATTTTCATTCATGATTTTATCTATTTGGGTCATCTCCCTTTTCTTTTTGAGAAGCCTGGCTAAAGGTTTGTCAATTTTGTTTATTTTTTCAAAAAACCAACTCTTGGGCTCATTGATCTGCTCTACAGTTTTTCTAGATTCTATATTGTTTATTTCTCTATGATCTTTATTATTTCTCTTCTTCTTCTGTGTTTGGGGGTGTCTTGCTGTTCTGCTTCTATTTCCTTTAGGTGTGCTGTTAGATTTTGTATTTGGGATTTTTCTTATTTCTTGAGATAGGCCTGGATTGCAATGTATTTTCCTCTCAGGACTGTAATTGCTACATCCCAAAGCGTTTGGATTGTTGTATTTTCATTTTTATCTGTTTCCATAAATTTTTAAAATTCTTCTCTAATTGCCTGGTTGACCAATTCATTCTTTAGTAGGGTGTTCTTTAACCTCCATTTTTTGGAGGTTTTCCAGACTTTTTCCTGTGGTTGATTTCAAGCTTCATAGCATTGTGGTCTGAAAGTATGCATGGCATGATCTCAATTCTTGTATATTTATGAAAGGCTGTTTTGTGACCCAGTATGTGATCTATCTTGGAGAATGTTCCATGTGCACTCAAGAAGAAAGTATATTCTGTTGCTTTGGGATGCAGAGTTCTACATATATCTGTCATGTCCATCTGATCCAATGTATCATTCAGGGCCCTTGTTTCTTTATTGATCTTGTGTCTAGATGATCTACCCATTGCTCTAAGTGGTGTAGTAGAGTCCCCTGCAATTACCACATTCTTATGAACAAGGTTGCTTATGTTTGTGATTAATTGTTTTATATATTTTGGTGCTCTGAATTTGGTGCATAGACATGTATAAATGTTAGCTCCTCTTGGTGGATAGACCCTGTAATTATTATATAATGTCCTTCTTCATCGCTTGTTACAGCCTTTAATTTGAAGTCTAGTTTATCTGATATAAGTATGGCTACTCCAGCTTTCTTTTGACTTCCAGTAGCATGATAGATAGTTCTCCATCCCCTCACTTTCAATCTGAAGGTGTCCTTAGGTCTAAAATGAGCCTCTTGTAGACAGCAAATAGATGGGTCTTGTTTTTTTTGTTCATTCTGATACCCTATGTCTTTTAGTTGGAGCATTTAGTCCATTTACATTCAGTGTTATTTTAGAAAGATATGGGTTTAGAGTCATTGTGATGTCTGTAGGTTTCATGCTTGTAGTGATGTCTCTGGTACTTAGTGGTCCCTCCAACATTTCACTCACAGAATCCTCCTTAGGATCTCTCGTAAGGCTGGTTTAGTGGTGATGAATTCCTTCAGTTTTTGTTCGTTTGGGAAGACCTTTATCTCTCCTTCTATTCTGAATGACAGACTTGCTGGATAAAGGATTCTCGGCTGCATATTTTTTCTGTTCATCACATTGAAGATTTTCTGCCATTACTTTCTGGCTTGCCAAGTGTCAGTAGATAGATCCGTCACAAGTCTTATCAGTCTCCCTTTATATGTTAGAGCCTGTTTATCCCTAGCTGCTTTCAGAATTTTCTCTTTATCCTTGTATTTTGCCAGTTTCACTATGATATATCATACAGAAGATCTATTCAGTTATGTCTGAAGGGTGTTCTCTGTGCCTCTTGGATTTCAATGCTGTTTTTCTTTCCCAGAAAAGCTTCCCTATCAGGAAATTCTCAGGTATGATTTCTTCCCGTATACTTTCAGCCCCTTTCTCTCTCTTCTTCCTCTGGAATCCCAATTATGCGTATATTATTATGTTTCATCGCATCACTCAGTTCTCTATTTCTCCCCTCATACTCCTGGATTTTTTTATCTCTCTTTTTCTCAGCTTCCTCTTTTTCCATAATTTGATCTTCTTTTTTTTTTTTTTTAATTTTTTTTTCAACGTTTATTTATTTTTGGGACAGAGAGAGACAGAGCATGAACGGGGGAGGGGCAGAGAGAGAGGGAGACACAGAATTGGAAACAGGCTCCAGGCTCTGAGCCGTCAGCCCAGAGCCTGACGCAGGGCTCGAACTCACGGACCGCGAGATCGTGACCTGGCTGAAGTCGGACGCTTAACCGACTGCGCCACCCAGGTGCCCCATAATTTGATCTTCTAATTCACCTATTCTCTCCTCTGCGTCTTCATTCCTAGCTGTGGTCGCCTCCATTTTATTTTGCAGCTCATTTATAGCATTTTTTAGCTCCTCCTGAATGTTTCTTAGTCCCTTGATCTCTGTAGCAATAGATTATCTGCCATCTTGTATACTTTTTTCAAGCCCAGAGATTAATTTTATGACTCTTATTTTAAATTCATTTTCTGTTATATTGCTTAAATCGTTTTTGATCAGTTCATTAGCTATCACTATTTCCTGGAGTTTCTTTTGAGGAGAATTCTTCCATTTCGTCATTTTGGATAGTCCCTGGAGTGGGGCAGAACTGCAGGGCTCTTCCTCTGTGCTGTCTGGAGTAACTTGCATTGGTGGGCAGGGCAGTCAGACCTGATGTCTGCCCCCGGCCCACTGCTGGTGCCACAGTCAGACTGGTGTGTACCTTATCTTCCCCTCTCCCAGGTGCAGGACTCACTGTGGAGTGGTGTGGCCCCTGTCTGGGCTGCTTGCACACTGCCAGGCTTGTGGTGTTGCTTCGATGGGATCTGGTGTATTAGCCAGGGTGGATCCGCAAGGTGCTCACTGGTGGGAGGGGCAGACTCAGCTTGCTTTCCCTTCAGTCATATGCTTTGGGAGGGGTCCTGTGGCCCCAGGAGGGAGGCAGACCTGTTGGAGGGATGGATCCACAGAAGCACAGTGTTGGGTGTTTGTGCGGTGCAAGCAAGGTGAGTGTTGGGAACTGGTTCCCTTTGGGTTTTGGCTGGGGGATGGGCGAGGGAGATGGTACTGGCCAGTGCCTTTGTTCCCCACCGATCTGAGCCTTGTCCTCTGGGGTTCAACAACTCTCCCTCCCGTTGTCCTCTAGCCCTCCCATCTCTGAGCAGAATTGTTGACTTATAGCATTCCAGATATTAAGTCCTGTTGGCTGTCAGAACTCACGCAGTCTGGCCCTCTGATTTGCAAGCCAGACTCGGGGGTTTTGCCTTGCCAGTGGGGCTGCCCCTCCACTGCCCCAGCTCCCTCCTGCCAGTCCATATAGCGTGCACTGCCTCTCCACCCTTCCTACCCTCTTCTGTGTGCCTCTTATCTATGCTTGGCTCCAGAGATTCCATTCTGCTAGTCTTCTGGCAGTTTTTTGGGTTATTTAGGCAGATGTGGGTGGAATCTAACTGATCAGCAGGATGTGGTGAGATCAGCGTCCTCCTTTGCTGCCAACTTCCACAGTCCTCCTGCCCACATGTTCTTTATCCATTCATCCATTGATGGATATTTGAGCTCTTTCCATACTTTGGCTATTGTAGATAATGCTGCTATAAACATGGGGGTGTGTGTGTCCCTGTGTCCCTTTGAAACAGCACACCTCTATCTCGTGGACAAATGCCTAGTAGTGAAATTGCTGGGTCATAGGGTAGTTCTCTTTGTAGTTTTTTGAGGAACCTCCATACTGTTTTCCAGAGTGGCTGCACCAGCTTGCATTCCCATGTTAATTATTGTTAATTTCTGTTCTCAATGCAGCCATGACCAATGTATGCATGGTCCACAGTATAGGGACTCGTGCTTGCTGGCTTCCTTTCTCTATATTTAGCAAAAGAAATGCTGAGTGGAATAGCAAACATTATATGAACTGCCCTTCCAGAAAAGATATCTGCAACATATTAAGCATGTTCTGGCTATTTCTACGTTCAGTGCATCCATGTCACATGGGACTTGATAAGAGGGTCCTTCCAGAGTGAATATTCTGGGATCTGTGATGCCTTCCTCCATATATAAGATGCCATGTATCCAGAGGAATGTGCCTCATCTAGGCTTTGCCTTTTCCTGAAGAGGCTGTTTACTTTCTTTTTTTTTTTTTTTTTTCAACGTTTATTTTTATTTTTGGGACAGAGAGAGACAGAGCATGAACGGGGGAGGGGCAGAGAGAGAGGGAGACACAGAATCAGAAACAGGCTCCAGGCTCTGAGCCATCAGCCCAGAGCCCGACGCGGGGCTCGAACTCACGGACCGCGAGATCGTGACCTGGCTGAAGTCGGACGCTTAACCGACTGCGCCACCCAGGCGCCCCGAGGCTGTTTACTTTCAACAGACTACAACCTCATGATTTCTGTCTAAGCAGCATTTACTTAGGAGACCCTATTTGAATGCTGGAGTTTATTAACCATGTTCTTTTATCATCTGTATTTGCTTTGCTATCTGGAGCCTTGTTGACCCTGGAGAGACTGTCCCTTTAAGGGCTAGTCAATTCCTAAAGATAGTAACCCCAGGAGTGCACCTGGAAAGTGCAACCAATCCAGAGCCCACACTCCAATTTACCTGCTTTATCAGGCTCTAGTACTCTAGGTCACTCTGTACCTGCTCTACTAATTCCAGGACCAGGTGCCAAACAACCAGGGATGGCTCTGTGTCTCAGACCCTGTTGAAATGATTCAAGCCAGCTAATAAAAAATCTGCTTACCTTGCCTTACCTGTTCCTTCCTTCAGAAGCTACAATAACATGTTTCCCCCTGGCTTCCTGCACCTCCTGAACCACTGTGATGCTTTCCCATGTGTCCCTGCATGATGTGGCTTGCCCCTCCTCTGGAGATCTGTGAAAAACAAGCTATCTTTTCAAGGGCAATCACATCCTAATCTGTTGGCCTTATTATACTCCAAATTTTCTATTAATACATTATACTTGAGAACATAAGAGATGACAACATTCAGATTGGCAAATTATTTGCCCTCACACTTGGGTAGTTTATGTGACAGACCAGGCTCAACCTGGGGCATTTATACCTTTCAGGCAGGTTTCTCCTCTGGCACATTTGACTGAACCTGATCAGCCACACTTCTGATCATCCCCAAAGATGACTTTTCTGAAAGAGGGAGTTTACATATAAGCCAAGTTCTAGTACAAAGGGGAAAAAATCATTTCAAAATCTACTCTAGTCGGCTTTCTCCACTTTTAATCTCCTGGGGTGGTAATTTAAATTCTTTCTATTAATGTGCAATAATAGGGTGGGGGCTGAAATTCTAACCTGAGTCATCCTGTCTCCACCCTGGACTCAGGTGCCTGACATGAATAATATCCTCCCTCTCCATTAACTTGAAAAAGCAGCTGCCAAGCTGTGATCACAAGCAAGATGTAGGACAGAACTGACCTGGGTTCAAATGAAGGTAAACTACTGCTTGTTCTTTCTTGCAAAGGGACAAGGAAGTGGACAAAGAACATGCATGGGTTCCATGGAGTAGGCAGATAAAAGAAAGTTAATAGTGTAAGCAATGGGACACACAAGCCTGGCTTAGAATCCTCACTCCCGCTCTGATTAGCTGTATGATCTTAGACAAATTAATTAACCTCTCTGAGCCTCAGCTTCTTTGTCAGTAAGATGAAAAAATAAGAGAAAAATGAGAAGTAACATTTTCTAAGCAATTTTGATGTGCCATTGTTTTCAGTGCTTTCTATTATTAGCTAATTGAATAATAGTTAAATGTGATGTAGGTCCCATTGTATGGATGAAGAAACTAGGTGAAGAGGTTAGGATGTACATCCATGCAGCCTGCTGTGTTCAGGAGTTCAGGCCATTTCATGACCATGACAACATGTATGTAGAATAATGCCAGCCGGTGGTCAGCATCCATTGCTATCATTGACTGGTAGAGACTGAGTAGAGCTATTCTTATTCATAAGCAACAGCTGTTAATGCTTTTTGGGAACAAAGCTGCTCTCACTTGTGTGGTTATACTCAATGTGCCAATTCCTCCTCCTTATGGTTTCTTTCCAGTCTTCTTCCCCAGAGCTAGAGGGGAAGGAGCCTGGTTCCGGTAACTCCTCCTACTATGAGTTCACTGAAGGAGAAGAGTTCAGACCTTGATGGGAGTGGGGCAGGGATCCTCATATCCTGACCCCAAGATACGTCTGGAAATCCATAAGCATTATCCTCAGCCATCCCTGTCCCTAATGTGCTCCAGTGTCCCGCAGCCATGGTCTCATTGCAAAAGCTGTCTAACTGGTTCTCAAACTCTTCCTTGCCTTCATTCAACATTAGGTTCACACTTGTCCTCTCAGTCATGTCTCATTTGAGAAGCTGTTCTCATGAAGAGGTATGGGGCATGGAGAGTTGAATCTCAGAGGGAGGAAGGTTGAGGAGAGTGATGTGTGATCAGCTCCATCACCAATCCAGGGTAACCATTGTGGGTACTCAGGCTCAGTCTCATCAGGTGCTTAGCAGTATCTTCACAACAGAGGCTGGGCTGATGCTGACCAGAAAGATGGAGCTATGTGGAAGGCATGGGGATGTCATCCCACAAGGGCACAGCAGAAATGGAGTGGAAAACAAAAGTCCTGTGACTTGTAACATAAGCTCATTCTTCCAAAGTTGTGGATATTGTGGGGATATGGTGACAAACACATAAAATAAAGATTCTCTACAAGCTGGATTGATGGTATCTGAGGTTCAAAGCCCAGGAGGAGGAACTTGGATTTGACCTTCAGCCCCACCACCTCATTTGCACTTGTGGCATCCATCCTAATGGTTCTGTTGGGGCTTACATCTGTGACCAGGCTAAATTCATGATAGAAGGTACAGCTGAATGCTCAAGGGCCCTGCACTTTCAGGGCATTGCTTCAGAATAAGGTGGTTAAATTGGTAGTACCTGGGCAGAAACACCAATGCCTGTAATTTTCTAGCTCCATCCTGGCCTTGAAAATTGAAAGACTCAGGGCGCCTGGGTGGCTCAGTCGGTTAAGCGTCCGACTTCAGCTCAGGTCATGATCTCACGGTCTGTGAGTTCGAGCCCTGTGTCGGGCTCTGGGCTGATGGCCCAGAGCCTGGAGCCTGCTTCCGATTCTGTGTCTCCCTCTCTCTCTGCTCCTCCCCCGTTCATGCTCTGTCTCTCTCTGTCTCAAAAATACATAAACGTTAAAAAAAAAAAAGAAAATTGAAAGACTCAATTTCTGCTAGTTAGTACAGATTGCTGATCAGATGAGTTAGGAGAATTAGGAGATACCACTGGAGAGCCATGTGAGGAAATCAGATTTTGGGAAGTTGAATCATATTTCAAATGCACTGTGTAAACCTTCTGTTTAAAGGTTGCCTTCTAGAAAATTCTCTTATAATACTGAGGAATCATTTCACAGAATAAGTAGGAGCTCATTCCTAAACGTAAAACCTACTGCCATCAGCTAGATTTTCCCAAATCTTTAAGAGTTTCCAGATGTGACATTATATAAGCTTTTCAAAAACGACTCATGGAGTAAAAAATAATTGCAAAAATATATAAAAATTTCTTATTGCTCCTTTTCTTATTAACAAGATAAATCATAAACTTAAATTGCTCGAATGAGTGAGAGATGGTGCCCTGATGGCTTTGAAATTGTCCTAGATGGAATGGCAGGGTGTGTTAAGGGGGAAAACACAAGCTCACTTTGTAAAGGACAAAGCTGAGGAAGATAAAATCCTTGGAGTCAGCAAAGATGACTTTGATGGGTTTGATTCCCAACTTCACCCTAAATAGCAAGCCGATATTGGGCAAGTTTTATAATCCTGTGAACCTCAGTTTCTTCATCTGTAAAATGAGACTAGTATTTCTCTTATAGGCTTACTTTGAAGATTTTGATCAATAACCAATAAGAAGCGGTCAATTATAAATATTAGTTTTCTCCTTCTCCCTTACCAAACATGTTTTAGATGAAACAGCAGAAAGGGGCACAGGGTCATCTAAACATACCTCAGCTTCTCTGTGATGAGGAAGGGTACACAGGCAGCCAGTACAGGGTGCTCCTTCCTGCACCTCTAGCATATTTTTATTTTCTTCTCCCTTGTCCCTTGCTGGCCAGATTAAATGAATATCCCACCTAGTAAATGCTTCCAAAGTACACAAAAGACAGTGAAGGAAAAATCACAGCTATAAAAGGATTAAACGCTCCTAATGTTTCTCAGTTTTCTTTGTGAGGTGAGTTCTGGCCTTGTTTATTCCCTCCGTATCCTCATATGTGAAATGGCCTCTGAGATGTTTTTAATTTTGAGTTTTCTATGATCTGTTCTCACTTGCTCTCCTGCCTAGGTGATGTTCTAAGCCCTTTAGCTCTTTAACTCACTTATCTTGATAACAACCCGTGAGGTAGTCACCATTGTTCCCCCTTTCACAGATAAGGAAACTGAGGCATAGAGGGATGAGTAATGTGCTCAACATCATAGAATGAGCAAGTGGCAGAGTGGGATCCAGGCCAAGCAATCTAGATCCAGAGTTTATGCTCATTCTGCTGTGTGCCTTTCCACCAAAGTCAAAATAAAACTAAAGTCAGAGAGGCTTGGCTTCATGATATTGCCCTAAGCAGGGTATTTGAACCACAGTTTCTCTTGGAGAAAGACATGTGGCCCATGGACTCCTTTAGAAATCTCTACTTCCCTTGTTTTTCTGATGATACAGATATTTCATCACTCATCTTTTGGTCTTGGGACTGTGCATTTGGCTTGAGATCCTGAAAAACAAATTTGGTGGGAGTAGGATAACATTGGGAAGGGGCTGCATCCACACCTGGGGCTTTGTATGGGCAGAGCCCGGGGAAAGCACAGTTGGGTTTTCTGAGACAACAGTGCACAAAGGGATTAGTCAGGCAAGGCCAACACAAAGTGGTCAGATGGAGTTGAAGGTGGCTCCTCAGGATCCTAGGAAGCAGTCTACATGGGAAGCTAGCCTGAGTGGCAGTCAGCCCCAGGAAGTCCATATTCTGACCTGTAGCTGGATACCATGAATAAAACCATTGCAAGAGGGTCTTGTTCTCCACTCCATTGGCAGTGCAGTACAATGCCTGAAACATACTGAGCATTTAGTAACATACTGAGCATTAAGTAACAGGAGGGCTGGGACCCAGAATGGATCCAAGATCTAAAGAAGAACAGAGGATCGAGGGAGGTACTGAGACAGGACTGTATGGACATTTGCAACAAATTGCTATGTGGGCACTGAGGACATAGGAATGATGAGGCTGGGCCTCTTAATCTGGGGTCTAACTGGGTGACAGTTTCCAGATCCACTGAATGGTGAAGCCAAACTTTTTGTTCATTTTCTTCTTTAAAATTTGCTCAAAGACTGAAAGCATAAGGGATCTGCAGCAAGCAAATACAAGGGACCAAACATAGGTAACTGTAGAGGGCAGAGTAGAAGAAACAATGCAGAGCCTGACACTGCCAAGCCTCTTAGGTGGCTTGGCACCAATAGGTTGGTAGGAAGTTGATGGAGCATTCATGGTAATTTTTATCTACAAGTAATAAGCATAACAGATCCCAGGGAAACCTATATTTGAAAGACTATTTTCGTATTATAGAAATCCTAAAGAAGCCATTAATTGATCATTAGTGACTGGTAACATCTACAATTAAAAACTATAGTGGGGTGCCTGGGTGGCTTAGTTGGCTAAGTGTCTGACTCTTGATTTCAGCTCAGGTCATGATTTCACAGTCATGAGATCGAGCCTTGCCTTAGGTTCTGCACTGAGCATGAGCCTGCTTGGGATTCTCTCTCTCCCCTCTCTGTCTGCTCCTCCCTTACTCACGCACACACATGCTCTCTCTCTCTCTCTCTCTCTCAAAACAAATAAATAAATATTAAAAAAGTAAATAAAAGTATAGTTAACAAGTTTGAAATAAATTTAATAGTCTTGGCCAATACTTATAAAAAATGAAACAATGACACTAGGAAATATCTATGCATTGTACATAGTAAGATAGACTATTTTTTCATGAAAGTTTTGCTTCAATTTATAGAGTCATCTGTGTGTTTCTACTGAGTTGTGCTCAAAATGTATTTATGGCTGTGGATTTTAGTTAAAACAGGTTGAGAGTCATTCCTCCAAGCATTTGCTGAGAGCCTGTGATGAGTCAGATTCTATGCGAAGAGTGAGGGCTTTCAAAGCTCAGTTCTGCTCTAGGATAATCTTGGTGGACAGAAGGAACTGATACATGTTCAGTGTTCTATCAAGGGAAAGAGGAAAGCATCATAGAGACATGAGGAACAAAATGATGGGCATTTCAGGATGGATAGGAGTGCTGGGAAAGCCCTAGCAAAAGGTTGACATTGTATATTATACATATAGTTTACATGTTCACTACCTTCCAAACATTCTGATTGCATCAGATCTGATGCCATTCCCTTTGAGTTGACACCTAGTATGATCTCACCAAGACCCAAGAACTAGAACTGTCTGGGAATTAAATTGATGACTGTGGCATCACAAAGACATATTTTGGGACCTACATTAAATTTTTCTTATAAAACAACATCAAATATCTGCTTGTGCTTGAAGAAATTTAAACAAATGTCTTGTACGAATGTAGTGTTCTCTTTTGTCATTTTATGTTTTGCAATGGTGTTAAGAGTCTCTGACTCAGGTAATGTGGTAATGTCATATCTTTGCTTCCAAATAAATATGCTACCAAAAAATGACTTCTGTTTCACAACTAATGTTACTCAATCTCTGAACCGGACAAACACAGTGTCAGTAGTCTTTCATACTGTGTAAGTTTTGCATGCCATCCTAATAACCCTCCCAAAGAGACCTTCAGGACATTTAAGACTAGCTCATCAGTTGTGTTTTCTGGAAGTACGTGTGAGTGTGAAAATTGGAGCTGTCAATAGACTGAGAAAGATTACAACAATGGAAATGCAGTCTATGGGTGTGGTTAAAAATATGTATATGTGATACCAAACACATGGATTAAGTGTCACCATCCGCAGAACATGAAACCTCACCCATCTATTCGCCAAGGGACATATAGCCACTTCTAACTGGTAAAATGTTGTCTTTGGTTTAGAATATTCCTTAATGGGTTGCTTCTTCAAAGCAAAGAAAGTGGCTCAAGAACTTTAAGGGCATTTTGGTATATTTAGAAATAAATTAGTTTGTAAGTTTATATAAACATATACAGTATTTTGTAATAGTCATTTATAGTCCGACTTTCTGAATTGTGGCTGTTTCATACAGGCTGTCTTCCAAGTGATTGTCACTATGGTACAATTTTGTCATCTGGGTTTAGTCAAAAGGTTTTTCAAGGGGGGGGTCATAAGCTTTTTACCAACTTTTTATTATAGAAAATTCTAACCTAAAAAATGGAGGTTGAAAGAATGGTACAATAAAACACATTTAATTTCTGTCTAGGTTCAATGATTGTTACTATTTTGGATATTTATGTACACACACACACACATATATATATAATATACATATAAATACATATAAATACATATAATTAATACTTATGATTTATTTATTATTTTTTTTAATTTTTTTTAACGTTTTTTATTTATTTTTGGGACAGAGAGAGACAGAGCATGAATGGGGGAGGGGCAGAGAGAGAGGGAGACACAGAAGCGGAAACAGGCTCCAGGCTCTGAGCCATCAGCCCAGAGCCGACGCGGGGCTCGAACTCACGGACTGCGAGATCGTGACCTGGCTGAAGTCGGACGCTTAACCGACTGCGCCACCCAGGCGCCCCAATACTTATGATTTAAATAAATTTATTTTTAATATAAAATAAATAAAATTTAAATAAAATCTTCATATCATGATTATAAAGTATTAAATTATAGGCATGATGAAGACAGACAAAGGAATTAGGGTTAAGACAATGCTTTATGATTCTAATAATGCTGGAAACATGGCATTTATACTGAGTAAAAAAAAGAGGATGGCAGGCAGGGGTGATAAAGGGCCAGAAAAAGGAGGGAGGCTCTTTGTTCCTCTGAGGTTGAATATCACTGGGATCATAGGTTCTGGAGGGAATTAGGGTGACAGTCCAGTTTGAAGACTGGGATGCTTGAACTTGAGATTATGGATGAATAACAACTATTGATATGACAAAGTCTAGGGCATAATTAGGAGATAAAGTTGAGAACATAATCATTATATGAGAAAACCAAGAGACCAAGGTATTAGAAGGATTTATGTGGATGTAAATAAACATCACAAAGTGTAAGAACAGAACTAGTGTTGAAGAAAGTGAAGGTGACTTATTTTTTGCTTGTTGGTTTGCTTTTTTTTTTGTTTTTAGGAAAGAGTGAGAAAAGAATAGAATGGAGTGAGAAGAAAAGAAGACATACTCTGCAGTCCCAATGGTATGAGAGGTAATGGGATAAAAAAAAAAGCGCCACCTCGGAGACAGCCATGAACGGACATTGTGGAAGGGGCAGCTTTCCATGAGAACAAGGTGAAAAGAGCGTTCAGCATAGCTTTGGAAATCACTTTTGAAAAGCAATATAGTTTTTTGTTTGCTTTCTTTTACAATTCAATGGATTTTAGTATATTCACAGAATTATGCAACCAGTTACCCAACAAGAAACCCTCTACTCATCAGTAGCCCTTTCTTCTGCCAGACCCTAGCCCCATGCAACAAGTTAATGGAAGATTATGCAGTTATTAACTTTTTTGGTGAAGAGTATAGAATTATGGGGAACTGCTTGAGAAAGCATAAAGAAAAAATCCAGAATACAAAATTCTTCACAATATTCCATGCAATAACTCCATGCAATAATTATTGCAACCATATAGCACATGAATAGATATTGTCAAAGTGAAGTGAAATATAAAAAATATATATATACTTTTTGCATGGTGGAGTTATCATCTCTGAAAATAAAATGCCTATGCTTTTTACCTTCTCAACCCTGACCTATAAGTACGATATAGGACATATACCCAGAACGATATTGTCAATGGTCTTCTGGATCTAATTGAATAACCATTTTCTCATCCCAACTCATTATGTCTCAAACCCAGTTAACTTGTGCCATACTTGCTCCTCTTGGAGTTTATAGCATCTCTTAAAACTGGAGAAGATTATGTGACCCCCTTCCTCCCCACCTACCATATGCAATTTGAAACAATTTAAAAGCTAAAGCATAAAGTAAGCATAAGAAAGTCTAAGTTTCCCAACATAGCACTTTGGATGTTTTCTTCTAAATTGCCGATTTATTTTGTAAAATACTGCTGCTTTCACTTTGCTGGTACCGCTGAACTCATGAGTAGGCTGCAATGCCCTTTATGTAACTTCTTCATTCAGTAATTATCGTTGTTCTAGGAAACCACACTTGAAAATTGGAAGTATTTTCTCTATTGTCTTTTCTTTATTCCCTATATCCAAATACATAAATAAATCAGCTGATTCTTCTTTTCAAGCATCTCATGCTTGAAAAGGTGTTTTTCCTTGTCTTTATTCACATGGACACCACCCTAGGCACAGTCTCCTCATCTCAGCCCTAGGTAAGGAATCACTCTCTTCTCAATCTTCCACCTCTTTTGGATCCAATTCAATATACCTCCTCCAAATGCTGCCTTTAGCATCTTATTCCATGGCTCAAGAACTTCCAGTGACTTTCCAAAAGCCTACTTCTAACTCCAAAGTCCTCGCTTCCCAGGCTAGATTACCTTTAAAGAAGAGCTAGTTCATTTATTTGAGTTCACCTTTCCTGCTCTTCATAAATCCCTCTTCAGTGTAGTCTTCCCATGACCTGTCTCTGAGCTTTACTGAGCACTGCCTTGTTACCTAGCATGACTTCTTGCTTTTGCAAATCCTGCCAAGCACGTGCCTTCCATTACTCCTTTAGCCTCTACTTCTACCTGTCTTCTCTAATTTAGTGCATACAATACTTATTTTTGTATCACATATTATGGTATTTCATTCATTTCTTCAACAAATGTTTATAGAGCATGTCTTCTGTAGAAGAAACATTTTTCTAGGATTGGTTAGTTTTGTTCTACATATTCCTCCAATTATTTAATATTCACACCTTGCCTCTTTAACTAGTCTCTACATTCTTATAACACATGTAAATTATTAGTTTGTTACTTGTTGGATTATGAGAATAAAATTCAAGAGGGAAAGCAACTGCACATGAAATGTCAAAAAGAGATACAATATCAAAAGTATTCTTGGACAGGAGACTATGAAAACTAAGAAACCTGACATCAAAAATAAATCATTTTCTTCATTGTATTGGCTCAGTTCTTCCTAATGTAGCCTGGCACCACTGATAATAAAAGTAATCAGTTTGTTTTTTTAAGGTGGGGAGGAGAAAACTTTATACAAATCTTAATGTTAAATTTTTACAGATCATTTCGTTTTATGATATTTAGGCACTGAGATATTTGACTTAGCAAATAGTAAATGGGAATTTGACAATATATAGTCAGCAAATATTCACCAATCTTGCAATCCATGTTGA
Source organism: Lynx canadensis (assembly GCF_007474595.2). Lineage (NCBI taxonomy): Eukaryota > Metazoa > Chordata > Mammalia > Carnivora > Felidae > Lynx > Lynx canadensis. The sequence goes on along the minus strand of NC_044307.1, from coordinate 27,685,048 downwards.
TTAACTACCACGAGAGGATATCAGATTTAGTCAGGAATCTGAGAGTGGTAGCTTTAATTGTCTTGGCTTTATCCACCTTTTTCTTTCTTTTTCTTTTTTCAATGTCAAAATGGCAACTTGTAATTATATAATATAAAATAACTGCCTCAGGTATGTAGATAGGGCCAACATATTTTCTTCCTATTTTAAGCTACATTGGAATAGGTGTCTTTATTCACAACAAAATGTGCATTTTTTAAAATTTGAGAAGTCTCAGGAAAAAAAAATAGACCCCTATCTGGCTGCTGACCCAGGTCAGTTTTTTTTTTTTTTTTTTGGCCTGTTGAGTTGTCCTTCAGAATCTTCACATTTCTTCCAAGTGCATTTATTTTATTTGTCCTCCTTCTCTGATTTTGTAACTACCTATATACTTATATCTATTTAAAGATTGTTTTCATATTCATGAAAGGAATTGTGTTTTGGGTATAAGATGTAGTCAATATATAAAATGTAAAAAAGGAAATGAAAATTACCCATAACTCTACTACTTTATAACAATTTTTCTAGACTTGAATAATATATAATGAATCAATTATATCATGTCACACATTGATCATCATAAAGATTTTCCATGGTTTAAAATATTCCTTTAGGAAGGAAAAATTCCAGACTCATTCTATGAAGCCAGTATTACTTTGATTCCTAAACCAGACAGAGACCCAGTAAAAAAAGAGAACTACAGGCCAATATCCCTGATGAATATGGATGCAAAAATTCTCAATAAGATACTAGCAAATCGAATTCAACAGCATATAAAAAGAATTATTCACCATGACCAAGTGGGATTCATTCCTGGGATGCAGGGCTGTTTCAACATTCGCAAATCAATCAACGTGATACATCACATTAACAAAAAAAAAAAAAGAGAAGAACCATATGATCCTGTCAATCGATGCAGAAAAGGCCTTTGACAAAATCCAGCACCCTTTCTTAATAAAAACCCTTGAGAAAGTCGGGATAGAAGGAACATACTTAAACATCATAAAAGCCATTTATGAAAAGCCCACAGCTAACATCATCCTCAAAGGGGAAAAACTGAGAGCTTTTTCCCTGAGATCAGGAACACGACAGGGATGCCCACTCTCACCGCTGTTGTTTAACATAGTGCTGGAAGTTCTAGCATCAGCAATCAGACAACAAAAGGAAATCGAAGGCATCCAAATTGGCAAAGATGAAGTCAAGCTTTCGCTTTTTGCAGATGACATGATATTATACATGGAAAATCCGATAGACTCCACCAAAAGTCTGCTAGAACTGATACATGAATTCAGCAAAGTTGCAGGATACAAAATCAATGTACAGAAATCAGTTGCATTCTTATACACTAACAACGAAGCAACAGAAAGACAAATAAAGAAACTGATCCCATTCACAATTGCACCAAGAAGCATAAAATACCTAGGAATAAATCTAACCAAAGATGTAAAGGATCTGTATGCTGAAAACTATAGAAAACTTATGAAGGTAATGGAAGAAGATTGAAAGAAATGGAAAGACATTCCCTGCTCATGGATTGGAAAAATAAATATTGTCAAAATGTCAATACTACCCAAAGCTATCTACACATTCAATGCAATCCCAATCAAAATTGCACCAGCATTCTTCTCGAAACTAGAACAAGCAATCCTAAAATTCATATGGAACCACAAAAGGCCCCGAATAGCCAAAGGAATTTTGAAGAAGAAGACCAAAGCAGGAGGCATCACAATCCCAGACTTCAGCCTCTACTACAAACCTGTCATCATCAAGACAGCATGGTATTGGCACAAAAACAGACACACAGACCAATGGAATAGAATAGAAACCCCAGAACTAGACCCACAAACGTATGGCCAACTCATCTTTGACAAAGCAGGAAAGAACATCCAATGGAAAAAAGACAGCCTCTTTAACAAATGGTGCTGGGAAAACTGGACAGCAACATGCAGAAGGTTGAAACTAGACCACTTTCTCACACCATTTACAAAAATAAACTCAAAATGGATAAAGGACCTAAATGTGAGACAGGAAACCATCAAAACCTTAGAGGAGAAAGCAGGAAAAGACCTCTCTGACCTCAGCCATAGCAATCTCTTACTCGACACATCCCCAAAGGCAAGGGAATTAAAAGCAAAAGTGAATTACTGGGACCTTATGAAGATAAAAAGCTTCTGCACAGCAAAGGAAACAACCAACAAAACTAAAAGGCAACCAACGGAATGGGAAAAGATATTTGCAAATGACATATCGGACAAAGGGCTAGTATCTAAAATCTATAAAGAGCTCACCAAACTCCACACCCGAAAAACAAATAACCCAGTGAAGAAATGGGCAGAAAACATGAATAGACACTTCTCTAAAGAAGACATCCAGATGGCCAACAGGCACATGAAAAGATGTTCAGCGTCGCTCCTTATCAGGGAAATACAAATCAAAACCACACTCAGGTATCACCTCACGCCAGTCAGAGTGGCCAAAATGAACCAATCAGGAGACTATAGATGCTGGAGAGGATGTGGAGAAACAGGAACCCTCTTGCACTGTTGGTGGGAATGCAAATTGGTGCAGCCGCTCTGGAAAGCAGTGTGGAGGTTCCTCAGAAAATTAAAAATAGACCTACCCTATGACCCAGCAATAGCACTGCTAGGAATTTACCCAAGGGATACAGGAGTACTGATGCATAGGGGCACTTGTACCCCAATGTTCATAGCAGCACTCTCAACAATAGCCAAATTATGGAAAGAGCCTAAATGTCCATCAACAGATGAATGGATAAAGAAATTGTGGTTTATATACACAATGGAATACTACGTGGCAATGAGAAAAAATGAAATATGGCCTTTTGTAGCAACGTGGATGGAACTGGAGAGTGTTATGCTAAGTGAAATAAGCCATACAGAGAAAGACAGATACCATATGGTTTCACTCTTATGTGGATCCTGAGAAACTTAACAGGAACCCATGGGGGAGGGGAAGGAAAAAAAAAAAGAGGTTAGAGTGGGAGAGAGCCAAAGCATAAGAGACTGTTAAAAACTGAGAACAAACTGAGGGTTGATGGGGGGTGGGAGGGAGGGAAGGGTGGGTGATGGGTATTGAGGAGGGCACCTTTTGGGATGAGCACTGGGTGGTGTATGGAAACCAATCTGTCAATAAATTTCATATATATATATATAAAAATAAAATATTCCTTTAAAAACATGATTTTTAGCTCTAGTATAATGTTTTAATATATATAAAGTTTAACCATTCCTTTTGTTGACCATCTACATGGTTTCTGAGATTTAGCCATTGAATCATTTGTGATAGTCTTTTTTAAAGTAAAGTCCTGATCATATTTTTGGTTATTCTTTAGGATAAGTTTTTAGAAGGAAAATTCCTAGAAATTCTTGATGTATATTGAAAATTTGCTTTCTAAAAATTTGTACTTAAGTATTCCCTGTAGGTATTTCTGTAAGAGTTCTTGGATGATGGATTTTTTACTCTACTATATTCCTTCCAATATTAGGTAAATAATTATGAAATCCAACAGAGTTATTTCTTTCATATGCTCCCATGGCTATAGCTGTTTCTTCTGGCTGTATATCCGGGTCCACACCTCCTGCTACCAACTAAATCTTTTCTCTGTTTTCTTCTTTTGTCTTCCCTACTCTGGGCATCGGTGCTTCCATCCACCTAGTTTTCCTAAGGAGGAGCTTCAGAATCTTCCTTGACAACTATCCTTGCCACATCCATCTTTGGTTAGTCTATCCACTTTTGCATCACACTTTTTTCACTGCCATTTCCATAGTCTAGCTTGTCTGAATTCCCACATTCCTAAATGCTTTCCACCACCAATCTGTCTACTTTCTAACATTACTTCTTAGACTCCCCAAATATGTTTGAAAAAATAGATACGATTATGAAATTCTTCTGCTTTATATTCATTGTGAATATAAATTCTCCCAGAGAATTATTACCAGGTTATTTAATATGGCACAGAACTCATACATTTTCCATGAAGTCATTCCCCAGTTTACCAATGAAGTCATTTCCAGCCATCCCTAATGCCTATGCACACAAACCACAGACTGTCTCTTCCATGCCCTCTTCTTTGTTCATTCCTTTTCCCTTGATAGAATTCCTTTTCCTTTTTTCATTGCAAACTTGTTTTTCATTATTCAGTTCATATGCCACTACTTTCCATAGCCAATCTGACTCAGACTACAAAAATTCTTAACTAAATATCGCTTCTGTTTTACTAGCCATCATATTATATCTATTTGCCATTGTGATTATCTTTTTATTGAGCTTTTTGAAGTCAGTATTTGTGAACAGATCATCTTTATGTCCCTTGTGCCAACCAAAAGATAGTGACACCCAACTTTTCAGTATGCAATGCATGCTTCAACATGTTTGTTGTGTTGTTCTATATATTCACGTGTTGCTTTTGGTGTATATAGTATTTTCTTTGCTAGTCCCAGTATGTGATAATTTGTGTTGGAATTTCTGAGCATTCATTGGCCATATTTTAAAGCTATCCATAAAGTTTAATTTAATCTGTTGCAGAATATTTACATTGTTTTAAGAATCATATCAATCTTATTTCTGATCTATTGCTTAGATGTAAAACATTTTAATAACCAGGAAAAGCAGAAGCTTGAAAATGTTCTGTTCAGAGGATCCAAAAGTAGGGACAACCAAGGTTGTTTATTTTTCATGGTCACGTGACTGAACATCTTGCCTCATCCTTAAAAATGTTCAACACTTACAAACAAGCAATTAAGCCATAAGTCTTTCAGAGAAATGAAATATTTAGAAGCAGCAAAAGACAGTGACTTCTGGGGTAATAATAAAGATTACAAATTGACACTTTGGATGATTTTCATTATACTGGTAGGAAATTATGTGGTCTTTGGAGTAGGATATTCCATGGTAAACTTCAAACTGTCATCCATACATTGATTGGTTGTGATTTTGCTGTTGCACTGGAACTTGTTTTTCAAATGCTGACTATAACAGTTTTTTTCTTCTCTTTTTGATCATAATCATAAATGTTCTAGAATGGATATGTTAATATGAAAAATTTAATGGGCTCTTCAACAGGAAAGCCAATTCTGGTTTTGGTCAGAATTTATTTTTCTTTTAGTTCTTTAGTTGCAACAAGGTTTCAGATTTCAGCATGGAGTTTAATGTGCAGACTGGAAAGGGTTTTTATCAACTCTAACTTCCTGGATACTAGTATCATATTTTTATCATATTTTTAGATTAATACTCTAAATGTATGAACTTTGGATAACTTAAACAAACATTCTCTCTTGCATTAATTGGTACTGAGGGTTAATGTTATTTATAAAATAAAATCAATATGATCTCTATTGCTCATTAACTGAGGTGTTCTGGGCTTAATTCTGTTTTATTTTTCAATTAAGTTCTATTAATTTTCCTTATTGGCCCTTGAAAAATAGCTGTAGAAACAAACTGAAAATGTCAGAGTCAACAAAATGCCCTATGGAAAACGCTATATATTTGAGTATAAAAAATAATCCATTGGGAATTATAAGACAGTTTATATACCTAATCTTTATTCTGCATTCTTTTTTAAAGTGAGTGACTTTCTCTCAGTTTTTCATTTCATTTTCTGCATAAAATCAAAAGCCTCCTAGTGCTTTTGTTATTGCTGATAACTATGGGACTAACAAAAAGGCAAATACTGCAAAACAAGGGAAGGTACACTTCCAGAAAGACCTCACTACCTGAAGGCTACTATTCAGAGGATCTGCTCTAGGTCCAGCCTTGGTCCCTCTCCTTTAGGCTCTGTGATTGGCTGAGTAATGGTCTCCAAAGATACCCACATTCTAATCACTAGAACTTGTGAGTTGTCATTTTTCCTGGCAAATACCTTACATCAAGAGCAGATATGATTAAGTTAGCATTTTTTGAGATGGAAAGATCAACCTGGATTATCTAGGTGGCTCTCAATGTAATCACAATGGTCCTTATAAGAGGGAAGGAGGAGGGTCAGAGAAAGAAGAAGATGTAACAACAAAATAGACGAAAATAGAGGTTGGGGCATCCAAGGAATGTGGACAGCTTCCAGGAGCTGGAAAAGGCAAGTAAATGAATTCTTCCTGAGAACTTCAAGGAAGAGCCAGCCAGGCCAATGCTGTGGTTTTAAACCAGTGAAATCCATTCTGGATTTCTGATCTCCAGAACTTTAGATAATAAACGCAGGCTGTTTTTAAGCCACCAAGTTTGTGATAATTTGTTACAGCAGCAACAGAAAACCAGTAGTACTGAGCCAGGAGGGCTCTGTACATATTGTGTTTCTAGAGAGATGATCATTAGAGCTTATCATGAAGGAACCCTTTCTGTCAGTTAAGAATTTGGTACCTTTAAAAAATAATTTACCTGAGAAGAGTAAGACATTTACCTCCAAGGTCACTTTTAATAACCTGACTCACAGCTTCTGAAACACATATTTGAAAGCACTGTTCCGGGTCTGCACCAGCTGAACACTGTAGAACTTTCCTTTTCTTAGGGTCTTCCTCAAAAGCAGTTCACCAATAATAGGCAAGTATGATGAAATATTAGAATTAGGTTTACCTGGTCTCCAACTAAGTTTGCTTGGTTTCTTCCAGGAAATTAAAAAAAATTAAATATTCTTGAAATACAATATTTAAAACTTAATGTTTTCTTAATGTTTATTCATTTTTAAGATAGAGAGAGAGACAGACAGACAAAGTGTGAGTGGGAGGGGAAAAAATGGATGGAGACACAGACTCTGAAGCAAGTACCAGACTCTGAGCTGCCAGCACAGAGCCCGAGGCAGGGTTCAAACTCACATACCTTATCATGACCTGAGCCGAAGTTGACTGCTTAATGAACTAAACCACCTAGGTGCCCTAAAAATGTTTTAGTTTTTAGGATTCTAGGTAAGTGAAAGTTATGAGATACATTTTTCTAATGATTTTTTACTCACTGTTTAAATTTTTCTTAGGCTAGGAAGGTTTGTGTGTGTGTGTGTATAAACTAATAAAACTTGCCTCTTTGAGAGGGAGGAACACCTATTACCCCATATAGCAATCACACTTTGAAGTAGAGAAATGATAGCAGTGTTTCTATTTATACATTAAAACTTCTTGACTGAAAAGTCCACAGGGAGAGAACTTTCTGTACCATTTTAGCAAAAAGATAATCAAGGGGTGCCTGGGTAGCTCAGTCAGTTGAGCATCCAACTTCAGCTCTGGTCATGATCTCATGGTTCATGAGTTCGAGCCCCACATCAGTCTCATTGCTAACAGTGTGGAGCCTGCTTTGGATCCTTTGCCCCCCTCTCTGCCCCTCCCCCCTCAAAAATAAACGTTTAAAATTAAATTAAATAAAACAAAGTTAAAAAAAAAAGATAATCAAAATATAGAAACATTTAGCCCTCACAACATGGATAAAATGGTGGCCAAGTCCATTTTCAGTTCATGTCCCTGAAAGTCACATTTTTTGGTGTTCTTTAGGAGAAAGATCAATGTCATAAAGAGGAGCTGTGCAAAAAAAAAAAAAAAAAAAAAAAAACATGGGTTTTGGAATCACTGCCTCCCTCTCAGCTGTACTATGTACTTTCAAACTACCATAGACTGAGACTAAGTTTCCTCAGCTGCAAGGAGATAATATTGCCATCAGTGGTCATGTTAGCATATTAAATAGATAGTTATAAAGTGCCCAATCTCTGCATTTCAACCTTGGCTGTGCCATGAACCAGAAGTGTGAGTGAACTAATTTCTAAGTTCCTGTTTAAGGAACTCAAGTAATAGGAACTAAAAAATGGCTGCCAGTATTATCACTTTGGTAAGGTATAGATTCATTTAGATACTTGAAAAAAAATGTAACCTCAATCCTCCTATCCAGAAAATAGCTCACAGAAAATGCTTGTTGGTTTTATGGCAGGTATCGTAATAAACCTTTTCTAATTATCTACAACAGTGATAGGTTGGTTCTTTTATTATACCCATTTCATAGTTCTAAAAGGGAATGTTAGGGAAAGTTAAAGGATTTGTATGAAGTTGTATTCCTAGTCAGTGGTACAGCCAAAAATCAAACATGGCAGGGAGCCTTTTGCATGTAAGCTCTGAACCACCTCTCTAAACCATATACAACGGTGGCCAGTGTTAGTTTTAAAAATATTAAATGGACTGGCACAAGCATATGGTTTAGGGAGGTATTTAAGGTCATTGGGTTCATTAATGAATGATTAATAGTTGTTGCCATTTATTGATTTCCTACTGTGTACCAAGTGGTATTTTGGGTGCTTTACCTATGCTGTCTTATTTAATCTTTCTAAATATTCTGTGACATCAATGTTATTCTTGTTATATAGATTGGAAAACTGAGGGTCAGGTCACATTAAAGCTAAAAGTTATGCAATTTGCGCATAACAGATGTAGGATTTAAACCAGAGTCTGTTTAAATTACAAGGCTATGCTAGTCCCACTGCTACAGTGCCTCCCATAAATAAGTCATTTTGTTCTTTGAAATACTGAAGATTGGGATTTTTGTGGAGTCCAAAGCAATAGTTTCCTTTGCTTATTTGTTCTTTGGAATATCAATGTGGTTACGTAATTGATTGGATTTTTCTTTTAGATCTAGTTATCTCCAAAAACATAATAATTTAAAATATATACAAGTATCTAGAGAGATTTGGTCACTCTTCCCTCATTCAACAAACGGCATAAGACCTGCCCTTCAACAGCATGTGCAATGGATTGAGTACCAGTTTTCATAGTTTCATCTGAAAGACTATAGGAAACAGATGGGAGAGATGAGTAAGAATTGAGTCAAACTTACAGGTGCCAAATCTTTGGTTATAAACCATGAAGCCATCCCCTCAAGTGAAGAGGTTATAAACTAGATAGAGTAAAAGTAACCTTCTTTGATCCAGTGGCTAATGTGTTCTCCACTAGACAACTGCTGTATTTAGTAGAAGTCTAGGAATAAAATCCTTCCAATTTACCATTTAATATGGTAAAATACATATGAGAGACCACCTTGCACAGACACTATTCCTAAGATTATGTTTTATTCATTTGTTATTTAGTTTATATTGTAGTCTTTAATTTTTTTCAGGTAGATATGATGGTGTCTAGCTCTCTCAAGGTTATATCTTAAGCATCAATGAGAGACATCTTGCTGATATTTACAATTCTAGAAATTATTTTCCACTAAAATGTAGCTACCTTTAAAGTTGATTGAATTGAAACTTTAATTTTTTTTTTTATTAAATTTTTTTTTCAACGTTTTTTATTTATTTTTGGGACAGAGAGAGACAGAGCATGAACGGGGAGGGGCAGAGAGAGAGGGAGACACAGAATCGGGAAACAGGCTCCAGGCTCTGAGCCATCAGCCCAGAGCCCGACGCGGGGCTCGAACTCACGGAGCGCGAGATCGTGACCTGGCTGAAGTCGGACGCTTAACCGACTGCGCCACCCAGGCGCCCCGAAACTTTAATTTTTTTTAATTTATTTGCTTAGAAAGAGAGAGAGAGAGAGAGTACATGTATGTGCACACATAAGCAGGAAAGGAGCAGAGAGAGATGGGGAGAGAGAATCCCAAGCAGGCTCTATGCTGTCAGCCTGGAGCCTGATGCAGGGTTTGATCCCAGGAACTGTGAGATTATGACCTGACCTGAAACCAAGAATCTAGTCTCTTTTTTAAAAAAAAAAAATTTTTTTAATGTTTATTTATTTTTGAGACAGGGAGGCAGAGCATGAACGGGGGAGGGTCAGAGAGAGAGGGAGACACAGAAGTGGAAGCAGGCTCCAGGCTCTGGGCCATCATCAGCCCAGAGCCTGACGCGGGGCTCGAACTCACGGACCGTGAGATCGTGACCTGAGCTGAAGTCGGACGCTTAACCAACTGAGCCACCCAGGCGCCCCAAGAATCTAGTCTCTTAACCAACTAAGCCACCCAGGCAACCCAAGTTGAAACTTTAAAAGAATATTGTATACAAATCATCGTGATCAGATGCTTCCTTATATAGTTTATCTATTTTTTTATGAAAAACAAATGACAGCAAACATTATTTCCAACAAGTTATTTCTATTATAAGAAATTTATCACTATGTTTTATTTCTAAACATGGCCTCCCTCTAATATAATAATTAAACAAAATATTTAAATTATATTTAATCTTATCACTCTCCCTCAATCTTTTTTTCCCAGAATAAATTTAAAAAATAATAATCAATAGTTTTAACAATTGATGTCATTTTTATTTTATGTATATTCTTGAGACCAGTTTGGTTGGTTTAGAATGAATTAGTCCATTATGGTAGCCACATAACCGTAGGTAGCTATTGAGTCCCTTAAATGTGTCTAGTCTAAATAGAGTTATGTTTAAGTACAAAATACACACTAGATTTTGAATGTGAAACATATCAATAATTTTTAAATTGATTGTATGCTGAAATGATAGTATTTTTTATATATTGGGTTAAATAAAACATACTATTAAAACTAATTTTACTTTTTTCCTTTACTTTAAAAAAGGTGGCAATTAGAAAATCTAAAATTGCACACATAACTTGCTTTTTTCTTGTTCTATTTATATTAAACAGTACTGATCTAGAGTCTCTTAGTAAGTAAAAATACCCTTTCTGGTTTTTCAACCATCTAAAAAATATCAGAATGATTCTTTTAACCCCATTTCATTCTCAAGAATACATTGTAACCATCACTTACCAAATTGTACCATTTACTTGTAAATTGTACCCTAGTGGCAAAAGGCATGTAATTCACCTTCTTAATTGGCTCTCTTTACAAGCAGGGAGTGACTTTCTTTGAAAAAGTTTGGCTTAATAAATTTTAATTGACAATAATACTAATAAATGAAAGGGGAAATTAATTTACAATTATAGTTTATAAGTAACAAGTAATAGAAAACTCTGAGAACGTATCATAATATATACTGCATATAACTTAATACTATACTATTATAATATAAAATTACATGATTATATATCTGTCTTATTCTTGCCTTCTTAGCTACTGATAAATTGGCAGAGTTTTAAAATATAAAATTAGCTTCTTAACAGTTAGACATAATTAGTTATAAAATTCTTCTCCTATCAAATCATTAAAACATGCTCACAGGAAATGACTTGTAAAAATAATCCACTGTTGTTTGTCTGTGGGGTGGTAGGTATCTCTTTTTTCCATCAGTGTTCAAGTTTAGAATAGCAAGAGTTCTTTGAACTGAAGTAAAGCTGGATTTTTCATTTTGACAACCACCCATGGCAAAGTGATACAAATACTTGAAGACCATGTTCTTGTTCTCATCAGGATGCCTGGTAGACCAAGTTTGTGTGTCTTTATGGCTTCTCATTTACATACGATGCTATTTTTGTTACAATACTAATGGTTTGTTTTCATGCTTGTACAGACCAACAAGTCTTCTTGCCAGGCAGTTGCTTTGTTCTATGTGAGTTGTGTTATCTCATCATTCATCTCTGCCTTCTATAGAATGCTTCTCCTTAACTTCTTTTCTTCTATTAAAGATAAACTTTGAAGGATGTTCTAAGTCCTTCCAGATAGCTTTAAGTTGAAACAGAAGAGGAGGGAAAAGATAGATCAGTTCAGTAAACATGATTAGTTAAAAAAAAAAAACAACCAAGTTTCAAATGTAAAATATCCAGTGGTGGGCTAAAAAGCAGTTTCATGAAATGATATGCTTTAATGATTTAAAAAAACCCACAAATGTTCAGTTAAACAGTAACTATTCTTGTTATAGACTAGAAACACTATGGCAACAGATTAGTTTTATTTACAAACTTAGATTTTTTTGGTTCATTAAAAAATTAATATTTGAAGTAACTGGAATATTGTCCACATGGTTTACATGCCAGAGTGGTTTCCTGAGAGGATGTAGTGGTTTAGGACAGCATGATTTAGCTGACCAAGTCGTATTTCACTCTGTTTCCACTGGAAAGAGACAGCAATAGTAACATGGCCTTTCCTGATATCGAATAAAAGTGATAGCATTCTAAGAAGGTCATTGACCTGGGTTCAGGTCCCTTTGAAGTATTCCACAGGACTTCAGCCACAAGCTCCACTGAAATACAACAGCCAAAGAAGACCATCTGGATTCATTTCAGTGAGGAAAAAGCAACAAATTTGAACATAAGTGATTTTAGCAGGAATTTATCTTTTCCTCCTACAAAGTTTGATGCATGAGGCTTGGACTTCTGGGCCGCAACACTTCAACCTGTCAGGTGATCTCCCCTTTCTCTCCTTGCCCTTTTTGGCTTACTTTGCTTATAGAGTGCTCAGTATATTCATGGGGATAAGCTTCCAAATAGCTGGACTGGGACGTTCAGGCACCTGGACTTCAGCAGTTTCCACAAGATGCCTTATGGCAGAGACCACAACACATCTCTACAACATCCTGACCTAGAATCAGAGACACAAGCCATGGGCCATGTGGATTTTCCAAGGACCCTCTTTCTCAGCCTGATATGGTACTCCAGACACAAATGGATCTTCTAGCAGAAAATCTCCAGATGGCTTATTTGGGTGGGGAGGGACTGGGAAGACATACTATGATCTTTGGCCCTGGCATATTTTTCTGATTTTCTTCCTGACTTTTCTTTCTTTTCAAACTTTTCTATGTGCATTTGGTATACAAACCAGTGCCTCATTCATCAACTTTTGTTACCAACTCCATCCCTTTCCTATACCTCTATTTCTAATCATGATACTGTCACTTTTCATCACCTATGGTGATCTTTGACACTTTCTTTACTTTTTTATCTTGCCAACTTCACATCTAACCAATTGCCAAATCTCACAAATTTTCCATTTGTGTTTTATTTTCTGTTTCCTCTGCCATCACTCACTTGGATCCAGGCCCTCCTCATCTCATGTTTAGAGCATTATACTGCTTCCTGACTCATCTTCCTACCTTCTGAAAGGTCCCTGCTTGTGTATATTCTACACCCTCTGTCAGGCTAAACTTCCTAAGGTCCTATGGTCATTTTGATACACCACTAATGTGAAGACTTTGAGAATCCTATAGGATAAGCTCCAGCTTGACATTTAAGAATTTGCAGTGCAGAACTGACTCTGCACTGGCTCTCACATTTCCTTAGGTGAAGCCTGTACCTAAAATTCTCTCCTCACACTTTCTTGGCCCCAGAATTACTCTGTGTCTGTGATTTCTCTCACATCATGTTTCCTAACAGAATTTCTTCTCCCTGATTTTCATTCACTGTTTACTCATGAACTATTAACACCTACCTCTTCCATGAAGCTTCCTATATGATACCTGCTCATAATGATCTCTTCATATACTCCTAACTCACAGCTCTTAGACAAATAGTTGGGTACTACATTTTGATACCTCTTACATTTGAAAAATCCCATTATTTCATACATGTATTGTTAATTTACTTTTCACCTATGTACATCATTTCCCCACAAGAATACATTCATAAGCAGAATTTCTTGAGACTCTTAGATTCAGGAAACTTTGTTTCAAATAGTCAAGGCTCATCTTGTGATTGGTCATGAGTCTTTCCTCCAATGTCCTTGTTTGTGTTACTTGATTATTTATTCCTCATTTGGACATCAATAAGAGTTTGTTTAATAAACAGATTATTTGTGTAATGTTCTGGTAAAATAGTAAAATTTTTAGTGTTTTGTTTTCTATAAAAAAGGGTTTTTTAATTTATTTTTTATTAGCTATTAGTTTTTGTTTCATTATCCCAATTGCTTTCTAAAGAGAGTGTATCCCATTAATGGGAAGGGTGTGGCATTCCAGAGCATCTTGAAGAGATTCAGTATATAATCCTGGGAGCAGTAAGTGAGAAAGCTGAATTGCTCTGACAGTGACACAGGGAGAGGAAAAGGGGAAAGGAGCCAGAGGAAGACCCAGTAAGACAGGCAATAAGGGAAGAAGGAATAAGGACCAACTGAACAGTGAGACAGAACTTGGGGACAGAAGTGCTGCAATTGGGATTTGTTATACTGTTTGATGTGGGCTGGATGGCTCACCTTCATCTCAACATCAAGGATCTTAATAAAGATGACATTGTTTACTGATACTTTTGTTAAGAATGGGTTAGTCAGAGGAATTCAAAGGGATGTTGAGTTTCATGTCTGGGCCAACAAAGTGCAAAGACTAAAGAGGCTAACTCTGTTCTCTGGGTCACATCTAAAGTCTTTTAGTGTTGGTAACTCTCAAAGCTCTCCCTGATCTTCAGATGAGAGACATGAAAATATTTTGTATTGATGTGGCACTAAACAGCTTACATCCTAACAGAAATTTTGTGTGGCAAGTGGAGTATATTTTAGTAATTACACACTAGAAACTTAAAAATGGAGATTCAGAAAAGTTAAGTCATATGCCAAAAAGGACTCAAGGCTGTCATCTTGTTCTTGTTATTTAAATTCTAGTGTTATATCCATAAAATCCATTTTTTCTCTTTCTCCCTCTTTGCTATTGTATAGCTGGAATCTGTAGGCTGACTTGCTGCTCTATAATTCACAATATTACCCTTGTGTTTTTCAGTTTTGTTTTGCTTTCAGAAAAACAGTTGCCCTGTTTTTCTCTTGTGTACCAAACTTTGTCCTGATTCTTCAGTCATTAAAATATTCAGCTACCTTGTTGCCCTCTAGGTTTCAGGATATATGTCATCAAAATCTGAATTTTGTACCCCAGATTATCTACATATATTAGTTCAAATTCTGATTTTTGTTAAGGCCTGTTCGATAGTTTTTTCTTTACTTTGTCACTTTCCATCATAATTTTATTTTGACAACTATGATTATTATTATTATTTGTTTTAATTGCATTCTACTCTATTGGTTTATGGATTGTTTCTTTCCTTCTATGTCATTTGCCTCCATGTAATTATAAACTTTTCTATCACAAGCACTTCTGAACCATAAGTCTATGATTCATAGCATCCTGTTTCCAGATCCACCTTAAAATATATTATTAGATGAAGATATTATTTTTTTTTCTTGACATGATTCTTTTGGCCTAATCACCAATTAACCCTAATAGGGTTAGTTTCCTCATTGGAGATCAAAAGTTATCTTTTTATTCTTTATTTTTTTAACAGAGTATTTTTTTAAGAGAGTAAAATCATTTTATTTATTTTTGAGACAAAGAGTGGGGGGAGAGGGGGAGGGGCAGAGAGAGAAAGAGAGAGAGAGAGAAGGTGAGAGAGAGAGAGAGAGAAAGAATCTGAAGCAGGCTCCAGGCTCTGCTGTCCGCACAGACAGACCCAGACATGGGGCTCAAACTCACAAACCATGACATTATGACCTGAGCCGAAGTCAGACACTTAACCGATTGAGTGACTTAATCTGTCACCCAGGCACCCCAGTTATCTTTTTAAATGAAAATAATTATTTTTCTTTTATTTTTTCTTAAATATGCTAGAGAGAATCAGAAAATAGATAATACTTTATGCTCTATCAGTGATTAAAATAAATGTGCTTCAAAATTGGTTTTCATTATTTGTAATAGGATAAATTCACAAAAACTTAAATGTCTAATTTCTACAGAAAATTTTAAATAAATTATTGTAAAAGCTTTAAAACAGATAATGAGCCTTATGAAGAGTAATTTGAGAATATTTATACCCTTTATCTTAGCAATCTCAGTTCGAAGAATCTATTCCCTGGAAGTTATCAAAAATATGGTTACAGATTTATATAAATTGACGCCTCCAGAGTGTGATTTATAAAGATAAAAAAATGGAAACACTTTAGGGGCACCTAGGTGGCTCAGTCAAGCATCCAACTTCAGCTCAGGTCATGATCTTGCGGTTCATGAGTTTGAGCTTCGCATCAGGCTCTGAGCTATCAGCGCATCTAGAGCTTGCTTTGGATTCTGTGTCTCCCTCTCTCTCTGCCCCTTGCCCATTCATGCTCTCTCTCTCTGTCTCAAAAATAAATAATCATTTAAAAAATGTTTATAGCAGCACTCTCAACAATAGCCAAAGTATGGAAAGAGCCTAAATGTCCATCAACTGATGAATGGATAAAAAAATTGTGGTTTGTATACACAATGGAGTACTACATGGCAATGAGAAAGAATGAAATATGGCCCTTTGCAGCAACGTGGATGGAACTGGAGAGTGTTATGCTAAGTGAAATAAGCCATACAAAGAAAGAGAGATACCATATGTTTTCACTCTTATGTGGATCCTGAAAAACTTAACAGAAACCCATGCGGGAGGGGAAGGAAAAAAGAAAGAGGTTAGAGTGGGAGAGAGCCAAAACATAAGAGACTCTTAAAAACTGAGAACAAACTGAGGGTTGATAGGGGGTGGGAGGGAGGGGGGGTGGGTGCTAGGAATTGAAGAGGGCATCTTTTGGGATGAGCACTGGGTGTTGTATGGAAACCAATTTGACAATAAATTTCATATATTAAAAAAATTTTAAAAATGGAAGCAGTTTAAAGGATAATCATTTAAATACTATAGAGTTATAAAATCATGTTTTTGAGGATTAGGTTTAATAAAAGTGTTCATGATATAATTTGAATAAATAAAATCCAGGGTATAAAAATATACATACAGTTTGATCCCATGTTCCTTCTATACTTAATAAACCCGACAGATTCCATGAAAAGTCTGCTAGAACTGATCCATGAATTCAGCAACGATGCAGGATACAAAATCAATGTACAAAAATTGGTTGCATTTTTATATACCAATAATGAAGCAACATTAAAGAGAATTAAAGAAACTGATCCCATTCACAATTGCACCAAGATCCATAAAATAAACCTAACCAAAGATGTAAAAGATCTATATAGTAAAACTATAGAAAGCTTATGAAGGAAATTGAAGAAGATACAAAGAAATGGAAAAACATTCCATGCTCATGGATTGAAAGAATAAATATTGTTAAAATGTCAATACTACCCAAAGCAATCTACACATTGAATGCAATACCAATCAAAATTGCACCAGCATTCTTCCCAAAGTTAGAACAAACAATCCTAAAATTTGTATGGAACCACAAAAGGCCCCAAATAGCCAAAGTAATTTTGAAGAAGAAAACAAAGCAGCAGGCATCACAATCCCAGACTTTACCCTCTACTACAAAGCTGTAATCATCAAGACAGCATGGTATTGGCACAAAAACAGACACTTAGACCAATGGAATAGAATAGAGACCCCAGAATTGAACCCACAAATGTATGGCCAACTAATCTTTGACAAAGCAGGAAAGAGTATCCAATGGGAAAAAGCTCTTTAACAAATGGTGGTGGGAGAACTGGACAGCAACATGAAGAAGAATGAGACTAGACCACTTTCTTACACTATACACAAAAATAAACTCAAAATGGATGAAGGACCTGAATGTGAGATAGGGAATCATCAAAACCCTAGAGAAGAAAGCAGGAAACAACCTCATTGACCTCCACAGCAGCAATTTCTTGCTCAACATATCTCCAAAGGCAAGGGAATTAAAAGCAAAAATGAACTATTGGGACCTCATCAAGATAAAAAAGCCTCTGCACTGCAAAAGAAACAATCAACAAAACTAAAAGTCAACAAACGAAATCAGAAAAGATATTTGCAAATGACATATCGGATAAAGGGCTAGTATCCAAAATCTATAAAGAACTCACCAAACTCCACACCCAAAAAACAAATAATCTAGTGAAGAAATGAGCAAAAGACATGAACAGACACTTTTTCAAAGAAGATATCCAGATGGCCAACAGACACATGAAAAGATGCTCAATGTCACTCATCATTAGGGAAATACAAATCAAAATCACACTGAGATATCATTTCACATGAGTCAGAGAGGCTAAAATGAACAAATCAGGAGACTATAGACGCTGGTGAGGATGTGGAGAAACGGAAACCCTCTTGCACTGTTGGTGGGAATACAAACTGGTGCAGTCATTCTGGAAAACAGTGTAGAGGTTCGTCAAAAAATTAAAACTAGACCTACCCTATGACCCAGCAATAGCACTGCTAGGAATCTACCCAAAGGATACAGGAGTGCTGATCCATAGGGACACATGTACCCCAATGTGTATAGCAGCACTTTCAGCAATAGTCAAATTATGGAAAGAGCCTAACTGTCCATCAACTAATGAATGGATAAAGAAGATGTGGTTTATATATACCATGGAATACTACGTGGCAATGAGAAAAAATGAAATCATGCCATTTGCAGCAACAAGAATGGAACTGGCGGGTATTATGCTAAGTGAAATAAGTCAGGCAGAGAAAGACAGATACCATATGTTTTCACTCATATGTGGATCTTGAGAAATGTAACAGAAGACTATGGGGGAGGGGAAGGGGGAAAAATTATAGACAGGGAGGGAGGCAAACCATAACAGACTCTTAAGGACTGAGACCAAACTAAGGGTAGATGGGGGGAGAGGGGAAAGTGGGTGATGGGCAGGGAGGAGGGCACTTGTTGGGATGAGCACTGGGTGTTGTATGGAAACCACTTTGACAATAAATTATATTTAAAAAAAATAAAAACAAAAAATTTAAAAAATAGAAACATTTTAAGGGATAATTGTGTAATTAAATACTATAGAGTTATAAAATCATGTTTTTGAGGATTAGGTTTAATAACAGTGTTCATGATATAATTTGAATAAAGAAAATCCAGGGAATAAAAATATACATACCGTTTGATCCCACGTTCCTTCTATACTTAATAAATGATATTAACTTAGTGGGAAATAAAGTACTTCCATTATGTATTTGTGCTTATTTTGCTTAAAATAAGAACTGCACTGTCATTATATTCTTCTGTTTTTCGTTTTTAACATAATAAAACATGACATCTATATTTGGAGCATTTATTCAAATACAGAAAAGTATGTAGAAAAGAAATGCCATCTGTACTACCTTGAAATAAATCCCCTAAGCAACACAGAGTAGGTTAAGCATGGAAAAAAGAAGTAGGTAATCTGGGCCAGTGACTCATTCATTCTAAAAGGGCCCTGGCCCCCCTGGACTCATCTACCAATTAACATTTCACTGGTGAGCAGGTGTGTGATGTGAGTAGAAATGAGGAAGGCATTTAGTCAAAATAATGTTCAAAAAAGAACTTGATTCTGCAGACCCTTTTATTATGAAGTGCTTCAGAGAAGGGTGTGGAAGGTTTTAGCAGAGATTTAAGACTTCTTGCACTTAGTTCCTACCAAAGAGAATTTTCAACAGTGAAGCCAATGAAACAGAAACAGATGGCTCAAATTTTCTTTGAAATGTAGGCAGATTGAAGAAGAAGACGTTTGGCAAAAATACATTTGGGGTTTGGCCAAACTGAAAACATTTTAGAAATAATGCTATGAAACACTGGAAAAACATTAAAGCACTCAAACACTCACACTAAGTGTAACGTGATGGATACACAAAGAGAAATGGAGCTTAAAGACAGGCCTCAGTTTCTGGTCAACCATCACAGCAACTGTCTCATTCTGGGTCAGGATGGACATTGATGACTAGTAGTTCTACCTGTGCAACAGAAATTACTTGCAAAATTCAAAGAACTTGTGCAACTGAAACATTCCAAATGATTGAAATGCCCTGTGGGACCAAAACAAACATCCTGTACTGCTGAATCTATTGAGACATCCTTCTCAAGTACACATGACATTCTCCAGGATAGATCATAACTTAGGCCACAGATTAAGTCTGATTGGTTTAGATATCATAGAAAGTATCTTCTCTGGTCACAGAGATGAACTTAGAAAGTAATAATAGAAGGAAAACTGGAAAATCAGATTTTGTGGAAACTCATCAGTACACTCTTAAAGAATTAGCAGATCAAAGAAAAAATCACGGGGCACCTGGGTGGCTCAGTCAGTTGAGCGTCCGACTTCAGCTCAGGTCATGATCTCACGGTTCGTGGGTTTGAGCCCCACATTGGGCTCTGTGCTGGCAGCTCAGAGCCTGGAGCTGGCTTCAAATTCTATGTCTTCCTCTCTCTCTGTTCCTCCCCAGCTCACTCTCTGTCTCTCTCTCCTTAAAAAATAAATAAAAACATTTTAAAAAAAGAAAAAAAGAGAAAAAATCACAAGGGAAGTTAGAAAATACTTAGAGATGAGTGAAAGTGAAATCACAACACATCAAAACACTTGAAAGCAGTTCTGAGTGGGAAACTTATAGCAATAAATGCTGATATGAAAAAAAGAAGAATTTCAAATTAATAAACTAGCTTGACCATTTAAGGAACTAGAAAGGCTACTATCAAAAAAAAAAAACTGAAAAAAACAAATATTGATGAAGATGCGGAGATGTCAGTACCCTTGAACACTGTTATACAAATAGTTTAGCCACTGTGGAAACCATGAAGTTTCCTCAAAAAATTAAAAATATAACTACTATATGATTAAGCAACTCTACTTTTATGTACCCCAAGAATTGAAAGCAGGGTAGTGAAGAGATATTTGTATACCTGTCTCTATAGCAACATTATTTACAATAGAAAAAATGTGGAAGCAACTTAAGTGTTCCCTTACATATTATGGATAACAAAGTATATGGTATATACAAACAACAGAATATTATTCAGCCTTCAAGGAGAAGGAAATTCTGATACATACTCTAACATAGATGAACACTTCAGGACACTATGCTCAGTGAAATAAGCCAGTCACAAAAGAACAAGTACTGTATGATTCCATGAGGTCCCTAGAGTAGTCAAATTCAAAGAGATAAAAATGTAGAATGGGGCTCCAGGGCCTGGAGGGAAGATGAAATGAGGAGTTTGCATTCAATAAATTCATAATTTCTGTTTCACAAGACAAAAACAGTTTTGGAGATGGATGGTAGTGATAGTTGCAAAACAATATGAATATACATAATGCAACTGAACTGTATACTTAAAAATGGGTATGATGACAAAATTTATGTTACATGTATTTCACAATTGAAAAAAATTTAATGAAATAATGAAAATTTAAAAATAATACATAGCTTAAAAAATTAAGTTATGTAGAACAAAATGTACCAAACAAGAAAGAAAAGTTAAGAAAATTATATGTTCAACATTAAAATAACAGAATTTCCAAAAAGCAGAGAGAAAATAGGGGGAAGAAACATCAATGAAGGAATTTTAATAGTTCCCTAGAACTGAAGTATACAAGTTTCTGGACTGAGAGAGACACTAAACCCAAAATGATTCATGAAAGTAGATCCACATCAAGCCAAAGCATTTTGAAATTTCAAAGCAATGATGACAAAATGTCCTAAAACCTTCCAGAAAGAAACCCAAACCAGCAGCAATAATACCACCAACAGGTCACAAGAAAGGAAAACGAACTAGAATTCAGCTTAATTTGGGGGCTGTTTGGTGGCTCAGTGGGTTAAGAATCCATCTGTATGACTCTTGATTTAGCTTCAGGTCACGATCTCACAGTTTGTTGGATTGAGCCCCATGTTGGGCTCTGCACTGTCAGTGGAGCCTACTTGGGATTCTCTCTCCCTCTCTCTCTGCCCCTCCCCCTTTCAAGCACTGTCTCTTAAAATAAATAAACTCTAAAAAAAAAAAAAAAGAATTTGGGTTAATTTTTTACCCAACTGTAACGTTGAGTAGTAGATTACAAAGAAACAATGTTTTTAAAATTCTGAAGGAAAATGATTTTCAATTTAAAATTGTATTTCCAGCCAAACTATCAGTTCAGTGGGAGAAGAAAGATATCCTTTCAGACCCGTTTTAAAGAAGGTAATGTAAATGTGCTCCACCAAATAAAGCCAATAAACAAACAAAAAGAAATACATGGAACTCAGAAAACTGGATATCTAGTTCCAGAGTGTGATGAAAGGAATCTTGTGGAGAATGGTGATTGTGTATTTAATAATTACTGCTGTGCACCAGGAATGGAGAGCAATCAATCCATATTAGGGTAATTCTAATATTTGTGGTCAAGGAACGTGCAAGAATCTATATCCTTTGCCAGCCTGTACAATGAAAATGTGGCATAAAGAAAGTCAATGGAGCCATCTGTTTTATTAATAAGATTCACAAGGCTGATGGCTCATGCTTGAGACCAAAATGATAAGACAAAAACTGTGTTCCTATTATGAATAATCACACTGTTACTTAATTCCTCATGTTGGTAAGAGCTTTCTGATTCCTAAGACAACAATGTAGATGAAAATTCCAATCTATCAAAATAAGATATCATTGTTTAATGTTAATAGAATATCTCTGGAAAAATACACAAGAAACTGGGTGCCCCTAGTGGAGCAGAACAACAGCATCGTTCTGAAAAGCTGTGCATTGGAGACCTATTTTTCACATATTTGTTTCCTTAGAACGTTGTACTAGGTAATGTATTATAGCATCAAAAAAAAGATTAAAATAAAGTTCATTTTCTACAATGATAAAGACAAAGGATAAGAAAAGAGAGAGAGAGAGAGAGAGAGACCCCGAAATTCAGAACAAAAGACCAAGTTGGTCAGAATCTCTTTCTGAGGAAGCTGACTTAACACATCCTGCCACACAAAGATGGTCTGAAGCTGGGAATCTGAGGCTGAGACTCATGAGCCCCAGGGGTGGAGGTGTGAGGAGACAATGGCAAACTGCAGGGAATTGTTGAGAGATGATTTAATGTTTTAAACTATGACAAGCAAAGAAAGTAATTGGAAACTGTTCACCTGTAACTCACCTTAGATAAATATAGTTTGTGTTCCGAGGTTCTCTCTTCTTTATAAACTGTATAACCTTGATCCCACTGAACACATCCTCTAAACAATGCAAAATATTGGGAAAGAAACAGGTAAACAAGAAAGAACATAATCCCTTTATCAGAAGGAGGAGTAAGCAGAGGTCTTTAAATGAGTTCTTTTGTTTTTGGTATGGTGTCAGCAAGCAATCATCAGAGACAATAATGAAGCAGTTGATGTGGGAATTTATTTCAGAGCTGGCCTTGGGATATGCCTACTTCATTATATGGCGTAGTTTATTGTCAACTCACCCTCCATAAGAACAACCAAAACTACAGAAAATGGGATTAGACTAGTGACAAAATATTTTCAGATTTATTGTCCTGTTTTGCAACATAGGTGCCCTGGGCCCCTTTCAGGTCACTGGGTTGCAGTTCAGGGTTCACTCCTCTTCCCACACTGGCCCTAGGATGAGACAAGGCTCGATAAGAAGGTAGGCGAAGTCTAGAAGAAAAGAGTGCTCATGGTGGTCAACCAATACAGGGCCAAATATATATATATATAATATATAATATATATATATATATATATATATATATATATATATATATATTAGGGAAGCAGGGCTCCAGCTGGTCCTCAGGATGAAGTTGGGTGCTGTCCTCAGATCCTGAAAGGGGAGGGGATGAGACTTCACACCCTGCAAAATAAGCCTTTGGCTTGGTGTTTGCTGAGCTTCGTGTCTCTTTTCTCCTCAAAATGGTTCCAAAGACAGCAAAGAGTGGAACTACAGGGGATATGGGGAGAACTGCCAGGATGATAGGAAAATGTCAAAACAGAAAAGAAAATGCTAACACTTCTTATGCATCACTGATTAAAAATGTGTCTCTAAGTATAAAGCTATCTATAATGGGAAATGTATGCCCAGGCTGGATGGCTTAATTATAAGAGATATAAGAAACAGAATAATAAGGCCAAACTGGCAATGTATATGAAGAATACCTGAGAGCCAAGAGCTTAAAAACAACTGTAATTTATCAAAGGCTTAATTGAAGAAAATTACTATGGACTATACATATATTTTAGAGATAATTATTTTAGCATATTGGTGTTTTATCAATTTGGTTGCTTTGTTGAATAACAGATCTATTTCTGTTATAATAACACAAACTCAACCCAGAATGCTTTTAACAATAGATAAAATTTTTTTTAAATAGCTTTTCAGGTGAAATTTGATTTAGTAACAAAGTGAAATATGATTTCTATTTATGAAAGTATGTTCCAGAAATTATGTCCTCCAAAGAAACAAGAAACTGTGTGTTTATGAGTACAAATTGTGTTAATTTAGTAGGTGGTTGGTAAGTGTTTTATTTTTAAAGAATGTATATTGGTTTGCTAGGGCTGCCATAATAAGTATCACAGACTGGGTGGCAGAAAAAACAAAAAAAAAAATATTTTCTCACAGTTCCAGAGACTAGGAGTCCAAGATCCGTGTTGATTTCTTCTGAGGTTTCTCTCCTTGGGCTGTGTTATTTCCCTACCTTTACATGGTCTTTCCTTTGTGTATATTGGCATCCTCACTTCTTCTTCCTATAAGGAGACTAGTCATATTGGAGTAAGGCCCACTTTAATGACCTCATTTTAACTGAATTACCTCTTTAAAAACCTTATCTCCAGATATGGTTACACTCTCAGAGGAGTGTTTCAACATATGAATTTGAGGCTGGGGCACAATTCAGAGGGTTTCAACATATGAATTTGAGGCTGGGGCACAATTCAGCCCAGAATAGAATGAATAAATTATGAAACCATTGGAAAAGAGATGAGGAAGAAAATTGCTAGGACATTTTAACAAATTTAGCATTTTATGTAAAAGTGATTTGGATTCCATGGTTTGATGAGAATAAGGCAAACATGTTCAGGAGGGGTGTTTGTGATTACCTGGTTTTCCTGAACAAAACAAGCAGAGGAAAAGTCTTTGTGACACTCCTTAACCACCAGGTAGGTGTCTGAAAGGCTCACCTGGCTGCATGGACCACAAAGCCATGACTCCCAGCCTCCTCTCCGTTGGTGACATTATGCCTAGGACAGGCAAAATCAATAGCCTTACATGTCCTTCCCCTGTAAGCCCTATTGTATATTTAGGTGACATAAAAATGTCTTTCCTGTCATGTGCTCATTATGTCACATGAAAACAAAGTCCTTATCTGGATTTTATCAATTGTGTTACTAATAAGATCCCTGGATCTTTCTAATGAATTTTTTTAACATACTTATTTCTTGTCTTTATATAATTTATTGTCAAATTGGTTTCCATACAACACCAAGTGCTCATCCCAACAGGTGCCCTTCCTCAATGCCAATAACCCACTTTCCCCTCTCCCCCACCCTCCATCAACCCTCAGTTTGTTCTCAGTATGTAAGAGTCTCTTATGGTTTCCCTTCTTCCCTCTCTGTAACTTCCCCCCTTAAATTCCCCCCTGGTCTTCTGTTAAGTTTCTCAGGATCCACATATGAGTGAAAACATATGGTACCTGTCTTTCTCTGCCTGACTTATATCACCTAGCATAATATTCTCCAGTTCCATCCATGTTGCTACAAATGGCCAGATTTCATTCTTTCTCATTGTCAAGTAGTATTCCATTGTATATATAAACCACATCTTTATCCATTTGTCAGTTGATGGACAGTTAGGCTCTTTCCATAATTTGGCTATTGTTGAAAGTGTTGCTATCAACATTGGGGTACAAGTGCCCCTATACATCAGCACTCCTGGTGGGAATGGATCATTATAACAAATTGGAGAACCACTGTCCTTAACTAGCCTACATAAAATTCTCTGCCATCTATTCTAGAGCACTTACTTTGTAACAACCACTACCTTTGTAGGCTGGCTTTGTGACTTTCTTCTCCACTGTATTAGAAACTCTTTCATGACAGGGATTGAGTTTATGCTCTCCATTTTTGGGTGCCTGGTGCTTAACATTGCATCCTTCAAATACAAGACATGAGGCTGATTAAGATGAAGACTTCTGTCCCAGAATTATTGTTTATAAATGGTAATAAAGGTGGGTCTGAATTCTAGGTGATGTGCCTGACTCCAAACTCCAAAATTGGGAAGGAAATGATGTGAAATTGGGGATGTTTTAGCTGGTTGGAGATTTGGTGAAAATCTTAATCATTACAGACTGTGGAACTCAATCTTAATTTTTCTTTTTTTATTTAAATTCAAGTTAGTTAACATATAGTATAATAATGATTTCAGGAATAGAATTTAGTGATTCATCACTTACATATAATACCCAGTGCTCATCCCAACAAGTGCTCTCTTTAATGTCCATCACCCATTTAGCCCATCCCCTGACCCAAAACCCCACCAGCAACCCTCAGTTTGTTCTCTGTATTTAAGAGTCTCTTATGGTTTGTTTCCTTCTCCATTTTTATCTCAGTTTTGTTTCCTTTCTCCTATGTTCATATGTTTTTTTTTCTTAAATTTTACACATGAGTGAAATCATATGATATTCATCTTTCTCTGACTGACTTATTTCACTTAGATAATACACTCTAGTTCTATCCATGTTGTTGCACATGGCAAGATTTCATTCTTTTTGATTGCTGAGTAATATTTCATTGCATATATATACCACTTCCTCATTATCTATTCATCAGTCAATGGAACTCTGGACTCTTTCCATACTTTGGCTATTGTTGATAGTGCTCTTATAAACATTGGGTTCAATGTGCTCCTTCGCATCTGCATTTTTGTATCCTTTGGATAAATACCTAGTAGCACCATTGCTGGATCATAGGGTAGTTATATTTTTTATTTTTTGAGGAACATCCACATTGTTTTCCAGAGTGGCTGCACCAGCTTGCAATCCCACCCGCAGTACAAAGGGTTCCTCTTTCTCTGCCTCTTTGCCGACATCTGTTGTTGCCTGAGTTGCTAATTTTAGCCATTCTGACACGTGTCAGGTGGTATCTCATTGTGGTTTTGATTTTTATTTCCCTGATGATGAGTGATATTGAGCATATTTTCATTGTCTGCTAGCCATCTGGATGTCTTCTTTGGAAAAGTGTCTATTCATTCTTTTTCCCATTTCTCCACCAGATTATTTGTTTTTTGGGTGTTGAGTTTGATAAATTCTTTATAGATTTTGGATACTAACTCTTTATTTGACATGTCATTTGCAAATATCTTCTCCCATTCCATAGGTTGCCTTTTAGTTTTGCTGATTGTTTCCTTTGTTATGCAGAAGCTTTTTATCTTGATGATGTCCCAATAGTTCATTTTTGGTTTTGTTTCCCTTGCCTACAGGAACATGTCAAGTAAGAAATTGCTGCAGCCTAGGTCAATGGCTTCCTGTCTTAGGTTTAGGTCTTTCATCCATTTTGTGTTTATTTCTGTATATGGCCTAAGAAAGTGGTCTAGGTTCAGTCTTCTGGATGTTGCTGGTGAAACTCAATCTTAATGTGTATTTTAGAAGGATATCTGCATTCTACTTCAAAATTATGACCAAAATGTGTGAAAATTTAAGGTAATTCTCACTACAATATTCATCTGGGTTTCCTTCATGCAATAAGTTTATTTTAAAAATAATTTTCTTAAAAATGTCTGTACTCACAATTTTGAAAATAAAGTATTATTGTTTCCTTATGAATGAATATTTTTATTCATCCTTATGTCCAGATTATGATCAACTTGGGAACAGACTTGTGTCTTCAATAAGCCTGCTAGAACTTTAAGGTTTGTGATATTCCCCTCTCTTTATTTACTTTAAAACACAAGACTATTGTTTACTTTTACAAAAACAATATCAAATAAACTGAAACATAAGAACTTTGTATACAAAAAAAAGAGTAAACATATACTGTAGGATGTCAAGCAATGAATGCAACATATTTTAGATAGAGAAGTGCTCCTGCATTCTCACCAAGCTTCAGGGTAAAGGTGAAATTTGGGTTGCTTCCTGACAAAGGAAGAGTTAGTGACTCTATCTGGAGTTTTCCAAGATCTGAGGGTACAAGTGGGGAAGACTGGGGTCAGGGTATTAATAAGAGCATAATGGAAGAGTTTTTTCCTAGCAAGTAGGACAAGGCAAGTAAAGTAGGAAAAGAACCTATCACAGCCTCATAGGTGAGCCTACCTCAAACATTCATGCAGGATGAAAACAGGTAATAAAACAATTGTTCCTGGATACTGCCCAAGCCCACAAACATGTCATACTTGGGAACAGATGAAACACTGAACTTTAAGTAGTAGCTATAAAAGACAGATGGCAATGTTTCAAACTTTCAATAATCCTTCCTGTTTATATACCTTAACAAATTAAGATGAGAACTTTCTATTCTTCTAATGAAACTAAATGAAGAATAGTTTATAGTTTTACCATAAACTAGTATACTATCATTAACTAATAAACAATTAGTGCCAAAACTCTTCCAGAGATTTGCATCATATGCACATTAATTTTTATTTAATGTTTTTGGGGAATAAAACAGTAGCAAATAACTTTCAGATTTTAATTAGAAAATTGGGTGGAATCACATAGGTCATTAGATTTTAGGTTTCCTGAGGGCATGCATAATATTTTATTCATTTCTTAATTTCCCACCCAGACTGGCATGACACATAGCTTAATAGTGTGAGTTAAATTGAATTGGTTTTATTGAATAGAGTGTCAGATGTTCTTGAATAAAAAAAGATCTTATACCTCATTATCACACATATTCATAATGTATGCTAAGTTTGTTACATAATAAAATTGGATTAAAATGTCAGGTCTACCTAGAATCCCTCTTAGACTTCTAGTTATATAAGATGATATCAAATTGTGCTCACTTAACAGTTTAAGCCTTAACACTTAACACTTTTAGTGACCAACACTTAAAATTGAGGTGAAATGTTGGGTTGATAAAGGAGCAAAGAGTTGAGAAAGAACTCTTAAGCCATGTTCAGTGCAAAAAGGTGGTTTTGTTAAAGCACGGGGACAGGACCTTTGGGCAGAAAGAGCCACACTTGGGATTGTGAGGAGTGACCAATTATATGCTTTCAGGTTGGGAAGAGGTCGGGGATAGTGTAAGTTTCTAAGGAATTTGGAAGCAAGGTTTCCAGAACATTGAGGAGTCATTTACTACTGTCTAGTAAAACCTTAGTCATGAGACACATCAGATGTATATCAATTAGCTATATACTTGGAGAATGATTGCTAATATATATCCTGGGGGGCAGACATAAAGGAAGTTTCCAAAGGGATTTTCATATGTTAAAGAAGACTTATAGGATCCTGGAAGTTGGGGATAATGTCAAACTCATGTTGCCTTTCACCTCTAGCAAAGTATTAACATCGAGGCAGTTGAATTCTTGGAGGAAAATCACCTTGCCTGTCTCGAGTACTTCTCAGGGGAGCCTGGGTGGGTCAGTTGGGTAAGCATCTGACTCTTCAGTTCAAACTCAGGATCTGTGAGTTTGAGCCCAGCGTCAGGCTCTGTGCTAACAGTGTGGAGCCTGCTTGGGATTCTCTCTCCCTCTCTCTCTGCCTGTCTCCCCACTTCTTTTTCTCAAAATAAATAAATAAACATTTAAATAAAGTACTTCTCAAGTTGTAAGGATGTTTAATTTTTCTACATTTCTTTTACCTTTGTTCTCCACATCAAAAATGACAGTAATTTTTTTTGAAGAGATACTTTGCTTTAAAATTTTCAGTTGGGTAGGGGCATCTGGGTGGCTCAGTGGGGTGCACATCTTGACTCTTGATTTCAGCTTAGATGATGATCCCAGGGTCATGAGATTGAGCCCCACGTCAGACTCCTTGCTAAGTGTGGAACCTGCTTAAGATTCTCTCTCTCTTTCTCTCACCCTCTGCCCCTCTCCCCAACTCATTCTCTCTCTCTCTAGAATAAAAAAATTAAAAGAAAAAAATAAAGAAAAAAATTGAGTTGTGTAAAATAAAAAGACAATAGCATTCTAAGCTCCCCTGATTACTCAGAATATACATTTGTTGTTTTTTAAAGTATTTTCTCTTTAACAATCTCTGCCCTACAATTTTGAGTATAATGTATAGTTATCTCACTGTGAATTAACATTTTCATTTATCCTATGTTCTGGCTGTCATAATCATTAATAGGCAAAAAAAAAAGAATTTAAATGAATTTAAAAAAAATTAAATAAGCTTCATGCCCAATATGGAGCACAACACAGGGCTTGAACTCACTACCTTGAGATCATGACCTGAGTTGAGATCAAAAGACAGGGACTTAACCAACTGAGCCACCCAGGTACCCCTAAATGAATTCTTAAAACCAAGTTAGCTACCCAACTTGAAGACTTATTATAAAGCTACTATAATGAAGACAGTGTTGTATTGGTGAAAGAGTAGAGAAATAGATCAATGGAACAAAGTAGAGAGACTAGAAATAAACTCACACAAATATAATGAACTGATTTTTGACTAAGAAGCAAGGTAATACAATGGAGAAAAGATAACCTTTCAACAAATAGTGGTGGAACAATTAGATATCCACCTGAAATAAAATAATAAAATAAAATAAGATAATTTAAACCCCAGCTTCATTCTTTTTACAAAAATTAAAAATAAATTATAGACCTGAATGTTAAATGCAAAACTATAAAAGTTTTAGAAGATAACGAGGAAGAAAATCTAGGTGACATTTGGTTGACAATGATATCTAAAAGATATGACATCGAAAGCTTGATCCATGAAAGGAAGAATTGATTAGTGGAAACTCATTAAAATTAAAAATTTCTGCATGCAGAAAACAACCTGATTAAAAAGTGGGGAAAAATTCTGAACAGACAACTCCACTAGAGAAGATATACAGATAGAAAATATGTATTTGAAAAGATGCTCAGCATCATATATCACTATGGAAATACAAATTAAAACAATGCGATACCACTATACATTCATTAGAATGACTAAATCAAAATGTAGGCAAAGACATGGAGGAAGAGGAACTCTCTTTCATTGCTGGTGGAAACGCAAAATAGTAAAGTTGCTAAATGATTTTACCATGCAGTCCAGCAATCTCATTCTGCAGTGTAAATGCCTATCATTGAGCTTTTTGATTGTAATACAAGTACCTGACATTAAGCTTCCCATTGTTGAGGCATCCATTTCAAAGACAATCTTCTTAAATAAATACCTTGCCAGCTGTAAGACACAGCTACTAGCAAAACCACTAGGTAAGGTATAAGGCCACCTTCTCCCATGAAGTTTTCTTCTTAGAAAGCCAACCTAGATAACTGACCACTTGAATGAACCTGCTTCTCCCTTTCTGCACTCCAATTCCCACTCTTATGCTTTATATTCACCAATAATGAGCCCGAGAAATCCGAGGCACCCTACCCTAATAGAGGTAGAGCCCCAAGTCTATGTTCCATCCTTCTCTCTCTTTACCAGAGACCTCTTTGTGTGGTCTAGGGTGTGCCGTGTAACCTCTAGGACTTGTCAGTGATAAATCTTGTTCCTCAAAGTTCTATGAAGGTTGTTGATGAAGTGCATCCTTCCATCTTATTAAGACCCACAATGTTGTCTAGCCACAACATTGGCTCTGGTTGAGGAAATGTCTGTGGGGCATTCCTAGCCAATAGCATCACTATCAATAGGGTGAGACTGACACAACACACTCTTTGGTATCTAGCCAAATGAACTGAGAAAATGTCCACATAATAACCTGCACAGAGATGTTTATAGCAGCTTTATTCATAATTACCAAAATCTAGAAGCAATCAAGATGTTTTCAATAGGTGAATGGATAAATAAACTGTGGTACATCCAGACAATGAACTACAATTCAAGAATAAAAAGAAACAAGCTATCAAGCTATAAAAAGACACAGAGAGACTTAAATTCATATTACCAAGTGAAAGAAGCCAGTTTTAAAGGGCTACATATTGTATGATACTAACTCTGTGACATTCTGGAAAAGGTAGAACTATAAGCAGAAGACAAAGATCAGTAATTACCAGAGGTCTGGGGAGAGGAGAAGGATGACTAGGTGGGATAGAAGGGATTTTTAGGGCAGTGAACCCTTCTTTCTGGGTGATATTGTAATGGTGACTGAATGATATTATAATTTGTCAAGCCAATAGAATGTACAATACATGTGCATGTATTACATGTATTATATGTATTACATTATGTTAAGGAAACATATTATGTTACCATATTATAATAAGGCAATTGTTATGTTAACATAATAATTAATGTAATAATGCATCAATATTGGTTCATCAGTTATGACAACAGTACCATACTGATGCAAGATTTTAATAATAGGAGAAACTATGAGGGTAGGGGTTGTATGAAAACTGTCTGTACTTTATTCTTAATTTTCTTTAAACCTAAGACTTTTCTAAAAATAAATCTATTAATTTAAAAAACAAAAACAAAATTAAAAACCAAAGCCCAGTAAGTCATTCACTTTATTTTCTAAAGTATTAAGATAAATACTATTTCTAAAAGTAATTTAATTTTTCCTTCTTATAATTTAAAAACATTTAAATACAATTTATTACTGATAATTTGCTCTATGAAATTAGAATAAATTTTAACTGAAGATCTCCAAAATGAGTAGTTTGCTTCACACTATCTCAGCTTCAAGTCCAAGAAATATATCTGATTTTAATTTCAACCCTCAGTTTATTTTTGATGTATAGATGAATTTTCCAGTAGAAATGTATACATATATTCTATATTGTTGGCTTGCAGTGTCACCACAAGCATAGCTGTAATGTCAAATCTTACATCACAGGTTTGACTTCAGAAAATATATTCTTCGTTGTTACTCTTAGAGAAGTTGCTAATCCACAAAGCAATTGCATGCCTACTTTGCCCTGCAGGATATTGTTATACTAACCCCTTGATATTACCTCAGTCTTTCCCCCAAAGGTAATCAGCCCTCAGAGGGCTTCTGATTTTAAAACTAAATCTCAGGTGGCAACTCAGAAAAATTAAGTTCCTAAACTAATACATTTGTATTTAATCCTCTTGAATTCACCTTGTACTGAAAATTCAGAAAAACGGAAGCCCCTCCATGTTGTGTAACATTTTGGGTTTGTAACCTGAATCCCTTGAATGCATTTGCTCAGTTAAGTAAATGGCTGACATAAGTATGAATGGGCACCCTGAAGAAACATAAAGTTATGAGACAGCACTGATTATGAGTAAGGGAACTAGGGTAACAGCCAATAGGACATGGATTGCTTGTTTTTTAGCATTTATAAAAAATATACAAATAGTACTTAATGTACACAACACATGCAAATATATTTTTTAAAGGGTTTATAACTAGCAACATGGTGGAATTATTTGTTTGTGTTAATTCTTTGGTCAAAAAATTTTTAGCAAAAGATTTAATATTGACAGAAGAAGAGAAAACGCAAGCAGAAAATAATGATATATTAAAAGGATGTTGGGGCGCCTGGGTGGAGCAGTCGGTTAAGCGTCCGACTTCAGCCAGGTCACGATCTCGCGGTCCGTGAATTCGAGCCCCGCGTCGGGCTCTGGGCTGATGGCTCGGAGCCTGGAGCCTGTTTCTGATTCTGTGTCTCCCTCTCTGCCCCTCCCCGTTCATGCTCTGTCTCTCTCTGTCCCAAAAATAAATAAACGTTAAAAAAGTTTAAAAAAAAAGGATGTTCCCCAGCATTAGTGAAAATTAGGATGCAATGTTTTTCACCTAAGAATACATAACATATACTGTTATATAAAAATTCATGTGAACCAGCAATCCCAAATTGTTAACATTTAGATTTGAAAGTCAAAGAGTCAAATAATTGCTTATAATTTAACACACTATAAAAATTCAAACTGAAGTAGAGAAATAGGAAAATTGAAGAATAAAATCTACCCAAGGAGACTAGAAAAAATCTCACTGTTTCTGATCAGTTACAGGAGACTACAGGGTTTTCCTATTTTGGCAATGTGTAGTGTAAATGTAATTTACACAATTACAGAAGTGTCTTTCAAATTCTTATAGGTTTTTTCATTTTTTAAAATATGAAATTTATTGTCAAATTCATTTCCATACAACACCCAGTGCTCATCCCAACAGGTGCCCTCCTCAATACCCATCATCTACCCTACCCGCCCTCCTACCCCCCATCAACCCTCTGTCTGTTCTCAGTTTTTAAGAGTCTCTTATGTTTTGGCTCCCACCCTCTCTAGCCTGCTTTTTGTTTTATCCCTTCCCCTCCCCCATGGTCTTCTGTTAAGTTTCTCAGGATCCACATAAGAGTGAAAACATATGGTATCTGTCTTTCTCTGTATGACTTATTTCACTTAGCATCACACTCTCCAGTTCCATCCACGTTGCTACAAAAGGCCAGATTTCATTCTTTCTCATTCCCACGTAGTATTCCATTGTGTATACAAACCACAATTTCTTTATTCATCAGTTGATGGACATTTAGGCTCTTTCTATACTTTGGCTATTGTTGAGAGTGCTGCTATAAACATTGGGGTACAAGTGCCCCTATGCATCAGCACTCCTGTATCCCTTGGGTAAATTCCTAGTAGTGCTATTGCTGGGTCATAGGGTACGTCTAGTTTTAATTTCCTGAGGAACCTCCACACTGTTTCCCAGAGCGACTGCACCAGTTTGCTTTCCCACCAACAGTGCAAGAGGGTTCCTGTTTCTCCACATCCTCTCCAGCATCTATAGTCTCCTGATTTGTTCATTTTAGCCACTCTGACTGGCGTGAGGTGATATCTGAGTGCGGTTTTGATTTGTATTTCCCTGATGAGAGCAACGTTGAGCATCTTTTCATGTGCCTGTTGGCCATCTGGATGTCTTCTTTAGAGAAGTGTCTATTCATGCTTTCTGCCCATTTCTTCACTGGATTATTTGTTTTTCAGGTGTGGAGTTTGGTGAGCTCTTTATAGATTTTGGATACTAGCCCTTTGTCTGATATGTCATTTGCAAGTATCTTTTCCCATTCCGTTGGTTGACTTTTAGTTTTGTTGATTGTTTCCATTGCAGTGCAAAAGCTTCTTATATTGATGAGGTCCCAATAGTTCATTTTTGGTTCTAATTCCCTTGCCTTTGGGGATGTGTCAAGTAAGAAATTGCTGCCGCTGAGGTCAGAGAAGTTTTATCCTGCTTTCTTCTCTAGGGTTTTGATGGTTTCCTGTCTCACACTCAGGTCTTTATCCATTTTGAGTTTGTTTTTGCAAATGGTGTAAGAAAGTGGTCTGGTTTCATCCTTCTGCATGTTGCTGTCCAGTTCTTCCAGCACCATTTGTTAAAGAGACTGTCTTTTTCCCATTGGATGTTATTTCCTGATTTGTCAAAGATTAGTTGGCTATATTTTAGTGGGTCTAATTTTCGGGTTTCTATTCTATTCCATTGGTCTATGTGTCTGTTTTTGTGCCAATACCATGCTGTCTTGATGATTACAGCTTTGTAGTAGAGGCTAACGTCTGGGATTGTGATGCCTCCTGCTTTGGTCTTCTTCTTCAATATTACTTTGGCTATTCGGGGCCTTTTGTGGTTCCATACAAATTTTAGGATTGCTTGCTCTAGCTTCGAGAAGAATGCTGGTGCAATTTTGGTTGGGATTGCATTGACAGTGTAAATAGCTTTGGTAGTATTGACATTTTAACACTATTTATTCTTCCAATCCATGAGCACGGCATGTTTTTCCATTTCTTTGTATCTTCTTCAATTTCCTTCATAAGCTTTCTGTACTTTTCAGCATACAGATCTTTTACATCTTTGGTTAGGTTTATTCCTAGGTATTTTATGCTTCTTGGTGCATTTGTGAATGGGATCAGTTTCTTTATTTGTCTTTCTGTTGCTTCATTATTAGTGTATAAGAATGCAACTGATTTCTGTACATTGATTTTGTATCCTGCAGCTTTACTGAATTCATGTATCAGTTCTAGCAGGCTTTTGGTGGTCTATCGGGTTTTACATGGCATCTGCAAAAAGCGAAAGGTTGACTTCATCTTTGCCATTTTTGATTGCTTTGATTTCCTTTTTTTATCTGATTGCTGATGCTATAACTTCCAACACTATGTTAAACAACAGCTTTGAGAGTGTACATACCTGTCGGGTTCCTGATCTCAGGAACTGAGAAAACTGAGAGCTTTCCCCATTGGGGATGGTATTAGCTGTGGGCCTTTCATAAATGGGTTTTATGATGCTTAAGTATATTCCTTCTATCCCGACTTTCTCAAGGGTTTTTATAAGGAAACGATGCTGAATTTTGTCAAATGCTTTTTCTGCATCAATTGACAGGATCATCTGGTTGTTATCTTTACTTTTATTAATGTGATGTATCACATTGATTGCTTTGTGAGTGTTGAACCAGCCCTGCAGCCCAGGAATGAATCCCACTTGATCATGGTGAATAATTGTTTGTATATGCTGTTGAATTTGATTTGCTAGTATCTTCTTGAGAATTTTCGCATCAATATTCACCAGGAATATTGGCCTGTAGTTCTCTTTTTTTGCTGTGTCTTTGGTTTAGGAATCAAAGTAATGCTGGCTTCATAGAATGAGTCTGGAAGTTTTCCTTCCCTTTCTGTTTTATGGAACACCTTGAGAAGGATAGGGATAATCTCTGCTTTAAATGTCTGGTAGAATTCCCAAGGGAAGCCATTTGGTCCTGGAATCTTATTTTTTGGGAGATTTTTGATAACTGATTCAATTTCTTCACAGGTTATTGGTCTGTTCAAGTTTTCTATTTCTTCCTGTTTGAGTTTTGGAAGTGTGTGGGTGTTTCAGAATTTTTCCATTTCTTCCAGGTTGTCCTGTTTTTTGGCATATAATTTTTCATAGTATTCCCTGATAATTGCTTGTATTTCTGAGGGGTTGGTTGTAATAATTCCATTTTCACTCATGATTTTATCTATTTGGGTCCTCTTCCTTTTCTTTTTGAGAAGCCTGGCTGAAGCTTTATAAATTTTCTTTATTTTTTCAAAAACCAACTCTTGGTTTCGTTGATCTGCTCTACAGTTTTTTTAGATTCTATATTGTTTATTTCTGTTCTGATCTTTATTATTTCTCTTATTCTGCTATGTTTGGGGTGTCTTTGATGTTCCGCTTCTATTTCCTTTAGGTGTGCTGTTAGATTTTGTATGTGGGATTTTTCTTGTTTCTTGAGATAGGCCTGGATTGCAATGTATTTTCCTCTCAGGACTGCCTTTGCTCCATCCCAAAGCGTTTAGATTGTTGTATTTTCATCTTCATTTGTTTCCATATATTTTTAAAATTCTTCTATTTGCTTGGTGGACCCATTCATTCTTTAGTAGGGTGTTCTTTAACCTCCATGCTTTTGGAGGTTTTCAAGACTTTTTCCTATGGTTGATTTCAAGCTTCATAGCATTGTGGTCTGAAAGTGTACATGGTATGGTCTCAGTTCTTATATACTTATGAAGGACTGTTTTGTGACCCAGTATGTGATCTATCTTGGAGAATGTTCCATGTGCACTTGAGAAGAAAGTATATTCTGTTGCTTTGGGATGCAGAGTTCTAAGTATATCTGTCAAGTCCATCTGATCCAATGTATCATTCAGGGCCCTTGTTTCTTTATTGACCGTGTGTCTAGATGATCTATCCATTTCTGTAAGTGGAGTGTTAAAGTCCCCTGCAATTACGACATTCTTATCAATAAGGTTGCTTATGTTTGTGATTAATTGTTTTATATATTTGGGGGCTCTGAATTTGGTGCATAGACACCTAAAAATGTTAACTCCTCTTGATGGATAGACCCTATAATTATGATATAATGCCATTCTTCATCTCTTGTGGCAGCCTTTA
This sequence comes from Lynx canadensis, assembly GCF_007474595.2. NCBI lineage: Eukaryota > Metazoa > Chordata > Mammalia > Carnivora > Felidae > Lynx > Lynx canadensis. The sequence continues at coordinate 27,647,609 of NC_044307.1, read as the reverse complement.
ATTTAAAGTCTAGTTTTTCTGATATAAGTAAGGCTACTCTAGCTTTCTTTTGACTTCCAGTAGCATGATAGATAGTTCTCCATCCCCTCACTTTCAATCTGAAGGTGTCCTCAGGTCTAAAATGAGTCTCTGTTCAACAGCAAACAGATGGGTCTTGTTTTTTTATCCATTCTGATACCCTATGTCTTTTAGTTGGAGCATTTAGTCCATTTACATTCAGTGTTATTGAAAGATATGGGTTTAGAGTCATTGTGATGTCTGTAGGTTTCATGCTTATAGTGATGTCTCTGGTACTTTGAGGTCCTTGCAACATTTAACTCACAGAATCCCCCTTAGGATCTCTTGTAGGGGTATGAATTGGTGATGATGAATTCCTTCAGTTTGTTTGTTTGGGAAGACCTTTATCTCTCCTTCTATTCTGAATGACAGATTTACTGGATAAAGGATTCTTGGCTGCATATTTTTTCTGTTAATCACATTGAAGATTTCCTGTCATTCCTTTCTGGCCTGCCAACTTTCAGTAGATAGATCTGCCACTAGTCTTATCAGTCTCCCTTTATATGTTAGAACGTGTTTATCCCTAGCTGCTTTCAGAATTTTCTCTTTATTTTTGTATTTTGCCAGTTCCACTACAATATGTTGTGCAGAAGATCGATTCAAGTTATGTCTGAAGGGAGTTCTCTGTGCCTCTTGGATTTCAGTGCCTTTTTCCTTCCCCATATCAGGGAAGTTCTCAGCTATGATTTGTTGAAGTACACCTTCAGCACCTTTTTCTCTCTTTTCCTCTTCTGGAATTGTATTATATGGATATTGTTCCGTTTCATTGCATCATTTAGTTCTCTAATACTCCCCTCATACTCCTGGATTTTTTTATCTCTCTTTTTCTCAAATTCCCCCTTTTCCAGAATTTTATCTTCTAATTCACCTATTCTCTCCTCTGCTTCTTCAATCTGAGCTATCGTCACCTCCATTTTATTTTGCAGCTCATTTATAGCATTTTTAGCTCCTCCTGAATGTTTCTTAGCCCCTTGATCTCTGTAACAATAAATTCTCTGCTTTCCTCTATACTTTTTTCAAGCCCAGCAATTAATTTTATTACCATTATTCTGAATTCTTGTTCCGTTACACTGCTTAAATCATTTTGATCAATTCGTTAGCTGTCGCTACTTCCTGGAGTTTCTTTTGAGGAGAATTCTTCCATTTTGTCATTTTGGATAGTCCCTAGAGTGGTGGGGAACTGCAGGACACTTCCCCTGTGCTGTCTGTAGTAACTTTTGTTGGTGGGCGGGGCCACAGTCAGACCTGATGTCTACCCCCAGCCCACCATTGGGGCCACAGTCAGACTGGTGTGTACTGTATCTTCCCCTCTCCTAGGGGCAGGATTCACTGTGGAGTGGTGTGTCCCCTGTCTGGGCTACTTGCATACTGCCAGGCTTGTGGTGCTGCTGTGATGGGATTGGCGTATTAGCTAGGGTGGACCCACAAGGTGCACAGGGTCGGGAGGGACAGGCTTAGCTAGCTTTGTTGCCGGTCATCCCCTGCAGGAGGGGCCCTCCAGCACTGTGAGTGAGGCAGGCTGACCCATCCGAGGGATGGATACACAGAAGCACAGCGTTGGGTGTTAGCATTGTGCAAGCAAGTTCAGTGATGGGAACTGGTTCCCTTTGAGAGTTCGGCTGGGGTATGGGAGAGGGATATGGTGCTGGCCAGCACCTTTGTTTCCTGCTGAGCTAAGCTCTGTCTTCCAGGGCTCACACCTCTCCCTTCCAGTGTCCTCTTGCCCTCCTGCTCTCTGAGCAGAGCTGTTGACTTATATTATTCCAGATGTTAAGTCCTGCTGGCTGTCAGAACTCATGCAGTCTGGCCCCTCTGCTTTGCAAACCAGACTCAAGGGTTCTGCCTTGCCAAGGGGGCTGCCCCTCCACCGCCCTGGCCCCCTCCCACTAATCTGTGTAGTGCACACTGCCTCTCTGCCCTTACTAACCTCTTCTGTGGGCCTCTTGTATATGCTTGGCTCTGGAGAGTCCATTCTGCTAGTCTTCTGGCAGTTTTCTGGGTTATTTAGGCAGATGTGGGTGGAATCTAAGTGATCAGCAGGATGTGGTGAGCCCAGTATCCTCCTATGCCACCATCTTCTTCCTCCTTCTTATTGGTTTTTTTCAATCTGTAGTAAATTGTTTTATAACTTGTGTTATTTTTACTAAACATGTGCTGTGACTATTGGCTTTTCTCTGTGCTTCCTAAAAAAAGGTTTTAAAGGGGTATATTTTTAGAGGTACCTGAGAGAACAAAGATTTTTGATTTTTTTCTTTGAGACACGATTTGTATTTTTGGCATGATCCTGGTCAACATCCCTCCACAGGGACACTATAAATGGTTGCCTGTGGACACACTGAGAACTCCACTCTGGTGGCAGGCCTGGCACAAGTGTAACACATCATCTGTACCACTTTAGCCTGTATTTACAGGATAGTTGACACTATCATGCAATGGTTTTCAACTGTAGCTCTGTATGAAATGTCATACCTGTTTCATCCTATGCAGTGGAGCCTGGGTATCTGCATTGTTAAAGCTGTACAGGTCTTTCTGATGTGCAATCTGAGCAGGAGATCACAACTGTAAAAAAACCTGATTTCCATATTATCCAGGATATTATTGCATGTTCCAAAGCCAAGCTACCTGACTTCACAGGATCCAAATAGCAATGGTAGATCTAATACATAGAAGGGACCTGACTGAAGGGGATGGGGTAAAAGGTAGATTTTTCCATTTCATTTTAATTATGTAATGAATTTTTAAAAAGTAAATAATTAAATGATAAAAATTTAAAAATAGGTATTTTAAGCATGGGGCTTTCAAGAATTTTTTTAGGGGCCGAAGAGCTATAGAGAACACAATTACGAGATGTTATATGTGGAGCTGGCCTCCAGGCAACTTTCTGAATTTGAGATATTCAAGCGTTTCTGAAGCATTTTGCAAAGGTAGGTTCATATGGGACTTATACATATGGAAAACTCTTTTACATGCCTTTTGTGTAAGAAACAGAATAATTTACTCCTTCAGGGGAAGTACAGAGGACTATGTAACTTCTCATTCCATTGGTAGGGTATTCAAAGGCAGTTCTTGGCACTAAAAATGTCTACAGAAGAGGACTATAAAGAGTGTTTAAAAAAAAGAGAAAGTAGGGGCGCCTGGGTGACTCAGTCAGTTGAACGTCCAACTTTGGGGCAGGTTATGATCTCGTGGTGTTTGGGTTTGAGCCCCACATCAGGCTCTGTACTGACAGCTCAGAGCCTGGAGACTGCTTCAGATTTTCTGTCTCCTTCTCTCTCTGCCTCTTGCCTGCTCTGTCTCTGTCTCTCTTCCTGTCTCTCTCCCTCTCTCTCTCTCTTTCTCCCTCAAAAATAAGTAAACATTAAAAAAAGATTTAAAAAAAGAAAGGAGAAAGTGCATCAAGAGGATGATCACCGAAATTGGCATGTAATGGCAAAGCATCTTCCTTGTTATCTTTAAAAATGTACCCTCTTAAAAAAATTTACAGGCTAAGAGAAGTAAAGCTACTTGGTCAATTTCAGACAGTCTGGAAAATGACAAACCTTAGATTTATACCCAAACCTCTTTGCTCAAAGTCTGTCTTTTGTATTTTATCAGGCTGTCTCACCGTTTATACAAAGGCCCATGCCTGAAGTAAAGAAAAATGAATAGTATCAAGCCTCAAGAAGTCTAAGTCTAGTAAAGATGACACAATTTTGGAATTTTTAGTCGAGCCCATAATATGAAAAATATTAAGTAAATATTTAAGACATTGTATGTCAGAGATGGTACCCAGCCTACCCCAATCCCTCTAAGGAAAGAGCAGGATAAAAAGAATTTAGCTTGCTAGGGAATTTATAATGGCTATGAGAACTTCCTGTAGGTAAGTTGTGGATGCTCTTCCCTTTATGACCATGCAGGATCCATTTTAAGTCTAACCTTTATTTTTCTATTTTTATTTTTTTTCAATATATGAAACTTATTGTCAAATTGGTTTCCATACAACACGCAGTGATCATCCCAAAAGGTGCCTTCTTCAAAACCCATCGCCCACTCACCCACCCCCTATCAACCCTCAGTTTGTTCTCAGTTTTTAAGAGTCTCTTATACTTTGGCTCTCTCCCTCGCTAACCTCTTTTTTTTTTCCTGCCCCTCCCCCATGGTCTTCTGTTAAGTTTCTCAGGATCCACATAAGAGTGAAAACATATGGTATCTTTCTCTGTATGACTTATTTCACTTAGCATCACACTCTCCAGTTCCATCCACGTTGCTACAAAGGACCAGATTTCATTCTTTCTCATTGCCACATAGTACTCCATTGTGTATATAAACCACAATTTCTTTATCCATTCATCTGTTGATGGACATTTAGGCTCTTTCCATAATTTGGCTATTGTTGAGAGTGCTGCTATAAACATTGGGGTACAAGTGCCCCTATGCATCAGCACTCCTGTATCCCTTGGGTAAATTCCTAGCAGTGCTATTGCTGGGTCATAAGCTACGTCTAGTTTTAATTTTCTGAGGAACCTCCACACTGTTTTCCAGAGTGGCTGCACCAACTTGCATTCCCACCAACAGTGCAAGAGGGTTCCCGTTTCTCCACATCCTCTCCAGCATCTATAGTCTCCTGATTTGTTCATTTTGGCCACTCTGACTGGAGTGAGGTGATATCTGAATGTGGTTTTGATTTGTATTTCCCTAATGACGAGTGACGCTGAGCATCTTTTCATGTGCCTGTTGGCCATCTGGATGTCTTCTTTAGAGAAGTGTCTATGCTTTCTGCCCATGTCTTCACTGGGTTATTTGTTTTTTGGGTATGGAGTTTGGTGAGCTCTTTATAGATTTTAGATACTAGTCCTTTGTCCGATATGTCATTTGCAAATATCTTTTCCCATTCCATTGGTTGCCTTTTAGTTTTGTTGGTTGTTTCCTTTGCTGTGCAGAAGCTTTTTATCTTCATAAGGTCCCAGTAGTTCATTTTTGCTTTTAATTCTCTTGCCTTTGGGGATGTGTCAGGTAAGAAATTGCTATGACTGAGGTCAAGAGAGGTATTTTCCTGCTTTCTCCTCTAGGGTTTTGATGGTTTCCTGTCTCACATTCAGGTCCTTTATCCATTTTGAGTTAGTTTTTGTGAATGGTGTAAGAAAGTGGTCTAGTTCCATTCTTCTGCATGTTGCTGTGCAGTTCTCCCAGCACCATTTGTTAAAGAGACTGTCTTTTTTCCATTGGATGTTATTTCCTGATTTGTCAAAGATGAGTTGGCCATACGTTTGTGGGTCTAGTTCTGGGGTTTCTATTCTACTCCATTTGTCTATGTGTCTGTTTTTGTGCCAATACCATGCTGTCTTGATGATTACAGCTTTGTAATAGAGGCTAATGCCTGGAATTGTGATGCCTCCTGCTTTGGTCTTCTTCTTCAATATTACTTTGGCTATTCGGGGCCTTTTGTGGTTCCATACAAATTTTAGGATTGCTTGCTCTAGTTTTGAGAAGAATGCTGGTGCAATTTTGGTTGGGATTGCATTGAGAGTGTAGATAGCTTTGGGTAGTATTGACATTTTGACAATATTTATTCTTCCAATCCATGAGCATGGAATGTTTTTCCATTTCTCTATATCTTCTTCAATTTCCTTCATAAGCTTTCTATACTTTTCAGCATACAGATCTTTTACATCTTTGGTTAGATTTATTCTTAGCTATTTTGTGCTTCTTGGTGAAATTGTGAATGGGATCAGTTTCTTTTTTTTATGTTTATTTATTTATTTTTTTTATATATATGAAATTTATTGACAAATTGGTTTCCATACAACACCCAGTGCTCATCCCAAAAGGTGCCCTCCTCAATACCCATCACCCACCCGCCCCTCCCTCCCACCCCCCCATCAACCCTCAGTCTGTTCTCAGATCCCAACAGTCTCTTATGCTTTGGCTCTCTCCCACTCTAACCTCTCTTTTTTTTTTTTCCTTCCCCTCCCCCATGGGTTCCTGTTAAGTTTCTCAGGATCCACATAAGAGTGAAACCATATGGTATCTGTCTTTCTCTGTATGGCTTATGTCACTTAGCATCACACTCTCCAGTTCCATCCACGTTGCTACAAAAGGCCATATTTCATTTTTTCTCATTGCCACGTAGTATTCCATTGTGTATATAAACCACAATTTCTTTATCCATTCATCAGTTGATGGACATTTAGGCTCTTTCCATAATTTGGCTATTGTTGAGAGTGCTGCTATGAACATTGGGGTACAAGTGCCCCTATGCATCAGTACTCCTGTATCCCTTGGGTAGATTCCTAGCAGTGCTATTGCTGGGTCATAGGGTAGGTCTATTTTTAATTTTCTGAGGAACCTCCACACTGCTTTCCAGAGCGGCTGCACCAATTTGCATTCCCACCAACAGTGCAAGAGGGTTCCCGTTTCTCCACATCCTCTCCAGCATCTATAGTCTCCTGATTTGTTCATTTTGGCCACTCTGACTGGCGTGAGGTGATACCTGAGTGTGGTTTTGATTTGTATTTCCCTGATAAGGAGCGACGCTGAACATCTTTTCATGCGCCTGTTGGCCATCTGGATGTCTTCTTTAGAGAAGTGTCTATTCATGTTTTCTGCCCATTTCTTCACTGGGTTATTTGTTTTTCGGGTGTGGAGTTTGGTGAGCTCTTTATAGATTTTAGATACTAGCCCTTTGTCCGATATGTCATTTGCAAATATCTTTTCCCATTCCGTTGGTTGCCTTTTAGTTTTGTTGGTTGTTTCCTTTGCTGTGCAGAAGCTTTTTATCTTCATAAGGTCCCAGTAATTCACTTTTGCTTTTAATTCCCTTGCCTTTGGGGATGTGTCGAGTAAGAGATTGCTACGGCTGAGGTCAGAGAGGTCTTTTCCTGCTTTCTCCTCTAAGGTTCTGATGGTTTCCTGTCTCACATTTAGGTCCTTTATCCATTTTGAGTTTATTTTTGTAAATGGTGTGAGAAAGTGGTCTAGTTTCAACCTTCTGCATGTTGCTGTCCAGTTCTCCCAGCACCATTTGTTAAAGAGGCTGTCTTTTTTCCATTGGATGTTCTTTCCTGCTTTGTCAAAGATGAGTTGGCCATACGTTTGTGGGTCTAGTTCTGGGCTTTCTATTCTATTCCATTGGTCTGTGTGTCTGTTTTTGTGCCAATACCATGCTGTCTTGATGATGACAGCTTTGTAGTAGAGGCTAAAGTCTGGGATTGTGATGCCTCCTGCTTTGGTCTTCTTCTTCAAAATTCCTTTGGCTATTCGGGGCCTTTTGTGGTTCCATATGAATTTTAGGATTGCTTGTTCTAGTTTCGAGAAGAATGCTGGTGCAATTTTGATTGGGATTGCATTGAATGTGTAGATAGCTTTGGGTAGTATTGACATTTTGACAATATTTATTTTTCCAATCCATGAGCAGGGAATGTCTTTCCATTTCTTTAAATCTTCTTCAATTTCCTTCATAAGCTTTCTATAGTTTCAGCATACAGATCCTTTACATCTTTGGTTAGATTTATTCCTAGGTATTTTATGCTTCTTGGTGCAATTGTGAATGGGATCATTTTCTTTATTTGCCTTTCTGTTGCTTCATTGTTAGTGTATAAGAATGCAACTGATTTCTGGACATTGATTTTGTATCCTGCAACTTTGCTGAATCATGTATGAGTTCTAGCAGACTTTTGGTGGAGTCTATCGGATTTTCCATGTATAATATCATGTCATCTGCAAAAAGCGAAAGCTTGACTTCATCTTTGCCAATTTTGATGCCTTTGATTTCCTTTTGTTGTCTGAATGCTGACGCTAGAACTTCCAACACTATGTTAAACAACAGCAGTGAGAGTGGACATCCCTGTCGTGTTCCTGATCTCAGCGGAAAAGCTCTCAGTTTTTCCCCATTGAGGATGATGTCAGCTGTGGGCTTTTCATAAATGGCTTTTATGATGTTTAAGTATGTTCCTTCTATCCCGACTTTCTCGAGGGTTTTTATTAAGAAACTTTGCTGAATTTTGTCAAAGGCCTTTTCTGCATCTATTGACAGGATCGTATGGTTCTTTTCTTTTATTTATGTGATGTATCACATTGATTGATTTGTGAATGTTGAACCAGCCCTGCATCCCAGGAATGAATCCCACTTGATCATGGTGAATAATTTATTTATGCTGTTGAATTCGATTTGCTAGTATCTTCTTGAGAATTTTTGCATCCATATTCATCAGGGATATTGGCCTGTAGTTCTCTTTTTTTACTGGGTCTCTGTCTGGTTTAGGAATCAAAGTAATGCTGGCTTCATAGAATGAGTCTGGAAGTTTCCCTTCCCTTTCTATTCTTTGGAATAGCTTGAGTAGGATAGGTATTATTTCTGCTTTAAACGTCTGGTAGAACTCCCCTGGGAAGCCATCTGGTACTGGACTCTTATTTTTTGGGAGATTTTTGATAATTGGTTCAATTTCTTCGCTGGTTGTGAGTCTGTTCAAGCTTTCTATTTCCTCCTGATTGAGTTTTGGAAGCGTGTGGGTGTTTAGGAATTTGTCCATTTCTTCCAGGTTGTCCAGTTTGTTGGCATATAATTTTTCATAGTATTCCCTGATAATTGTTTGTATCTCTGAGGGATTGGTTGTAATAATTCCATTTTCACTCATGATTTTATCTATTTGTTTCATCTCCCTTTCTTTTTGAGAAGCCTGGCTAGAGGTTTATCAATTTTGTTTATTTTTTCAAAAAACCAACTCTTGGTTTCGTTGATCTGCTCTACAGTTTTTTTAGATTCTATATTGTTTATTTCTGCTCTGATCTTTATTATTTCTCTTATTCTGCTAGGGGTAGGCTGTCTGTGCTATTCTGCTTCCATTTCCTTTAGGTGTACTGTTAGATTTTGTATTTGGCATTTTTCGTGTTCCTTGAGATAGGCCTGGATTGCAATGTATTTTCCTCTCAGGACTGCCTTCGCTGCATCCCAAAGCGTTTGGATTGTTGTATTTTCATTTTCATTTGTTCCCATATATTTTTTAATTTCTTCTCTAATTGCCTGGTTGACCCACTCATTCTTTTTTTTTTTTTTTTTTTTTATGAAGTTTATTGACAAATTGGTTTCCATACAACACCCAGTGCTCATCCCAAAATGTGCCCTCCTCAATACCCATCACCCCCCCGCCCCTCCCTCCCACCCCCCATCAACCCTCAGTTTGTTCTCAGTTTTTAACAGTCTCTTATGCTTTGGCTCTCTCCCACTCTAACGTCCTTTTTTTTTTTTTTTTTTTTTTTTCCTTCCCCTCCCCCATGGGTTCCTGTTAAGTTTCTCAGGATCCACATAAGAGTGAAACCATATGGTATCTGTCTTTCTCTGTATGGCTTATTTCACTTAGCATCACACTCTCCAGTTCCATCCACGTTGCTACAAAAGGCCATATTTCATTTTTTCTCATTGCCACGTAGTATTCCATTGTGTATATAAACCACAATTTCTTTATCCATTCATCAGTTGATGGACATTTAGGCTCTTTCCATAATTTGGCTATTGTTGAGAGTGCTGCTATGAACATTGGGGTACAAGTGCCCCTATGCATCAGTACTCCTGTATCCCTTGGGTAGATTCCTAGCAGTGCTATTGCTGGGTCATAGGGTAGGTCTATTTTTAATTTTCTGAGGAACCTCCACACTGCTTTCCAGAGTGGCTGCACCAATTTGCATTCCCACCAACAGTGCAAGAGGGTTCCCGTTTCTCCACATCCTCTCCAGCATCTATAGTCTCCTGATTTGTTCATTTTGGCCACTCTGACTGGCGTGAGGTGATACCTGAGTGTGGTTTTGATTTGTATTTCCCTGATAAGGAGCGACGCTGAACATCTTTTCATGCGCCTGTTGGCCATCTGGATGTCTTCTTTAGAGAAGTGTCTATTCATGTTTTCTGCCCATTTCTTCACTGGGTTATTTGTTTTTCGGGTGTGGAGTTTGGTGAGCTCTTTATAGATTTTAGATACTAGCCCTTTGTCCGATATGTCATTTGCAAATATCTTTTCCCATTCCGTTGGTTGCCTTTTAGTTTTGTTGGTTGTTTCCTTTGCTGTGCAGAAGCTTTTTATCTTCATAAGGTCCCAGTAATTCACTTTTGCTTTTAATTCCCTTGCCTTTGGGGATGTGTCGAGTAAGAGATTGCTACGGCTGAGGTCAGAGAGGTCTTTTCCTGCTTTCTCCTCTAAGGTTCTGATGGTTTCCTGTCTCACATTTAGGTCCTTTATCCATTTTGAGTTTATTTTTGTAAATGGTGTGAGAAAGTGGTCTAGTTTCAACCTTCTGCATGTTGCTGTCCAGTTCTCCCAGCACCATTTGTTAAAGAGGCTGTCTTTTTTCCATTGGATGTTCTTTCCTGCTTTGTCAAAGATGAGTTGGCCATACGTTTGTGGGTCTAGTTCTGGGCTTTCTATTCTATTCCATTGGTCTGTGTGTCTGTTTTTGTGCCAATACCATGCTGTCTTGATGATGACAGCTTTGTAGTAGAGGCTAAAGTCTGGGATTGTGATGCCTCCTGCTTTGGTCTTCTTCTTCAAAATTCCTTTGGCTATTCGGGGCCTTTTGTGGTTCCATATGAATTTTAGGATTGCTTGTTCTAGTTTCGAGAAGAATGCTGGTGCAATTTTGATTGGGATTGCATTGAATGTGTAGATAGCTTTGGGTAGTATTGACATTTTGACAATATTTATTTTTCCAATCCATGAGCAGGGAATGTCTTTCCATTTCTTTAAATCTTCTTCAATTTCCTTCATAAGCTTTCTATAGTTTCAGCATACAGATCCTTTACATCTTTGGTTAGATTTATTCCTAGGTATTTTATGCTTCTTGGTGCAATTGTGAATGGGATCATTTTCTTTATTTGCCTTTCTGTTGCTTCATTGTTAGTGTATAAGAATGCAACTGATTTCTGGACATTGATTTTGTATCCTGCAACTTTGCTGAATCATGTATGAGTTCTAGCAGACTTTTGGTGGAGTCTATCGGATTTTCCATGTATAATATCATGTCATCTGCAAAAAGCGAAAGCTTGACTTCATCTTTGCCAATTTTGATGCCTTTGATTTCCTTTTGTTGTCTGAATGCTGACGCTAGAACTTCCAACACTATGTTAAACAACAGCAGTGAGAGTGGACATCCCTGTCGTGTTCCTGATCTCAGCGGAAAAGCTCTCAGTTTTTCCCCATTGAGGATGATGTCAGCTGTGGGCTTTTCATAAATGGCTTTTATGATGTTTAAGTATGTTCCTTCTATCCCGACTTTCTCGAGGGTTTTTATTAAGAAACTTTGCTGAATTTTGTCAAAGGCCTTTTCTGCATCTATTGACAGGATCGTATGGTTCTTTTCTTTTATTTATGTGATGTATCACATTGATTGATTTGTGAATGTTGAACCAGCCCTGCATCCCAGGAATGAATCCCACTTGATCATGGTGAATAATTTATTTATGCTGTTGAATTCGATTTGCTAGTATCTTCTTGAGAATTTTTGCATCCATATTCATCAGGGATATTGGCCTGTAGTTCTCTTTTTTTACTGGGTCTCTGTCTGGTTTAGGAATCAAAGTAATGCTGGCTTCATAGAATGAGTCTGGAAGTTTCCCTTCCCTTTCTATTCTTTGGAATAGCTTGAGTAGGATAGGTATTATTTCTGCTTTAAACGTCTGGTAGAACTCCCCTGGGAAGCCATCTGGTACTGGACTCTTATTTTTTGGGAGATTTTTGATAATTGGTTCAATTTCTTCGCTGGTTGTGAGTCTGTTCAAGCTTTCTATTTCCTCCTGATTGAGTTTTGGAAGCGTGTGGGTGTTTAGGAATTTGTCCATTTCTTCCAGGTTGTCCAGTTTGTTGGCATATAATTTTTCATAGTATTCCCTGATAATTGTTTGTATCTCTGAGGGATTGGTTGTAATAATTCCATTTTCACTCATGATTTTATCTATTTGTTTCATCTCCCTTTCTTTTTGAGAAGCCTGGCTAGAGGTTTATCAATTTTGTTTATTTTTTCAAAAAACCAACTCTTGGTTTCGTTGATCTGCTCTACAGTTTTTTTAGATTCTATATTGTTTATTTCTGCTCTGATCTTTATTATTTCTCTTATTCTGCTAGGGGTAGGCTGTCTGTGCTATTCTGCTTCCATTTCCTTTAGGTGTACTGTTAGATTTTGTATTTGGCATTTTTCGTGTTCCTTGAGATAGGCCTGGATTGCAATGTATTTTCCTCTCAGGACTGCCTTCGCTGCATCCCAAAGCGTTTGGATTGTTGTATTTTCATTTTCATTTGTTCCCATATATTTTTTAATTTCTTCTCTAATTGCCTGGTTGACCCACTCATTCTTTTTTTTTTTTTTTTTTTATATGAAGTTTATTGACAAATTGGTTTCCATACAACACCCAGTGCTCATCCCAAAATGTGCCCTCCTCAATACCCATCACCCACCCGCCCCTCCCTCCCACCCCCCATCAACCCTCAGTTTGTTCTCAGTTTTTAACAGTCTCTTATGCTTTGGCTCTCTCCCACTCTAACGTCCTTTTTTTTTTTTTTTTTTTTTTTCCTTCCCCTCCCCCATGGGTTCCTGTTAAGTTTCTCAGGATCCACATAAGAGTGAAACCATATGGTATCTGTCTTTCTCTGTATGGCTTATTTCACTTAGCATCACACTCTCCAGTTCCATCCACGTTGCTACAAAAGGCCATATTTCATTTTTTCTCATTGCCACGTAGTATTCCATTGTGTATATAAACCACAATTTCTTTATCCATTCATCAGTTGATGGACATTTAGGCTCTTTCCATAATTTGGCTATTGTTGAGAGTGCTGCTATGAACATTGGGGTACAAGTGCCCCTATGCATCAGTACTCCTGTATCCCTTGGGTAGATTCCTAGCAGTGCTATTGCTGGGTCATAGGGTAGGTCTATTTTTAATTTTCTGAGGAACCTCCACACTGCTTTCCAGAGTGGCTGCACCAATTTGCATTCCCACCAACAGTGCAAGAGGGTTCCCGTTTCTCCACATCCTCTCCAGCATCTATAGTCTCCTGATTTGTTCATTTTGGCCACTCTGACTGGCGTGAGGTGATACCTGAGTGTGGTTTTGATTTGTATTTCCCTGATAAGGAGCGACGCTGAACATCTTTTCATGCGCCTGTTGGCCATCTGGATGTCTTCTTTAGAGAAGTGTCTATTCATGTTTTCTGCCCATTTCTTCACTGGGTTATTTGTTTTTCGGGTGTGGAGTTTGGTGAGCTCTTTATAGATTTTAGATACTAGCCCTTTGTCCGATATGTCATTTGCAAATATCTTTTCCCATTCCGTTGGTTGCCTTTTAGTTTTGTTGGTTGTTTCCTTTGCTGTGCAGAAGCTTTTTATCTTCATAAGGTCCCAGTAATTCACTTTTGCTTTTAATTCCCTTGCCTTTGGGGATGTGTCGAGTAAGAGATTGCTACGGCTGAGGTCAGAGAGGTCTTTTCCTGCTTTCTCCTCTAAGGTTCTGATGGTTTCCTGTCTCACATTTAGGTCCTTTATCCATTTTGAGTTTATTTTTGTAAATGGTGTGAGAAAGTGGTCTAGTTTCAACCTTCTGCATGTTGCTGTCCAGTTCTCCCAGCACCATTTGTTAAAGAGGCTGTCTTTTTTCCATTGGATGTTCTTTCCTGCTTTGTCAAAGATGAGTTGGCCATACGTTTGTGGGTCTAGTTCTGGGCTTTCTATTCTATTCCATTGGTCTGTGTGTCTGTTTTTGTGCCAATACCATGCTGTCTTGATGATGACAGCTTTGTAGTAGAGGCTAAAGTCTGGGATTGTGATGCCTCCTGCTTTGGTCTTCTTCTTCAAAATTCCTTTGGCTATTCGGGGCCTTTTGTGGTTCCATATGAATTTTAGGATTGCTTGTTCTAGTTTCGAGAAGAATGCTGGTGCAATTTTGATTGGGATTGCATTGAATGTGTAGATAGCTTTGGGTAGTATTGACATTTTGACAATATTTATTTTTCCAATCCATGAGCAGGGAATGTCTTTCCATTTCTTTAAATCTTCTTCAATTTCCTTCATAAGCTTTCTATAGTTTCAGCATACAGATCCTTTACATCTTTGGTTAGATTTATTCCTAGGTATTTTATGCTTCTTGGTGCAATTGTGAATGGGATCATTTTCTTTATTTGCCTTTCTGTTGCTTCATTGTTAGTGTATAAGAATGCAACTGATTTCTGGACATTGATTTTGTATCCTGCAACTTTGCTGAATCATGTATGAGTTCTAGCAGACTTTTGGTGGAGTCTATCGGATTTTCCATGTATAATATCATGTCATCTGCAAAAAGCGAAAGCTTGACTTCATCTTTGCCAATTTTGATGCCTTTGATTTCCTTTTGTTGTCTGAATGCTGACGCTAGAACTTCCAACACTATGTTAAACAACAGCAGTGAGAGTGGACATCCCTGTCGTGTTCCTGATCTCAGCGGAAAAGCTCTCAGTTTTTCCCCATTGAGGATGATGTCAGCTGTGGGCTTTTCATAAATGGCTTTTATGATGTTTAAGTATGTTCCTTCTATCCCGACTTTCTCGAGGGTTTTTATTAAGAAACTTTGCTGAATTTTGTCAAAGGCCTTTTCTGCATCTATTGACAGGATCGTATGGTTCTTTTCTTTTATTTATGTGATGTATCACATTGATTGATTTGTGAATGTTGAACCAGCCCTGCATCCCAGGAATGAATCCCACTTGATCATGGTGAATAATTTATTTATGCTGTTGAATTCGATTTGCTAGTATCTTCTTGAGAATTTTTGCATCCATATTCATCAGGGATATTGGCCTGTAGTTCTCTTTTTTTACTGGGTCTCTGTCTGGTTTAGGAATCAAAGTAATGCTGGCTTCATAGAATGAGTCTGGAAGTTTCCCTTCCCTTTCTATTCTTTGGAATAGCTTGAGTAGGATAGGTATTATTTCTGCTTTAAACGTCTGGTAGAACTCCCCTGGGAAGCCATCTGGTACTGGACTCTTATTTTTTGGGAGATTTTTGATAATTGGTTCAATTTCTTCGCTGGTTGTGAGTCTGTTCAAGCTTTCTATTTCCTCCTGATTGAGTTTTGGAAGCGTGTGGGTGTTTAGGAATTTGTCCATTTCTTCCAGGTTGTCCAGTTTGTTGGCATATAATTTTTCATAGTATTCCCTGATAATTGTTTGTATCTCTGAGGGATTGGTTGTAATAATTCCATTTTCACTCATGATTTTATCTATTTGTTTCATCTCCCTTTCTTTTTGAGAAGCCTGGCTAGAGGTTTATCAATTTTGTTTATTTTTTCAAAAAACCAACTCTTGGTTTCGTTGATCTGCTCTACAGTTTTTTTAGATTCTATATTGTTTATTTCTGCTCTGATCTTTATTATTTCTCTTATTCTGCTAGGGGTAGGCTGTCTGTGCTATTCTGCTTCCATTTCCTTTAGGTGTACTGTTAGATTTTGTATTTGGCATTTTTCGTGTTCCTTGAGATAGGCCTGGATTGCAATGTATTTTCCTCTCAGGACTGCCTTCGCTGCATCCCAAAGCGTTTGGATTGTTGTATTTTCATTTTCATTTGTTCCCATATATTTTTTAATTTCTTCTCTAATTGCCTGGTTGACCCACTCATTCTTTTTTTTTTTTTTTTTTATATGAAGTTTATTGACAAATTGGTTTCCATACAACACCCAGTGCTCATCCCAAAAGGTGCCCTCCTCAATACCCATCACCCACCCGCCCCTCCCTCCCACCCCCCATCAACCCTCAGTTTGTTCTCAGTTTTTTTTTTTTTTTTTTTTTTTTTTTTTTTTTTTTTTTTGTTATTATCATATTTATTTTTTTTTTATATGAAGTTTATTGACAAATTGGTTTCCATACAACACCCAGTGCTCATCCCAAAAGGTGCCCTCCTCAATACCCATCACCCACCCGCCCCTCCCTCCCACCCCCCATCAACCCTCAGTTTGTTCTCAGTTTTTAACAGTCTCTTATGCTTTGGCTCTCTCCCACTCTAACGTCCTTTTTTTTTTTTTTTTTTTTTTTTTCCTTCCCCTCCCCCATGGGTTCCTGTTAAGTTTCTCAGGATCCACATAAGAGTGAAACCATATGGTATCTGTCTTTCTCTGTATGGCTTATTTCACTTAGCATCACACTCTCCAGTTCCATCCACGTTGCTACAAAAGGCCATATTTCATTTTTTCTCATTGCCACGTAGTATTCCATTGTGTATATAAACCACAATTTCTTTATCCATTCATCAGTTGATGGACATTTAGGCTCTTTCCATAATTTGGCTATTGTTGAGAGTGCTGCTATGAACATTGGGGTACAAGTGCCCCTATGCATCAGTACTCCTGTATCCCTTGGGTAGATTCCTAGCAGTGCTATTGCTGGGTCATAGGGTAGGTCTATTTTTAATTTTCTGAGGAACCTCCACACTGCTTTCCAGAGCGGCTGCACCAATTTGCATTCCCACCAACAGTGCAAGAGGGTTCCCGTTTCTCCACATCCTCTCCAGCATCTATAGTCTCCTGATTTGTTCATTTTGGCCACTCTGACTGGCGTGAGGTGATACCTGAGTGTGGTTTTGATTTGTATTTCCCTGATAAGGAGCGACGCTGAACATCTTTTCATGCGCCTGTTGGCCATCTGGATGTCTTCTTTAGAGAAGTGTCTATTCATGTTTTCTGCCCATTTCTTCACTGGGTTATTTGTTTTTCGGGTGTGGAGTTTGGTGAGCTCTTTATAGATTTTAGATACTAGCCCTTTGTCCGATATGTCATTTGCAAATATCTTTTCCCATTCCGTTGGTTGCCTTTTAGTTTTGTTGGTTGTTTCCTTTGCTGTGCAGAAGCTTTTATCTTCATAAGGTCCCAGTAATTCACTTTTGCTTTTAATTCCCTTGCCTTTGGGGATGTGTCGAGTAAGAGATTGCTACGGCTGAGGTCAGAGAGGTCTTTTCCTGCTTTCTCCTCTAAGGTTCTGATGGTTTCCTGTCTCACATTTAGGTCCTTTATCCATTTTGAGTTTATTTTTGTAAATGGTGTGAGAAAGTGGTCTAGTTTCAACCTTCTGCATGTTGCTGTCCAGTTCTCCCAGCACCATTTGTTAAAGAGGCTGTCTTTTTTCCATTGGATGTTCTTTCCTGCTTTGTCAAAGATGAGTTGGCCATACGTTTGTGGGTCTAGTTCTGGGCTTTCTATTCTATTCCCTTGGTCTGTGTGTCTGTTTTTGTGCCAATACCATGCTGTCTTGATGATGACAGCTTTGTAGTAGAGGCTAAAGTCTGGGATTGTGATGCCTCCTGCTTTGGTCTTCTTCTTCAAAATTCCTTTGGCTATTCGGGGCCTTTTGTGGTTCCATATGAATTTTAGGATTGCTTGTTCTAGTTTCGAGAAGAATGCTGGTGCAATTTTGATTGGGATTGCATTGAATGTGTAGATAGCTTTGGGTAGTATTGACATTTTGACAATATTTATTTTTCCAATCCATGAGCAGGGAATGTCTTTCCATTTCTTTAAATCTTCTTCAATTTCCTTCATAAGCTTTCTATAGTTTCAGCATACAGATCCTTTACATCTTTGGTTAGATTTATTCCTAGGTATTTTATGCTTCTTGGTGCAATTGTGAATGGGATCATTTTCTTTATTTGCCTTTCTGTTGCTTCATTGTTAGTGTATAAGAATGCAACTGATTTCTGGACATTGATTTTGTATCCTGCAACTTTGCTGAATCATGTATGAGTTCTAGCAGACTTTTGGTGGAGTCTATCGGATTTTCCATGTATAATATCATGTCATCTGCAAAAAGCGAAAGCTTGACTTCATCTTTGCCAATTTTGATGCCTTTGATTTCCTTTTGTTGTCTGAATGCTGACGCTAGAACTTCCAACACTATGTTAAACAACAGCAGTGAGAGTGGACATCCCTGTCGTGTTCCTGATCTCAGCGGAAAAGCTCTCAGTTTTTCCCCATTGAGGATGATGTCAGCTGTGGGCTTTTCATAAATGGCTTTTATGATGTTTAAGTATGTTCCTTCTATCCCGACTTTCTCGAGGGTTTTTATTAAGAAACTTTGCTGAATTTTGTCAAAGGCCTTTTCTGCATCTATTGACAGGATCGTATGGTTCTTTTCTTTTATTTATGTGATGTATCACATTGATTGATTTGTGAATGTTGAACCAGCCCTGCATCCCAGGAATGAATCCCACTTGATCATGGTGAATAATTTATTTATGCTGTTGAATTCGATTTGCTAGTATCTTCTTGAGAATTTTTGCATCCATATTCATCAGGGATATTGGCCTGTAGTTCTCTTTTTTTACTGGGTCTCTGTCTGGTTT
Source organism: Lynx canadensis (assembly GCF_007474595.2). Taxonomy (NCBI): domain Eukaryota; kingdom Metazoa; phylum Chordata; class Mammalia; order Carnivora; family Felidae; genus Lynx; species Lynx canadensis. The sequence goes on along the minus strand of NC_044307.1, from coordinate 27,629,234 downwards.
AGGAATCAAAGTAATGCTGGCTTCATAGAATGAGTCTGGAAGTTTCCCTTCCCTTTCTATTCTTTGGAATAGCTTGAGTAGGATAGGTATTATTTCTGCTTTAAACGTCTGGTAGAACTCCCCTGGGAAGCCATCTGGTACTGGACTCTTATTTTTTGGGAGATTTTTGATAATTGGTTCAATTTCTTCGCTGGTTGTGAGTCTGTTCAAGCTTTCTATTTCCTCCTGATTGAGTTTTGGAAGCGTGTGGGTGTTTAGGAATTTGTCCATTTCTTCCAGGTTGTCCAGTTTGTTGGCATATAATTTTTCATAGTATTCCCTGATAATTGTTTGTATCTCTGAGGGATTGGTTGTAATAATTCCATTTTCACTCATGATTTTATCTATTTGTTTCATCTCCCTTTCTTTTTGAGAAGCCTGGCTAGAGGTTTATCAATTTTGTTTATTTTTTCAAAAAACCAACTCTTGGTTTCGTTGATCTGCTCTACAGTTTTTTTAGATTCTATATTGTTTATTTCTGCTCTGATCTTTATTATTTCTCTTATTCTGCTAGGGGTAGGCTGTCTGTGCTATTCTGCTTCCATTTCCTTTAGGTGTACTGTTAGATTTTGTATTTGGCATTTTTCGTGTTCCTTGAGATAGGCCTGGATTGCAATGTATTTTCCTCTCAGGACTGCCTTCGCTGCATCCCAAAGCGTTTGGATTGTTGTATTTTCATTTTCATTTGTTCCCATATATTTTTTAATTTCTTCTCTAATTGCCTGGTTGACCCACTCATTCTTTTTTTTTTTTTTTTTTTTATATGAAGTTTATTGACAAATTGGTTTCCATACAACACCCAGTGCTCATCCCAAAAGGTGCCCTCCTCAATACCCATCACCCACCCGCCCCTCCCTCCCACCCCCCATCAACCCTCAGTTTGTTCTCAGTTTTTAACAGTCTCTTATGCTTTGGCTCTCTCCCACTCTAACGTCCTTTTTTTTTTTTTTTTTTTTTTTTTTCCTTCCCCTCCCCCATGGGTTCCTGTTAAGTTTCTCAGGATCCACATAAGAGTGAAACCATATGGTATCTGTCTTTCTCTGTATGGCTTATTTCACTTAGCATCACACTCTCCAGTTCCATCCACGTTGCTACAAAAGGCCATATTTCATTTTTTCTCATTGCCACGTAGTATTCCATTGTGTATATAAACCACAATTTCTTTATCCATTCATCAGTTGATGGACATTTAGGCTCTTTCCATAATTTGGCTATTGTTGAGAGTGCTGCTATGAACATTGGGGTACAAGTGCCCCTATGCATCAGTACTCCTGTATCCCTTGGGTAGATTCCTAGCAGTGCTATTGCTGGGTCATAGGGTAGGTCTATTTTTAATTTTCTGAGGAACCTCCACACTGCTTTCCAGAGCGGCTGCACCAATTTGCATTCCCACCAACAGTGCAAGAGGGTTCCCGTTTCTCCACATCCTCTCCAGCATCTATAGTCTCCTGATTTGTTCATTTTGGCCACTCTGACTGGCGTGAGGTGATACCTGAGTGTGGTTTTGATTTGTATTTCCCTGATAAGGAGCGACGCTGAACATCTTTTCATGCGCCTGTTGGCCATCTGGATGTCTTCTTTAGAGAAGTGTCTATTCATGTTTTCTGCCCATTTCTTCACTGGGTTATTTGTTTTTCGGGTGTGGAGTTTGGTGAGCTCTTTATAGATTTTAGATACTAGCCCTTTGTCCGATATGTCATTTGCAAATATCTTTTCCCATTCCGTTGGTTGCCTTTTAGTTTTGTTGGTTGTTTCCTTTGCTGTGCAGAAGCTTTTTATCTTCATAAGGTCCCAGTAATTCACTTTTGCTTTTAATTCCCTTGCCTTTGGGGATGTGTCGAGTAAGAGATTGCTACGGCTGAGGTCAGAGAGGTCTTTTCCTGCTTTCTCCTCTAAGGTTCTGATGGTTTCCTGTCTCACATTTAGGTCCTTTATCCATTTTGAGTTTATTTTTGTAAATGGTGTGAGAAAGTGGTCTAGTTTCAACCTTCTGCATGTTGCTGTCCAGTTCTCCCAGCACCATTTGTTAAAGAGGCTGTCTTTTTTCCATTGGATGTTCTTTCCTGCTTTGTCAAAGATGAGTTGGCCATACGTTTGTGGGTCTAGTTCTGGGCTTTCTATTCTATTCCATTGGTCTGTGTGTCTGTTTTTGTGCCAATACCATGCTGTCTTGATGATGACAGCTTTGTAGTAGAGGCTAAAGTCTGGGATTGTGATGCCTCCTGCTTTGGTCTTCTTCTTCAAAATTCCTTTGGCTATTCGGGGCCTTTTGTGGTTCCATATGAATTTTAGGATTGCTTGTTCTAGTTTCGAGAAGAATGCTGGTGCAATTTTGATTGGGATTGCATTGAATGTGTAGATAGCTTTGGGTAGTATTGACATTTTGACAATATTTATTTTTCCAATCCATGAGCAGGGAATGTCTTTCCATTTCTTTAAATCTTCTTCAATTTCCTTCATAAGCTTTCTATAGTTTCAGCATACAGATCCTTTACATCTTTGGTTAGATTTATTCCTAGGTATTTTATGCTTCTTGGTGCAATTGTGAATGGGATCATTTTCTTTATTTGCCTTTCTGTTGCTTCATTGTTAGTGTATAAGAATGCAACTGATTTCTGGACATTGATTTTGTATCCTGCAACTTTGCTGAATCATGTATGAGTTCTAGCAGACTTTTGGTGGAGTCTATCGGATTTTCCATGTATAATATCATGTCATCTGCAAAAAGCGAAAGCTTGACTTCATCTTTGCCAATTTTGATGCCTTTGATTTCCTTTTGTTGTCTGAATGCTGACGCTAGAACTTCCAACACTATGTTAAACAACAGCAGTGAGAGTGGACATCCCTGTCGTGTTCCTGATCTCAGCGGAAAAGCTCTCAGTTTTTCCCCATTGAGGATGATGTCAGCTGTGGGCTTTTCATAAATGGCTTTTATGATGTTTAAGTATGTTCCTTCTATCCCGACTTTCTCGAGGGTTTTTATTAAGAAACTTTGCTGAATTTTGTCAAAGGCCTTTTCTGCATCTATTGACAGGATCGTATGGTTCTTTTCTTTTATTTATGTGATGTATCACATTGATTGATTTGTGAATGTTGAACCAGCCCTGCATCCCAGGAATGAATCCCACTTGATCATGGTGAATAATTTATTTATGCTGTTGAATTCGATTTGCTAGTATCTTCTTGAGAATTTTTGCATCCATATTCATCAGGGATATTGGCCTGTAGTTCTCTTTTTTTACTGGGTCTCTGTCTGGTTTAGGAATCAAAGTAATGCTGGCTTCATAGAATGAGTCTGGAAGTTTCCCTTCCCTTTCTATTCTTTGGAATAGCTTGAGTAGGATAGGTATTATTTCTGCTTTAAACGTCTGGTAGAACTCCCCTGGGAAGCCATCTGGTACTGGACTCTTATTTTTTGGGAGATTTTTGATAATTGGTTCAATTTCTTCGCTGGTTGTGAGTCTGTTCAAGCTTTCTATTTCCTCCTGATTGAGTTTTGGAAGCGTGTGGGTGTTTAGGAATTTGTCCATTTCTTCCAGGTTGTCCAGTTTGTTGGCATATAATTTTTCATAGTATTCCCTGATAATTGTTTGTATCTCTGAGGGATTGGTTGTAATAATTCCATTTTCACTCATGATTTTATCTATTTGTTTCATCTCCCTTTCTTTTTGAGAAGCCTGGCTAGAGGTTTATCAATTTTGTTTATTTTTTCAAAAAACCAACTCTTGGTTTCGTTGATCTGCTCTACAGTTTTTTTAGATTCTATATTGTTTATTTCTGCTCTGATCTTTATTATTTCTCTTATTCTGCTAGGGGTAGGCTGTCTGTGCTATTCTGCTTCCATTTCCTTTAGGTGTACTGTTAGATTTTGTATTTGGCATTTTTCGTGTTCCTTGAGATAGGCCTGGATTGCAATGTATTTTCCTCTCAGGACTGCCTTCGCTGCATCCCAAAGCGTTTGGATTGTTGTATTTTCATTTTCATTTGTTCCCATATATTTTTTAATTTCTTCTCTAATTGCCTGGTTGACCCACTCATTCTTTTTTTTTTTTTTTTTTTATATGAAGTTTATTGACAAATTGGTTTCCATACAACACCCAGTGCTCATCCCAAAAGGTGCCCTCCTCAATACCCATCACCCACCCGCCCCTCCCTCCCACCCCCCATCAACCCTCAGTTTGTTCTCAGTTTTTAACAGTCTCTTATGCTTTGGCTCTCTCCCACTCTAACGTCCTTTTTTTTTTTTTTTTTTTTTTTTCCTTCCCCTCCCCCATGGGTTCCTGTTAAGTTTCTCAGGATCCACATAAGAGTGAAACCATATGGTATCTGTCTTTCTCTGTATGGCTTATTTCACTTAGCATCACACTCTCCAGTTCCATCCACGTTGCTACAAAAGGCCATATTTCATTTTTTCTCATTGCCACGTAGTATTCCATTGTGTATATAAACCACAATTTCTTTATCCATTCATCAGTTGATGGACATTTAGGCTCTTTCCATAATTTGGCTATTGTTGAGAGTGCTGCTATGAACATTGGGGTACAAGTGCCCCTATGCATCAGTACTCCTGTATCCCTTGGGTAGATTCCTAGCAGTGCTATTGCTGGGTCATAGGGTAGGTCTATTTTTAATTTTCTGAGGAACCTCCACACTGCTTTCCAGAGTGGCTGCACCAATTTGCATTCCCACCAACAGTGCAAGAGGGTTCCCGTTTCTCCACATCCTCTCCAGCATCTATAGTCTCCTGATTTGTTCATTTTGGCCACTCTGACTGGCGTGAGGTGATACCTGAGTGTGGTTTTGATTTGTATTTCCCTGATAAGGAGCGACGCTGAACATCTTTTCATGCGCCTGTTGGCCATCTGGATGTCTTCTTTAGAGAAGTGTCTATTCATGTTTTCTGCCCATTTCTTCACTGGGTTATTTGTTTTTCGGGTGTGGAGTTTGGTGAGCTCTTTATAGATTTTAGATACTAGCCCTTTGTCCGATATGTCATTTGCAAATATCTTTTCCCATTCCGTTGGTTGCCTTTTAGTTTTGTTGGTTGTTTCCTTTGCTGTGCAGAAGCTTTTTATCTTCATAAGGTCCCAGTAATTCACTTTTGCTTTTAATTCCCTTGCCTTTGGGGATGTGTCGAGTAAGAGATTGCTACGGCTGAGGTCAGAGAGGTCTTTTCCTGCTTTCTCCTCTAAGGTTCTGATGGTTTCCTGTCTCACATTTAGGTCCTTTATCCATTTTGAGTTTATTTTTGTAAATGGTGTGAGAAAGTGGTCTAGTTTCAACCTTCTGCATGTTGCTGTCCAGTTCTCCCAGCACCATTTGTTAAAGAGGCTGTCTTTTTTCCATTGGATGTTCTTTCCTGCTTTGTCAAAGATGAGTTGGCCATACGTTTGTGGGTCTAGTTCTGGGCTTTCTATTCTATTCCATTGGTCTGTGTGTCTGTTTTTGTGCCAATACCATGCTGTCTTGATGATGACAGCTTTGTAGTAGAGGCTAAAGTCTGGGATTGTGATGCCTCCTGCTTTGGTCTTCTTCTTCAAAATTCCTTTGGCTATTCGGGGCCTTTTGTGGTTCCATATGAATTTTAGGATTGCTTGTTCTAGTTTCGAGAAGAATGCTGGTGCAATTTTGATTGGGATTGCATTGAATGTGTAGATAGCTTTGGGTAGTATTGACATTTTGACAATATTTATTTTTCCAATCCATGAGCAGGGAATGTCTTTCCATTTCTTTAAATCTTCTTCAATTGCCTTCATAAGCTTTCTATAGTTTTCAGCATACAGATCCTTTACATCTTTGGTTAGGTTTATTCCTAGGTATTTTATGCTTCTTGGTGCAATTGTGAATGGGATCATTTTCTTTATTTGTCTTTCTGTTGCTTCATTGTTAGTGTATAAGAATGCAACTGATTTCTGGACATTGATTTTGTATCCTGCAACTTTGCTGAATTCATGTATCAGTTCTAGCAGACTTTTGGTGGAGTCTATCGGATTTTCCATGTATAATATCATGTCATCTGCAAAAAGCGAAAGCTTGACTTCATCTTTGCCAATTTTGATGCCTTTGATTTCCTTTTGTTGTCTGATTGCTGATGCTAGAACTTCCAGCACTATGTTAAACAACAACGGTGAGAGTGGGCATCCCTGTCGTGTTCCTGATCTCAGGGAAAAAGCTCTCAGTTTTTCCCCGTTGAGGATGATGTTAGCTGTGGGCTTTTCATAAATGGCTTTTATGATCTTTAAGTATGTTCCTTCTATCCCGACTTTCTCAAGGGTTTTTATTAAGAAAGGGTGCTGGATTTTGTCAAAGGCCTTTTCTGCATCGATTGACAGGATCATATGGTTCTTCTCTTTTTTTTTGTTAATGTGATGTATCACGTTGATTGATTTGCGAATGTTGAACCAGCCCTGCATCCCAGGAATGAATCCCACTTGATCATGGTGAATAATTCTTTTTATATGCTGTTGAATTCGATTTGCTAGTATCTTCTTGAGAATTTTTGCATCCATATTCATCAGGGATATTGGCCTGTAGTTCTCTTTTTTTACTGGGTCTCTGTCTGGTTTAGGAATCAAAGTAATACTGGCTTCATAGAATGAGTCTGGAAGTTTTCCTTCCCTTTCTATTTCTTGGAATAGCTTGAGAAGGATAGGTATTATCTCTGCTTTAAACGTCTGGTAGAACTCCCCTGGGAAGCCATCTGGTCCTGGACTCTTATTTGTTGGGAGATTTTTGATAACCGATTCAATTTCTTCGCTGGTTATGGGTCTGTTCAAGCTTTCTATTTCCTCCTGATTGAGTTTTGGAAGAGTGTGGGTGTTTAGGAATTTGTCCATTTCTTCCAGGTTGTCCAATTTGTTGGCATATAATTTTTCATAGTATTCCCTGATAATTGTTTGTATCTCTGAGGGATTGGTTGTAATAATTCCATTTTCATTCATGATTTTATCTATTTGGGTCATCTCCCTTTTCTTTTTGAGAAGCCTGGCTAGAGGTTTGTCAATTTTGTTTATTTTTTCAAAAAACCAACTCTTGGTTTCGTTGATCTGCTCTACAGTTTTTTTAGATTCTATATTGTTTATTTCTGCTCTGATCTTTATTATTTCTCTTCTTCTGCTGGGTTTAGGCTGCCTTTGCTGTTCTGCTTCTATTTCCTTTAGGTGTGCTGTTAGATTTTGTATTTGGGATTTTTCTTGTTTCTGGAGATAGGCCTGGATTGCAATGTATTTTCCTCTCAGGACTGCCTTCGCTGCGTCCCAAAGTGTTTGGATTGTTGTATTTTCATTTTCGTTTGTTTCCATATATTTTTTGATTTCTTCTCTAATTGCCTGGTTGACCCACTCATTCGTTAGTAGGGTGTTCTTTAACCTCCATGCTTTTGGAGGTTTTCCAGACTTTTTCCTGTGGTTGATTTCAAGCTTCATAGCATTGTGGTCTGAAAGTATGCATGGTATAATTTCAATTCTTGTAAACTTATGAAGGGCTGTTTTGTGACCCAGTATATGACCTATCTTGGAGAATGTTCCATGTGCACTCGAGAAGAAAGTATATTCTGTTGCTTTGGGATGCAGAGTTCTAAATATATCTGTCAAGTCCATCTGATCCAGTGTCTCATTCAGGGCCCTTGTTTCTTTATTGACTGTGTGTCTAGATGATCTATCCATTTCTGTAAGTGGGGTGTTAAAGTCCCCTGCAATTACCACATTCTTATCAATAAGGTTGCTTCTGTTTATGAGTAATTGTTTTATATATTTGGGGGCTCCGGTATTCGGCGCATAGACATTTATAATTGTTAGCTCTTCCTGATGGATAGACCCTGTAACTATTATATAATGTCCTTCTTCATCTCTTGTTACAGCCTTTAATTTAAAGTCTAGTTGTCTGATATAAGTATGGCTACTCCAGCTTTCTTCTGGCTTCCAGTAGCATGATAAATAGTTCTCCATCCCCTCACTCTGAATCTAAAGGTGTCCTCAGGTCTAAAATGAGTCTCTTGTAGACAGCAAATAGATGGGTCTTGTTTTTTTATCCATTCTGATACCCTATGTCTTTTGGTTGGCGCATTTAATCCGTTTACATTCAGTGTTATTATAGAAAGATACGGGTTTAGAGTCATTGTGATGTCTGTATGTTTTATGCTTGTAGTGATGTCTCTGGTACTTTGTCTCACAGGGTCCCCCTTAGGATCTCTTGTAGGGCTGGTTTCGTGGTGACAAATTCCTTCAGTTTTTGTTTGTTTGGGAAGACCTTTATCTCTCCTTCTATTCTAAATGACAGACTTGCTGGATAAAGGATTCTCGGCTGCATATTTTTGCTATCTAGCACCCTGAAAATCTCGTGCCAATTCTTTCTGGCCTGCCAAGTTTCAAAAGAGAGATCAGTCACGAGTCTTATAGGTCTCCCTTTATATGTGAGGGCACGTTTACCCCTTGCTGCTTTCAGAATTTTCTCTTTATCCTTGTATTTTGCCAGTTTCACTATGATATGTCGTGCAGAAGATCGATTCAAGTTACGTCTGAAGGGAGTTCTCTGTGCCTCTTGGATTTCAATGCCTTTTTCCTTCCCCAGTTCAGGGAAGTTCTCAGCTATGATTTCTTCAAGTACCCCTTCAGCACCTTTCCCTCTCTCTTCCTCCTCTGGGATACCAATTATGCGTATATTATTTCTTTTTAGTGTATCACTTAGTTCTCTAATTTTCCCCTCATACTCCTGGATTTTTTTATCTCTCTTTTTCTCAGCTTCCTCTTTTTCCATAACTTTATCTTCTAGTTCACCTATTCTCTCCTCTGCCTCTTCCATCCGAGCCGTGGTGGTTTGCATTTTGTTTTCCATTTCCTTTAAAGCGTTTTTCAGCTCCTCGTTTCTGTTCCTTAGTCCCCTGATGTCTGTAGCAAGAGATTCTCTGCTGTCCTGTATGCTGTTTTCCAGCCCAGCGATTAATTTTATGACTATTATTCTAAATTCACTTTCTGTTATATTATTTAAATCCTTTTTGATCAGCTCATTAGCTGTTGTTATTTCCTGGAGATTCTTCTGAGGGGAATTCTTCCGCTTGGTCATTTTGGATAGTCCCTGGTGTGGTGAGGGCCTGCAGGGCACTTCCCCTGTGCTGTGGTGTATAACTGGAGTTGGTGGGCGGGGCCGCAGTCCGACCTGATGTCTGCCCCCAGCCCACCGCTGGGGCCACAGTCAGACTGGTGTGTGCCTTCTCTTCCCCTCTCCTAGGGGCGGGATTCACTGTGGGGTGGCGTGGCCCGTCTGGGCTACTTGCACACTGCCAGGCTTGTGATGCTGGGGATCTGGCGTATTAGCTGGGGTGGGAAGGCAAGGTGCACGGCGGGAGGGGGGGCAGGCTTAGCTCGCTTCTCCTTAGGTGATCCACTTCAGGAGGGGCCCTGTGGCAGCCGGAGGGAGTCAAATCGCTGCCGGAGGTTTGGCTCCGCAGAAGCACAGAGTTGGGTGTTCGCGCGGAGCGAGCAATTTCCCTGGCCGGAGCCGGTTCCCTTTGGGATTTTGGCTGGGGGATGGGCGGGGGAGATGGCGCTGGCTAGCGCCTTTGTTCCCCGCCAAACTGAGCTCTGTCGTCCGGGGGCTCCGCAGCTCACCCTCCCTTTGTCCTCCGGCCTTCCCGCTTTCCGAGCAGAGCTGTTAACTTATGACCTCCCAGACGCTAAGTCGCGCTTGCTAAGTCGCGCTTGCTGTCTGAACACAGTCCGTCAGGCCCCTCCGCTTTTGCAAGCCGGACTCGGGGGCTCTGCTTGGCCGGCGAGCCGCCCCTCCGCCCCGGCTCCCTCCCGCCAGTCCGTGGAGCGCGCACCGCCTCGCCGCCCTTCCTACCCTCTTCTGTGGGCCTCTCGTCTGCACTTGGGTCCGGTGACTCTGTTCTGCTAATCCTCTGGCGGTTTTCTGGGTTATTTAGGCAGGTGTAGGTGGAATCTCAGTGATCAGCAGGACGCGCGGTGAGCCCAGCGTCCTCCTACGCCTCCATCTTCCCAGAATCCGCCCCACTCATTCTTTAGTAGGGTGTTCTTTAACCTCCATGCTTTTGGAGGTTTTCCAGACTTTTTCCTGTGGTTGATATCAAGCTTCATAGCATTGTGGTCTGAAAGTATGCATGGTATGATTTCAATTCTTGTAAACTTATGAAGGGCTGTTTTGTGACCCAGGTTGTGATCTCTCTTGGAGAATGTTCCATGTGCACTCGAGAAGAAATTATATTCTGTTGCTTTGGGATGCAGAGTTCTAAGTATATCTGTCAGTCCATCTGATCCAATGTATCATTCAGGGCCCTTGTTTCTTTATTGACCATGTGTCTAGATGATCTATCCATTTCTGTAAGTGGAGTGTTAAAGTCCCCTGCAATTACCACATTCTTATCAATAAGCTTGCTTAAGTTTCTGCGTAATTGTTTTATATATTTGGGGGCTCCCATATTCAGCTCATAGGCATTTATAATTGTTAGCTCTTCCTGGTGGATAGGCCCTGTAATTATGATATAATGCCCTTCTTCATCTCTTGTGATAGTCTTTAGTTTAAAGTCTAGTTTGTCTGATATAAGTATGGCTACTCCAGCTTTCTTTTGACTTCCAGTAGCATGATAAATAGTTCTCCATCCCCTCACTCTCAATCTGAAAGTGTCCTCAGGTCTAAAATGAGTCCCTTGTAGACAGCAAATAGATGGGTCTTGTTTTTTTATTCATTCTGATACCCTATGTCTTTTGGTTGGCACATTTAGTCCATTTACATTCAGTGTTATTTTAGAAAGATATGGGTTTAGAGTCATTGTGATGTCAGTATGTTTATGCTTGTAGCGATGTTTCTGGTACTTCTCTCACAGTATCCCCCTTAGCACCTCTTGTAGGGCTGGTTTAGTGGTGACAAATTCCTTCAGTTTTTGTTTGTTTGGGAAGACCTTTATATCTCCTTCTATTCTGAATGACAGACTTGCTGGATAAAGGATTCTCGGCTGCATATTTTTTCTGTTCATCACATTGAAGATTTCCTGCCATTCCTTTCTGGCCTGCCAAGTTTCAGAAGAAAGTTTGGTCACGAGTCTTATAGGTCTCCCTTTATAATTTAGAGCATGTTTATCCCTCACTGCTTTCAGAATTTTCTCTTTATCCTTGTGTTTTGCCAGTTTCACTATGATATGTCGTGCAGAAGATTGATTCAAGTTACGTCTGAAGGGAGTTCTCTGTGCCTCTTGGATTTCAGTGCCTTTTTCCTTCCCCAGTTCAGGGAAGTTCTCAGCTATTATTTCTTCAAGTACACCTTCAGCATCTTTCCCTCTCTCTTCCTCCTCTGGAATACCAATTATGCGTGGATTATTTCTCTTTAGTGTGTCACTTAGTTCTCTAATTTTCCTCTCATACCCCTGGATTTTTTTTATCTCTCTTTTTCTCAGCTTCCTCTTTTTCCATAATTTTATCTTCTAGTTCACCTATTCTCTCCTCTGCCTCTTCAATCTGAGCCGTGGTCATTTCCATTTTATTTTGCAGCTCGTTTATCGCATTTTTAGCTCCTCCTGACTCTTCCTTAGTCCCTTGATCTCTGTAGCAATAGATTTTCTGCTCTCCTCTATACTGTTTTCAAGCCCAGCGATTAATTTTATGACTATTTTTCTAAATTCACTTTCTGTTATATTGTTTAAATCCTTTTTCATCAGTCATTAGCTGTTGTTATTTCCTGGAGATTCTTTTGAAGGGAATTCTTCCGTTTGGTCATTTTGGATAGTTCCTGGAATGGTGCAGAACTGCAGAGCACTTCCCCTGTGCTGTCTTGAATAACTCATGTTGGTGGGTGGGGCCGCAGTCAGACCTGATGTGTGTCCCCAGCCCACTGCTGGGGCCACAGTCAGACTGGTGTGTGCCTTCTCTTCCCCTCTCCTAAGGGTGAGATTCACTGTGGGGTGGTGTGGCCCGTCTGGGCTACTTGCACACTGCCAGGCTTGTGGTGCTGGGGATCTGGTGTATTAGCTTGGGCGGATTGGCAAGGTACATGGGGGTGGGAGGGGCAGGCTCAGCTCACTTTTCCTTTTGTGAACCGCTTGGGGAGGGGCCCTGCAGCAGCGGGAGGGAGTCAGACCCGCCGCAGCCGGAGGGTTGGATCCGCAGAAGCACAGTGTTGGGTGTTTGCACGGTGCAAGTAAGTTCCCTGGCAGGAACTGGTTCCCTTTGGGATTTTGGCTGGGAGATGGGTGAGGGAGATGGCGCTGGCGAGCACCTTTGTTCCCCGCCAAACTGAGCTCTGTTGTCCCGGGTTCAGCAACTCTCCTTCCCGTTGTCCTCCAGCCTTCCTGCTCTCTGAGCAGAGCTGTTAACTTATAACCTTCCAGATGTTAAGTCCAGCTCGCTGTCCAAACACACTCCATCCGGCCCCTCTGCTTTTGCAAGCCAGACTTGGGGTCTGTTCTTGGCTGGCAGGCCGCCCCTCTGCCCCGGCTCCCTCCCGCCAGTCCGTGTAGCTCGCACCACCTTGCTGTCCTTCCTACCCTCTTCCGTGGGCCTCTCGTCTGCACTTGGCTCTGGAGACTCTGTTCTTCTGGTCTTCTGGTGGTTTTCTGGGTTATTTAGGCAGGTGTAGGTGGAATCTAAGTGATCAGTGTTATGCCCAGAATTCGTGATCCCCAAAGACCACCAGGGAGCTGAGTCCGATGCAAAAGCAAAAGAGCCTTTATTCGAGCTAGCTCGAGCTCAGTCCCCTACCTGCACCGACGCAGTGGTGAGATACCGGGGAGAGAGAGCGAGTTTCAAAAGCACAAAGGTTTTATAGGGGTCTAGGGGCAGCCGATTGGCTGGGGAAGGGTGAGAGTCCTGTTACGCAGGTCGCTGGGCATATTTTGATCAGGAAGTTTGAACAGGTGAGCGGGAGGTTACTCAAGGGGAGGAGGCACGATCTGAGGTTTCTGCGATTTTCCCAGAAAAGGGGTCTTGTTGGGGACATAGTCACTCAAGGTGGAGAACACAGAACAAGATGGAGTAGGCCTGCCCTTTCAATCAGCAGGAAGTGGTGAGCCCAGCGTCCTCCTACTCTGCCATATTCCCCCAAAATTCCATCTAAGTCTAACCTTTAATGTGTTATACTCGAGTATGGTAAGTGTGACAGCATGGTTCATTTTTTTTTTTTTCAACGTTTATTTATTTTTTGGGACAGAGAGAGACAGAGCATGAATGGGGGAGGGGCAGAGAGAGAGAGACACACACAGAATCGGAAGCAAGCTCCAGGCTCTGAGCCATCAGCCCAGAGCCTGACACGGGGCTCGAACTCACGGACCGCGAGATCGTGACCTGGCTGAAGTCGGACGCTTAACCGACTGCGCCACCCAGGCGCCCCAGCATGGTTCATTTTTAATCTTATTGGAAATATGACTTTGGGCATGATTTGCCCTGTCTCAATTTTCTTATCTGGAAAATGGAAAAGAATATCTAAAGTGGGAAAATTTATCATTTTGAGGATATAATGAAATCAGAAAAGGTGTGTGCCTGACATGTGATAGGTGTCCAATAATGTTAGCTCCCTCTTCCCCCATTTTGAAGGACTCTTCCAGAGGCTTATTTTTTGTTTGTTAATGTTAGCTCTAAAATTGTGTGGGAGGGGATAAAATTGTTTCCAAAAAAACCCCCACATTTTTAAAACAGATACAATTATAGACTGTGGGTGATGATGAGGTGTCAATGTAGGTTCATCAACTGTGACACACATATCATTCTGGTGAGTGGTGAGCGCTGTTGATAGTGGGGAGGCTGCATATGCAGGGGGAAACAGGTTTATGGAAATCTCTGTGCTTTCCACTCAATTTGATGTGAACCTAAATGTGCTTAAAAAGTGAAGTTGATTTTTTTTCCCTTCCCCTCCCCCATGGGTTTCTGTTAAGTTTCTCAGGATCCACATAAGAGTGAAAACATATGGTATCTGTCTTTCTCTGTATGGCTTCACTTAGCATCACACTCTCCAGTTCCATCCACGTTGCTACAAAGGGCCATATTTCATTCTTTCTCATTGCCACGTAGTACTCCATTATGTATATAAACCTTTTGGAATGAGCACTGGGTGTTGTATGGAAACCAATTTGACAATAAATTTCATATATTGAAAAAAATAAATAAATAAAAAAATGAAGTTTATTTTTATTTTATTTTTTCAATGAAGTTTATTAAAATAATTTTAATGTTTATTTATTTTTGAGAGAGAGAGAGAGACAGAACACAAGCAGAGGAGGGGCAGGGAGAAAGGGAGACACAGAATCTGAAGCAGGCTCCAGGCTCTGAAAGGTCAGCACAGAGCCCAAAATGGGGCTTGAACTCATAAACTGTGAGATCATGACCTTAGCTGAAGTTGGACACATAACCTACTAAGCCACCCATGTACCTCTAGTGAAGTTTACTTTTAAAAAGAGAGAGAGAATATAAATATAAAGACAAGCTGAAGGGAAAATTTTTTAAAAGTAATTTGTAAAAAGAAGGTATAATGCATGAAGATGAAGGGAAACAAAAATACAGATGCCACAGAACCACAAACCACAGACCCTCTACTCCCACCAGTAAGTCAGGGGACAGAGTCACATAAAATATCAATAGAGAAGCCTACAGCTTCGTGTTTTATCACCTCTCACCAGTTGGTTTTTGCCTGTGTGCACATGTACCTACATGAATTTTAACTTGTAATCTGAGCAGGAGTTTTTGGTGGCTTCTTCCATATTTTGGTCTACCTAAGTAAGAGTTTACCTGGATCTTAATAAGTTATAGTCACCCTAGTAACTTTACTTAATTCAATATTTTGATGTTTTTAAATACACAAAACATGTTCTAACACTAAAGACTTAGGATTCAGTGACTGCCACAAAGCCTCAGGCTAACTTTCACAGGTAACAAAAGGTTATGAAGACACAGCTTGGGAGTGGGGAGGGGCTGGTAATAAAATCTAATTGGGTATTCTTTATTGGGTAGCTTCATTTTGTTTTAAGGAGAGGATTTTAGGCCAGATAATAATGACAGTAATGTATTCAACTTATGTAGAAAAGTGTTTCAGATGATATTAATAGACTTAAGTTATGTTTACATTTTATATTTGGTGTACAGTTCCCTATGGAGACAAAGCCTTAAGCTGAGATTTCATGCTACTCTTCTTTTTCCACCTAGATCAAAAATACAATAATTCAGTGCTTCAGATATACCTTGGCAGCAGATTTTCTGAGTATTATGAATGTTTATATTCCCCAGCAGCAGTTTCAGTGTTTCCTGGGGTTTTAATTGTTTTACTTTGTGAACTGTTGAATAAACTTAAGCCATCATCATTATAGTACAAAGTTCAACACTGCTGTAATATACCTCAGCATCACATTCATACTTGCCCCAGAATGGTGGTGGAAGCTGTGCAAGTGATCTGCATACAGAAAGTCTAAATTTCTTGCTGAAAACATTTAAAATGTAAACCTTACTGCTTAGTATTAAGTAGATGATTAATGCCTGTGTTGAATGAATAGAATTCAAAGCAGGGGTCAACCTCTGTCTCCTGCTCATCTCCTGTTGCATTCACTTTTTCAAGGAGGTGACTCACACAATTTTATTGGTGCCCCAATTTCCCCCTATTCTCTTCTAAAAATTTTTTTAATGCTTATTTATTTTTGAGAGACAGAGTGTGAGTGGAGGAGAGGCAGAGAGAGAGAGAGAGAGAGAAGGATACAGAATCTGAAGCAGGCTCCAGGCTCTAAGCTGTCAGCACAGAGCCCAATGCAGGGCTCAAACTTACTGACTGTGAGATCATGACCTGAGCAGAAGCTGGACGCTTAACCGACTAAGCCACCCAGGCACCCCTTCCCTCATTCTCTTCTAAAATTTCCTGTGTACATATCCATGGTAGGTTGGCTTCCTCATAAGCAGACTGCCTCTGGAGATGCAGGGCTTTGGACCTTCCCAAGGCCTGCCTACAACTGAGGCAGACCCTGAAGGAGCTGACAGCAAGGGATTTCAGCTCCTTTGTAGTCCGAAGGAACATTTCTGTTTATGTAAACTTTTGAGTCTGTAAATTTCCCTATTTTGCACATTCACATGAATAGAACCATATGATATGTGGTATTTTGTCCTGATTTCTTTCACTTAGCACATGTTCTTGAGTTTCATCCATGCTGTAGAATGCATCGGTACTGCATTATTTCCTCTCACCAAATAGTATTTCATTTTATGCATTTTTTAATCAATTCATCAGTACATGGAAATTTTGGTTATTTCCACCTTTTGGCTATTATGAACATTCACATACAAGTTTTTGTCTGGATACATGATTTTATTTCTTTGGGGTATTTACCTAAGTGGATTTCCTGGGTCATATGGTAACTCAACATTTAACCTCTTGAAGAAATGCCTCAGACTATTTTCCAAAGTGATTGTGCCATTTTATATTCCCACCAGCAGGGTGTGAGGGTTCTGATTTCTCCACATCCTTACCAACATCTGTTATTATCTTACTTTTTATATTTTAGCCATCCCATGCATTTAAATTGGTCTTTCATTATGGTTTTGTTTCCATTTCTCTGATGATTAATGATGATAAGCTCAGGAATCTTTCATGTGGTTATTGGCTATTTATACATTTTCCTTAGAGAAATGTCTATTCAGATCCTTTGCTTATTTTTAATTGAGTTACCTATATTGATTATTAAATTGTAAGTGTTCCTTATTTAATCTGGATATTAATTTTTTATCAGATATATGATGTATAAATATTTTCTCACACTTTATGAGTTGTTTTTTTTACTTTATTGTTATTAATGCATAAAAGTTTTTAATTTTTCTGAAGTCCAATCCATCTATTTTGTTGTTGTTGTTGTAGTTGCTGCTTGTGTTTTTCTTGTCATTTCTAAGGATTCTTTGTCAACTACACAATTATGAAGATTTGATCCTCTGGTTTCTTCTAAGATTTGTGTAGTTTTAGCTCTTACATTTAGATTGTTACTCCACATTGAATTAATTTCTGCATATGGTGTGAGGTAAAAATCTTTGCTTTGGCTATCCAGTTGTCCCAAATTATTTGTTGAAAAGACCACTATTTTTCTCTTTGAATGGTCTTGATACAATTGTTGAAAATGTGTTGACCATAGATGTATAAGTTTATTTTTGCATTCTCATTTCTATCACATTGATCTATATGTTTCTCCTCATGTCATTATCATGTTGTTTTGACTATGGTTGCTTTGTAGTAAGTTTTGAAATCAGGAAGTGCTTGAGTCGTATTTTACTCTTCCTTTTCAAGATTTTGGGCTATTCTATGTCCACCAAAATTCAATATGAATTTTATAATCACCTTGTCTATTTCTACAATGAACTCAGCTCGGATTCAGATTGCATTGAATCTGTAGATCACTGTGGGGAGTATTGCCATCTTAACAATGTTAAGTCTTCCAATCCATGAACATGATTTTTTTTCATGTTTTTAGATCAATTTCTCCTAGCAATATTTTGTAAATCTAAGTGTATAGTATTTCATTTGTGAAATTTATTTTTTATTTGATAAACATTTATATTTGTAATATGATTGCTGTTGTAGCAATATTTAGCCTCTACCCATTATATAATTATCCTTTCATTTTTGGGGTTAGGATAATTAAGTTTTAGTTTCTTAGTAAAAACTTACTAAACGTTTACTTACTAAAACAAACGTTTATTGTAGTACAATGTTGTTTGTATTTATTATATGTGCATTAGATCTCTACAGCTTATTTACTACTCATTGTAAGTTCATGACTTAAACATCAATTTTGTCCCTACACCTCCATTTCCTCATAACCACCGTTTTATTCTCTGCTTTTTTCATGAGCTTAACTTTTTAAGACTTTACATATAAGTTATATGATACAATACTTGTCTTTCTCTGACTCATCTTATTTAGCATAATGTCCTCAAGTTTCATCCATGTTGTTGCAAATGGCAGAATATCCTCCTTTCTGTGCCTGAGTATTCATGTGTGTGGCTGAATATTCTTTTGTGTGTGCGTGCATGCATGTGTGTGTGTGTGTGTGTGTGTATAACATCACTTATATTCATTCATCCACTGATGAGGATTGGTTGTTTCCAAATCATGATTATTGTGAATAATGTCTCAGTAAACAGGGGAGTGCATATATCTCTTCAAAACCCTGTTTCAACTTCCTATGTGTATATACCAAGAAGCAGAATTGTTAGATTGTATGGAAGATATAATTTTAATTTTGGAGGGACCCTCCATATTATTGTCCACAGTGGTTGGATCAATTTATATTCCCACCAAAAGTGTAAGGGTTCCCTTTTCACTGCATCCTTTCTAGTACCTGTTGTCACTTGTCACAAAATCTCATTGTGATTTTGATTTGTATGTTAAATTTATTCTTAAGTGTTTAATTTTTTGATGCTACTTTGAATGCATTTTGTCTTTTTAATTTCACTTTCAGATTGCTCATTAAATTGTACAGAAATGTAGTGGATTTTTTGTATGTTGATTTGCATGCAATATTGCTGAATTCAATTGTTACTTTTAATAGTTTGTCACTGTGTATAATGAATCAAATACTTAAATTAAATTAATAAATAATTAATTAATAGTTAATAGTTAAAAGTTAATTAATAATTAATAAATACTGAATTAAATACTGCAAAGTTAGCAACTGAATCAACTTTGTCAAAAGTCTAGAAAGTCATCAGAATTTAAAGCAACCAAATGAACACTGAATCAAGAGAAAAGCAACCTAAAAACAGCTCAGAATAGGCAGGAAGTGAAAGCTAAAGCAGAGTTGCAAATAGCCTGAATGAGCATTATAGGAGTCTCCTAACACAGCGATAATTTACAAATACTGGAGAGGGTTTTTATTTTCTTCTTTCTTTTCTATTGTTTTGGGAGGGCTTCAGATGTTCAAGGGAGTATCTGTCAAAACATAAGCTAACCGGTCTTATTAGGAAGGTGGCAGCATAGGAGGACGCTGGGCTCACTGCGTCCTACTGACCACTTAGATTCCACCTACATCTGCCTAAATAACCCAGAAAAATGCCAGAAGACTAGCAGAATGGACTCTCTGGAGCCAAGCATAGATGCGAGGCCCATGGAGGTTAAGAAGGGTGGAGAGGCAGTGGGCTCTACATGGACTGGCCAGAGGGAGCCAGGGCAGTGGAGGGGCAGCCCGCCCACAAGGCAGAGCCCCCGAGTCTGGCTTGCAAAGGTGGAGGCGCCAGACAGAGTGTGTTCTGACAGCCAGCGGACATAACATCTGGAATGTTATAAGTCAACAGCTCTGCTCTGAGAACAGGAGGGCTAGAGGACAATGGGAGGGAGATATGTTGACCCCAGAGGACAGAGATTGGCAGAGGAACAAAAGCGCTGGCCAGTGCCATCTCCCTCGCCCATCCCCCAGCCAAAATCCCAAAGGAAACAAGCTCCCGACAGGGAACTTGCTTGCACTGTGCAAACACCCAACGCTGTGCTTCTGTGGATCCATCCCTTGGATGGGTTGGCCTGCCTCACTCACAGTGTTGGAGGGCCCCTCCTGCAGAGGATGACCAGCAGCAAAGTTAGCTAACCCTGTCTCTCCCACCCCTAGCACCTGTGGATCCACCCTAGCCAAAACGCCAATCCCATCACAGCAGCATCACAAGCCTGGCAGTGTGCAAGTAGACCAGACAAGGGCCACACCACTCCACAGTGAGTCCCGCCCCTGGGAGAGGGGAAGATAAGGTACACACCAGTCTGACTGTGGCCCCAGTGGTGGGCTGGGGGCAGACATCAGGTCTGACTGCGGCCCCGCCTACCAACACAAGTTACTACAGACAACACAGAGGAAGAGCCCTGCAGTTCCACCCCACTCCAGGGAGTATCCAAAATGATGAAATGGAAGAATTCTCCTCAAAAGAAATTCCAGGAGGTAGCGACAACTAACGAACTGATCAAAAACGATTCAAGCAATGTAACAGAAAATGAATTTAAAATAATAGTCATAAAATTAATCGCTGGGATTGAAAAAAGTATAGAGAACAGCAGATAATTTATTGTTACAGAGATCAAGGGACTAAGAAACATTCAGGAGGAGCTAAAAAATGCTATAAATGAGCTACAAAATAAAATGGAGGCGACGACAGCTCAGATTGAAAAGGCAGAGGAGAGATTAGGTGAATTAGAACATAAAATTATGGAAAAAGAAGAATTTGAGAAAAAGATAAAAAAATCCAGGAGTATAAGGGGAGAATTAGAGAACGAAGTGACACAATTAAATGTAATAACATACACATAATTGGGATTCCAGAGGAGGAAGAGAAGGTGCTGAAGGTATACTTGAAGAAATCATACCTGAGAAATTCCCTGATCTGGGGAAGGAAAAGGGCATTGAGATCCAAGAGGAACAGAGAACCCCCTTCATATGTCACTTGAACCGATCTTCGGTATGACATATCATAGTTAAACTGGCAAAATACAAGGATAAAGAGAAAATTATGAAAGCAGCTAGGGATAAACACGCTTTATAAAGGGAGACCCATAAGACTAGTGACAGATTTATCTACTGAAAGTTGGCAGGCCAGAAAGGAATGGCAGGAAATCTTTAATGTGATGAACAGAAAAAATATGCAGCCGAGAATCCTTTATCCAGCAAGTCTGTCATTCAGAATAGAAGGAGATATAAAGGTCTTCCCAAACAAACAGAAACTGAAGGAATTAATCACCACTAAACCAGCCCTACAAGAGATCCTAAGGAGGATACTGTGAATGAAATGTTTCAAGGACCTCAAAGTACCAGAGACATCACTACAAGCATGAAACCTACAGACATCACAATGACTCTAAACCCATATCTTTCTAAAATAACACTGAATGCAAATGGACTAAATGTGCCAACCAAAAGACATAGGGTATCAGAATGGATAAATAAACAAGACCCATCTGTTTGCTGTCTACAAGACTCATTTTAGACCTGAGGACACCTTCAGATTGAAAGTGAGGGTATGGAGAACTATCTATCATGCTACTGGAAGTAAAAGAAAGCTGGAGTAGCCATACTTATATCAGACAAACTAGACTTTAAATTAAAGGCTGTCACAAGAGATGAAGAAGGGCATTATATCATAATTACAGGGTCTATCCATCAGGAAGAGCTAATGATTGTGAATGTCTATGCGCTGAATAAGGGAGCCCTTAAATATATAAAACAATCACAAACATAAGCAACCTTATTGATAAGAATGTGGTAATTGCAGGGGACTTTAATACTCCACTTACAACAATGCAAAGAACATCTACACACAGGATCAATAAAGAAACAAGGGCCCTGAATGATACATTGGATCAGATGGACTTAACAGATACATTTAGAAGTCTGCATCCAAAAGCAACAGAATATACTTTCTTCTCAAGTGAACATAGAACATTCTCTAAGATAGATCACATCCAAGATAGGTCACAAAACAGCCCTTCATAAGTATATAAGAATTGAGATCATACCATGCATACTTTCACCACAATGCTATGAAGCTTGAAATCAACCACAGGAAAAAGTCTTGAAAACCTCCAAAAGCATGGAGGTTAAAGAACACCCTACTAAAGAATGAATGGGTCCACCAGGCAATTAGAGAAGAAATTTAAGAATATATGGAAACAAATGAAAATGAAAATACAGCAATCCTTTGGGATGCAGCAAAGGCCGTCCTAAGAGGAAAATACATTACAATCCAGGCTTATCTCAAGAAACAAGAAAAATCCCAAATATAGAATCTAACAGCACACCTAAAGGAAATAGAAGCAGAACATCAAAGATACCCCAAACCCAGGAGAAGAGAACTAATAAAGATCAGAGCATAAATAAACAATATAGAATCTAAACAAAATCTGTAGAGCAGATCAACGAAACCAAGAGTTGGTTTTTTGAAAAAATAAACAAAATTGATAAACCTCTAGCCAGGCTTTTCAAAAAGAAAAGGGAGATGAACCAAATAGATAAAATCATGAGCGAAAATGGAATTATTACAACCAATCCCTCAGAGATACAAGCAATTATCAGGGAATACTATGAAAAATTATATGCCAAAAAACAGGACAACCTGGAAGAAATGGACAAATTCCTAAGCACCCACACACTTCCAAAACTAAAACAGGAAGAAATAGAAAACTTGAACAGACCCTTAACCAGTGAAGAAATTGAATCAGTTATGAAAAATCTCCCAAAAAATAAGAGTCCAGAACCACATGGCTTCCCTTGGGAATTCTACCAGACATTTAAAGCAGAAATATTACCTATCCTTCTCAAGCTGTTCCAAAAATAGAAAGAGAAGGAAAACTTCCAGACTCATTCTATGAAGCCAGCATTACTTTGATTCCTAAACCAGACAGAGACCCGGTAAAAAAAGAGAACTACAGGCCAATATCCCTGATGAATATGGATGCAAAAATTCTCAAGAAGATACTAGCAAATCAAATTCAACAGCATATACAAACAATTATTCACCATGATCAAGTGGGATTCATTCCTGAGATCCAGGGCTGGTTCAACATTCACAAATCAATCAATGTGATACATCACATTAATAAAAGAAAAGAAAAGAACCATATGATTCTGTCAATCGATGCAGAAAAGGCATTTGACAAAATTCAGCATCATTTCTTAATAAAAACCCCCGAGAAGGTCGGGATAGAAGGAAAATACTTAAAGATCATAAACCCATTTATGAAAAGCCCACAGCTAATATCATCCTCAATGGGGAAAAACTGAGAACTTTCCCCCTGAGATCAGGAACACGACAGGGATGTCCACTCTCACCGCTGTTGTTTAACATAGTGTTGGAAATGCTAGCATCAGCATTCAGACAACAAAAGGAAATCAAAGGCATCAAAATTGGCAAAGATGAAGTCAAGCTTTCACTTTTTGCAGATGACATGATATTACACATGGAAAATCCGATAGACTCCACCAAAAGTTTTCTAGAACTGATACATGAATTCAGCAAAGACGCAGGATACAAAATCAATGTACAGAAATCAGTTGCATTCTTATACACTACTAATGAAGCAACAGAAAGACAAATAAAGAAACTGATCCCATTCACAACTGTACCAAGAAGTATAAAATACCTAGGAATAAACCTAACCAAAGATGTAAAAGATCTGTTATGCTGAAAAGTATAGAAAGCTTATGAAGGAAATTGAAGAAGATACAAAGAAATGGAAAAACATTCCGTGCTCATGGATTGGGAGAATAAATATT
Source organism: Lynx canadensis (assembly GCF_007474595.2). NCBI lineage: Eukaryota > Metazoa > Chordata > Mammalia > Carnivora > Felidae > Lynx > Lynx canadensis. The sequence continues at coordinate 27,605,989 of NC_044307.1, read as the reverse complement.
ATTAAAATGTCAATACTACCCAAAGCTCTCAATGCAATCCTAATCAAAATTGCACCACCATTCCTCTTTTCACCAGCTTAGAACAAGCAATCCTAAAATTTGTATGGAAACACCAAGGCCCTGAGTAGCCAAAGTAATTTTGAAGAAGAAGACCAAAGCAGGAAGCATCACAATCCCAGACGTTAGCCTCTACTACAAAACTGTAATCATCAAGACAGCATGGTATTGGCACAAAAACAGACACACAGACCAATGGAATAGAATAGAAACCCCAAAATTAGACCCACTAAAATATAGCCAACTAATCTTTGACAAAGCAGAAAAGAATATCCAATGGGAAAAAGACAGTCTCTTTAACAAATGGTGCTGGGAGAACTGCACAGCAACATGCAGAATGGAACTAGACCACTTTCTTACACCATTTGCAAAAACAAACTCAAAATGGATAAAGACCTGAATGTGAGACAGGAAACCATCAAAACTCTAAAGGAGAAAGCAGGGAAAAACCTCTCTGACATGAGGGGCAGCAATTTCTTACTTGACACATCCCTAAGGTCAAGGAAATTAAAAGCAAAAATGAACTATTGGGGATCTCATGAAGATAAAAAGCTTCTGCACAGCAAAGGAAATAATCAACAAAAGTCAACCAACGGAATGGGAAAAGATACTTGCAAATGACATATCGGACAAATCTATAAAGAGCTCACCAAACTCCACACCTGAAAAACAAATAATCCAGTGAAGAAATGGGCAGAAAGCATGAATAGACACTTCTTTAAAGAAGACATCCAGATGGCCAACAGGCACATGAAAAGATGCTCAACGTTGCTCTCATCAGGGAAATACAAATCAAAACCACACTCAGATATCACCTCACGCCAGTCAGAGTGGCTAAAAGGGACAAAACAAATCAGGAGACTATAGATGCTGGCAAGGATGTGGAGAAACGGGAACCCTCTTGCACTGTTGGTGGGAAAGCAAACTGGTGCAGCAGCTCTGGAAAACAGTGTGGAGGTTCCTCAGGAAATTAAAACTAGACGTGCCCTATGACCCAGCAATAGCACTGCTAGGAATTTACCCAAGGGATACAGGAGTGCTGATGCATAGGGGCGCTTGTACCCCAATGTTTATAGCAGCACTCTCAACAATAGCCAAAGTATAGAAAGAGCCTAAATGTCCATCAACAGATGAATGGATAAAGAAATTGTGGTTTGTATACACAATGGAATACTACGTGGCAATGAGAAAGAATGAAATCTGGCCTTTTGTAGCAACGTGGATGGAACTGGAGAGTGTGATGCTAAGTGAAATAAGTCATACAGAGAAAGACAGATACCATATGTTTTCACTCTTATGTGGATCCTGAGAAACTTAACAGAAGACCATGGGGGAGGGGAAGGGATAAAACAAAAAGGAGGTTAGAGAGGGTGGGAGCCAAAACATAAGAGACTCTTAAAAACTGAGAACAGATGGTTGATGGGGGGTGGGAGGCAGGGGTGTGTGGGTGATATATATTGAGGAGGGCACCTTTTGGGATGAGCACTGGGTGTTGTATGGAAACAATTTTGATAATAAGCTTCATATTAAAAAAATAATAAAAAATTAGTCAAAAATCCACTATTACCACAACTTTGTTTTTTAACTCTGCATGTTCTTTTCTACAAAATTTAATAGACTGATGTATTTTAAAGAGTTATTACTTTATATTTTGGGATGGACAGTATATAAAGATCTAATTCTGGCCACATCAACAACCCCCAGTGTGAGAACAGAGATATAAAGAGGCAGAGTTTTTGTTATTAAAGTTAAACTGGAATATATTTAAATGAGTGTGTTCTTTTTTTTTTTTTAATTTTTTCAACGTTTATTTATTTTTGGGACAGAGAGAGACAGCGCATGAACGGGGGAGGGGCAGAGAGAGAGGGAGACACAGAATCAGAAACAGGCTCCAGGCTCTGAGCCATCAGCCCAGAGCCCGACGCGGGGCTCGAACTCACGGACCGCGAAGTGGTGACCTGGCTGAAGTCGGACGCTTAACCGACTGCGCCACCCAGGCGCCCCAAAATGAGTGTGTTCTAAGTTTAGGGTGTTTAATATGCTAATGTAATGCTGATGGTACCCACAAAGGAAATACGTATGGAGTATACACAAAAGAAAATGAGAAATTAGTTTAAACATTTCACTACAAAAAATTAACTCAAAAGAAAACAGTAATGCAAGGACAAAAGTGTCTAAAGCATATGAAAAGCAAATAACAAAGTGACAGAAGTAAATCTCTCCTTATCAGTTATTACTGTAAATGGGTTAAACCCTCTAATCAAAGGACAGATGTTGACACAATGAAGATATATATGTTTCCTCAACTGTACACTGTTTACAAGTGTCCCAGTGACACAAATAGATTGAAAGGATGGAAAAAGATATTCCATGCAAATAGCAACCACAATAGTATAGTTGGCTATACTAATATCAGACAAAATAGACTTAAGTAGAAAAATAAGATTAAAAGAGACACAGAAGGATGTTATGTTGCAATAAAATTTCAGTACAGCAAGATGTAATATTTATAAACATTTATGCATCTGATTACAGACCATTAAAATATAAAGCAAAAACTGATAGAAATGAAGGGAGAAATAGTTCTACAGTTGTAGTTGGAGACTTCATTACCCTGTTCACAAAAATGGACAGAACAACTGGACAGAAGGTAAGTTAGGAAATAGAGGATTTGAAGAACATGATAACTAGATCTAACAGGGCATGTACAGAACATGCTCTCCAGCAACAACAGAATACACATTCTTCTCAAGGGCACACAGGACATTTCCTGATCTGCCACCCAGGTTGATTGGGGCTCTGTTGCTGTTAGAGGAGGGTGAGGCTAGGACACTCACTGGCTCAGTAGTGGTTCATCTGTTGTGTGGTTTGGATAGGGTGCAGGGCACTTTCCCAGCCTACTATGGCATGAGGTGGGCAGATCATGCTCTCTGGTGCAAGCAGGCTAGAGACAAGGTACCAAAAATGGTGCCTGTCAGCTCTGTCATCAGCAAGTTAGGATAAGTGCAAAAAATGGCATCTACCAGTGCTCTGTCCCCAGATGAAATCCCTGAAGCTTCCTGCCTCTCTGGCAGCCATGTTACAGTTAGTAAGTGGGTGTTCCTCACTTATGGTCTAAGAACTTTTAATCTTCTGTATTTGCACTGGATCTCAGAGTAAGTGGGTTTGCCTGTGATCCCTTTAAGAGTGGGATCTCCATTCCCTATAGGTCAATGATTCTCCTGGTATTAAGCCCCATTGATCTTCAAAACCAGATGTTTTGTGTATTGATCTTTCCAATGCCAACTCCTAGGGTTGGGGGAGCCTTGTATGGGACACAATTCTTTCACTCCCTGAGAAGGAGTTCCATATTTTTAGGATCCCCCCAATTGTGGGGTCACCACATCTGTGCGGAGTCACAGGCTTCTATTCTTTTCAGTGTGTGTCTTTTCTCTTTTGTTGTGGAGTCATTGTTCATCTATTTTGCAAGTCCTTTTTCGAGGAAAATTATGCCATATAGAGCTATAAATTTACTGTGTCCTTAGGAGAAGGTGAGTTCAGGATCTTTCTTTCTTTCTTTCTTTCTTTCTTTCTTTCTTTCTTTCTTTCTCTTTCTTTATTTTTTTTATGTTTATTTTTGAGAGAGAAAGAGAGAGATAGAGCACAAGCTGGGTGAAGGGCAGAGAAAGAGGGAGACACAGAATCTGAAGCAGGCTCCAAGCTCTGAGCTGTCAGCACAGAGCCTGATGTGGGGCTTGAACTCATGAACCATGAGATCATGACCTAAACCAAAACCAAGAGTCTGACGCTTAACCGACTGAACCACCCAGGCACTCCAGTTCAGGATCTTTGTATGCCACCATCTTGAACACCCTTCCCCCAGCAATTACTTTTTAGAGGCTAGACATTGAGAATTTTGCATTATTGGATAATGAATTTGTTATATTTAAAATATGTGTTAATCTTCGTTCTGGAACATAGTTACATTGCTTGGAATCAGTTTGAGTACATTGATATTTTCATTTAAGTTCAGTTAAGGTAGATCCAGACTATCCTCAGTATATAGGGCTGAAGTGAGCCCATTTTGGAGTCAATATTCTGAGAGTTTCACCTTGTGTCTTCATATGAGCAGTTCTTTCCACTCTGGCTTGTAGGAGCCCTGCATTTACTCTGACGATTACTCCCCTAATTTTTTCCATTGGTGTTGCCCAGCTTGGCTGGTTTTCTCATAAGTATGTGCAGATCACTATGAAGAAGAACCCTCCACAAGTATCTGGAGTGCATTCCTTCATTCCAGCTGTTTACTTTCTGGCATTCAGCCTCACAAATTCCAATTGCTTAAGTCTCTGTTCCTCCATCAGGCCTGAAAATGGAACTCTCGAAATCATGGTTTTACCATGCAGAGGAATATTGTACAATTCTATAAAAAGAAGAAGGATGCTCTCAGTGGGAATATTGAACAATCTCCAAGGTCTGCTTCTAATTGTAAAACAGCAAGTTTCATGAATGGAACAAGGAAGAAAAAATGGGAATATAGTTTCACGTTTTCTTGTATTTACAAAAAGTAACCAGGATGTTTATAAAAGATTTACTAAAAGTGGTTATGTCTGGGTGTGCAGGTGGGAAAATGAATTGTTGAAGCAGGGTAAAATATGAATTTCCACTTTATGTCATTTGACACTGTTTTGATTCTTTGATATGAACCCAGAATTTTTTTAAAAAATCAATGTTGCTAGTTATCAAATGGAAAAGAGTGAAAGTGATTTTTTATAACATACCACTCAAAAAAATCAATTCTAGGTAAAATAAGTAAATATGAAAGGCAAATTTATAAAGGTTTTTAGAGGATTATATGGGAAAATATCTTTACTTGCTTAGAACAGAGACAAACTTATTATAAAAGACAAATATATACAAATAGTAAATAAAACAGCTGATAAATTAGACCATGTTAACATTTAATAATTTAATTTTAACTCAATTCATTTTATTATGTTTATCAAAAGATAATTTTAAAAGAAAAAAATAAAAACTGGGAGAAAATTATTTTTATCATATAAACTAATAAAGAGTTTGTCTGCAAAATATATAAAGAACTCCTTTGAATTGACAATAAAAAGACCACCTAATCGGAAAAAAATAGGCAATAGCTTCGAATAATCATGTAAAGAGGGGGAAACATGAATAGTCCATAGTCTTGTGAAAAGATGTTTCACTTGGCTGGTAGCAGTGAAGGGCAAATTAAGACCATGGTGACATTTCATTCCACTTGCACCAACTTCACAAAATTAGTCAGGTGGAGCTGAAATTAGTGAAGGTGTGCAGGGGTGCCAACTCTGACCCATTGTGTGTGAAGGTGTAACCTGATAAAAACATTTGGAAAAGGTCTGGACTGACTTAGCAAACTTGAATATGTTTATACTCTATGAACTGACAACTCTATTCCCAGATATGTAACCTTGAAAAACTGTGGACCATGTGTACTGATAAAGGACATTTTCAACTTTTAACATTTGTGGCCCCTGCTCCTGGACTCCTAGGGAAGCTATACTTTTAACATTTACCAAGTTCAAAATGACTCCACAAACCTTAAAGCATGGGCTCTATTTCTGCCCTGAGCACACATTGTATGGCTTTGGTAAAAAAAATAAATAAGTAAATAAAAACCAAAAGGAGCACTCCAAACATAAAGATAAGGAAAAAATAACTTTCTGAGTTCCCATAAGGTTAAAGCCTTGCACATACTAAAAATCTAAGATAGTCTGTAATTTTCTGGAATGCCCTCCATCTTGATTATTTGTAACTCTTTATGTAAAAAACATATATAACCTGCATCAAATGCTCCTTCTTTGAAGCGCTTCTTTGTGAAGTCTGTGTATCCCAGGAAGATATCCTAACTTGGGCTTGAATAAAGCTTTTTCCTTTCTCTTTGAAATTTTATAAAAAGGTTTATTCATTTTGCATAAACAGTACCAAGACACATAAGCAACAAGACCCATAGCAACACTATAACAATGGAGAATCTACACAATTTATAAAAGCAGCACAGTCAGCATGAAACTGGAATCCACCCAAATGGCTATCAATAGTAGAGTGCATAAATTGTGATTAATCATACAATGAAATACACAGTAATGAATGCACATGAACCACAGTGGCACATATCAACATAGATGTATTTTAATAATAATTTAGTCAAAAGGCGAGTCAGATAGATATGCATATACAATATAAAATTCCAGTTAAATAAAGTACAGAAAAAAAGAAAAATATACTATGTGAATGTATATTATCTATCTATCCATCTATCATCTATCTATCTTCTGTCTATCTGCCTATCATCTGTCTTTCATCTACCTAAATATCTTAAAGGAAAGCAAGGAAATAATCAACAAAATATTCAACCAAGATAGCAGTTAATTAGTTTGGAAGGTGATATATACAGAGGAGCTATAACAAAGCTTCAGTCTACATTATTGGGGATATTCTATTTCTTAAGTTCTTTGGAAGATACATAGGTGTTTGTTTTATTATTATTTAAATATCACATGGATATGATTTTTACTCTTGTGTGAAGAATATATTTCACAAAAACAATTAGTAGGGTAAAGTCTTACATTTTCTCATCAAGTAAGTTTTTTTCTTTTCTTTTTCAGGTTTTACACCATTATTTATTTTATAAGGAGAGATTTGAATTAAACATTTCATATTAACAAATTTAAATAAACTTGAACGTTTAACAAAAAGCTTAAATTGATCCCCACACCAATGGAACAGTAAAATTTATAATTTGTAATTTATGAGGAAAATTTTCTTTCTGAGTCATAATTTTTTTCAGTCAACAGTTTCAATAAATTTATATTTTGGGTGCCTATTGCTTGTCAGGTTTCCTAGGAAGCTGACTTTGTTATAGAGATTACCATGCAGGATATTTCCTAAGGAAAGGTATCAGAACTGACACGTGCAGAAAAAGGTGGGCAGCCAGATGGGCAGAGGGAGAAGTTGGGCTTTGGTGTAGTCTCAACAAAGGCCTCAGCTGACCCCAATAAGTGGATGTGTGGAGCTAGGACAGCCCTTCACAGTTATTCCAAATTGGGATGAAAGGGCGGGGGCCTTCCTGTCATGTTAACATCATTGGATGCAAGCTGTTCCCATGACATTGTTCAAGGTAGGCCCCTCCAGCTGAGGGCAGTGCCTGGAGTGGGGACAAGTGGGGATGACAACAGCAGCACTCCAAGAAATGGGGACATAAATCTCTTCATCTCTCAGATCTGAAGGGGAAAGTCAGTAATGTGTTCCAGCTTCATACTTCCTAGAGGTAAGGTCAGGTGTTAGATGCCCTGGGGTGTCAAGATGGATAAAGTCTGGTTCGGGGCTGGGATGGGGGATCATCAGAGGAGTGATGGAAAACTAACTAACAAAGGAGGAAGACACAGATAGAGCTCGGGAACTACAGAAAAGGCTTGAGAAGTCTGCTTTGAGGAATGAGCTGGAGGCAGGAATCTGGGTGGAAGCTGGTTAGAGAATTCTCTCCAGAAACTCTGGAAGCTGGTAGTAAGAGGTGACAGAGTTTTTGTTGTTGTTTATTTGTTTGTTTTTTAGGGTTAAAGTTGACCAAGGGAAAAGGGCGTGAGGCCAGGAAGGAAAAGAATGTAAGGACTCTGTGTCTTACTGGTTGTTCTGTGACCTCTGCCCCCTTTCTCCCTCTACTCCCTTTCCATACTCCCTTCTTGCCAGCTTCCTAGCAGTATGAGTCCAGGAACAGGATAGAGCACTGAGGGAACAGAAGTGGATCACATGGTATCTTTAAGGTGGGGAATGAAATGTGAGGCAACCAATCCAACCACTGATGAGTAGATAGACAAAATGTGGTCCATCCATACAATGGAATATTATTCAGTCATGTAAAGAAATGAAACACTAAAACATGGTATGACATGGATGAACCTTGAAAACGTTATGCTAAGGAAAAGAAGCCCAGTTGTTGTATGAAATGTTCAGAACATGTAAATCCATAGAGACAGAAAGTAGATTAGTGGTTGCCTAGGACTTGGGGCCTAGAGTACTGGGAGGAAGTAGGAACACAGGAGTTCTTTCTGGGGTGATGAAAAATGTTATCAAACTGATGGTGGTGATGGTTGCACAATTCTGTGAGTATGCTAAAAACCATTCAGCCGTATACTTTAAATGGGTGAATTGTGTTCTATCTGAATTATATCTTAGTAAAGTTATTATTAAAAAGAAAATGAGAACATGAGAACCAAGTCCACAGTAGAGATGTATATAGACTGGTAAATATTGTTTTTTCTCTTCTCTTTTCCCTTTATTTCTCTTTTCTCTTTTTTTCTTTCCTTCTCTCTGCCCCCCTATTCTCTCCTTCCTCTCCTCCCCTCCTCTTCCCTCTACCTCCTCTCCTTTCCACTCTTTTTTTTTTTTCTTTAGTCTAGGATCCTCTAGCATATTAATCTTTCTTTTCCCCAGAGCAGTGCTGAAGGACAATGGCCTGTTGCAGGGCCAGGGAAGATCATGGTTGCCACTCCCTTCTGCATACATCCTCCATATATTCTCCATCAACTCACCTCTCAAATCACCCTAAAGGAATGTAGGTTCAGAAGTAGCATAGGTATAGGAACAAAGCTATAAGAACATTCTTGATTTGAAAATGTAACTGCAAGACCACTCCCTAGTTGCCCATTCTAAGCACACATACCTGTAAACCCACTTTATTTGGACTCTCTAGAGATGCCTTGTTTTCAGGGTTCTCATGTCTTGTACCTTGCTATTTTGCACAGTTGGAAATACTGCATTATTTTCTGAACACTCCCTCTGGATACCCTTCAGTCCTGTCTGAAATGATGTGCTGGGTCATTTCACCATGCCTATCTTGTCTTCCTCCCCCCTGCTACAACATTGCACTGAGGCCTACAGCACTGCCTTGCACAGGATGGGGGCTCAGTAAATACCTGCTGAGAGGCTGAATAAATCCTGACCTTCAGCATCCCTGGAGAGCCACATTTACTACTTACCTCCATGGGTGCTGCACAGACCCAGAGTAAACTTGAAGTGGTCTGGGGTCAATTAATGCCTGTACAGAAGTAAAAGACCTTATTTGTAACCCATATCAGATGTTTTCTGTGCATGTTAATTTATTACCTATACCATTTATTAAATACTGCTCTATAAGTGCAATATAAAATAGGAAACTTGTAGAACATATAATACTGGTGTAATAGTTTTAGTCTGCATTTGCTAAGCATTTACTACATACCAGATGTTCATTAATGCTTTCAATCTTCACAACATACTATAAGAAACACACTATTGTTATTCTAATTTTCAATTAAGATTTGTCTTTATTTTTTATTATTTATTTTTAATTTAAAAAAATTTTAAATATAATTTATTGTCAAATTGGCTTACATACAACACCCAGTGCTCATCCCAACAAGTGCCTTCCTCAATGCCCATCACCTTTCATTCTAATTTTTTAAATAAGAAAACAGACTTCAGATAAATAGAAGATCCCTGTGTTCCATAGCCAGTAAGTTCCAGGAACACTGGAAACCCATGGCTTTCTATAGCTTGGAAGGAAGAGAACACACTTCTCCCTTCGCAGATTGCCATCTCCCATGTGCCTTTGACTTCCAGGTGTCTTAGTGCTTGCCCCAGGAGCTCTGGCATCCTTTGGCATGCCATGGATACTATAGCTCCAATGTACCTATGTTCTGTGCTCAGCACCCCATCCTCAGTTCCACCTGCTTACCACTCACCTGCAGCCTTGTGTTTCTCTATCAGGCATTGCAAAAAGGCCCACCTGGCTCTCACCTCAGGTGGCCTTTTCCTTCTCTTTCTTTTCAACATGCAGCAGAAACTTCACTATTTCTTTCTTTTTTTAATGTTTATTATTTATTTCTGAGAGAAAAAGAGAGAGAGAGGAAGAGAAAGAGAGCACATGAGTGGAGGAGGAGCAGAGAGAGGGGAACAGAGGATCTGAAGTGGGGTCTGTGCTGACAGCAGATAGCCCAATGTAGGGCCCAAACTCATGAACTGTGAGATCATGACCTGAGCCAAAGTCAGAGCCTTAACAAACTGAACCACCAAGACCCTCCAGAAACTTCACTGTTTCTTAGAGTTAAACTGCTTTGGCTCAGACTCCAAGCCAGACCACAACACGTGTCTTGCCAGAGAAAGGAGACTGCTACCACCTTCCTTCTCCCCCAACAATGGTCAAGACCCAACTACCTGCTTTCTGTCTATCCCATTTTATACCAGAAAGTCATTTTTTTTCTTTCAGTTTTTCACCAACCACCTTCCCCAGAATTAAGTAAATGAGTTTGCATTGTCTGGTTCTCTTTGAAGCTTTCTGTATGCATACATACCAAAGAACAAAAAGGAAAAATTCAGAAACAGATATCACAGCTGGGTGGCTCAGCTCATATTGTCACAGTTCGTGAGTTCGAGCCCCACGTGGGGCTCCCTGCTGTCAGCACAGAGCCCACTTTGGATCTTCTGCACCTCCCTTGCTCATGCTCTCTCTCTCTCTCTCTCTCTCTCTCAAAAATAAATATTTGAACACTGACTTAAAAGAAAAATAAGCTGATGTCAATATACAAGTAGTAGAACATTGGCTTAACTGGCAAGACATTTTCAATACTGATGAATTAAATAGTATGTGAGTCTGCTTGGCTGCCATAACAAAGTACACAAACTGGGTGGCTTAATAACAGAAATGTACTGTCTCACAGTTCTGGAGGCCAGAAGTATAAAATCCAGGTTGTCAGAGCTGGCTCCTTCTGAGGCTGTGAGGGAATCTCTTCCAAGCACGTCCACTGGGCTTGTAGCTGACCATCTTCTCTTTGTGTCTTTTCACATTTCCTTCCCTATATGCATATCTCTGTGTCAAAATTTCTCCCTTTTATAAGGATATCAGACATATTGAGTATGAATATGAGTGGACTGTGAATATGAATGGAATTGGATCGAATAACTTGATTACATATATAGAAAACTATTTCCTCCAAATAAGGTCACGTTCTGAGGTACTAGGGGTTAGGACTCCAACATATCTTTTTGAGGGGACAAAATTCAACCCATAACAGTTATCAATAGTGGATTTCCCTTGGCATCATAATTCTTCATTTAGAATTAGCTTTGAGGTACAGTTAAAAGAGATGCACTCATCATCCCCTGTGTACATAGACATACACAGAATCTCCAATTCTGCCACAGCCTTTTGCAGGCTGGGCCTTGTGGGCTGTTGGCTGTTTCTGTGGCCATAAATCAGTAGGGAGACCTCTCAGTCATTAGGGGACACCTAGACAGGTGACAGGTTCCATGCAGATGAGTAAAAGGTAGTTCCTTTGGCGCTTTCTGGGACAAATCTGAAATGTAGAGAAGATACTAATGACTATCTCTACTTGTACTCAACAAGTATTTGTAAACATGGTGAAAGCAACAAGGAGATTGGGTGGAAGTTAAGCAATTCAGTAGATCTGAACAATCCATAGTGGGATAGTCATGCTTTTTTTCAACTGTGACATTTTCTCAGTTTATCATCGTTTATATTTTTAAAGAAGAAATCTTGGGGATTCTGGGAAGATGGCGGCGTAGGAGGACGCTGTGCTCACCGCGCATCCTGCTGATCACTTAGATTCCACCTACACCTGCCTAAATAACCCAGAAAACCGCCAGAGGATTAGCAGAACGGAGTCACCGGACCCAAGTGCAGACGAGAGGCCCACGGAAGAGGGTAAGAAGGGCGGCGAGGCGGTGCGCGCTCCACGGACTGGCGGGAGGGAGCCGGGGCGGAGGGGCAGCTCGTCAGCCAAGCAGAGCCCCCGAGTCCGGCTTGCAAAAGCGGAGGGGCCAGACGGACTGTGTTCCGACAGCAAGCGCGACTTAGCGTCTGGGAGGTCATAAGTTAACAGCTCTGCTCGGAAAACGGGAAGGCCGGAGGACAAAGGGAGGGTGAGCTGCGGAGCCCCCGGACGACAGAGCTCAGTTTGGCGGGGAACAAAGGCGCTCGCCAGCACCATCTCCCCCGCCCATCCCCCAGCCAAAATCCCAAAGGGAACCGGTTCCGGCCAGGGAAATTGCTCGCTCCGCGCAAACATCCAACTCTGTGCTTCTGCGGAGCCAAACCTCCGGCAGCGGATCTGACTCCCTCCGGCTGCCACAGGGCCCCTCCTGAAGTGGATCACCTAAGGAGAAGCGAGCTAAGCCTGCCCCCCCTCCCGCCGTGCACCTTGCCTTCCCACCCCAGCTAATACGCCAGATCCCCAGCATCACAAGCCTGGCAGTGTGCAAGTAGCCCAGACGGGCCACGCCACCCCACAGTGAATCCCGCCCCTAGGAGAGGGGAAGAGAAGGCACACACCAGTCTGACTGTGGCCCCAGCGGTGGGCTGGGGGCAGACATCAGGTCAGACTGCGGCCCCGCCCACCAACTCCAGTTATACACCACAGCACAGGGGAAGTGCCCTGCAGGCCCTCACCACACCAGGGACTATCCAAAATGACCAAGCGGAAGAATTCCCCTCAGAAGAATCTCCAGGAAATAACAACAGCTAATGAGCTGATCAAAAAGGATTTAAATAATATAACAGAAAGTGAATTTAGAATAATAGTCATAAAATTAATCGCTGGGCTGGAAAACAGTATACAGGACAGCAGAGAATCTCTTGCTACAGAGATCAAGGGACTAAGGAACAGTCACGAGGAGCTGAAAAACGCTTTAAAGGAAATGCAAAACAAAATGCAAACCACCACGGCTCGGATGGAAGAGGCAGAGGAGAGAATAGGTGAACTAGAAGATAAAGTTATGGAAAAAGAGGAAGCTGAGAAAAAGAGAGATAAAAAAATCCAGGAGTATGAGGGGAAAATTAGAGAACTAAGTGATACACTAAAAAGAAATAATATACGCATAATTGGTATTCCAGAGGAGGAAGAGAGAGGGAAAGGTGCTGAAGGGGTACTTGAAGAAATCATAGCTGAGAACTTCCCTGAACTGGGGAAGGAAAAAGGCATTGAAATCCAAGAGGCACAGAGAACTCCCTTCAGACGTAACTTGAATCGATCTTCTGCACGACATATCATAGTGAAACTGGCAAAATACAAGGATAAAGAGAAAATTCTGAAAGCAGCAAGGGATAAACGTGCCCTCACATATAAAGGGAGGCCTATAAGACTCGTGACTGATCTCTCTTTTGAAACTTGGCAGGCCAGAAAGAATTGGCACGAGATTTTCAGGGTGCTAGACAGAAAAAATATGCAGCCGAGAATCCTTTATCCAGCAAGTCTGTCATTTAGAATAGAAGGAGAGTTAAAGGTCTTCCCAAACAAACAAAAACTGAAGGAATTTGTCACCACGAAACCAGCCCTACAAGAGATCCTAAGGGGGACCCTGTGAGACAAAGTACCAGAGACATCACTACAAGCATAAAACATACAGACATCACAATGACTCTAAACCCGTATCTTTCTATAATAACACTGAATGTAAATGGATTAAATGCACCAACCAAAAGACATAGGGTATCAGAATGGATAAAAAAACAAGACCCATCTATTTGCTGTCTACAAGAGACTCATTTTAGACCTGAGGACACCTTTAGATTCAGAGTGAGGGGATGGAGAACTATTTATCATGCTACTGGAAGCCAAAAGAAAGCTGGAGTAGCCATACTTATATCAGACAAACTAGACTTTAGATTAAAGGCTGTAACAAGAGATGAAGAAGGACATTATATAATAGTTACAGGGTCTATCCATCAGGAAGAGCTAACAATTATAAATGTCTATGCGCCGAATACCGGAGCCCCCAAATATATAAAACAATTACTCATAAACAGAAGCAACCTTATTGATAAGAATGTGGTAATTGCTGGGGACTTTAACACCCCACTTACAGAAATGGATAGATCATCTAGACACACGGTCAATAAAGAAACAAGGGCCCTGAATGAGACACTGGATCAGATGGACTTGACAGATATATTTAGAACTCTGCATCCCAAAGCAACAGAATATACTTTCTTCTCGAGTGCACATGGAACATTCTCCAAGATAGATCATATACTGGGTCACAAAACAGCCCTTCATAAGTTTACAAGAATTGAAATTATACCATGCATACTTTCAGACCACAATGCTATGAAGCTTGAAATCAACCACAGGAAAAAGTCTGGAAAACCTCCAAAAGCATGGAGGTTAAAGAACATCCTACTAACGAATGAGTGGGTCAACCAGGCAATTAGAGAAGAAATCAAAAAATATATGGAAACAAACGAAAATGAAAATACAACAATCCAAACGCTTTGGGACGCAGCGAAGGCAGTCCTGAGAGGAAAATACATTGCAATCCAGGCCTATCTCAAGGAACAAGGAAAATCCCAAATACAAAATCTAACAGCACACCTAAAGGAAATAGAAGCAGAACAGCAAAGGCAGCCTAAACCCAGCAGAAGAAGAGAAATAATAAAGATCAGAGCAGAAATAAACAGTATAGAATCTAAAAAAACTGTAGAGCAGATCAACGAAACCAAGAGTTGGTTTTTTGAAAAAATAAACAAAATTGACAAACCTCTAGCCAGGCTTCTCAAAAAGAAAAGGGAGATGACCCAAATAGATAAAATCATGAATGAAAATGGAATTATTACAACCAATCCCTCAGAGATACAAACAATTATCAGGGAATACTATGAAAAATTATATGCCAACAAATTGGACAACCTGGAAGAAATGGACAAATTCCTGAACACCCACACTCTTCCAAAACTCAATCAGGAGGAAAGAGAAAGCTTGAACAGACCCATAAGCAGCGAAGAAATTGAATCGGTTATCAAAAATCTCCCAACAAATAAGAGTCCAGGACCAGATGGCTTCCCAGGGGAGTTCTACCAGACGTTTAAAGCAGAGATAATACCTATCCTTCTCAAGCTATTCCAAGAAATAGAAAGGGAAGGAAAACTTCCAGACTCATTCTATGAAGCCAGTATTACTTTGATTCCTAAACCAGACAGAGACCCAGTAAAAAAAGAGAACTACAGGCCAATATCCCTGATGAATATGGATGCCAAAATTCTCAAGAAGATACTAGCAAATCGAATTCAACAGCATATAAAAAGAATTATTCAGGGGCGCCTGGGTGGCGCAGTCGGTTAAGCGTCCGACTTCAGCCAGGTCACGATCTCGCGGTCCGTGAGTTCGAGCCCCGCGTCGGGCTCTGGGCTGATGGCTCAGAGCCTGGAGCCTGTTTCCGATTCTGTGTCTCCCTCTCTCTCTGTCCTCCCCCGTTCATGCTCTGTCTCTCTCTGTCCCAAAAATAAATAAACGTTGAAAAAAAAAAATTTAAAAAAAAAAAAAAAAGAATTATTCACCATGATCAAGTGGGATTCATTCCTGGGATGCAGGGCTGGTTCAACATTCGCAAATCAATCAACGTGATACATCACATTAACAAAAAAAAAGAGAAGAACCATATGATCCTGTCAATGGATGCAGAAAAGGCCTTTGACAAAATCCAGCACCCTTTCTTAATAAAAACCCTTGAGAAAGTCGGGATAGAAGGAACATACTTAAACATCATAAAAGCCATTTATGAAAAGCCCACAGCTAACATCATCCTCAAAGGGGAAAAACTGAGAGCTTTTTCCCTGAGATCAGGAACACGACAGGGATGCCCACTCTCACCGCTGTTGTTTAACATAGTGCTGGAAGTTCTAGCATCAGCAATCAGACAACAAAAGGAAATCAAAGGCATCCAAACTGGCAAAGATGAAGTCAAGCTTTCGCTTTTTGCAGATGACATGATATTATACATGGAAAATCCGATAGACTCCACCAAAAGTCTGCTAGAACTCATACATGAATTCAGCAAAGTGGCAGGATACAAAATCAATGTACAGAAATCAGTTGCATTCTTATACACTAACAATGAAGCAACAGAAAGACAAATAAAGAAAATGATCCCATTCACAATTGCACCAAGAAGCATAAAATACCTAGGAATAAATCTAACCAAAGATGTAAAGGATCTGTATGCTGAAAACTATAGAAAGCTTATGAAGGTAATGGAAGAAGATTTAAAGAAATGGAAAGACATTCCCTGCTCATGGATTGGAAAAATAAATATTGTCAAAATGTCAATACTACCCAACGTTATCTACACATTCAATGCAATCCCAGTCAAAATTGCACCAGCATTCTTCTCAAAACTAGAACAAGCAATCCTAAAATTCATATGGAATCACAAAAGGCCCGGAATAGCCAAAGGAATTTTGAAGAAGAAGACCAAAGCAGGAGGCATCACAATCCCAGACTTTAGCCTCTACTACAAAGCTGTCATCATCAAGACAGCATGGTATTGGCACAAAAACAGACACACAGACCAATGGAATAGAATAGAAACCCCAGAACTAGACCCACAAACGTATGGCCAACTCATCTTTGACAAAGCAGGAAAGAACATCCAATGGAAAAAAGACAGCCTCTTTAACAAATGGTGCTGGGAGAACTGGACAGCAACATGCAGAAGGTTGAAACTAGACCACTTTCTCACACCATTTACAAAAATAAACTCAAAATGGATAAAGGACCTAAATGTGAGACAGGAAACCATCAGAACCTTAGAGGAGAAAGCAGGAAAAGACCTCTCTGACCTCAGCCGTAGCAATCTCTTACTCGACACATCCCCAAAGGCAAGGGAATTAAAAGCAAAAGTGAATTACTGGGACCTTATGAAGATAAAAAGCTTCTGCACAGCAAAGGAAACAACCAACAAAACTAAAAGGCAACCAACGGAATGGGAAAAGATATTTGCAAATGACATATCGGACAAAGGGCTAGTATCTAAAATCTATAAAGAACTCACCAAACTCCACACCCGAAAAACAAATAACCCAGTGAAGAAATGGGCAGAAGACATGAATAGACACTTCTCTAAAGAAGACCTCCAGATGTCCAACAGGCACATGAAAAGATGTTCAGCGTCGCTCCTTATCAGGGAAATACAAATCAAAACCACACTCAGGTATCACCTCACGCCAGTCAGAGTGGCCAAAATGAACAAATCAGGAGACTATAGATGCTGGCGAGGATGTGGAGAAACGGGAACCCTCTTGCACTGTTGGTGGGAATGCAAATTGGTGCAGCCGCTCTGGAAAGCAGTGTGGAGGTTCCTCAGAAAATTAAAAATAGACCTACCCTATGACCCAGCAATAGCACTGCTAGGAATTTATCCAAGGGATACAGTAGTACTGATGCATAGGGGCACTTGTACCCCAATGTTCATAGCAGCACTCTCAACAATAGCCAAATTATGGAAAGAGCCTAAATGTCCATCAACTGATGAATGGATAAAGAAATTGTGGTTTATATACACAATGGAATACTACGTGGCAATGAGAAAAAATGAAATATGGCCTTTTGTAGCAACGTGGATGGAACTGGAGAGTGTGATGCTAAGTGAAATAAGCCATACAGAGAAAGACAGATACCATATGGTTTCACTCTTATGTGGATCCTGAGAAACTTAACAGGAACCCATGGGGGAGGGGAAGGAAAAAAAAAAAAGAGAGGTTAGAGTGGGAGAGAGCCAAAGCATAAGAGACTGTTGGGAACTGAGAACAGACTGAGGGTTGATGGGGGGGTGGGAGGGAGGGGAGGGTGGGTGATGGGTATTGAGGAGGGCACCTTTTGGGATGAGCACTGGGTGTTGTATGGAAACCAATTTGTCAATAAATTTCATATATAAAAAAAAATGAAGAAGAAATCTTGAGAGAAGCATTTAATGTACCCTTTAGTGAATCTTTAACCCTAAGCTGGCCACAGAGAAACATGAGCCCCTAGACCAGGGAGCTGCCTATATCTGACCTATCCATTCCTAGTTGCCCAACTGAGTCAGAAACATTTGTTAGCATGACTGAAAGTCCTTTTGTGTTATGTTTTCTGGCCTGGCTTACACTGTTTTCTGGGAAGCTGTCCACTGACAATGGACTTGCTTTACAGAAATGATCAAAGACACCATCTTTAACTGTACGGTCTTCATTTCTGAGCAGAAATACTAGGCCTTCCAGCTTCTGCTATTATATGAAACTATAAATGGTGCTGTGCCCTTTGCTCACCTCCAACTCCTAATTCTGATCTTATTTATCTTTCAGAAACAAGCACTTGACAATAATTCCAAGAATTCTATGCTACTTACATTGGTAGAAAATCCTTTTATTTTAGTATGTATGGTTTCTAGATCTGCCCCTGAACTGAACTGTTAATTTTTTTCAAGAATATGTAATGTTTAGAGCTCAAGAGGGAAAAAAGGTTTAGAGTAAAATGCCCCCGGAAGGAATTGCGTCAGGCACAATGATTACCAGGGTCCATACATGCTTTTGTCTTTTGTCTTCCAGTTTCATAATAAAATACACAAAAATCATAACTGTATGCTCTCATTATTTGTCCTATAAATTTCCATGACACTGTGTTTTTGTGTGACAATGTTTTTGTCAATCACTGTTCCAGATAAGTCTTTGTAACAATTGGGCTAGTTTATCTTCGTCTTAGTTTAGACATAGAGAATGCATGTTAAACTCATTCATCTGCCATCTTACTATACCAGTTAATCTTGCTGCCATACTTTTGGAAGGAAAACAAACAAGCAAGCAAACAAGCAAACAAAAACCCTGCTAGTAATTTTTTTAAAAGAGCTGTATGGTGTTTTATCCTACTCCTCCACCCCACTCTTCATTTAGAAAATGTGTTATTTAAATTTTTTTAATGTTTATTTATTCTTGAGAGAGAGCATGAATGGGGCAGAAGGGCAGAGAGAGGAAGACACAGAATCCAAAGCAGACTCCAGGTTCTGGGCTGCCAGCACAGAGCCTGATGCAGCTCTCAAACTTACAAGCCATGAGATCATGACCTCAGCTGAAGTCAGAGCTTAACTGACTGAGATACCCAGGAAACCCAGAAAGTGTGTTATTTTTATTGCAAGTTTTTCTCAGTAGCATTATATCTGTGCCATTCCAAGGTACAGTGACATCGGATTGGACACAAGGTAATAATGACAAAGTCTCCACTCTCTGAGTTCAATGTGTTTAGATCATTTATGGGACCAATCTAGACAAATAGTTGACCTCCTGCAGGTGAGATGTCCTGGACAATAAAGTTCCTCTTTTTGAACGATGGGGAGGTCCTTTCCTGTGTCTGCACCTTTCATTTTACCAGGAACAGTGTGAAGAAAGAAAAGCCCATATCTGTGTTTTCATAGCCTCCATCCATCTCAGGCCATTTTCTCTCTCCATTTCAGCCAGATCTGTATCTGTGAGCCTCCCTCTTAACAAAGCAATCCATAGATTCTTTCAAGCCTTATCTGATTCTGGCCCAAGTCTATCAAATTTTATCAAGGGAGAAATCCCAGAATAATTCTTAAAAACAAAACACCAATAACAAACTTCTCAAACAAAAGGTAAATATATGGCATTGTGTTAGGGCTGGGATGTGAAAGGTGAAATACAGGAAGGGGGTCAAGGTCCTAGGTAATCACTCTGAGGGTTGGGAGGACCTATGTCTTACCTGGAGGGCAGACACTGTGTTGAATATCAAATGGGACCCACATTAAGTGCTTAAAAATTACTTATTTACTGTTTTTTTTTAAATATAATTTATTGTCAAGTTAACTAACACACAGTGTACACAGTGTGCTCTTGGTTTTGGGGGTAGATTCCCATGATTCACCACTTACATACAACACCCAGTGCTCATCCCAACAAGTGCCCTCCTCAATGTCCATCACCCATTTTTCCCTCTCCCCCATTCCCTCCATCAACTTTCAGTTTGTTCTCTGCATTTAAGAATCTTATGGTTTGCTTGCCTGCCTCCCTCTCTGTAACTATTTTTTCCCCTTCCCTCCCCCCATGGCCTTTTGTTAAGTTTCTCAAGTTCCACATATGAGTGAAAATATATGAGATCTTTCTCTGACTGACTTATTTCACTTAGCATAATACCCTCCAGTTCCATCCATGTTGCTGCAAATGGCAAAATTTCATCTTTTCTCACTGCCAAGTAGTATTCCATTGTATATATATACCACATCTTCTTTATCCATTCATCAATTGATGGAGATTGAGGCTCTTTCCACAATTTGGCTCTTGCTGAAAGTGCTGCTATAAACATTGGGGTACATGTGCCGCTGTGAATCAGCACTCCTGTATCCTTTGGATTAATTCCTAGTAGTGCTATCGATAGGTCATAGTGATAGGGTAGTTATATTTTCAAATTTTTGAGGAATCTCTGCACTGTTTTCCAGAGCAGCCGCACCAGTTTGCATTCCCACCAACAGTGCGAGAGGGTTCCTGTTTCTCCACATCCTCATCAGTATCTGTTGTTTCCTGAGTTGTTAATTTTAGCCACTCTGACTGGTGTGAGGTAGTACCTCAGTGTGGTTTTGATTCATATTTCCCTGATGATGAGTGATGTTGAGTATCTTTTCATGTGTCTGTTGGACATCTGGATGTCTTCTTTGGAAAAGTGTCTATCCATGTTTTCTGCCCATTTCTTCACTGGCTGTTTTGTTATTTGGGTGTTGAGTTTGGTAAGTTCTTTTATAGATTTTGGATACTAACCCTTTATCCCGTATGTCATTTGCAAATATCTTTTCCCATTCTGTCAGTTGCCTTTCAGTTTTGTTGAATGTTTCCTTTGCAGTGCAGAAGCTTTCTATCTTGATGAGGTCCCAATAGTTCATTTTTGCTTTTATTTCCCTTGCCTTTGGAGGTGTGTCCAGCAAGAAATTGCAGCCGCTGAGGTCAAGGAGGTTGTTGCTTTTCTTCTCCTCTATGGTTTTGATGATTTCTTTTCTCACGTTTAGGTTTTTCATCCATTTTGAGTTTATTTTTATGTATGCTGTAAGAAAGTGGTTTAGTTTCATTCTTCTGCATGTTGCTGTCCAGTTCTCCCAGCACCATTTGCTAAAGAGACTGTCTTTTTTTCCATTGGATACTCTTTCCTGCTTTGTCAAAGATTAGTTGGCTATACAATTATGGGCCTAATTCTGGGTTCTGTATTCTATTCCGTTGGCCTATGGGTCTGTTTTTGTGCCAATACCATACAGTCTTGATGATTACAGCTTTGTAGTAGAGGTTAAGTCTGGAATTGTGGTGGCTGCTACTTTGGTTTTCTTTTCAACATTACTTTGGCTATTCAGGTTCCATACAAATTTTAGGATTGTTTGTTCTAGCTTTGAGAAGAATATTGGTACAATTTTGACTGGGATTGCGTTGAAAATGTAGATTATTTGGGTAGTATTGACATTTAACATTATTTGTTCCTCCAACCATGAGCATGGAGTGTTTTTCACTTTCTTTCTGTCTTCTTCGATTCCCTTCATAAGTTTTCTATAGTTTTCAGCACACAGATATTTTATATTTTGGTTAGGTTTATTCCTAGGAATTTTATGGTTCTTGGTGCAATTGTAAATGGTATTGATTTCATCATTAGTGATAGAAATGCAACCAATTGCTATACACTGATTTTGTATCCTGAGACTTTGTTGAATTCACGGATCAGTTCTAACAGCTTTTTGGTGGAGTATTTTGAATTTTCCATGTAGAGTATCATGTAGTCTGTGAAAAGTGAAGGTTTGACTTCTTTGCCAATTTGGATACCTTTTATTTCATTTTGTTGTCTGATTGCTGAAGCTAGGACTTCTAACACTATGTTAACCAGTGGTGAGAGTGGACATTCCTGTCTTGTTCCTGATCTCAGGGGGAAAGCTCTCAGTTTTTCCCCACTGAGGATGATATTAGTTGTGGGCTTTTAATATACGGCTTTCATGATGTTTAAGTATGTTCCTTCTATCCTGACTTTCTTGAGGGTTTTTATTAAGAAAGGATACTGTATTTTGTCAAATGCTTTTTCTGCATCTATTGACAGGATCATATGGTTCTATCCTTTCTTCTATTAATGTGATGTATCACATTGATTGATTTGCAAATATTGAACCAGCTCTGCAGCCCAGGAATGAATCCCACTTGATCATGGTAATTTTTTTTTTTTTATATTTTGAATTTGATTTGCTAGTATCTTGAGAATTTTTGCGTCCATGTTCCTCAGGGATATTGGTCTGTAATTCTCCTTTTTTGTGGGGTATCTGTCTGATTTGGGAATCAAGGTAATGCTGGATTCGTAGAATGAGTCTGGAATTTTTCCTTCCATTTCCATTTTTGGAACAGCTTGAGAAGGATAGGTATTAACTCCGTTCTAAGTGTCTGGTGGTTGTGGAAGAAGCCTTATCCCATACAAAAAAAGAAATAATAGGAGCAGGGAAAAATAAAAAATAATAATAAAATAAAATAAAATAAAATAAAAAGGTAGATCAGGCAGAGAAACTATACAGCTTAATTCAGAGAGAGGAAAATAAAAAAGGAGATACAGAACAGGTGTAAAGAGAATAGATTAAATATGGCTGTTTAAACAAACCAACCACCAGAATAACCAGACTAGAGAAGGGAAGAAATAAGAGGAAGAAAAGGAAGGATATATATATATATATATATATATACACACACACACATATATATATGTATATATATATATGTATATGTGTGTGTGTGTGTGTGTGTGTATATATATATATATCTATATATATATATATATATGAATTGACCAAGAATTAAATCAGAAAATGAAAAATTGCTAGGTGCCTTGGAATTGGTGGCAGCCTGGTCTGGAAGAGGGGCTGTCTGGTTGGTCACTATCAGTCTTGCTCTGGTAGACACACAGTTACCAGGCACGGAAAGCATAGTTTGGTGTAGGCAGGTCCCACCTCCACTGTGAGCCCACTCTCTGTTCCCTGAAGCCTTACATTGTTGGTGATGGGGAGAAAAATGGTGACACCCCAGTCTCTCCTCCCCAGACCAGGTGTCCCAAACCACTCTGTTCAGGCTGTCCTCACAGTGCTGTGTGCACATGAGTGGGCCGTGTTTTTTGATCCACAGTCTCCTGTGCCTGATCCACAGTCTCCTGTGCCACAGGTAGTCGCCTGGGATTCAAACCCTGATGTCTTAAAGAATCCCACTCTGCATGCCTTGGTTCCGGGGAAGTGACACTCTGCCCCACCGACAAAGGGCCTGTGGCTCCTCATAGTGCTGCATGGCAAGAATGACGCTGTTTGTCCCACTCCACAGTCTTCCATAGCTCCCAGGAACTTGGCTGGGGTTCAAACCACAGTGTATTAAAGGATCCCTCTCTTTGCTCTCTGGTTCTGGGGTAAAGTCACTCTGCCCCACCAGTAAAGGGCCTCTGGCTGTCAGGCGCAAGCAGGGACCTTTGTCTTTGGAATGGCTCTTTTCCTTCTTCCCACAGCACTCAGGGGAGGGGAATGATTTCTATCACTGTGGACTATGACTCTGAGCTAGTTACCAAGGCTGGGGCTGGCTCCCCTCCTCCTTAGGCACACTAACAGGGCAACGAGACCCAGTCTGGAGAAAGCCCCTCTGTTAGAAATTGGATCTTTGTCTGTTTTTTCCAATACCCAGTCCATGCTTTTTCTCTTGTCTAAATAAAATCCTATACTTCTACAGTCTCTCTCTTCTTTTTGTCTCTCTGCAGAAGGGGATCCCTCCCTTACATGCCTAAGTCTCCCATTTTATCTCTCCCAGTTTTCAATCATGCACCTATGGCCCACCATGTTGTCCCTGTGGGCTCCTGGATATGTCTCTGTCACTCTGTAGCCCAGAATCTTGGAATTCCAAGTCCTCTATCCTCAACACTGCTGTGTTTGAGGGACAAGGGAACCTCAGGTCCCCCTATTTTCCACCGTGTTCTTCTATTCTCTTATTTACTGTTATTAAGTAACAGGCCCAATGTTACTTAAGACTACCTCACATGGCCATGCAGATTCTTTGCTGTTTTAAACTTTGGTTGTGCAAAAAACTGATTAAAAAGAATGAGGCTTCTTGAAGTTGAGATGCTTTTTGTCCAAAAGCAGACATTGTTTCATTTACTGTACTAGATAGGTCCACACACCATGTTTGTGGTCAGGAGGAAGCTTTGGTAAGGACCACCATGGCTTCCCTGAAATTCTGGTGTTCAGGGGTCACTTGAAGCTTTGAAAACACACAGATTTCTTCTGAGGTCAAAATTAGCAGAATCAAAACCCTCTGAGGTGATGTCTAATGCTATTTTCAAAAGATTGGAAAGGAGAAATTTTGTCTTCATATAAGGTTTCCAGTCAATTTGGTTCCAGACCAATGATGCTTACATAAGCATCTGAGAGTTAGCTGGCTCCCTCCTCACTAGAATCTTTTGATGCTTACCACGACCCCCACTAACTATGGCATGGAATGCACTAGCCTAAACTCCATGATGAAAACCAAATAAGCAATGATTGGGTCTAGAGACCAGAATGTTGGGCCAATAATCTAAAGAGAGAGATGTGAGTTACTAAATAAGCTTCATCTAAAAGGAGGACAATGAAATCTGAAACCCGGCAGGGCAGACACATGTTTGCAACTGTGGCCACTAAGCTCAAAGCATCGTCAGAACAGTATGGGTTCTCCCGTATGTTGATGGTTATTTAAGTTCAATTCCTGGGAATTACTTGAAACAATCATTCTGTAAGCCACAAATTATTGTTATTTTCAAGTTTGCAGCAAATTATGTCTCAAATCATCCACGTTAGTGAACTCTCTCTAAAACATGAGAAAATGTAGTATATGTAGTAATCTTCTCTTTGTGCTCTAAATCAAAATTCAATCATGCATAGGATATAAAACAAACTTGACCGTCTCACTTTTTTCTATGTACCTTAATTTTATAAAAATATATGTTGCTTTAGGACAATGCATTCTACTTACATATTCTTGATTTGCACATTCTTTTGGGTTAGGGATGTGACATACAGTTACAAGATGACCTGGAAGAATGGGGCTTTTGAGAAAAACTCAAAGGAGACATCCTGAATTCATATATTAGACCCAATATAAGATGCTTCATGTTGAAAAATATCACTGAAGAAAACAAAGCTTTTAATCTGCCCCTTTGCATATCAGGTTAAAATATGAAGAAGGGAAGACCCAAGGATAGGAAAGACAAATCAAGAAGAGAAATATTGGGATTAGAAGACCAGCCAACTCTCTGCTCCAAAGTTTCACTTATTCCCTTCTGTGAGCCACTGGTGCCCACCAATTCACCCCTTTCCTCCTCATGCTAAGCTTTTGCTTAGAAGATAAATTTTCTTTAAAACACTGCCTCCATGACAAAAGGAGCAACTAGGAAATTAGAGATATTATATATACATATTTATTTTTTCAGTTCATACAGTATCTTGGGTATTTTGTTCTGCTACTGACAAAGACTAACATGCAAAGCACCTTAGAGTCTGCAAGAGAAAATAATATTTAAAAAAAATTACGGGACACCTGGGTGGCTCAGTCGGTTAAATGTCTGACTTCAGCTCAGGTCATGATCTCATAGTTTGTGAGTTTGATCCCCACATCAGGCTCCATGCTGACAGCTTGGAGCCTGGAGCCTGGAGCCTGCTTCAGATTCAGTGTCTCCTCTCTCTCTACCCCTCCCCTGCTTGCATTCTGTCTCTCTCTCTCTCTCTCTTTCTCAATTAATTTTTTTAATTTACTAGGCACCACTGGACACACCTCTTTTTCTCTTCTTTCTCCCACCATAGGGTGAGGGTGGAGACCCTCACCCATGAATACCTGAGTAAAGGAGGCTGAGAGTGCACTACAGAAAAAATTGTCCCCACTGAAATGCCAGTGTGGTACCCAAGGAGGGGACCCTTGCACTCCAATTCATCTTCTGGAGAGGTTGGTCCTGGTGACATCTGACTAGCTATTCATAACACTGGCACATGCACCCTCATGTGACTATTGATCTCTGGCTTGATGCTTGCTGGTTAGAGTTCAGAATGCAGCACATCCCCAAACCCAACAATTCCATCCTCCCTACCACTCTCTTCTCATTCTATAACAGAGAACTTTCTACCAGGAATGTCAGCCAGGCTCCTGACTTGACTTTATGGAGTATCTGAGTGCTGAGGCAGATCCAAGTGCTCCCTGAACTCCAGATTTGTAATTTCAACTACAGGGCAAATAGATATACAGGAATGTTCCAGAGGGGACACACACTCAACTTGTACAAAGTCAAATTTACTATATGGAGTTCTTCTATTCACAAGTGAGAAATAACACAAGCCTAACAACTAGGGAAAGAAGAAAAATATTTTGCAAGGAGATCTGGGCATCTGTGTAATTGTGAGAAATGTTGGGGTTGGGTCTCTTAAGCACAGATGAGAATCTCTCACCTCCCCCTGCCACTGCCCCTCTTCCACTTGTTCCTGTGTGTTGCTTCATGTTCTGTTGCATACCACCTTCCTCAAGAATGTGAGGGGAACATGCATGGCAGAGGCTGGATTAACTCTTTTCCTTAGTTCTGGCTTCAAAAAATTACAGGAGGGACTCTGCTCTAGAGATGAACAGTGACCCAAGCCAGGGTCAATCAGTTATAACCAAAGGAACAGAGTACGTGGCACAGACATGTCACTGAGACTGGCTCTGCACATCAGAAGAGTTCCTGTGGTCCAGAAAACCAGTTCGTGGGTGTCAACTACAGAAGTCATCATCTTTCCCCTCAAACCTGGTTCCAAACTGTGCTGGGTGTTAACACTGTCTATAGGCTAATAAATGCAAAATTCACAGCTTCAACTCCAACTGCCAAAATGACCTCTCTAGATCACTTAGGGGCACTCACTGGTCTAAAACTGACCCACTGATTCCTCCCATTTCCATATCTAATTATCATCAAGTTTTACCACCAAAGTACACCCAGAGCCCACCCATTTCGCTCCAAGTCCACCCTCACCTATCACACAATCTAAGTCATCACCACCCCTTATCTGGACTAATTTAGTGGCCTCCTCAATTGTCTTCCTGGGTTCACTCTTGCTTTGGTATAACCTATCCCGCACACAGCTGGTAATGTCACTTTTGGTGTATGTAAATCGAATGGCTTCTTACAGTGCTTAAGGAAAAATCAAGGTCCTTACCAAGGACTACAGATCCCTAAGATGATCAAGGTTCTGCTTGCTTCTTGGACTCCTTCCCCTCCCTTCATATTGCAAGACCCTCACAGGCCCCCATTCACCAAACCCACCATGTTCTAGCCACACTGGCCTTCTACCTGTTCTTGCCAAGCTAGTTTCCAATCTTTATATATTTCTGCTGCAACACTTTCCTTGGGTCTTTTTCACGTCCATGATGCAGCATTAGTTACTCTTTATAGATGACCAACTATTTTTGTTTATAGCAGTTATCTCTAACAGGAATTATCTCTTTTGCTATTTGTTTACATGTTTTCTGTCTCACTATCATTTTGATATTTGGAATGAAAATATACATAAAGAAAAAAAAAGAGAAGGAAACAGCCAAGGAAGAGAAAGTAAAGTGAGGGAGTCCCCAGAGTGGGATTGTGTGTGTGTGTGTGTGTGTGTGTGTGTGTGTGTGTGACTATTTTTCAAGGAAAGTTTTAGGTATAAAGCAAAAGAAATTTTGTTTTAAAAGTTCATTTTAGAAATTGAGAATAAGACATGTAACAGTATTTGGAAATTCTTTTATGTGCTCAAGATAGATGTAAATTAATCAGAAAAAAAATTAGTTCCTTAAAGAACTACTATTAGAAATAACTCTACATTCTGCAATCCTTATTTGTGGTTAACACCACTTTGGGTTAATTCTTTCACATTCATTAGTCTTAGAAAGGAAAGAAGGAATTGAAAAGACAGCTTTAAAACTTGGTCTTCAAATTTGGGAAATGGGAGTGAGTTTCTGACATCATAGCTTTGTCCTGGTGGTGGTTGAGGAGAATCATGGCACAGGTGAAGATTTAGTCTTTTGTGATTTTGAATCAGTTTTCAGCCTATTGTGTAGGGAGAGCACAAGGAGACCATATGATGAAGAGCAGGCAATAAGAAAGCTGGAGAAGGCTATGGCTATGGAAACCATCCTCAAAGATCATCAATGCCTCAAGGGACAAACACCATTCCAAGCTAGTATAAAATAGCAAACATTTTATGGTGCCAACTCAGAGCCAAGCTATGCCCTTAGTGCTACATATATATTAGCCCATTCATCCTCACCCTTATTTCATTCTTACTCTGTGCAAATGGAGAATGTAAGGTCCAGGAGTCTCATTACCCCAGCCAGGGTCACATGCCAGTAAGTGGAGATTTAAACAAAGGCATTATTGCTGCAGAGGATCTCCCACCACTCCGCTTCTGAGAAAGAGCAACTTTAATCTAATTCTAGCAATTTCTAGAAGTCAGAAGTTTCTATATCACAATATCACATTATCGTCCTGCCGTGGACAATTGGAATGCATTACAGGTGAAAACAATTTGTTGTTTTTCTTGGGACATAAATGAGTTACACTTACGATTATTTAATTAGACTTTAATACAGAAAATTCTAGACAAATTACCATGTTTTTTAGACTCATTTATCCTCTTAAATATTACTTTACTATTTATACATTGTTCATTTTTCAGAATAGTGACTCTCAATTTGAGATAGCCATCTCCATAAGGTCCACTTTGTAGTAAACAGAGTATAAGAGATTGTCTTCATATTTAAGAAGTTAATGGATTTGGTAAAGTTACCCATGAAAAAGCCAAATATGAAATTTTCTGCTTTCACATGGAAAATGTTGGTAATTATTCTACAGTTGATTTGCCCATGTCATATTAATAGCTATTTGCTGTAGAGTAAGTATAACCCTCAGTTTGGTTTGGATATATCATCGATCCATATGTAGAATACGTTATCCCATTGTATCTCTTACTGGCCAAATCTAACTGCCGGCAGTCACCAGAAACCTTGGCAGAGAGAGCAGGAAGGGATCAGGCACTGAGACAGGTTGTCTGATCTTGGAAAGACTGTTGAAAAGTTATGACAACCATGTATTCTGACCCTCACTCAGAAAGAAAATCCCAATTTTTGCAGACAGTTTAAGGGGGTACATGGCTTTCTAAAACTGTTTTAATAAACTATTTTTGGATTTATATAATACATTTCAGTCTTTTAAACATTTTATTACAATTAAAACCCAAA
Source organism: Lynx canadensis (assembly GCF_007474595.2). NCBI lineage: Eukaryota > Metazoa > Chordata > Mammalia > Carnivora > Felidae > Lynx > Lynx canadensis. The sequence continues at coordinate 27,576,843 of NC_044307.1, read as the reverse complement.
TTTCTAAGCCACAGAAACAGATGCATAAAGAAGTGAAATGATTTAACTGATATAATGGGCAGACATATTAACATGATATTCATAGACTTCCTGCTCACCTTTCTTGGATAAGATATCCTCTAATTCAGTTATCATCCCCATTTCTCCTTCCCCAATGTCCTAAGGAGGACATTCTTGGATATCTTGGAGGATATTCTTAGACTAAGGGGACATATGTGATAACAACTGGGTGAGAAGGGATATCAGCTTTGTGGGAGGTGCAGGTGGAGGTGCTTAAGCAACTGTGCTGGGTAAGAAAGGTGACTAAGAGAAAAGCTGAAATAAATATGTAGACTCTTTATAGATCTCTCAAAGGTACAATTTATTTTTCAAATCTTTTATGGCTGTCGAGAAGTACTTTGAATGCAACATAACTCTAATATCCAATTAGGTGACACTCAAGGTGTTGGAGGACTGCAGTGGTACATGAAAAGTAGACACATTTTCAAACAGCTTCCACCTTCCCCTCAGGATTGAATAGGCCCCTTCTGGATATGTTTTCCTTTCTCTTTCTCTGTCCCCAGAGAAAGGGGAAACAAACAAACCCTAAGTTATAAGTTTCTGCCCTAGGAGATACTAGGATTAAACCCAAAAATGTCCATAATAATGAATATCTCATCTATTCAATAGTACCTTACCTCCTCAATCCCATTTCCCTCTATTTTCACACACACACACACACACACACACACACACACACCTCCCTCCAGGCACAGGTAAGGATAAAAATGATTCCTGCTTAGAGATGTGTGTTTCAACAAAATGCCAGTGTCTCAGAGGAGTGAGAGAATGGGTATGGAGAAGTTCCAAACACAGGTCCCTCTTAAGGAAGTTATTAACAAGGTGCAGTGATTTCACCTTTCAGGAAACAGAAGACATCACAAATGCTCTCTCTTATCTGGGGATACATAAACATCACATGGGAGATTTTCTTTTACATAAGGTTAAAAGCAAGTCATATACTCACAAACTTGATTTTGAGATGAGTCATAATGTGAACTAAAATTCTTGTGGTTTTATTGAGTTCATACTGGAGAAGGGCTTGGTTGATCTGCCTCAGAGCAAACTGTGTAACTTTTACAGAGAAAAACACCCAGGATTTATGATGTGGACAGTTTAAACTTAAAATCCACTGGATATTAAGAAGTCTACCTGTCCTCAGATAATTTCAAGACTCTCTAAAATGAAGTTTGTGTGGTGTTTATGTTCTCTTCCTTCTTCTCTCCCTTATTTCCTTCTTTTTTTCCCCTTCCCTCCCTCCCTCCCTCCATTTCTTCTTCCTTTGTTAAAAATGTGCCAGACCCACTAAAAGGAATCAGAGCTCCTTAGCGAAATGGCCAACTCCAGGGCTGGAGCTATAAAGGATAAGATGAGCCCCAGAAGATGAAATTGTTTTAAAAAATAATGAGGACATGCCAAAAGTACACAGGAATTTGTTTGAAGGGGCTGTCCCTGGCCAAACCTGAAGCAAATTGAGCATCAAAACAAATAGTGACTGTAATGGATTATAACTCTTTGAATAAATAAATTGATAATAAACCTGTGACTACATACTAGTAGCAGAAAATAAAGAAATAAATAAAGGAATAAGGTAGAAGGGGAAGCTCTTCCTTTAGAGTAGAATGCCAACAAATTAATGAAGAAGGAGTAATAGAAATAGAAATTTACTACATTGCAGCCATCATAATAATTGATCCAGGCAAGAATCTTCACTAAATAATTCACTAGGTGAGATTGGGGGAGGTGCAGATCATTTACACAGTCTCTTAGTATCTGTCCATAGATTACTTACTATCCAAGAATAAAAGGAAGCTTCCTAGTGGAGAAATTGAAATGGCACCACCATTGCTAAGGGACTACACACAAACTGAGAGATGGTCTACAAAGCAGTAATCCTGAGTTCTTTAGAAATGTCCATGGGACAACAAAACACACAGACACACAAAACAAAACATAAAAAAAAAAAACCCGGACATGTCAGTGTCACAGAAGACAATGAAAGGTTGAGGATAGTTCTAGATTAAAGGAATCTAAGTGGACATGATATATAAATGCTTGTATAATCCTAGATTGGCTCTTGAATTGGGAAGTGAAAGTTAACTTTAACGATAGTTTTGGGACAATCAACAAAACTTGAAAATTCACTGTATTATCTAATGATAATAATTTTCTATCCATATTAAATTTTCTAAATTTGATAATTGCATTGTGATGATGTGAAAGATTGTTCTATTTATTAGGAGACACTAAATATTTATAGGTGAAGTGTCATTATTTCTTTAAACTTACAGCAAATAATTTTTTAGTTTATTTTTATTTTGAGAGACAGCATGAGAAAGTGAGCATGCACAAGCAGAGGAAGGGCAGAGTGAGAGAGAGAGAGAGGGAGGGAGGGAGAGAGAACCACAAATAGGCCTCTGCTCTGCACTCAGCATGGAGCCTGAGGCAGGGCTCGAACCCACGAATTGTGAGATCATGACCTGAGCCGAAATTAAGAGCCGGACACTTAACCAACTGAGCCACCCAGGTGCCCCTCAAATAATTTTTTTAGCAAAGAAGAGTTGAGTTAATGGATAGACAGAGAGACAGACAGAGAGAGTCAATGTGGCAAAGAGTTCATGGTCAGAATAGAGGTAAAGGACATATGAACATTGACTGGTATTATCCTTGCAACGTTTTTGTTGTCTTTAATGTTCTTTTTTCTTTTCTTTACATCTTTTTTTTTTATTGAAGTATAGTTGACAAAACTTGTATATATTTAAAATGCACAGGGGTGCCTGGGTGGCTCAGTCAGTTGAGCCTCGGACTTCGACTCAGGTCATGATCTCCAGGTCTGTGAGTTCGAGCCCCGCGCCCGGCTCTGTGCTGACAGCTCAGAGCCTGGAGCCTGCTATGGATTCTGTGTCTTCCTGTCTCTCTGCACCTCCCCCACTCATGCTCTGTCTCTCTCTTTCTCTCTCTCTTTCTCAAAAATAAATAAACATTAAAAAAAAGTGTGCAATGTGATGGTTTGATATATGCATACATTGTGAAATAATTACCATAATCAAGCTAAATAACATTCATTACCTCACATAGTTGCCTTTTTTTTTTTTGTGGTGAGAACACTCACAATCTACTCTCAGCAAATGTAAATTATTTAATACAGTAATATTAACTATAGCCACAATGCTATATATTAGATTCTCCAGAACTTATTTATTTTTTTAAACGTTTTTTTTTTTTTAATTTTAATTCCAGTGTAGTTAACAGACAGTGTTATATTACCTTGGGGTGTGCAATATAGTGATTTAACAATTCTGTGCTAGTTAGTGCTTATCACAACAAATGCACTCTTTAATCGCCACCATCTATTTCACCCATGTCCCCACCCACCTGCCCTCTGATAACCATTAGTTTGTTCTCTGTAGCTAAGGGTCTGTTTTTCTGTTCTCTCTCTCTCTCTCTCTCTGTCTCTCTGTCTCTCTCTGTCTCCTTTGTCATCTTGATTTTTTTCAAAATAAAAAGTTTAATAAAAAATAACTTCCTGAGAGAAGTTGAAGTGAGAATAATTTCTTTCTAAAATTATTACTCTTTAATAGTAATATGTGTTTTTTATAAAAATATTTGAAAACAGGGGCACCTGAGTGGCTCAGTTGGTTAAGCATCCCACTCTTGGTTTTGGCACAGGTAGTGTTCTCATAGTTCATGAGTTTGAACCCCATGTGGGGCTCTGAGCTGACAGTGTGAAATCTGCTTGGGATTCTCCCTCCTCCTCCTCTCTCTACTCGTGCTTTCTTTCTCTCTCTCTTTATCTCAAAATAAATAAATAAAATTAAAAAATATTTTTAAAATGTTTGAAAACATGAATCAAAACATTAAAGTTATCTGTTCTTTTACCACATAGATTTAGTAATGTCAACGTTTAGAATGAATATTGTAAATGTACTTCTTTCTTTTGCTTTTTTCACTCAGTATTTATAATCACAGTTTCTCAGGATTTCATTTTTCTTAATGATTTGAAATTATTTATTGTTTTACTTTATTAGATATAATTTTGTCTATTTTTGTGTTCTCATTATAGAGGCCACCACTTTAATATTAAAGAAAATGGCATACAGGTTTTGTAGCTAATATTGCTTTTATTATTTTTAAAAATGTGCCAGATACTATGATAAGCACTGGAGATATTTAACAGAAGGGTCAGATCCCTGTGTCCCTGAGACCATGAGGTAAATGCAGCAAGAAGATCATATATGATGGATATAGACAGCCAGATTTCATTTTTTGAAATATGTTTACATATGTTCTCTATTTTGGATATTTTAAAATGCAGATGTGTTCTCTTTCTTTCTTTAAAAAATTGAAAATTAAATATGGTTTTAAATCTATATGTATCCTACTTTCATATATGTTAAAAAAAATCAAAGGCTCAGCTCTTTAGCAGTAGAATATTTCTTTGTTTTTCTACATTGCAAATATATTTCTATCATTATAAAAAATAATGAATTGATATAGCTTTTAAATCTCTCAGCTCCCTAAGTATGTTTTCATCCTGTTTCTCCAATGTGTACTTGGCTCTGTAGTTCCTAAGCCCAACATTCATTGTCTCTGTGGCTCTGTACATGGTCCCAATGGGAACATGGATGTACTTGACAGAGAGTTGCCAGCATTCACAGTTAGAAGGTATAGAGTTTCTTTAATGTCAAAGTTGGGACACTTAGTAAGAGATGTACACAAAATGCAGATAGTACAGTGTCTTCCCAGACAGGAATGTCTCTTTCCAGGTGACCGAAAGCTCCCCAGGTGGGCAAACAGCTAAGGGTGACCCCATCTACGAGAAGTGAGGGTTCCACCAGGTGCAGAAGGCTCTTTTGTACTTGTTTAAAAGATATTTTTATGCCCCTTTGACTTTTTTCCTGCTTGACTGTTCTGGCATCTTGCAACCATACTTCCTGCACATTAGGTGCAAGCAACCAGTGTGCCACTTCCTCAGCACATTCCTGGGTGTTTTCTTGGAAGCAGAAAAGGGATTCAATCAGGGTGGGTAAGGTGTTTTTCAATGTTCTCATAGGTCAGATTGTATGTTTTAGAATCAAACAGTGATATAGGTATTAGGACAGTCCTAAAATCACACATTATTACCTGTTTGAAAATGATGAATCAAGATATAGTAAGACAGTGTGTGGAGCTTGATATGCTCACCCAACAAGAGACATTGCCCTTCAGAGATAGACCCTCAGAGTCCTCATGAGCATGGCTTGAGTTCCTAGCAAAGCAATAAAATGAAATTTCATGGTCATTGTTCAGGTAGAAGGAGCCAAAATTGTGCTTCCCTGAAAAGAAAGGGACAGAAATTTTGTTCCAAACTTCATAGAGACCACAACTGTCAAAGAGTAACTCAAAGACATCTGGTTAATTGTCATCAGTTTTTTACTTGTATTCACATGGGAGGCAGTAATCCACTTTATCAGTGTTCTCTGACAAAGGAAAAAAGAGATGCATATGAGAACAGAAGCAGACAGGGAAGGCAAGGCTGCAGAAAGTTTGCATGTTTGGGATAAACTGATTTATGGTCAGCTAGCAAAGAGGTCAATACAGATCAGGTTGACTATCAATACTAGTGAAAACATTTCTAGTTGTTATGGACTCTCCAGAATTATTTAAATTTGGTGCACATGTGACAAGCATCCCTATGTCTGCCACCTGCACTTTAATAAGTCCAATTCTGCCCCCCTTTCCTTATTGAGATTTCTCACTACAATCCTGAGTACCAAATGGCAAGCTTCCATCCTATCAATAGTGTTGCTATCCTTGTTAGCAGGGTAGGCATCTATGCACAGAAGTATATCACACCACGGTATATGACTCAAATGTAATCTGGCCCCTTGTTGAATTGTCAACGCTGGACCAAAGTAAAAAACAACAACAAACAAACAAAACAAAAAAGCAGCATTTTCTGTAAGGTCACGCTACTCAAAGTCAGAGAGAGTGTTGCCTGTGCTCACAGGCAAGGAGAAGGCTTTCCCTAATTCTAGGTGGGCAAAATGCAGCCTCACACAGAAGAGCAGGACTATGGACTATGGAGACCAGGACACCAGCGGTATTGGACAAGTTCTATGGGGCGGTAGAAGCATCAGCTACCAAAAGACGCTACCACGGGGTAGACTTCTCAGGTCAAACATACCAGTAACCCAAGAGTTTCTTTGGCCACAGAGGAAGGCTCAGGGACTACCCATGTATTGAAGAAAGGACTGCAAGACTAGACTTTCTGCATCTCTTCCAGGTAGGGACAAGAGTTAAAAGAGGTGCCTCTGGCATCCATACACTTAATTAGCCCTCAAGTCAGGAAGAGTCTGGGGGAGTCAGGGTTGTTAGCTAATTTGACCTGATAAGAACTTCATTATTCTAGAAAGGCATTTTCTCACTACTAGACAGTGAGCTACCAGATCACACCATCCTGAACACATTCTGGTATAATTTTGTACTTTTGGACAAGGAAACATACTCATGTTGTGACTACATCAGGCTGATTTAGAAATATGCCAGATTTGTCAGCCTGATCCCAAACTATCTAAGAAGCACAATGGATTAGAATTAGAATCTTAAGTACTACTTAGTTGAAACATATGTTTTTACCGATAAGAAAACTGAAGTTTAGAGAGGTGCAAAATGTGTTGTTTCCAAGTTACTACAGGAGTCTCGAGGTAAAACCAGTGCTGGATTTGATATCTGCTTATTATAAACTGGATTATGTGTTGGCAACATGTGCTTGGCTCCCCATTTGTTGCTAAATAATTGTATCAGTAATGAATGAGTGTGCTTGTGATAGTCACACATTTTAGTCTCTTTTTTACTGTGGTAAAATACACACAACATGAAATTTACCGTTTTAACCATTTTTAACTTTAATGTCAACCATCACCACCATCCATTTCAGAACTGTTTTTATCTTGCAAAACTGAAACTCTGCACCCATTAAACACTGTCCCTGTCCTTCCCCACCAGCCCCTGGTAGCCACCCTTCTACTTTCTGTCTCTATGAATTTGACTACTCTAGGGACCTCATATGAATGTAATCATAGAGTGTTTGTCTTTTTGTGTCTGGCTCATTTCACTTAAAATAATGTCTTCTGAATTTATGCTTACCATAGCATATATCAGAATTTCCTTCCTTTCTGTGGCTGAATAATATTCTACTGTATGTGTATACTGCATTTTGTGTATTCTTTCATCCACTGGTGGACATTTGGGTTGTTTCCACCTTTTGACTATTATAAATAGCACTGCTATAAACATTTTTTGTAAAATAGCTGCTTGAGTCGCTGCTTTCACTTCTTTGAGTATATACCCAGAAGTGGGATTCTGGATCATACGACCATTCTGTTTAATTTTTTTAGGAATTGCCATATTGTTTCCACAGTAGCTACCAGGGTTCCAGTTTCTTCACATAGCTCTTATCTATTTGTTTTCTTTAGTTTCTTTGATAGTAGTCATCCTAGTGGAGGTGAAATGGTTTCTTCTTGTTGGTTTGATTTGTATTTCCCTAATAATTTAGTGATGTTGAGCAGCTTTTCACATGTGTAGCTTCTGTTTATAACCCATTTTTTTCAATAGTCATCTTTTCTCTGTGTGTGCACAGGTAGCTATCTATTTGCAACAGGGCACTGTGAGATCTGAGGCTTTAGAGCACCCATCTGTCTGTGACTTTTTGGAAGGGCAGTTTAAAGTTGAAAACTCAGTGAGCTGTGTCCAAGAGAGATGAAATGATTGGTGGAGGGGATGCTTGAAACAGGAAAGGCTGGTATTAGTGCATATAGGACAAATTGTTAAGTCTTATTCTCTCTTTCCCTCACTGCTGACATCTAGTCAGGGGCAGGTCCTTGAGCTTTACTGAATCATTCAACACTGATGGTTTCTCTTACTTTCACTCCTTCTTTTCCATGCTTACTGCCAGTCCAGTTCTCCTTTCCAATACACTACATTACAAATATAAAAGTATTATACAAATGCAAGGAGCTATTAAAAAAAAGGCATGCACTAACCTTAGACCCCTGTCCCATACCACTTTGTCACTCATCCAGAGCTGACAAAGTAACTCCCAGAGGTATAGGAGCAGAGGGCTGGGAGTCAAGGCCTGTTACAATTTGACTTTAGTCCCCTCTTCCTACTTTCCCTCATGCCTGCCTCACAACCAGCTTTCCTTCCTTCTTTCACCTTCCCTCCTTACGCTTCTTTCTTTTCTTCTTTTCTGATCATTTTTCTCACTGTATACTAACATGACAGTTGTTTTCCTACCTCAGGATGCTAGTTCCCTGTTTTCTAGTACTGAAACATCTCCCACCTTCTTCTCTAATTGCCTAATCATAACTGCCTTACAAATTAGTAGAGTCTTTCCTCCTTTCAGGTATGTTCTAGTCATTGAAATCTTCAGGGCTGCTTTTCCAGAGCCCTGAAAATAGTGTACTTCAACCTTATTTACAAGGCTTATTCTAGAGTATTTTTTTTCAAATAATATGTTTTTCCCCAATCTTCCTTTAGTAATTGGCCCAATTCCTAAAGAAATAATGGTGTTGCCCAATTTGAAGTTTCATTACTTGTGTAGACTTCCTACAGGTCCTCATCAAGGCCATTTAGAAAATAGGTTTTCTGTTAGAATTGGTAATTCCAATACTCCACCACCCAAGTCTTCTGAATTCACTCTGCAAAAATCTCCGTAAGGATGGATCTCCTGAGACATTTTTGCTCAAGTGTCCTTGGGTGTTAGCAGTTCAAGTGCACCACAGAGGCAAGAAGTGTTTCAAGAGTCTTCAGCTCCAAGGGCCAAGCCCAATACTGCCCTCAAAATGCAGTTTTCCCAGTGGTCTGTAGCTGGTGATGAGGGCTTTTATTTGCTTCCTACGGCTACTAAAACAAATTACCAAAAACAAAGACATAAATTTATTATAATACAATTTAGTAAGTCAGAGTTCAGATGGGTGTCAATGCACTAAAATTGAATTGTCAGAGGGCTAAATTCCCTTCTGGAGGCTCTATGGGAAAAACCATTTTCTTGCCTTTTGCAGGTCCTAGATACTGTCCACATTTCTTGGCCTTGTGCCTCCTTTCTTCAAAGTCAGAAATATCACATTTCTCTTACCTTTCTTTGTTGGCACATCTCTGTCTCTGACCATAGCCAAGGAAGATGCTCTGCTATTAAGGATCTGTGTGATCACATTGGCCCCACCTGGATAATCTAGAGTAATCTCCCCATTTCAGGGTCCTTAATCCTACCTACAAAGTCCCTCTTGCCATGTAAAGTAACATTCATAGTTTCTAGGGATTAGGATGTGAACATCTTTGTCAGAACATTTTTGTGCCTAGCGAAGGGTGGAGGGGCAGATGGGGCAGACTACCACTCACTTACTGTTGGGAATGCTTCTAAGCCAGATCCCTGTATTTTCTCTTTTTATACAGATCTGGTCTACATGTGTCTTCCATCCCACAGCTGTTTTCTTGCTGCTATCACAGTCTACACTTTTCATAAAAAAAAATTCTCTTCCCTTCTGGGTGTGATTTTCTCTCCACTAAATGCTTCAGAGCCAATCTTTCCAAATCTTCAGTCCATAAAGGAAAGCTCTTAGCAATCTGTGGGGCCAGTTGTCAGCCAGTTGTTGCCATAAAAGACAGAACTCAGCCAGGGTTCTTTAAGCACTTTTCCTGTTCTGAGGAAAGAACTCATCTCTATAATGTTATGCTCTGGAGCACATATTTCTAACCATTATGAATTTAATAAATTTGCTTTAAAACCCAGAAATTTTAAGGACATTTCTTTTTGTGACTATCTGTGACTTTCAGAATGTGTGTATTGCTTAACTACATGATTACAATTTACTATGCCTTCAGTAATGGTTATCAAAGAGTTTGCATTTTATGAATCACAGTGGTATCTATATAATTTGAAAGATAGGACAGGAATGGGTAAGAGAGGTGATGTATCTGATCTAGTTAAATCATAATGCTAGCTGTGCATCTGGATTTGTGGGCACCAAATATGAATCCTGGTCTTACTGGCAAATTTTTATCTAAGGGTGACAGGCAGTGTCCCTGCAGTCTTATTCATTTTTCTAGGTTCCCCATGAAATGACCCATATATTGTAGGTTTTCCAGGACTTTCTTGAAGGAAAAGTTTTCCAAGCCCTGTCCACAGTAACAATTGAGACAGAATAGCTATGTATTCATGCCCCTCAACACATGTTCCTCTTGGCAGCAAACTCCCACTCAAACCACCATGACATTTGCTCTCCTTTCCAAGTCCTACTCATCTTGTCTAACTTTTAATTTCTCTCTTCCATCTGTACAATTGTCAGCTCAAGGCACTTTTTGTGATCTGATATTTTCAATAACCCTGCAAAAAAATTTTAACTTTCCTGCACTACTTTATGTTTTGGTCAATTTAGACTTTTTTCCTTCTTAAAACTTCAACTCTACCCATTGTCTTCTGATAACTCATTTGGGCTTGAAAAATGTACTTCAGCTAAAACATATGAAATCATACTATATTTATGATTTCTTTCTTTTGATTCAGCTACCCATTAGGCAAAGTAAATATATATCAGACTCACAATTTGTCCTATAAAAACATTCACTTGCAATTTTACATTTGGTTGAGATTATCTTCCTGCCTCTACAAGACAGATTTTTCATGAGCCTTCACATTTTGTAATAAATATTCTCCACTCAGTGTTTTCACTTTCCACTTGTAGTACTGACTCAAGGGGGTGTTTTCCAACTGAAATGTATTTCAGAGTCTTCATTCTTAATAATGGTTCTCCTTAGCACAAGGTGTTTTTTCTTAGCATCTCAACGTACCTACTTTTAATAAGTGGAGCATTGGTAGAATCCTATCAGTGAAGTAGAAGCTATCCAGAGATTTATTCATTTCCCTCCTTATACCCAGCAGCATAAGTCTAAACCAAAGGAAATGCCAATTTCAGACTTTTCTGGACACATTTTAATGGTATTTGTGGTATTTTTCTCTCCGGTGTAAATCTTCAATGATAGTATACCTCAATGAAAGTTTCACCTGGAGGTCATACAGGAGGTTTTGATCATACAGACATTTCATGACAGGCCCAATCAAGCCTTGGGAGTCTGCTTGGAGCTTTCAGTTCTTAAAACAATCCTATGAGGTAAGTAAGCAGAAAACAGATCTAACAAGGCTCAAGAATATAAGAAATTAATGCAAGTCAGGGCTAGATGGGTCTTCCAGAAATAAGTCCAGTCTTCTTTTCCATATAAAGTGTGGCTCCTCAGTTTTCCAGGTAATGAAATCTGCTACCTTGAAGTTGCTGAGGAACTGAGCCCAAACAGGCTTTCCTTGACCTTCCCCTAATCAGAAATCTTCAATGAGAAGTTGAATGGGGAGCATGGACTTCACTATGTGAGAGGCCCATATGACACAAAGCTAACCTTTTGTGTTTGAAGTAGATTCTGAGACTGTTACACTCAATATGGAACACTGAGCTTCTTTGTCCATGTTTATCTAAGCTTCTTCATGAGCGACTGAGTGAGGACTGGGTAGTGAATAAATCAGTCTGACTTCAGTGAGCTGGACCCTCCCACTTGAAGATCTATAACTGTAGCATCTACAACCCAAGGGACACATTGAAATATGGGGCGTTGGTGACTGTTAATGCATTTCAAGCCATGGGAAATCTTGTTATTTGCTTATGTGATTAAATTTTTTTGCTCTTCAGTCTGACATCAGGGAGTGCACATGCACACCCCCCAACACACACACACACTGACTCACTCATACTTAATTAAAGACCAGCACGACCTCCAAAGCTTCTGATATAGAAATTAATCTAAATACAGAAGACAGAACATAAATAAAGGAAATAAACAGATGCAGAGTTGTCACATTTGTTTTCCTTCTTCTTGTTTACTCACTGTTTATGGCAGTCCTGTAAAATCTCTCATAATAAATCCTCCTATCCAAAGGCTATAGAGACAAACCCTTTTCATAGTGATTGCATTTTTAAAGTTTCCTTTGAACAAGGGCCCTAGAGGATCCAATGTATGAGGTTAGCCTCCAGTTTTCCTATGTGCAAAATTAAGTAGTAAAAAAATGAGACAATTTGGGGACTTAGATCTTCAAGCTCACATGCTTATTCAACCGTCTATTCATTCCCTCATTTACTTTTTCAATAAAAATATACATGTGTTGGGGCGCCTGGGTGGCGCAGTCGGCTAAGCGTCCGACTTCAGCCAGGTCATGATCTCGCGGTCCGTGAGTTCGAGCCCCGCGTCAGGCTCTGGGCTGATGGCTCAGAGCCTGGAGCCTGTTTCCGATTCTGTGTCTCCCTCTCTCTCTGCCCCTCCCCCGTTCATGCTCTGTCTCTCTCTGTCCCAAAAATAAATAAAAAACGTTGAAAAAAAAATTTAAAAAAAAATATACATGTGTCAGTCACTGGACTAGGGCAGAGGGAAGTACAAAAGATTGATCCCTAGTTACCTGGTGGTTTCTGATCTAGTACAATCCATAATACAGTTCACAGATAATCAGAACAGTTCACAGATAATTAGAACAGAATAATTAGAGAAGTACTACAATAGAAGTATAAGAAACATACTCTGAGAAGACAGAAAAAAAGAGTAATACATTATGCCTATTTGAAGGAAAAGAACAAAGACTTTATGGAGAAAATGTCTTTGAACTGGGCATTGATTAGAAATTTCTGGTAGGTCAAAATCTGGGAGAAAGAAGAACAGAGGAAAATGAAAAAGACTGCATATTGGAGAAAATGAGTGAAGAAAGACAATGAGGAGAGAAAAGGCATAAAGTCACCACCCACCTAAGAGCACAGAGACTAGGTTACAGACAATGCTTTAGGGGGGTTGAGGTGATGCACACATGAATAACCTGGTCAATCCTCAGCATTCATTCACTTAAGGGACTTTGTACATTTATGTTATCCTGAGCTGTAGTCTATTCTACAAATGGTAGTTGCTTAATATTAACTCATAGCTTGCCCACCACAGACTCTGATATTCTAGTGACAGTTTCAGATATTAAAAGTGAAGACAGAAAAATCATAATCAACTGGATTCAACCAAAACAACACTCATTCTGAAAGGCAAGAAAAAGAGAAAAGATTGGAATTGACACAGAATAGAAATGAATGAGAGGCACTTGGGCACTATAATACCAAAGGGAGGTGATAAGCTAAATTTCACATGTAGAGGAGTGGTAATAAGCATTCTCAAAATACTTAATATTTAGCTTTGAGATTGGCGAAATATTTCCATTGGAGACTCAGAAGAAGGCATTCTTATTTAGAGAAATCAAGAGGTACCAAAAGAATGGTCTGTTATAAATTCCTATATATTCCTCTATATTGCCTCCAATGAAGTATTTTTATCAATAAGTTAAAGGTCAATAATTTAAATACTTATAAATAATATTCAGGTTACAAGATATGATATGATTTTTGTTTCTTAAAAACCCTATAAATACATAAAATAAATATATACATAAAAGGTAAATTCTACAAGGGTATTTATAAAAATATTAATAGCAGGTAGAAGAATGACTGGGAATGTTTTTCTTATTGTTTGCTTGACTTTCTAATTTTCTAACAGGTAAAGAAACATTTGATACCTTCCTTACTGATACCTCAGTATAGCCTCTAGTTATCACTATGGGCTCTGGAGCTTCAGTCCTAGCTTCATTAGTCACACTTGCTGTGTGACATGCACCTCAGCTTCCTTATCTGTAAAATGGGGGATGTTAATAGTGTAGAGTTGTGCAGATTATGAATTAATACATACAGAGACAGAGTACTTAGAATAGGGCCTGGTACACAGCAGGTACTATCCCTACTATTCCCTCTGTCTCAAAATAACAGGAATATACAACTATGGAAATTTGTTTATATGATGGGTTGACTACGAAATGATTTCGTCTGTGGATGTCAGTGAGCGTATACTGACAGGACCTCAGCTGCCTCCTATTCCCATATCGCCCAGCCTTGTTGTCAGGCCCCCAAGTCCAGTGATCTAGAATCTCTAGAATTCCAGGAATTGTTCATGTTATGGAATTTCATACATATTGACAAAGTAGAAGTGAACATTTTAGTTTATATTCAGAAAAGGAGAACATGTTAACCAGTAATTTGGGTTTGATATGCCTTGAGAAACAGATAAGCTGGGTAGCTGGTCTCTGAATAACAAAGTCCAGGGGGGATGTCTGTACTAGCCTTAGACAGGTGAATGTCCACACCTCACTGGGAGCCAGCATGTAGAGTAGGGTGGTCTATGCCAGATGCCTCCCACACCACTCAGTGTGTTTCCACCAGTGTGAGGTGGCACAGAGCTAGGGGATTTTTTAAGTTCCCTGGGCAAATCTTTGCAGCCAGGGAGGAGAATCAGAGGTGCTGTGAAAGAACACAGGCTTGTGTGAATCTGAATTCACAGGATAATTCATCACTAATTATGTAGGCTTCAGCCACTCATCTTACTTCTATGAGACTTAATTTCTCATTTGAAAAAGAGAAAAAAATGTAGAGAGAAGACATTTATGCATAGATTCCTTTGAAAATTAAGTGAAATAATAATAGAAGATGCCTAGTAAACTTTTTGCATTTACCAAGTGCTCAATAAATGCTCAGTACGAATATCAATAATATATTTTTATTCTTAACATTAAAGTCAACGTGTTATAGGAAGAGGGTTCCAATTTATAATTTTTTCTTCTACTTAAAAAAAATAAACGTCAATTGAACAGAATAGAACAAGCAAAGTACATCTCAGAATGAAGCAAATACCCTACCATATGCTAAGAAGAATTAAAATTACAAGAACACATTTCTATTTGATTTTAAGGAAAATATATATTAATTGAACTTTTCAAAGTTTAGATTATAGACATTGAGCATTGTGACCAAAATAGATTCTGAATGTTTTTAATTAATTAATTTATTTATTAATTTTGAGAGAGAGAGAGAGAGCAGAAAGGGTCAGAGAAAGAGGGGGACAAAGAGAGTCTCAAGCAGGCTCCAGACCATCAGCACAGAGCCTGATGTGGGTCTTGAACTCACAAACCATGAGATGATGACCTGAGCCGAAACCAAGAGTCAGGCCTTTAACCAACTGAGCCACCCAGGTGCCCCATAGATTCTGTTTCTTAATCAAAGATAGCTTCATTGATAATAGCCTCATTGGGATTGAAGTTTAAAATCTGCTTTTTGGTCAAGTAGACAATAAAGCCACCTCTGAAATTTCAGTCCTTACTGTGACTAACAGCAGGAGCTATGCACTAAAAGATCATAAAACTGCAGTTAGGTAACCCTATGACTACCCACACCCCACCTCTTGCATGTTCACACCTTAGTAACAAGGGAGTCCAGGGGAAAAGCCCACCCTGACTGGAGATTCTCTGGCTTTACTTTGTAGGCAAAAATCTAAAGGGTTCTTTATTTTTTGGTGAGCAGTTCCCACTGTTTCCACCTGTACATCCCAGAGCTAACCCCTAGCTTGTTTCAGTTATAGGCTCAAATAATATACATAAACACATGAAGGCTAATTTGCATGATTTGCTTCTCTGGATTTCCCAAAAAAAATCCACTCAAAATTCTTCCACATTTAGAATGGGAAAAATAAATCTGTTCTTTGGGCTACCATGAAAAGTATGCTATTTAAGAAATTCATGTTCTGTAAAACCATGGTGATTCATGTCTGTGTTTAGATCACACTACCATCCACACTTGTGAGAGAACACTTGGAATGTTCATTAGTAAGGACTACACTGACCTTTCATAGCTAGCAGTAATCCTTTATGTGAGTAATGTGTCTTCGACTTTATTAGAAATTTTTGCTGTCTGTAAATAGTATATGTGAATTTCTACAAAACATGTCCATTTTTCAGTCCATAGCTAATATAGGTTGTATACCAAGATTTATAGTCAAAGAATTATGTTTAGTAACATTAACTGTTACCTCAAAATGCTGAAACAGGAAAAGGTTAACTAATTTCTTAGCATTCTTCCTTATTGTACACATGAGTACATGATTTTAAGCTTTCATAACATATACATATTATTTACTATCACAAGTCTTTATATCTGGAAAGGAACTCAGAGATTACTTAATTAAAGCATATAGTATTCACTTTACAAATGAAGAAATGGAATTGGGGTTCAAACATCTTCAGTAATTTACCCAAGATTACTTTGTGTTTTGTAGAATAAATTAAACTAATTTTTACTATCATCCGTTAATTTACTGAATAACTATTTGTTACACAGTTTCTACATGCTAAGTATCATGCTGTGCTCCAGGAATACAATGTGTAAGGCCCCACTTCTGCCTTCCAAGAGACTTTAGTTAGTCTAGTGGGTAAGAAAATAAGTTAACAGGCAATTACATTGTAGTGGGATAAATGGTAAGCCAGGGAGCCCAGCTGTGCTCTAGAATCCTCAAAGAAAGGAAATGATTCTGACATTGAGTGTTCAGGGAATGCCTTATCTGATTTTCAATTCTTCATTATTAAAATGGTGAGCACTGGAAACATGCCTTGACTCAGGGAAATCCAAAAAACTATATTTTAATTTAATTTTGCTACATACTTGCTCTATGGACCTTGGACAACTTACTTACCCTTTCTGAGTTCCCTCATATTTCAATGAAGATAATATTAACCCTGGTTATTTGAAAGACTCTATAATGAATACAAAATTCTAAGTATTCACTAAATAGACACTGCTATCCAAATAATAATTTATTTATTTTTAAAATTTTGTTTTTGTTTTTGTTTTCAGAAAGAGAGAGAGATAGAACATGAGTGAGGTGGAGGCAGAAAGAAAGGGGGACAGAGGACCCAAAGTGGGCTCCCTGCTAACATCAGAGAGCCCAAGACTGGGCTCAAACTCATGAACTGCGAGATTATGTATAACCTGAGCTGAAATCAAGAGTTGTATACTTAACCAAATGAGCCCCCTAGGCACCCCACCAATATATTAATTTAAAATGTAGCCTTTTGGGGATGATACAATATAATTCAGAGTATGTATTTCAGAGTGGAGGAGAAAATGCCAGAGATACTCAAGTAAAAGGCTTATGAGCCTCCCGGTACAATGTTCTCTCCTACCTAAACACACTGGGTAAAGCTACTGCAGGGGCAGAAGCTTGGGGAGAAAAGGACACAAAAATTCAGGTTCACGAGTGATCACAGAAGCTGTGGCAATCTGGAGAGGCATACAGTAGAATGGGAGTGGGTGATACATGTTATGAACAGCTGCCAGAGGAGATCCTGGGAAGGAGACCTATCTTCCTGATTCAAACACCCCATATCCCAAATTTTTTAACCTGTAAAATTCACTAATGAACATAAGTTCTCCATTGCGTTAGGAATTTGGGTGTGACCTGAATTAAAGTTCTTATCACACAAATAAAATTTCCTTCCTTCTTTCCTTCCTCCTTCCTCCTCCCTCCCTTTCTCTCTTTCTTTCTTACTTTCTTCTAATTTTATTTAAATCCAAGTTAGTTAAATATAGTGTAATAATTATTTCAAGAGTAGAATTTAGTGATTCATCACTTATATATAACACCCAGTGCTCATCCCAACAAGGGCCCTTCTAATGCCCATCACCCATTTAGCCCATCCCCCCACCCAACTACCCTCCAGCAACCCATAGTTTGCTCTCTGTATTTAAAAGTCTTTTATGGCCAACAGGCACATGAAAAGATGCTCAACGTCGCTCCTCATCAGAGAAATACAAATCAAAAGCACACTCAGATACCACCTTATGCCAGTCAGAGTGGCTAAAATGAACAAATCAGGAAACTATAGATGCTGGTGAAAATGTGGAGAAATGGGAACCCTCTTGCACTGTTGGTGGAATGCAAACTGTTGCAGCCACTCTGGAAAACAATGTGGAGATTCCTTAAAAAATTAAAAATAGATCTACCCTATGACCCAGCAGTAGCACTGCTAGGAATTTACCCAAGGGATACAGGAGCGCTGATGCATAGGGGCCCTTGTACCCCAATGTTTATAGCAGCACTCTCAACAGTAGCCAAATTATGGAAAGAGCCTAAATGT